>NW_024609867.1:8299086-8899086 GCF_016920785.2 Ixodes scapularis
AACCAGATAAGCCGCCGCAAAGAAAAAAAAATAGAAATGAGTAAAGCAATGGCTCCAAAGAAGGCAACCGCCCTCTGTGCCTTCTAGGCAATCCTGGAAGCACTCCCTGAGCGCTCAATTTTCGTAATGCACGCCCGAGACATTACTTCTCGGGAGAAGGTGTCACATTGCACACACCGGAAGTGCGCAGCGTGAAAGATTATACAATAATGCACCGACGGCCGTCTAACGCAAGACGTCGTGGCCATAACTCGATATAGGTTTGGCGCAAGTTCTCTGATTGGCTGAGGCACGAACCGTACTGTCCCCTCACCGCCGTCACCCGTCGCCGAACTTGGGCCCGCCACACTTGGCCGGTGACGGGAAATGCGGAGCGGCATCCCGCTCTCCTGAACGTTGCGTTTCAGCTCATCAATATCGCCATTGTGGGAAAACTAGCTTCGGCAGCGCCCTCTCCAAGGCAGGTCCGTTACGGAAGGCAGGTAATGGAGAAGAGGTGCCTGACTCCACCCCTGATGTAGCGACTAGACAGGCGTTTGTGTCACGGGAATGTGTTTCTAGAATCCATTTACAGAATTGTGGTTCAAGATAGAGGGTTATTTATTAACGCAGCCTGCGTTTAATGGCTGGGATTACTGGTGAAGTTGTGATGGAACGCCACCAAAACTCCCCCACAACGTATCACACCAATTTCGGGGCACATAAGAAATACATATTTGAGCAAAAAAACAAGTTGGAAAGAAACAGCGTAATTGCGAGCCTGCTTCTACGATGAGCAAAAAGAGTACCTCTAGGATATCAGCCCGACAGTCTGTCCTTGCGCTAAATGGGAGACCTGCGAAGTGATTCTTAATTTTCTACGCCCAGAGCTCGAAGCGTGTGACTAATAGTATAGCCATATCATATGATCATGATACATGATTCGACGCCAGGAATAAATCAATCACAAAAAGCTCGCAAGATGCAAAATCAAGTGAAACCGACACAGTTCAGGCATACCGATTTTCTCCGTAGGATCAAGGTACAACACTCATATAGCAATTGTTCTTCGAATCGATAAACTGCCATTAATGCAACAAATTCCGACGGAGCTGCACATTTGGAGCCCAGATATGAGCGGTGAAAGTCGAAAAAGACTTCTGTTTGAATATACCGAAGTCTTAAAGCATATTGCTGGATCTACGTTTCTGTAAGGGGATAGGTAACGCGTTTGTGGCGGTGCATGGAGTGCTCAACGACGCGAAACAGAATAGCGGATCACCCGAAAGTAGCTAGATGGCGGAGTCAAAGTATCGCCTTCCTTTCGCAACCAAATGATAATTGGCGGAGAAATGGTCACATGCTACAGATTTACGCTTGCAATGAAGCGGCCTTTCGAAATATACGATAACACACGCACGCTGAAGTGCGCCTTATATAGCGCCCGTCGCGTGTCCTGCAAGAGACACGTTCGCTTGTCCCGCATTATCAGAATTTAAATATTTAGCATTTTCGCGATATTCCGCTCGCAAGTGCAGCATATATAGTTACTCTAGACCCTCGCGTACTTGCTACGCCATCTGTTGGTGGAATTCGCACACTTTGGGGAAGCGAGCCGCGAACAAACAAATGTGAGCCATGCGCGTGGTCAAGGTGTCTGTTTGTGCCAGAGGTTCAGTTTCCGGTGGCTGATTTGTGCTCGGTATGGAGCGACAGCGTGGCCTTTTTTTTTCTTCAAACACAGTGTAGGCTAGAAACGTCCTGTAATTATAATGCATTGATCTCATTAAAATTAATGCCTTTGTGGAAGTACACACCCATTGAGCATAAACATTTTGCTCACCGACAAAAGAGGACACTTGAGCTCACCGCATAAACTATGAACTCACAGATTTTCTTTTAAATGTAGTGAAATAAGCATCCATGCGCGACATTAGAAAAGTGTACCACGACCACTTGGTTTAGAAAGAGCGTGTTTACGCAGAAGGTTGATTGTCTTCGAAAGCTCGGCTCAGCTGTTCGCATGGTCATGTTTGAGGGTGTAAATCTCTATTAACGGTTCCGCCCTCACACACAACTAGCCGCTGAATGCTCGACTGAGCTGTAGGCATGGGTGACTCAGGAAATCATGTTGCGTAACTTCTCCGGATAGAAATAGGCTAGAAACACCTATTTTTATGGCTGAGCTTTTGTTTTTTCGGTAATCACAGAATATTTTCTTCCCCCAGTACTGTTTCACTCCTATGACAGGCACGCAACCAAACGTGCATGATTCCTCTGATTACATATTCTCAATATTTTATGCTATGGCATTTGCATGTTCGCTTTTTTCTTAACATCTGAAAACATTCGATCTAAATACTATATTTCGTCAAGGCAGTCGGAAGGCCGTTGTGGCAGTCGGAAGATAATTGTTGACTAAAATAAATGGTTACAAGCTTCAGATACATTAAACATTTTGCTAGTAGCACCAAAATAATTTTTTTGAATCTTAAATTTACTGGTTTGGATTCAGTTTGTGTTCAAACTGTTATGCGCCTTATTTTTTTAAACAAAATTAAAACAACGTTTCCTCCGCGTTTCCCGTTTGATTGTGCCGTTTTTGTCAATAAAATAGGTAAATGCACTCTAGATTACTACACACCATTTTTCATAAATTTCGCACAAATTCTCAAGGTTCAATTACATAAAGAAAATTTCGAGCGTACTGTGGGGGGTAATGCGAGCGAAAACGTCACAAAGCGTATCGCAGTGGTCCCCTTGACAGCAGCAATGCGACTTGCAGCCAAGACGAATTTCGTGCGGCGTTTGTTGTTCAACAGTGCACATCTGTGTCATTTGCAGAGCTTGGACCGGCGGAACAGTGGTCGCTACGTGTGCACCCTATGTCCGCGTGTTCACGAAAGTACGTTTTTAGATCGGTTACTTCCCATACTTTTTGCTAGAACAACTAATTACAAAATATGTCGTCACGCGCTACACATTTTTGCTCTCACACTCCCACGTTGTGTCCGAAAATCTGTTTTTACAATCGGATTAAATTGAAAACACTAAATCCGGTTTATCGGCCCCCCCGATAAATAAACTATGCATCACAAAAATATGAGACTACATATGAATGTGAAGCTAGGAGCGGTGATAAAATACGAAAGTTTGAGCATGTGACGTTACCTAAATCGAAACATACAAAACGAAAAAAAAAAATTAGTAGCCGATGTCCACGTTCATCACTCAAAAAATATGGCATTGTGGACGTCGGTTGCAATTATTTGTGGGGAAAAAGCTCGGACACTTTTTGGCGATATACGGCCAAGACACCCAGATTCAGAGTGAATAAGAGGAATTTTACCTCTATACCTTGTCTATTTGGAGCTTTTTAAGACGTTAGATTCCCAGGCAAAATACATACTTTTTGTCCAAAACACACTGGCAGCTGAGTCGCTTTTTAGCCTTTTGCTTGTATGGGATATTTATGAGCAGACAAGATTATAAATTAATTAGCTGTTTTCTATTAGCGGTTTGCACCGTACTACATGTTCCCATGGCAGCCTTTGAAATTCGGGAGATAATCAGGAAATGCTGATCATCGCTCTTAGCTCTAGGGGCATCGCTTTATATACCTGCTATTGTTTACCCAAGTGTTATCACAATTATTTTTGAATTTGAATATTTTAAAATGATATTAATTTTCTTTATAACTGCCAAGACATTTTAAAAGTGATCCGGTTTTCAGAAAATAAATACTCTCTTTAGTAATAATTGTCACTGAATCCACAGAATCTTTCCCACAATTTTGAGGCGTTTTATACAGTCTAGCGACGCTGTATTATTCTTTCGAAACTCTTTAAGTATCTCCTTTGCCATTCGCAGTGCCTAATGAGATATTGAACCACTCATCTGCAGAGCCGTTTGCAAGCTTGGGAAGGCGGGGAACATAAAACACGACCTAGCACGTGTCGCGGAACAGAACAAATGATCACTGCGACACGGTTTCATAAATTTCCTTGACGTGCCGTTCTCGTATCCTCGGGTCATTAACTTTATTCGTAAAGTGTAATTTCAATACGACGTTTGGTTGGTTTTACTTTTTCTCCTCTCTTTCATTGTTTCTTCTAATGCGTAGTTTGAAGAAAGCAAAATAAATCCATTACGAGAATGAGCTAAGGCGTGTGCACCGTCGAAGAGCAGTCCCGAAGCGCCGCTCTTTTGTCCATCTATTAACCATCGAAAATATAATAAGCAACAAAAGAAAACAAATTATGATTCTTCATTATTTGATAAAGGACAAACCATTGTCCGAGGAACCTCCCCCGGGGTTTCTTCATGTCTCTGCTCTTTTTAGTGCCACTCGGTGTAAATATGTATATATTTCTCTTTCGCTGGGAAGTTTTTAAGAGGTGTAATAAATCAAAAATGTGTTATAAACAGCTTCTGGTACGTAAGAAGCAAGACTGAGAAGTGCTTATAAGTTATAAGCGCAATTCACTCTACGTGGTTTGAGTGCTTCCCAATTTTAAGGGTCAGACTTTCAACATAACACTACGAAATAGCATTTAACACATAACAGCGCCGTTCGCTATTCAGATATTTTCGGACACAATTTTCAAAGATACGCTTGTCAGCTTTTCTTCAAAGTTCAAGAACTCTGAATTGTTTAGTCTAAAAAAAGCATTCGAACGGTCAGTCACAACCAAATGCCAAACTTTGTTCATCATCACCAAATGAATTTGCGTTAAGTCCAGGAAATTTATTTGGATGCTGATATCAATTGCAGTTTGAAATGTGTTTCATTTTGATGCAAAAGCACACGAATTCGGCTCGTAATATATAATCTTCCCCCAAAAAGGTAGTATGTCATCCGCGTTTTTAAGTATATATACGATAATCCAAAATGCTTTCAAACAATATATAATAAAAGTTCGCTTTGGCGTTTTGCGTACGTTTAATTGTAAGATAAAAAAAAAAACTTTAGTGCGTGCATTACATGCTAGAAATCTCTAAATGATTAACGCATTTGATTCTGCTGGTGCATGTCATGTTGCATGTTTAAATAGCATGTTTTTAAATTACTGTTCTTAAACTTTATATAAGACTAGATTTCTAAACCGCAAAAAGTAATTTCAAAGCGTTCTGATACCCTCGGTATCAGAAAGCATACGGCATAATATACCGCTTTTTCAATGCTTGGAACTATATTCTGTAGCAAAACTTGAAGTCGTTCCAGTTGGTTTTCTATCGTAACTGATCGCCTAAAAAACAGGGACAAGAGGACGATGAAACAACAGGTTGGCGTCAACAACATTGACGCCTACCATTCAGCAATATTGACGCGCTACAGAATGTAGCATGTCAATATTGCCGGAAATGTCTAGATAACATTAACACTAATACTACTACTAAGAACTTTGAAGACTTTGATCTGTTTTGTTTACCGTAAAATATATTATCATAGCACAGTTGCGTTGCTTCAACTTAATCTACTTGTTGGTTTCGAATAAAGTTTATTTTATATTTTAACGAAAAACATATAATATAGAAATGCTTAATGCTGGAGCCACTTTTATTTCAAACAGAGATGGGCCTATAGCAGTTCACGTTTCGCAAAATTGCCATTTTACAAGTGGAAGCAATCATATTGTTTCCAAAGTTTCACCAAATACATTGGAGACTAATATAGGAGTCTCCGGAGTAAAACAGGAGACGGAAGCAGAAAGTGATCTTAGCGTGAGGGAGTGGACAACTAGATATTTTCACCAGAACTGCAGCAAGCGGGTGTGATTCAGTAAAGAAATTGATAATCTATATTATATATATATATATATATATATATATATATATATATATATATATATATATATATATATGTGTATATAAATATGTGCACAAATGGCTTTTTGAGGGGCAAGGAATTACATTTTTTGGTATATCTAAAATTTTTCCTGATTAATATTTATGATATATTTTGAATACCTTTCGCACGTATTTCGAATGGGGACAAAATAATACAGAATGAATACAAAATGAATATTCGTATTCAATATATTTCAAGATCGTTTCGAGTATTTCCTATTTTTGCTAAGGGTAGGGAGCACAAAGTTGTGATATGGGACATCTTGATCTTTTTTATAACTAGAATTACTGATTAAGTACCCAAAATAGGCATTGAACTACACAGGGTTCGTAAGGAAATAAGTTTAGTGATTTGCATATGAACTTTCTGGAACGCATCAATTAATGCAAAAGTGTCATAACCAAGTGTTTTTTTATGTTAATCGGTAACTATGTATTATAACGTTAGTGTGATGGAGGAGAGCAACCGAGCGCATGACTGATATCAATTTAGCTTTCGGCACCTAGTTGCTTCGCAAGAGAAGGCACCACTACTGTGTCTCCCACCAATCCCATAAATTTTCGGATCAGTTTCTTGCATTATTTTGAACGGTATTCGGTTACACCCTGGTTGTCTTGGCAGATAGATAACATTCTTGCCTCTGTTTTCTACCATTTAAAACAGTGCGATATGCGCGCATATTTTAATATAACCTCCACCGGTGCGCACGTTTATTGTCTACATTCGATTTCAATTTATTATCACTGATCACGTGGTTCAGATGTGCTACTTTTGCGACTGCCAACTCCTCTCCTCATTTAGTGGAAACGGTGCTTTCACGATCGAAGATTCTAATCGGAAGCTACACTTTCGCTGTTGTTTCTATTTGTTCATTGGGATACTTACGTGAAAAATTGAGAAAGCAACATGAAAAAAAAAAGAAACTTGTTAAATATATTGTTTTAGCCTTGTTCATTTGATGGAATGAAATTGCGAGTGATTCAACCACCAGCTAGTGAGTATCAAACAGAATTGTTTTGAGACGACATGGTGACGGTGTTGTGATCCACGTTTTGACATTGGCGCCGACAGACATGAGTGCCTCAAAAATCTATGTCTTCACCATTATCCTGATTTTCGTCTTTCTTATCAAAACGAAGGTTTCTTGTCTAAACGGCGCCATCTTGTCAACCTCGTTGCGACGTCTTGAAATTTCGCCACCAGCCACGCGGATATATATTTCTTTATTCTTCCGTTCCTAAAACCTACAATGTGTTTTGGTAACGCTGTCATGTCAGCCAACGCGTTTGTGCTGATGCGCGTACAGACGGACGGACCAATTTCTTATTTAAGGGGTTCCGTCATAAAGAATTACATGATTTAAAAAAAAAAATGTAGTGACAGAAAATATCATCTTTGCGAGTTTAAATATTTTTCCCAGCCCAAACAAAGATGGCCTTTTTTTTTTCTCCAGGAGTTAAACAAAGTTGTTTTGCAGAAAGAATATTTGATTACACGAAAGAAACTTGTCCGAATGTTATCTAACTTTTCTTCCGGATCATAAATGCTCTACCTTTTATACTCGCTTAGTTCGGAATACTTATATAAAATGTAGAACCCAAAAATAAACAATCCTGAATACAAGCAGAACTCGAATTTTTTGTAGCTTCGAAAGAACACTCGACGAAGATTAGGCGTACATTAATTTAGCGAATCGACGAGGCAAAGCTTTACTATAAATTCGGCCGTGTTTTGGGAGTTTATTTTGTCTCATTCGTCGGTCCTTTTAATGTACCGTGGGACTGGTAGGAATCTGGTGACCTGTACAGCTAAAGCTTTTTCAATAAATTTATGCAATCCGAAAGTCTCGGGTAAAAAAGTAGGCAACGAAATTATTTCCTTTTTGTGTTTCTCTATCTTGACCCAGTGTGAGCGGCGTGTCTGCAACATTCGCGCCAAGCCGCTAGAAGTGTAAAGGCACCTGCGATGATGCGTATGTACAGACTTAAAGTTGGCCTATTTCGGTCGCCCCAAGGACTGGACAGGAGCCACAACCTCAATGCCTGGCAAGGAGCATATTACGAAACCAAAGCAACCGCTCGCGTGCTGCGCGTGTCCAGCACACGAGCCAAATGTTACTGCCGTCACCCTGAACTGATCCCAAAAGCTACGACAACGAGCTTTACAAAAAAAAATGCATTACAGCTACTGACAGTTTATTAAACGCAAGGCGGGACTACTCGCGAGCATCTGATTAGCGCTCCTCATCTCAAGATATTGAAGTATTAGCCTACAACAAATGCGAAGGAATCAAGAAGCGTGGACATTATAAGGCATATGCAGCGTTTATTAATCTGCGAGTTAATTTAAAACAATATACTCGATTTCTGTGCCTACTAGCGCGTCGAAAATACTTCTGAGGCTCTCGTGTCATTGTGATCGTGTATAACACGTAACATTGGAACTTGTCATTCCTGCAGGGACCCTTCCGAATAAATGTACGTTCATGCATTACATCCAATGCCCCTTTCCACCGCGATGACCCCGGGCGAAAAATGCCAAGTCAGTGAAAGGTAAACGCTTGCGCAAAGTCTGACTTTCCGTGGAAGGGAGCTACTGCGTATATGTAAAACGCATTCCGCAGCCCAGCTGAAAATCAGGGCCGTGCACAGCAGGCGCCCTCTGTAATGGTTTATATATCCGCACTTTCACGCGCTCCTCTACTCAGTTCTCGCCTACACTCTCAAAAAAGACCGTGCGTCTACTTTCCCGCACAACACTAGGAGAGTCAATCACCGCAACTTACGGAGGCAGCTCAGCGAAGGACGATGCCGAAACATATGTTTAGACCAAAAAAACGCAGTCTGAGTTGTGACATTAAGCAATGCAAACGTGACGTTTTGCATGGCTTAATGTCACAACTCAGACGGCGTTTTTTGGCCTAGACATATGTTTCGGCATCGTCCTTCGCTAAGCTGCCTCCGTAAGTTGCGGTGATTGGCTCTCCGAGTGGTGCGCGTGAAAGTAGACGCACAGACTTTTTTTAGGGTGTAAGCTGCAAGTGTGGGTGCAGCTGCGCACCCGCCGGACCAATCACTATTCTCCCTTTGATCAGATAACCCAGCCCTCTGCGCGGGAGTACGGGTAAGCGCGTGATCAGCCGCCGGAAGATATCAAATATGAGTGCTCCAACGAGCACGTTGCTTACACCGCACTGTCGGCTTAGGGCTGGAAACCGTATAGCCGCCGCAATTTGCTTTACGTTGGTATAGGAGTGCTACTGACGTAGGACTCGTTCCTCCTTTTCGCAGACCCGCCTGGAGCCATCGTCGTCACCAGCCGCGTGGGTGGCGACGCCGCTCTGCCCTGCGACCTCCGCCACGCGACGCAGGACTCGTGGGCCTCGGCCGTGTCGTGGTTCAAGCGGGGCCTCTCGGCGCCCGTGTATTCGGTCCACATGGGCTCCCGCACGGGCAACTTCCTGCAGGCCACGCACCAGCCGGGACACGCCTGGTCCGGCCGGGCGTACTTCTCGGCGGCCGACGAGCCGGCGCTGCTCATGATCGGCGACGTGGAGGCCTCCGACGCAGGACTCTACGTCTGCTCTGCGACCTTCGCCATCGGGCCTTCGCGGAATACAACCGTCCGTTTCGTCGTTGTCGGTAAGTGTTTTTTTTTTTTTGTTTTGTTTTTTGTTTCTTGAGATGGGTAGCGATGTGTTTTTAGTCCCCTCCCTCAAATGTTCCGATAGTGTCCTCGAGACCCATCCGCTAAAGAGAAAGGTACACGTACGGTCCTGATGTTCTGATTACGCATGCACGGTACATTTATGTACAAATGAGCTGTTTTCTTCTTCTTATCGCATGCATGTGAGACTCGCGGAGCGAGCCACTCAGTGGATCTGCCGCAGTCTCTCCAATGCCTCGCAAGAAGGAGTGGGCTAAAGACTCTATAGCTGAACAAAAGGGACGCCGAGTTGGGTTTGACCATGCTCAACGTGCCAAAGAAAATCTTGAAAGAAAAAAAACGAGGTATGGCTAGGGATAAGAAAAACCTTTAAAAAAGAGACCAGCTATGATTTCAAGTTGTTTCGCAACCTGCAGGTAGCACTGCCTACACACAGTCCCGTTTTTGTCTTCGTATTTGCAACACGCTACTTCGGTGTTTGGTGCACAGGTGTCAAAGATCGTCGTTTTATGCTGCAGAACAGCAAAACTTGGGCGAGTTGATGATGCCTTTCAAAAGGAAAACAGCGAGAAAAGGACTGGACACAACTACAAACACCAGTGTTGTGATCCAGTCGCTTGAAACTGACATAAATGCTCAATCTCGCATTCCTACGAGTAAATTGATGATCCACCAATGCTAGTGCCCTACTTGCTCCTTGAAATATGGTTACGAAGGGATGATAACAAAAACTGCTCCGTAGGAATAGTGTACAGGATCCCACCGTCGTGTGGCTACATGCACAACCATGGGCAATACCAGCCGATGGAGTACTTCATGCTTCTCCGGAGTACCTGCCATTTTTAAAAGAGAGTGGTCCAATCTAGTTATCAAGAGCGTATATGAGGCCCATACTTTATACGTTTCGACAAATTGAAATATAATAGAACAAAAATCGGACTTGGTGCTTAACCTCTCATTGGCCGCGCCAACATATCGGCCAGTCTGGTTGGTGAGATGAACTGAGGAAATACGCATTAGCTGCCAGGTCATACACCTTGAGACACTTGGCGATTCGCTGGGACAGACATCCTAATGTTCCACAGTTTTCTGACGCGGATAACGCGCCGCATAAAAGGGCTAGAGAAATTGCTGCGTTTTTTTTTTTTTTTTTTACTTTCATAAATTTAGTGAGATGCGTGCATTACTGCACCATTAACTGCATTTTATAAATACGAGCTAGCGTACCTTTCGTATATACGAGCGTATATACGAGAAGTTAGCGATAGGCTTTTACTTTATTGCTGTTCGACCTGGTTCTTGATCCCGCTTGAATAATACGAATCTCATATTATGTTACAAAACGACCAAATAGGCTACAGCTTTTTTCATCCTTGTAAACTCAAATCTACTCCTTCACTGACCCGGTTGCTGGTTATATGTAGTCCGAGTCAATATACGCCTTCTGTGCGCTGCATTCTTGTCCACTTGCCGGTGGAATGTTTCCTCAAAACACGTAGTGGCTCACATTTGGAAAATATCAAACACCGTGCCATATTTTACAGCCCAGTGACAAAGCAATTTTGTCAACATGATAATCGCTAGAAAAGAAAATGTATAATGCTCAAATAACGAACGTTAACCTCTTTACTGCTTGCGAGATCTTCAAAGAAATGTGTGTTATTGATGTTCACTTTTTAGTCCCTTTTTTACTTCGAGTAGTTTGACTCCTCTTAAGGCTGGCCAGCTGTTAATGAAATATGAATTGATCAATCGACTGCTGAGGTCAATGGGAAACGAATGGTCCATAACATGAATGTATTTGCATCTATGAGGTTTCACGTTTTTTTTCTATTTGTAATTCAACATCAGCTGTAAATAAGCGCCTACTTCATTTCTTTTATATGTCCTTTATTTTTGTGGATATGGTCGTGCTTTTCCTGAATGTGAACATGTTCAGTAGGTGAAATAGCGAGGCATTTAGTAGAAATTTCTTATTGCCGGTGCTCAGAGCTGGCTTTTTCAAACTTACAACAAACATACAGTATAAGAAAAAATTCTGTTCCGGCCCTGATGAATTTTATTTTGATGTAAATGTTTAATATAAATGTTTTATATTTACCTCAATACTTCGCCCTACTTTTATAGTATTATATAATCCCTGATTTCAAGTTACTTTACACAATAATGCAAACAAAATCAGATAACCTAACGTGCAAGAAAGGCCCTAATAACTGCATGCTGTAGGGGCATAGACTTGCGAATAAAAAGTTTGTTGATTTAATATATCACCCATACTCGATGAGTGTTCCCATAAAATGGTCTGTAAATGGTATAAAACAAGCAATGCTAAAGAAGTTAGGTGTTCTTGCTTCGCAAGAGACAATTCTACATCACCTTTTATTTGATTTGCGTACATAATATTGCAACTTACCAAGGAAACGTAAACATTTACTCGATATCACGGCAGGTAAATTACGGCCCGAGGTGTAGGTAATGTAAGCCTTTCTTTTTACAGGAACATAAATTAAGTGACGTACCGCTTGTTGACAGTGTCGGCATTTTTCATCAATCTTCTTTAGATTCCTACAGGTTGCCAGGGAAAAAGCAACAATACTGGTAAAAAGTATAGTTTTATTTTTATCTGCCCTAAAACTGTCAAGTATAAAATTGCGATTTATCACAAACTCAGGCAATATTAGCTCTAGTCGCAACCTTCAGGGTACCGGGCTCCGTGTCAGGGTCACCAGGCATCTTCTTCATTTGGGCCGTTTCTTTTTTATTGGTGTTGATCTCAAAGCTTTTGCACTTGACGAAATCTTCGCAAAGCGTTTAGGAGCCCTAGGTCTTTCCTGTCACTTCTGCTTTAGGTATTTTTTTAGATTTGCATTGTGCGAGAGGGACACGGGGTGCACACGTTTTTCAGCCGGCCAACTCCCTACGTCCGTTGTACGCTTCACATTTTAAGGCTAAGGCAGAGGTAGTTTAAATAAGAATAAAATTCCGGATTAAAAAAAAAACACTACGAAAATGCCTTCGAAGCAAAAAGCTCTGATCATTCGTTTGCTCGCTTGAGAAAGGACAACCAGAGCAAGTTGGTAACACCTCAGGTCCTGACCGCAGTGGGTGATACAATGAGTTCGTATTTGGTGGATTAATGACTCTGCGAGGTAATTAATTAGCGGGACCTCGTTTCCTGCCTGTACGATTACTCTCAGCCGCGAGGAAGTTAAGGTAGGCAGCGAGCGACCTGTCAGTCCGCGGACCCTTTCTTGCGCCTATCGCGATCAATGGAACGCAAAGTCACCCTTTCCGGGGGGAACTGTGCAGGAGGCAGAACAATGATTCTACATTGGTTAGTTCCTTGAGTAAGCGCATCCTCTTATCACGTTTTTCTCTTCTTTTTTCAGTGTGTGTGTGTTTGTTGCGAAGGGTTTCTTGTGCGTTTGAGTCCTGGCTCATAGGAACTGCGTCAAACGAGGTGACTTTTTTCTCATATTGCGAAGTTATCTTGCTCGAAATAAATGCAGTGCAGAGTCTTACCTGACACTTATCGGCGAAAGCCGTATTGTAAGAAACCCACGAGCACTTGGCGTCGCTGTAGTGCCTGAATATATAAACATTCTTTTCCGAACCCAGCTAAACATTTCGGCTCTTTTCGGTGTACAGAATTAGACTGCGGCGACATGCGAGGCGCTGAGCACTCGTACTCATAGTCCGCTTTCGATCATGCTTGAGACTAAATATCATGTTCTGTCAAGTTACGTTACAAGGTCACAAGAATTATTGGTGTCGCGTGAAGCCACACTGTCCCGTGACGTCAAGTGTTACTTTGTACCGTGACGTTTACCGAAAAAATAGTTTTCGATTTTATATAGCGAAGAAACTTTCCCGTTAAATTTCGCTGAGGCACTTCTCGCCACGATGACCCAAAAAACACACGAAGCTCGCCAAATTACGCCACGCCAGAGTAAAATAGCGAATCATGTACAATACAAAATTAATCACGGGCACTCTGTGTTTTGTCATTTGTTACACCTTCGACGACCTCATGTGGAGAGAAAATAAATTTAAGTGAATACCAACGGCTCGAAGTAGTATAGGGCGTCTAGGACTCGAGATATAGCGATTATATATTCAGGAATATTTTGGTTTCAAACGTTCTTCTTCAGTGGCACGTAGTACGCTGCAGGACAATATCAAAAGACTCGCACGCTCTTTCTTGATAGCCAACGTTTTAGGCAGTGCTGCGACTTATATAGGATAATGCTTCAAGTCGCTATCTCACTTTCTTGAGGGAAATGTTTGCAGTTGCGTCACACTTTAGAAGGTATAACCACCTGGAAATGTAGCTTTGCGTTTCTTTAATGATGCAATATGGCGAGTGCTGTTGTATACGTAGATTTACAATTTTAAAAAGGCATCTACCGAAGCCATGTGAATAAAGCGAACCACAAACGTTTGAAGGTGGTGTTAAAAAAGGTCAATACTTAGACATATTTTAGGTAAAGACCGCCGAAGATTAAGATTATAATTATTATAATAAATCGTTTCGTGAAGCGCTGCGTAAATTAAATGGCCGATATTATTAAATTATCTTGCGCCTCAGCCAACAGAACATGTTTCTCATTAGCCTCATATCTTAGTTTTGCACCAGCTACTACTACTATAATCAAATTTGCGAGTACAGAATTGACGATAAACTCGAAGTTTGCTAATGACTCTTTCCGTACCGCGCCCGTCAAAATCACGCACCCGTGATCAACGCGTTGTGAGCCTCATAGCAAAGCTTCCGACGCATTTTTGGACAAGTACAAGTCGTACTATTTTGCAGCAGGAGCGTATCAACCACCATCTCTCCTCCATGCCAGTATATAATACTCAAGGTATTGATTTTTTCTGCCTGTTTTTGACGAAAGCTTTAATGGGGGAAAACACCTTAGTTCCAGTAAAGCAAACTGCTCCTTCGGTAGGATTTCGCAGGAGTTGCAAATAGCTCGAATATGTTTCATGTAGCATCGCCATCAGTAGAACACAAATGACTGATTTCTCGCCGGTAAACAAGGGTTTCGTGAACCCTGCCAGAAATACTGAATTGCGCTATTGGTCGTTTACCACACCACTGCCCAAAAACTAGACGCCGAGTACCTTTACAAGAAAGAAATTGATTTTCTCTGCTATGACGAAAACGTTCAGACGTTGCGAAAGTAATTTGATTTCGCCGGTGTAGCTCTAATCGGTGTTCGAAGCGAGATCAAAGATCTAGCTGCTTCGGTAGACTCAAACGAAAGATATAACCGATTGTGGCAGTCGATACAAACAGCATCAATATCTCGTCTCCGTTTACAGAGTTGAAAGCAAACAGTGTGTTACGTTTTCGGTTCTGCATACCCGCCTCTTAAATCTCTATGAATACTTGACAAATAGATTCTCCCGTTAGTTTTAGATCTGTTGTTTACAAACCTCGTTTATCGACTGTAGTCGAAGCATATAAGTATCACAGTTACGCAATGAGATCATTTTCTGACTGTCCTAGGTTATCTTTTTTTACCAATGGCATTCAAATAAAGATATCTATGCTGCTTTCTGCTTTGTTGCTCACTGTTAACCGCATGCGTCTTGAATCCTGACTGACATGTGAAGACTCCTATAAACTTGTGAAGCTGAACCAATATTAGGGAGCAGCTCTTAGGCACCCGTTTCCGTGTTGAGCAGCCTTAGTGTAACCGCGTGTGTTGCATTATGGGCTTCACAGTTCCCCGCTAGGTTTAGCGGGAAAACTGAATTGGGTGTTGAGGTGATGTGACGACAGTTTTACCGCTACATTCAGCGGGGAAACAGAATGCGTAGTGCTGCATTATAGGACGTCACAGACCTATACACCAATTATGTTCCCCCTTAAATTTAGCGAAGAATTGATCCCCTCCCCCCCCCCCCCTAAATTTAGCTGGAAATTGATATAGTGTTGAGTTTACGTGACGTAGCTTTTCCAGTTAAATGTAGCGGAGAAACTGATGTTCTTCATAGATGACTTGACACCAGGTCACGTGAAGTCATTTTCGCCGCTAACTTTAGTGGAAAAATTGAATTGGTGTTGAGGCACGACTTTTCATTGGGCTTGTTGGTTCGTATTAAACATGATTAAAATGGCGCGAACTTGGCAAGGAAAAAAAAGGCACACGTACGACAGGACTGGCGCTGTCATACTTATGACAGCGGAAAAAAAAACAAAGGCACGAACGGCATAACAGCGCCATTCCTGTCGTTCGTGTGCCACTTTGTTTCTGTCCTTGTCAAGTTCGCGCTATTTTAATCATATTATTGAGGTCACGTGGCGTCAATGTTCCAGCTGAATTTAGCAGGGAAGTTGTGGGAGGATGGAAAGGTATGGAGTAGAGGGAGGGGAATGTACCGAAGAGGAGGAGGGGAGGATACGAGAGGCTAGGAGGGTACAAAGGAGATAGAGGACACGGAGGAGGTGGAGGGTACAGAACCAGAATACGAATACAGTGTTCTATATCTGTACAAATATATATTTCTCTCTCTAATTGTTTATCACGGTATATGGCAACATAAAGATACTTCAAGAGTTGCACTCTAATTTCGCATAATAAAGATTTGTAAACATCTTTCTCAAATTGTTAATTTTTGATACCTTACCTTCATTTAAAGAACTTCGATATGGCAACTGCTTTGGTGAATTTTTACATGCAATTTTTCAAGAGAGTGTTCAATTTCTAATTTATAATGTTATGCTTTCCTTTGTGTAAAAAGATATCAACCAGTGCGGTTAGGTTTTTTTAGGTTTATTTGATCTAAAACACCCTTTAATACACCCTGACTGTGTGTACGGGATTTAAAAATAGGTAAGCAAATAAACAATTTAATATGAAACTAAAAAAAAATTAGTGTGTCCATAAAACCACATACGCATACACAAACACGAGAAAAAACCCTACGCCTTCAATAAAAGTTTACTCCTTATACTATTACTAATTTCCTCTTGAACGTTGAAACTGAACTCGGTAGAAAATACTGGCAAGATAGGATTTTTTTTTTTTTTTAGGAAAATGTTAAGAATCAAACGAGAGCACAACCTGACTTACAAAATGAAAAACTTTCTGAATACCAAATTCCTATGAAGAAAATAATGCTACAAAGCGCAATCTAAATTAAGCCTCAGCAAGTTATTCGAGCATTCTGGGCCTCGACCTAAATTCTTGATCTGAGCTCAACGCATTTGTTATTGCTTACCAATTCCGCAAGGCGACACATCTCAACCACCGATTCCCGCAATAATTGTATTACAGTGGCTCGAATTTTGAAGTTATCCTCTGCCGCATGATTAAGTGAAAGTGATAGGCGCCCGGCCGCCGCGTCTCCAAACCTTGAGGTCTCTCGCCACGAGAGACACGCGAAAAATAAAGACCGTGAGCGAACCCACATCGCTGTATAATTTGGAGCGCACTGGGATTAGCTTTGGGAAGAGCCGCCTCGCATTAAATCTCGCGTGAAACTTTAACGAGGCAAAGTGAACGTTCTTCTCTTACTTTCGTTTGAGTGTCTGTTGATTGTTACGAATTAGGTAAAAGGGGTAAAAATCCGGGATCGAAGCAGATTTGTTGCTTCTGCAAATGTTGATAACTTAGACGCAAGCATGCAAAGGTAAAATATGTTACGTCATGTTAATTGTTTATTTACCATTGCCTTGTAAATTATGGCGGCACGTTTCTTGCAACGATGCTTTCGGAAATCTTGTCAATTTTCCGACGCGTGCGCGGAAGAACAGTGTTTACGAGAAAGGTATTAATCGGACGCCGTTTTCCACCGGAATGAAATACATCTAAATATGTTCAGTCACAAATGTTTTCACCAGCCAATAAAAAATATCTTAACGAAAAGCTGTGTCACTGCTACTTGTACTACGGAAAATTTTAGATGTATTAGTATGAGTGAATGTTGTATTTGAATATTCGGGGAAAAGTGCATATCCGTGTGCCTTTCTAGGCTTTACAGACTTTTTTTTTTTTTTTAACCCAATAAACGTTTTCTGATCTCGGCTTTACAGACTGCTTTTAGAAAAGCAGTAAAAGTCACCCTGATGCGCTTTGTAGAGACAAATTACATATATGTCAACGGAGAGACATACTAGGGAGCGACAATAGTCACGATAGGGTGGCTAATTATCGAAAATTCGGTAATGCACGCTTTAATCAGTGATGTATCTTTCGAAGTACAAACATTTTGTACGTCAGCAAAATACTATACCCATAAACATTAGGAAGATTTGGAGCGCGTAGGCACCGCGGTATATCCCTAATGTTACTACTCACGCAACAGTTGTGAGACTGTGGGTGCAAAATATTTTTCAGTCTCTTACCATTCGCCTATTCACACCACCTGCTTCGACCTGTTCCGTGAGTGGTAACTTCATCGCACTATACCGCGCGGCGCCCACGCGCTCCGAATCTTTCTCAAATTTAGAGATTGTGCGTTTGATTACGTTGAATCGTATGTTTGTTTTCACTAATATCAAGCTAATTAGGGAGGTTTATATAATTATCATACTTATTATAACAATCATCCTCCTACGTTATGCTTCCTCCTGGCCGTATAACTCATCTGCCATGATCGCATCAGTGTAGCTTTCGCGGCTTTTTCAAAACAAACATCTAGGGCGTATGAGCACAACCTCTTTGTGTTACGGTTATAAAAAATTGATTTGGTAAAAGGCAGACCCGTAATTGCGAATACAAAACACAGCGCTGAATATAATAAAACGCAAGTTCTTATTAAGAGATGCCATCACATCTTCTTACGGCTAAAGAGCAGACACACGAGCATGCATCCTATAAGAAAATATTTCGTAATAGTATTTGAAAGCGCATTTTATACACAGTATTAGCTGCCATGTAACTAGACACACTTGTAATCATTCAATCATCAAATGATATAGTAAATGGCAGGAAAACATTATCAGCAAAATATAGCACATACCCTTCCTCTAATTACAAACTACTGGTTGACATAAAATATTAAAACATTATTTATGACAGAAAAAAATTACGATTCCAAAAGGCCCTATTTCCAGCTCCTATAAAGCACCGACATAACACGCTGTGCCACCGCGTTCAGCATCAAGCAACGCTTGCCGTGACATAAAGCAGCCGAACACATCCTGTCTTTACATTCAAACATAAACATCACACACGAACGTTTTGTTCTATGGAGTGTGTCGTTAGCACTCCATCCACTCCATTTTTTTCAATCACACACGTGAACAATATTTTGAGAATTGAAGATGTAGAAAACAGCACTCATACACTTCTGGTGTTGCGTTGGGCTTAGTGTGCCAGGCTAGACAACGCTGTGTACTGTGTACTTTAAAAAGAGGTACCCATGCATATGCCGCATTTCACTGTCTCGACATGGAGGCGCGAACATGCATTGCCCTAAAGTTCACGTACGAATTTTCCATTTAACAAAACCAGGGGTGCGTTTGTCTGATCCTTTTCTTCGTGTCCTTGTTTTTCCGTGTTCAGCTGACCCAATTGCCAACAGTATGTACCAACTAGCTCAAATGAAACCCGAAACAAAATCACTTCTTTTTGTGATTTCGCTAATATTTTTTGTGTGGAATTCGATCTATGACTAATTGATGAAAATATTTTAAGCAATATCATCGGCGATATTTGTGTTTATTTATTTATTTACATGCACAGAGGGCCAACGTCATTATAGAGGGGCGTAAGGAAAAAAGATGATAAAGATCAAAATGCGGTTATTTTACCCTTAACTCCTCGAGGCTCAAAATCTCTTACGGGTGTTTATAGCGTGTTTAGGCAATTAATTATTAAAATGAATTCAATAGAGGCCGGAGGAGGTTATTCCAAAGTAGCTTTAAGGACTAATGAATGATAAAATGCTTTATTCTTACAATTAGGGTCGCACACTTTGAACAGATCGCCAATGTGGTGCGAAATATAAAGTGATGGAGTGAAAGGTCGTTGGTGTAAGTACGAGTAAGTATCACACAACTTGTGAACAAGACATAATCGACAAGTTTTACGTCGGAAAGGGAGGTTCCGCGGGGATATATTGACATTCATAGATGTCACTCGCGAGATGCGACAATAATTACCGAGAATGAAATTAGCTAACTTGTCTCGAACTGCCTCCAAAGCATCAGTTAAATAAGAATGACAGTTGAAAACTTTATCATAATTGTGCTAACTTTTTTAAGAACCTTACAAAGTGGCACTCACTCTAAAAAAAAGCCCGTGCGTCTGCTTTCCCGCACAACACTCGGAGAGCCAGTCAGCGCAACTTGCGGAGGCAGCTCAGCGAATGACGATGCCGAAACATCTGTTTAGACCAGAAAACGAAATCTGAGTTGTGACACTAAGCAATGCAAGCGTGACGTTTCGCATTGCTTAATGTCACAACTCAGACTACGTCTTCTGGTCTAAACATATGTTTCGGCATTGTCACTCGCTGAGCTGCCTCCGTAAGTTGCGCTGATAGGCTCTCCGAGTGTGGTGCGGGAAAGTAGGCGTACAGGTTTTTTTTAGAGTGTAGTCAAAGTATCCTATTTTCCAATATAGAGGGGAGTCGCATTGATCAAGAAATAAATGGCGCATACCATCTCTTTAGGCGCTTTCGATGTGAAAGGTAAGAGCAAAAGTTAAAATGTTAATTAATGAATATGTTTCCGCATGCAGGCTAACAGAAAGGATTGCACAGACAAAGAAGCTGATGAATGTAAAAAGGGGAGGTTCAATTTAACGTTTGATAAGAACGTTGGGAAACAATTTACAGACTTAGATAAACATGCTAAATAAAGGGGCGAGAAAAGGGATACAAATGGTGGGTATACTGCCTTCTTCGGTCCCGAAGACACCCACTGCCGAAACGCCGACGGAGGCCCTTATATCCACAATTAGTATCCCTCTTCCCCAAATTTTTTTTGGCATATTGATCTAAGTTTGTAAAGTGTTTCTCAAGGTTCTTATAAAACATGAAATTTAATCTCCACTTTCTTTGTGAAAGCCCTTCTTTCACAGAAGGGCTTTCACAGGACACCGGACAGCGTATGTCCCGTGTCCTTCCTCTACTTTGTGTCCTGCCCCTTTTGCGCTGTTTCTCATCATGTCGTTCAACCAACCAGCCCAGCAAGGTATCCTGTTACAGTACCCTTCTTTGGCGCCTTATGTTACGAAAGCGTTTGTTACTTTTATATCTCCCAAGGGATATATATATATATGTATATATCAGGGTGTCGAACCGGAACCGAACCGAACCGAAAACCGGAACCGAACCGGTATTTTTTCCGGAACTGAACCCGAACACGAACCGTTATATTGTTATCGCGATGAACCCGAACCGGAACTGAACCGGAAAAAAATAACGGCTACCGGCTCATGTAAAAACGGTTCGGCCACGCGCTGTTGACAATGAATGTGCTATCAATGCCATCTGTTTTTTAAGTGCCGTCAACTGACACACACCTCGCTTACATATTTTTCTTCTCCACTCAGTCTTAGGAATATAAACGCTGCATCAATGAATCTTGACAAACGCTGCATCCATGAATTTTGACATAGGAACCAGTATTGCGCTGGTCGCGGCTTGCACGGAAAACAAAAAATTAAAAAGCTGTGAAAAAAAAAAAAAATCGCGTCACGGGATTTTATTTTCCTACAATCTCGTAAATCCTAAATGCTGCTGTGTGCTCATTTCATAGCGCGTTTCTAGAACGCGCGAGTTCTTGAAGCTTGCTTCCCTCGGAATGAGAAAAGAAAAGGCTGTGGAGTTTGAAAATAATGCATCCGGTTTCGTATAGGCACTTAGAAGCTAACATATTTGTGAGACAGCGAACTCTTCTATTTTAATATTTATCCTATTACATCCTCCTGGCGTTGCGTTCGGTGAAGTGTTTTTCATATTCCGTATCTTGTTTAATGAAAACTTCTTTAAGGGTCTAATTTGAGTTACCGAAGGCTAGTTCAAATAAAGAAAGCTGTATTTTCTCCCCACTGTTCCTTCAATTGCTTACACGACGAGGTGGCGGGATAGTTAGCCGAGTTCTACTTGTAAGTGGGTTTGTAAGGAGGTCGCGGATTTTACAGCTACTGCGTCGGACCCAATTAGATGAAGTTCGAATGCGTAAACGTCGGTGAGGTAACCTTTGAGTGCACATAAAGAAACCATTCCTGGTAGAAATCCCTGAGCCATACACTACGATGTATCCCGTTTCGTATGTGCTGATTTCAGATGTTTTGTTTGTAATTTATTTTGATGTTGCAATTTGCCCATTATAATTTTCGAACCGGTTCACGAACCGGTTTAGCGCCCGAACCGGTTCGCGAACCGGTTCGCGGATCGAATTAATCGAACCGGAACTGAACCGGAACAAAATAAATTTACCTGAACCTGAACCATAACCGAACCCGTATTTTTTTCGGTTCGACACACTGATATATATATATATATATATATGTGTGTGTGTGTGTGTGTGTGTGTTACATTTAATGGTACGAATAGTGCATGTGAGTTTAGCGCTTCTTTTTTCCGAGGATTTCACGTTGTCCCTAAATTATTTTAATTACGAACATATTTAGGGTTTGTTACGCCACCATCCTCAATAACATAGTTTATAGAACGAATGAGTAATGTTTTCTATTAGACATGGCTTCATTAATAAAAAATACAACATAACAAAGCAAAACTTATTTTTCTATTGGTCAAAAATACAAAGTGCGTACACATCCCTATTTCTGTGGAAACTACGGTTGACAAGTCAAAACAGATACATCCATAAAACAATACACAAGAAAATGATGGCAAAAAAACAGACAAAAAAGATATAAAAAATTAAAAAAACACTGCGAGAAAAATAAAGAAACAACAACACCGAGACTCTCGAGACATATTCAATGGGAAAATCGTGTTGCAGGATGCTCAACTTTCGAGGTTGGCAGGACAGCTCAGTAGATTCGACAGCCAGGAATATGAGAAAAAATATATATCTTCTTTCACGTTGTTTTTTTTTTTTTTTCGTTTATTCCTATTTCCGTCTTATCCTGCCCTTTATATCATTTGTTTAAGTACACAGTCACTTCGCTTTCGCCTTCTCTTTTTTTCATTTTTTCATCCCCCTTCTGTCATGTTTTTTTTTTTTTTTTCATTGCTTTGTAAATCTGTTTTTTGCCTAGACCCGCACCCAAGTGCTTTTGCACCGCATTGAGTGCGCTTCGAACATTCTGCCGGTTTACTTTTTTTTCTTCTTTTTTATATAAAAAAAAAAGATACAAAATGTTAGTTGCCCTCACATCTCGAGCAAAGTGAGTTCCTTCCGGTGGTCGCGTGTTGGTCTGGCACACCGCGCATTTCTCCGTTCGCTCGCTTACTGTCGCAAGTTTTATGTTTTTCGCGTGGTTCATACTGTGCTCATGGCGTGCGCATTATTTCCTGGTCGAAGTATAAAAAGATTAAGCAAACAATGCAGAAAAAATAAAAAAAACATTAGGAGTTGGCTGGCGCCATATCAGGCTCACCATTTCTTGGAAATACACGATTGCCGATGAAACTGCGTGGGCGATGCTCTTTCTGCATGAGACGTGGTCAACTCCGGGGATGTACGAGGTTCGATCAAAAAGCTTGAGGCTAGTTTTGTCGCGACAAAAGAAAAGGCAGATTGGTGATTTCCGCACAGCTGTCGAAGGCAGGGACGTTCACGTGTCATTATACCAAAGGGCGGTGTTCCATGAGTATTCGGAGTTGCGCTACCCGAGTTTTTGTGACCTTGTGTACGAGCACATCGACGATTTGAGCATCAACTGTAAAAAGAACGAAAAAAGAACATTTATTTTTCATCAGTCTTGACAAACCTGAAACTAGACACATTTAAATAATTCGGCAGGCTTATCGCGCAATGTCAATGCATCGTGAAGACGTATTTTGTAAAGGCGTTTGCGCCTCAAAGCCGGCAGAGCATCACTGGGGCAGGAAGATGGGTGGGTCAATTCTTCGTTTCCAGCGATGTTTTGCCATTCTTGAAGTGCAAAGACCATAAAAAGAAACGTTGCTCGATTGATTGCCTGATTTTATTAGTCTGGTCCCTCATTTCAAGGCTGACGTTCCATATTTGAAAAGTTTTACGCATACTTAATGTTCACTCTTCGCTCAGGTTGCAGTCCACGCTGAAATCGCCTTTGTGCTCGTACTCATGCTCAAAAAATCTACTGTAGCGCAGATACAAATGGTCTAAAGATAACACCGTTTCGCAAAATGACAGATGAGGGTCCCTGCTTTCTATCGCTGCGCTTCCATCACTGTGCTGCCCACTCTTTTAATGCTTCAAAACTGGACTTGGCAATTTCTGATCGCTCGTCGTATGGTATCGGCAAGATGACTCAGAGCGCTATATATAGGCTAGTACGTGTTGGTTACATTTCAAATTCTTGCCCCAGGCCCACATTTCCGGAAGCACTATGCATATCGATTATTATCGGGATTAGGCATCCTCGTTGCATAACTGTTAGACCATGTATCTCAAGAGGTGAGCACCTTGTTGGAAGACGCACAATAAAAATAAGTAAATATCTGCTCTGTTACTAGCGAGTCATTCGTGTAAAAACCTTTAAAGTTCGCTTATTTGAGTGCCTTCTAGATTAACCCACGAACAGAAATTAAGCAAAATATGTATCAATTGTAGTTTCAGAAACTACAGTGAAAACATCAAAGGTTGAGTGAATAGATCGCTCGTAATTTTTAATATATGCTCTCCAACTCCATCCCACATCATAATTTATCCCCCCAACTCGAGGTGGAATCAGCAGTACATGATCCTTTCATAATGCATAGCCGGCAGACTCGCTGAAAATTCAGTCTACTGGAATCCGCGTGCACACGCGCGAGAAGATATTCAACTCTTTTGTTTTGAGGCACGTAAGTTTCGGCAGTGGTAAAGTTCGTTGTCCAAACGCGTCCGTCTTGTGCGGAACGGCGTTCCGAGAAACGACGTTCCTCAGACGATTTATTTTTAGGGCGAACAGACGAATGCCACCTACCTATCTTGCATCAGCGGAAGTGAAACAACCACTCGTTAAGTTTTGAAAAAAAAGGAAAAAATAAAAAAAACATGGCGTTTATTTCATGTTTACCGGTATGTATTTTTACCTAAATTTCGTAGATGTGCCCATGAGACAACCGAACGTCAACAACTAGAACAACTGTGCGATCGCGGGGACTCCGCACGAAGTCTGATAACTATACGTTCACTTGCTACTTTCGTTTTATATATTTATTTATTTATTTATTTGTTACCTACATTTCGCCCTGGGGCATTATTGTAGGGGGGTAACTTACATGTTAACACAACAAATACACAAATGGAGATGAAAAAATATCAATGCATGGTGACATCTGCTGACATTGAATAAAGTCTTGTGCGGATAATCCCCCGGAAGACTCCATTAAATGTCGCAAATGTAACGTTAATGTAACGAAACGTTCTAATCCTAAAAGGAAATGCGGGAACGTGTTCCTTTCGAACGTCTGAAACCTGAAATGGGAACTCGCTTTAAGACTAATAAGGAGCGAGAAACGAGCTTTCGTTCTGTTTTGAAAGAAACCTGTACAACACTGATAGATCTGCGCGTATAGGTTTTCGTTATTTTAGCTGTGCGAATACAATCATAGTGACTAAGGGCACGGAACGCAGCTGCTAAAACAAGGTAACGCGGTCAAAGCCTCTAATTAAAAACTATCCCACCTCCAAAAAAATACCGCCAACTTTTTTTCATTGTTTATTGTCCACGAGTGAATGTTTTCTTCCAGTAGTCAAGACTTGGACATTCAATGCGGGATTTGTTCACCCTGTGGAGGTTTTGTTCCTCTTAAAATATTCATATTACTACGAGGGATTGTATTCATCAAGAATTATACAAAACGCTTTGGCCCAGAAAAGCAACAGCTTGCCTGCCTGTGGTGCAAAGAAACCAACCAAACGGGCATTCAGTTAACACAAACAAAGTGTTTTCACCAAAGTCAGTGAAATCAATCAAATCCAGCAGAGGCGGTTGATGGTCCAATACAGGGTGAAAATACACAGTAATTTTACATGTTAAAGTAAAAAAGCGCCTCAAGAATACGTGAACACGACGAATAAAGCACGGGACCAAGCGCTAGAAAACCTGAAAGTTTATTAGAGACACACACAGTATTTACGTGCTCAATCAGGCTCCCGGCACACACACAAAAAACAAACTCTTTCTCATTTAAGCCCACCGACGGTGCACTGACGCAGCTATCCTCGCCCTTCACAATAATTCAGGCCTCAAATAAGTATCTTCAAGTTTTATTTGAATTAAATTAGGTTAATTTATGTTAAATAAAATAAAGTTAAACTAACGGGCTATCCAACCAGTTTCTTGGAATATGTTGCAGAAACCCTCGTTTCTGAAACTAACACGGAAAGGAAACAGCTTATCAGAACGAAAAAACAAGTCCGGTGGTAATACGATACATCCATGTGTTTTCGCACAGCTTCAAGAAAGTTGCGGCACATTTTAAAGTGCCTGTGGTGCTCTTTTCCACGTCTGAATTATATAGCTTGCACTAAAAAATCAACAAAACAAAAAAAAAAGAGAGGCATTCACTAAGATACACGAAGCGCAATACGTTGATTGTGCAACGTGAGTTGTCTACAATATGCCCATAATTTGCGGTAGAGCGTACGTTGGGAAAACGGGGATGTGTATAAAAGAAGGGGAACATCAGTATGCTCTATATTTCAGAGGCTCCCCATCGGGAACTCTCGCCCTTCATTGAGATAGGTCCCTCCGTGCGCCTCATCTTGAAAATACGAGAAGTGTAAAAAAATAATAAAAAAATAAAAAGGGAGAGAGCTATTTGAGTCCTACTGCCTAAAAGAGAAAGGCAAGGATAGCTGCGTAAGTGCACCGTCGGTGCACTGAGCCGAGTAAGATTTAGCTTTTTTTGTCTCGGTAGCTTGATTGGGTGTATAAATATTGTGTTTTCAATAAACATTCAGTTATAAGTATAGCTTGGTGCTGTTCCTTCTTTCTCGTGTCCACGCATTTTAGGCGCTTTTTGACGTCAACACTTACCAACTAGCCCACCTAGCCATCTTACTGTAATTTTACACTAGGCAAATAAGGGTCAAATACAGAAAGAACAAAACTTCCTAGATATTTTGTTGCTTTTAATAATCGCTCTTCCATTAAATAAATATTTATTATATTTGTTGCTTCAGGAATTTGAGTGTGCCATCGCGATAATTTCACGCGCTATTCCTTTACCATATCAGAATAAAGCATGATACCGAACATTCTTGTTTCTTCATAAAATAAAAGAATATCGTCACTTCAGATCTCTTAGGTTTGCCTTTCCCTGGTGTTACGGCTGTCAATAGCCTACATAATAATAATTATTATGATTATTCTCCCGCCATGCATGCTCTGGAAATTCGCCATTCGCATTCTATTACCATTTCTGTTCCAGCGTCGACGTCTACGATTTTGAGCACGCTTTCCCCGCCGATCAGACCACCTCCGCACGTCCATTGGAGGTCTTATGTTGACTGGTGACCCAGAAGGTGTCCCAGCTGGCAAATCAACATGTGTCCAACTATCAAAAACAAGGGATGAAATGAAACCACCCTGGGACGCTCCGGCGCTGTTTGCTGAACACTCCTTTGCATGGATTTGCTGAACACTCCTCTGCTGAACACTCCTTCTCCTGCCAAACTCCTAAAGGGGTTTGGCAGGAGAAGGGCTTTGCACTCTTGATCTTTGTGACAGATGGTATATAGGCCCAACTTTCTTGTTAGGTGTCGCTGGACTGTCTCTGGATATGGATATAGATTTACCGGGGTATCCGGGCTTACTGGATCTAGCCAATTTATTTGTTATTTTCTTCGTTTCTTTTCTTCCAGTGGTCAAGTCTTCTTTTTGTCAACTCCACCACTGGCATAGGCTGCGGGCCCTGCCCATGGTGCCGTCGACGCCGTCGTTGCCTCTATCGTTGTCCTCTTCGTCGATTTCGCGGACGACTAACGCCACCGCCATGTTCAGTCACACGGCACTTACGGCTGCAGGCCTGTGCACTCCAAGATTACGTACTGTAGCGTTTGTTCGGCTCCTTGTGTGAACAGGGTGCATCGCACCTCGGTGTCCGTGTACTTCGCTCTAAGTGCGCGAGTTCGCAGCAGGCCTCCTCGGGCGTCGAACAGAAGTCCACTGTCCCTGCCGATGTCCATAAAATCGACGTTCCTCACTTCCTCTTTTTCCCCGCTGTACAAGGCAAGTGCTGGCTTCTGTCCTGCCTTCTCCGTCCACCGTTGAGTCTCGGTCTCGGTGACTCTCGTGCGGATGCTTTCCATTTGTTGCTGTTTTGGAGCCGGGTAGTGGAGAGTGCTGCCTTTGTTATACCTGAGGACCAGCTGGCGTGTCCGTCGTACCCACCTAGTCGAGAGGTTGGACGCCTTCGAAGGCCTGTCTTGCACTCCGCCCTTCCTGCGTTCGGCAGAGGCGTTGTTTGAAGCCCAGCTTGGCCCGGGTCCGTCTGGCATTGAAGCTGGACCACCACATGGCCCCCTGCACCGCCTCATTAGGTGTTCTTCGGCTGGCTCCCAGTGCCGCCCGTCCCACTTCTCCCTGGCGCAACCCTAGCTCGCACGCGTGAGGGACGACGGGCACATAACTCTATTTTTAAAGGCGAGAACCGTTACTGCCACCATCTTCCACACCGCCCGAGATACCCCGAAACGGTTATAGCCTCATGGGGCCCTGGCGGTTTATATTTCCTTGGACCTCCTGCTCTTTGCCTAGAGCCTTGTCTTATGGTGTTCGAGGTAATTTTAGACTTCCAGGATGTGAATGCTGAGGTACTGCTTTGTGATGCCCACGGTACTTGTACTCCATGGATTCAGAAGTCTTCCCCCTCGGTGGCTTCATTGTCCACGAAGCCCATCAGTGGTGATATCTTAGCGCTGAAACTCAGCCCCAGCGCCGCCCTCTTTGTGTTGCAGTCGCTCATGAGGGCATAGAACGTAGAGTTCTGTTTGCCTGTTGCCTTCTTGTAATGACCTCGAGTCCCCTCCATACCTCACAATCGTTTTTTGTTTGTCTTCTTCCACCGTGTATGTCTTTTCAGTTTTTCCAGGTGACCATTCCACCACCGCATGAGGTTCGCGCACGTCTCCACATGCCCGGTTTCATCCTCTGCCTCCAGCTTCTGTGCAATGTTTAGTGCTTCCGCTCGCGTTATCTGCTGGGGTTTCATAGGTTCCCCCTCCCTCTTTTTCGTTGGCTTTCCTCTGAATGTAATGAATAATCTTTTGTGATACTTCCCACGCTTTTGTCATCCTCCTAGCCTGTCTTCATGTAAGTCAGTTTTTATACAGGTCCGTTGACACCAGAGAGTAATTAATTGTTGATAGTATCCCTCTGGCCGTGCATGTCGTCTTCCATAAGCATTTCTTTCGTGTGTTTACAGTTACCATGTCTAGGTGTTCCGTCATGTCCTGTAGCAGCTTTCTATTATAGTCTGTTCTGCCATCAAACTGCTCTAGCTGAGCGTTGAGGTCGCTTACCATAATGCTAGGTCTCCTATTGTTGTGATTGAGGCATCAAAAAAGAACACCAGCCGGTACCGTAAAAAAAAAGGTATAGAATTCAAACTAGAGATTTGTCACCGGTGGGAGATTTTGAAGCACCGTTGTTGCACAACAAAACCAACCACCTCGGATTTAAGGCGATGTAAACATCCAAAGATACAACCGCGCCCCTCGGGATTGCTCGTCGCTCCCGCGCAGCAGATCGTTGTACCACCTGCAAACCATCAATCATCTAGTTCAATATTCCTTCTTGTTTGTTTATTTTGCTGACGCAAGATTGAAAAAGAGGTTCACCTCTATTTCTTTGGAGTCTCCCTCAAGCCCTACTTTCTCCTTCCCGCGATATTTTCCGGGCACGAGAAATGCCCGGGGTCGCCAACTCCATTCCAGTCCCATTTCGCAAATCGAAGCTCCGGTCGTCCGTTCGGCCTCGGCGTGAACGCCGGAGTCATTCTTGAAAGCGGACGGAGAACGTGACACTCCCACCAACGCTATGCCTAATTACCGTAGCAATTACCGAGCCACTGGATTCCCGCAGTGGCACCCGGCCAGTGGCGATCACTCGTCGCACAAACAGGCCGCAAAAGGAACCAGGCCCCGCTGCACGAGAGCGCTCTGCTCATTCGAAGTTCGCTCGGGAGGGCGCCGCAGTTCGCCTTCTTTTAATGTGCGCACTTTTTGTCTCTGCACAAACTAGTCCCGAGATGCGGGTGCTGAATGGTGGAAAAAATGTTTACGTTAGTAAGATGACTCAGTGCCGTCGTAGTCAGTTGAAAACGGGATTACTGTATATAATAACTGGGTTTCGAGTGTACAAGCTAATGTTCGTACGCAGAAAGCGGGTAATT
This sequence comes from Ixodes scapularis, assembly GCF_016920785.2. Classification (NCBI taxonomy): domain Eukaryota; kingdom Metazoa; phylum Arthropoda; class Arachnida; order Ixodida; family Ixodidae; genus Ixodes; species Ixodes scapularis. Next base: position 8,329,052 of record NW_024609867.1, read on the forward strand.
GTAATTTGCACGCGAAGGCGCCGTTCGCCACCATGCATACCACTGCTGCTGCAGCCGTTTGAAAAGTCAGAATGCTGGTGAGAACGTCAAGCCGTTCAAGAATAGCTCCCTAGCTGCCGGAGCTTAGCGCCGCGTAAAACTCTCCGCCAGTTCGGAATTGACGACTTCAGTTTCGTAAAATGCGAAGGCGCTCCAAGGATGGCAAAGCGCTCGGCTTGGCCGGACTTGTGGGATTTGTCAGTGACACGTCAACGAAAGGCCCGCGATCAAAGTTTGAGGCGAGGGGGAGCGCCAAAGGGCTCGACAGGGAAACATCGTCCCGCGCTCTCCTCGCTGCTCCTTCTAAACGATCTTCGCCGGCTCTTTGTGAATTGGCTGAGGAGGCGTGGCCAAACTATCGCCGTAAAGCGGCTTCCGAACTGAAAATAATGACGCCGAAATACGTGGGATAAAGTTTCAGCCTCCCGGACTCGAAGCAGTGGGTTCGAGGGAAAGGGCTGGAGACGGACGGCCGCTTCTGTTGGAAACGATCGGTCGGTAGACTGGCGCGACGCCTGGGCGATCATTAGGAAGGCTTCGCCTGGCTCTGCACCGAATCGTTCGAAGACCTAGAAAAAAGAAGGAGTACTGTCTGATGAGCTCGCTTCTCTACTTTGTACCCTGCTGCGTAGTGTTGTTTTCTTGGTTTAGGTTTTTATTTTTTCTTATAATGCATGCGTTTTAAATTTGTTGGCAAAGTCGTGCGAGCTTCGAAGTTAACATTTTCAAAGCGTTTACTACATACGGCTTTTCTCTCGAAAAGTTGAAGCATTTTGTTTGGCTTCGTTCCGAAAAACTATTTCGTCGCAATCTGCCACGATATGAATGCTTTGAATGGCGAGCTTTGCTCTTAAATTGTGCGATATGGAACGAAGTATTCCGCTGTGGGTCCGTGCGCCACGCGTTTGACTCTGTAATAAAGCCTCGTGCTCTCTTGCCACTTTTTTAAATCTTGCATAGGAATGCAGTGAAGCGACATATACTCGAATCTTCGAGGTATCGTCGCGAAGTTTGAACTGAGAATGTTATATATTTATGGATTTTGAATAAATCCTAGAGCCAAATTTCTTGAATGCGTCGGTTAGAAGCCTCTAGGACGGGTCTTTGTGCCATCAAAGCAGTCACTCTCGTGGTCTATTAAGAAGAAGCAGCGCCCCAAACGCAGGGACAAAACAAAACAGCAAAGAACACGAGCGAACCCTCTTGTGAGACAACTATTGAGGCGAGCATTCTCTTGGAGCAGATATGCCGGATTCTCTCATTTTCTGTAGACTGGGTAAAGATTTTTAAAGGAGGGAGTCTTTTCGAATATCCAGTTAAGTTGATCACCAAATCTTATCTTCAGCGCGTCTAGAGAAGATTTGAGTATTTGCCGAAAGAGGAAGTTATTGCACGCCTAGCGGCAACAACTACCGAGGCCGCTACCTCCAATGCGCTGTAGCCCTCTCGTGATCGTCGTTGTTTCTTCAATATCAGCTTTTTGTTTTATTCAAATGTAACATTATCGGTTTTCTGCAACAGTATCTTCTTAATTAGTCGTCCGTGTAAACCCGGCGAGAAAAAGTATAATGATTCTTGGTATATTCGAAAGATCGAAATAAGCGCCATGTATGATTGAGTGCGTTGAAGTATTTAGGCACGTAAGCAAACTGCTCACAATATTTATTGTGACTTCCCAAGAAATGCACTAACTCGTCTAACACCTTACACGTAGTAAAGAAGCCATTTGAAGTGAACATCGGATGTCTTGTTTTCCCTGATATGGTAATCGCTGAAAGTGTAGCAACGCAGAGGAATAGTAGGTAGCTTATATAGGGGTATGAGAAGCAGAAGGCAAACACCCCTGGTCCTGATGTTACATAAAAGAAGCCATGCATACCTTCTACTCATTTCGACACATATTTAGAAGCAGAGACGACGCATCTAGACGATGTAAAGCATTCCAGAACACAGTTTCATACGTTTTGTAACTTTACTCTCTTAAAGGGGCCGTACAACGATATTGGGTAAGAAAGTTTTTCACTTTAGACAAGCTTACAGGCATTAGTAAAACCCATGTGTACTCGTACGCAAAACTCCCCCCCCCCCCAAAAAAAAAAAAAAAAAAAAAAAAGCTTTTTTGTCGTTGCGTTAATTTAAGAATAAAAGCGGATGTTCTAATTATGTCGCTTGTTCACAGAACCTGATGGCGAGTTGCCGGGATTGCATTGTTGGCGTTTCCGCAATGGCATCCCCAAGGTTCCGTCACACAATTTAGATCCCCGCGTTCACAATATTTAAATGCAGATCATACACTAGACAAAAGAACAGCGTGATCATTTATTTTGGCTCGTGACAATGAATGCTTCGGCATGCTTTCGAATAGTTGTTCGTGTTCAAATAGTACGATGACAGGAATATGCGAACCTTAACAATAAGAGAAGCTCAGAGGAAGGCTTGTGCTTCGCCACGCCCAGCTTGTGGCTATGATAACCTTTGCCGGCATATATCAACTCCAGATCACGTGGCCACTGGTTCTGGCTGCGAGCTGAGGAGGTGAACGATACTCCTTTTTCTCAATTTTTTTTAGGACTGCTATTGCGTGAAAAAACTAATGCGTCTTTCATATGTTCTGAATGCTAAGGAATGATTCTGAGCTGTATTTAATGTATGCACAAAAATTTATTTATCGCCCCTTTAATGCTTTTGGCATTTCTGCAGTCACCGCACAAATGCCGAAAATGAAAAAAAAGCTAAAAAATAATTCACGAAGAAAGTAGGAAATGTTTACTATTTTTATTTATGGGTTCTGTGCTTCCTTCGTTCGCCAGAGCAAGAAATATTTAAAAGCGTAATTTAAATACACATTTTTTGGAGTCTAGATTCCAAAAAGACGCTTAAGTGTTAATATTAAAAAAAAATAGGTACAAGAGAACCGTTATGCAAAATACAGAAAGGAAACTTTGACGAAAAAAAGGAAGAGCGCCATCGAGCTGTACAAATTTAACATGATTATAAAAAAAACAAGAAAACCTAGGATAGGGTAACAATAAGAAAAGGACAAACATTAAACTTTGTGTTGGTCCTGTCTTATTTTGATCTAGTATCGGGGTTCTGTGTAATTGTGTAAACTTTGAAACCATCTGCGTATCTTCTACACATACTATTGCCTGACGTGTTTGCTCTTCTGGCTCTTATTTACTTTTGCATTGAGAGTGCGAAACAGAGAAGCAGCCACAAATAGTACTTGGTTTTTTATCAGATGCACATAAGAAAACACTAATAAAATCGCGTATAAGCCACAATAATGTACAAAATTTATTGAAGATGCAAACATTTCAGTTTCAATAACACTTTGCTTGAGCTGGCAAGAAAAATGCAGTCATGATCTCTTTTACTAGATTGTCATATCCAAACCGGCCTATTTTCTACGAGATAACCTATAATGTCCCCAGATATCTACGACTCCAGCGACGTTTTCTTAACAAACAAATTTGTTCCTTAGATATTTCAGCAACAGGGGAATAGTCGGAGAAAAACGAAATCAAACAAGGACTATACACTTTCTAAATTAAAAAAAAACAGCTTGGAAGCTTCAACAGAAAGAAAAAACTAATGAAATAGTCTACTCACCAGTAGACATGTGAGAGCTTGAACAAATGTAACTGTGTGTGAGACGTGTCGTATGTGTACCTTTCTTGATATGGAGGGAGGCTTCTATTTGAGGTTTTAGTATATTCACTACGTTTACTTCAAAGCTGTCTGAATATCGTGCCTTTCTTCTTCGTTATGTGTAACGCCTGAGTTGAAACCCTCAATATATGGGTGTGGCAACTGCTAGGCCGTAAGAGACTCTGGTCCGAGTGTTACGTTGGCAATAATGAAAAAGAGCGAAGACTCCCTCTTTCTGAAAGTTAGAGAACAAGCTGATTTATAAGAAAGATGTGCGCGTCTGACAAATTGAAACCACAAGCCCCAGACCTCTAGCGCAATACACTTTCACATTTCCAGCGTATCGACATGGACTTGCGGCGGCGTGAAAAATTACTGCAGACGCTAAATCATTCTTCAGAGTGCTGCAGTGCACTTTCCGGACTCTTCTTGTTTCAGAGCATAGTTCTCGCTGCGTCATTGCTCGCGTTTACGAGTAGCAAGTATTGCATTAGACTTAAACATTGTTACTGTCATCTATAATGTGCTATGGAGTTATAAAAGGAAATGTCTGTTCGCAAGCCTCAATTTGAGGGTCAAAGCCAAACTGAGGTGGAGACCGCGATCAGCTTAAAAGCTTATTGCAAAGTAGACTCTTTGCAATAAGCTTTGCAACTAAACCGAAAATTAGGTAAAACGAAATTCTAGGTTTGTGTGCATTTCTCTCCGGTTCTTTACTGAGGAATCCAAGGTGCGCTTCGTCCGTTAGGCATGTAATTAGTCATGTAGGTTTCATAATTTACCGATTATCGAATCGATTCTCGAGTTCCAACTCGCCGAAGATTAAAAGCTCAGGCGTTCCAGCGGCGTCAAGATGCACGAAGGGTAATACACTTTAAGGAACGCAGTTGCATGCCGTAAGAAGCATCTCAGCGCGGCTCTGTACCAAAGGTAAGACTTATGAATAGAAAACGAGCAGCTGAAGTAAAAGGAGTTCACTTAGTGTGATTATAAATAGGTACAGTTTGGAGAAATAAATTATAAAAAAATAACTACATCGCTTTCCCCATTTGTTATGGCCCATGGGAAATGGAATCCTTACGCACGATATTTCAAATGCTTGATATACCATACTCGCGTCACCGCTGCTAAAAATAACCAAACATAAGACTTTATTTTTTGCAGGAGTAATGATAGGAAAAGTACGTTAGTTTCATATATAAATTGCGTTGCGCATTACCTTCTATAAAGCCTCTATGACGTAATGTTACTTTATTGTACAATACCGCACAACGCACGAGACCTATTTAAAATTTCTTTAATGCATCATTGCATTTCTCATGTATTTGCTTCGCCGCATTATTCCAAGGGACATAACCCAAGTACCACACAGTTCTTTGGTCGAAACGTTTGTTCTTGTTTTGTATTTTTCTAATTTCCGGCGTTACAGGGTGTAAGAAAATATAATTTAGGTATTAAACGGAATGCTGAATGTAATGAGGAGCATGCCCTCATTGGTTAATTTTTTGTGCGTGTTAAAGTTTATGTGGTACTTTCTGCGCCATTCCAGCACATCATTTCGTTTGTTTTGGAAAGGCGAGGCTCCACAGCCGTTAGCAATTATAAGATTGCTGACGACGTCCAAAGGATAAACTTTGAGCTGATGAAACACACGCACCGGTATGTCGTTTACGAAAATAAAGGATGAAATAGGTCCTAGGACCCTTGAGGGACACAAATATGCACATGTAATTTACAAGCATTTGCAGTTACAAATTAGGAGGGGTTGGTTGCAAAGTTATTCATCCATTTAAGTACAATGTGGGGATGCAGGCGAGTTGGTTCATGGTTACAACTTTTAGTTGTAATCATGTTGAAGTTAAAAAAAGTTAAGAAGCTAAGTACATTAGGGTTGAGGCTGAGTCTGGGAAGTTTTCGGAGTGATAGATTTTTGTTTCCTTTCTAGAATGTCTTAAAGGAAGCTCGGAAACTGCCCAAAAGAGAAACACGGTGTCCAGAACTGAAAACAATATTATTAGTAAGTACCAAAGATGGTGTTTGTAGCGAACAAGTTTCCGGGTGGTATGTCGCAATGAATTAAAAAAACAAATAATGTTAAAGGGTAACTGCAAAGAAAAAAAAGTTTTTTTTTAAACAGCCTAATTGGGACAAGCATGTCACAAAACAAATGTTCCGCGAAAAAAAATATTTTTTTTATCAATATTTACGCCACAGGACGTAATTTAGTAGAGTCAGAATTTCTCCACATTTGAAACTCCCGCTCTTTCGACCCCCGCGGAAGAGGAGTACGCCCCGCCCCTCACTCTCCTTGCGTTGCGGAGTTGAACGACGCAGCGTCTCGACTTCCGGCAAGATCTGGCAACCACGCCAGGCCGTGGTATTTTTTTGGTTTGACGCGGTTTGCGAGCACATGTAGCGAAGACGTGACCGGAGAAGTGCCCCTGTGATGTTCCCGGAAGATGGAAAGTATCGTTCGTAATCGTCGTGCGCGCTTTCAAAGCGAAGGGAGTCACAGAATCCACAAGTGCGCAACCACGAGCCAAGGTTCACGACAGCGCTGCGTTGGTTTCGGCGATCTCGTTCCGTTTGGTGCAACACGGCGATAAGACAGAGCTGAAACGTTTGTGGTGTGTGTAATGCGGTGCTAACACGGAGCGCAAATTGGTTGTTGTGGGGTTGACGTTCAACCAGTTAAGTCCCGTCGTCGTCAGCTGATCCAGTCAAACTGGTCCGGGAGGACGCTGGGAGCGTTCTTAAAAGTAAATCTGCCTCGTTCTGTTTCAAAATGTGGAAGTTTCCCGACGCATTCCGTGAGTAAAAAGCTGCGGGCGTTTTCAACAAAATTACTACGTTTTAATTGAACAATGGACTCCGCATTGTTGTCCTAAATCTGCCGTTTTTATGCTTCGTGTTGGACTGCGTTTGCACAGCGACGTGTTGCATCGTACGGTGTGAATAAATTTGGGCACGATTTCGTACCTGCCTACAGATGCATGAACTGAGACCATTTTTATGTAGTGGACATAGTGCTTTTTTATTTTCTGTCTAGTCGCGGACGTTAGGTGCACACGGGGCGAATCTCGACGGCCTCCAGAGCGATATGACGAGAACGTAACTGGACACGTTTGTCGCTACGCGAACGCCCGATTGCCTCCACCCAAATAGCATTCCTTTCGGGGCGACATGGCTGCTGGAAGGCTCACTGTCGGGATCACGCATCTAACATCTCCGAAAAGTCAGCATTTGCACACAAAAAAAAAAAAAAAAAAAAAGCACGCTAAGCAAGCAAAGAGGAAAACGAAAGAACCGCGCTATGAAAGCCAAAACCCCGCGTCGCTTCCTATCACTAACACCTGCGACAGCTGCTAAACACACACTACTTCACTTCAAGAAGTCTCACTCAAGCACCTGGGTCAGCACGAAACGACGAAACACTGATCACTTCGGCGAAACGATTAGTCGAGGTAGGCGAGACAGGCGGGAGCAGACTTCGGCGGCCATGAAAGATGGCGAAGCTTTTGTTTGTATGAATCCAAACGGAAGTGCCCATCTTGTAAACCTTTTGTAAAGAATAATAACTCTCATCACATGGGTTATTCTTTAAACGTAAAAATATGCCGCTCAAAAGGAAATTGCAACGAATAACAAAGGTTTAACAACCGAGATCTAAGCTGTCAATCAAACTCTTAGCCAATGAGAACCTTTTGGGATTGACGTCACATAATCACAACTTCGTGGCGCGCGATTTAAAACGGGCGAAATAGCCGCAAACTAAAATCAGTCTCACGCAATAAATATTGCTGTAAAAAATGTTTTTTCTCGCGGAAAAATTGTTTTTTGACATGCTTGTCCCAATTAGGCTATTTAAAAAAAAACTTTTTTTTCTTTGCAGTTACCCTTTAAGGATTCGGCATTTTTATGAAAAACAAAATATACGTTTCCTGATGGTTCATTCACGCACAATCTGAACAGACTACGTATTTTTTTCTACCGAGTAGTACAGAGAGTTTCAAATCACGACAAACAAGTCTTTCCAATCAATCAACTCTGGTTGTGTTCATCGTAAACTTTAGATAAGACGTGATGAATACTTTTTCGAGAAACTACAACGGTCGAAAAAGAACCGATCATAAGTGGCTCAACGAAACTACAAAGAAGAAAACTTTTACCGGCGAGTACCTTTGGGTACTACACCGAATACTCATTCCAAGCACACGATTGATCTGCCGTCCGACGTCATACATGACCCCATAACGCGCGTTCCATCTCCCCGCGGATTCCCAATCATCGCCGAGTTTCACATTGTAGCCTCCAAGGACGCACACACACGCGCACACTTACCAATACCACTCCGGATAATTACCACGGCAGGTCTGTGGAGCCTCCGTGCGCGAGTTGGCGCCATCTCGAGGGCACTAATCGAATCTGCGCAACTTTCGCGCTCTGGATTAGCGAAGAATTGGCGGCGGAAAGCCAGGTGCAGTCCTCCAATTGGCCGCCCATCGCGCGCCAATAGACCCGGAACAGAGTGTCTTTCGGGGCTACGGCGGTCCGAAAGGCTTCTACAATGCTCATTGTTGCCGGCACAATGCGCGTTCATTGTGCGCCACAACGTTGGGGCGGGTTCAATCTACGCGCTCTTGAAACGGTGTCTTGCAGAGTTAATGAAGCGCGAGAGTGCTTGTATAGTCCACGGTGTAAGATATATAGAGGTGGTATGGACACCGCGCGCGTGTCAGCTTCCGGGCAGAGTCCTCTCCATGCCTTAGTTGGAAGGTGCTCCCTCCGACAAGTATCTCTTTGGTGCGCGGCTAGTGGCATCTTGTAGAGAGCCCGTTGTCTCACATTTCTCTTGGGAGACACGCTTGCTTTCAGGCGAAAACCTTACATGTCTCATCGTTCAGTCGAACTTCAAAGTCCTTGAGCGAAAACACGTCGGCGACACGAAAGATATCAAAACGCATACTTGACCCCTCAGTGGATAACTAAGCGAATTAAGATGATGACTCGGCACATTGAGAAGGATGACTCAGAACATTAAAACCATGACTCAGCACATTAAGAAGGATGACTCAGTACATTAAGCGGGATGACTCAGCGAGTAAATCATGTATGTCTTTAATGCGTCGGCGCTTGGGCTTTTGCCTTCAAGTTGCCTTAGGTATAACATAAGAGACCCTGTACACCTTTTACGTTCTTTTTCTGGGTGTCCCAAGTCATGTAGAACCTTTCACTTTCCTACTTCTGTTGTTTAGACACTGCTTCGTCGCTGGCCATGGTTTCAGTGCCTGAACGGCGGAAACAGCAGTTTTATGAACACCTTCAAGCGGAGAAATCTCTAACGCGGTGTTTAAAGGGACACTGACAGGGTATTTATGCTCGCCGAGGTTTTTAGTTGTACGTGACATATGACAGCAAAACTACCCAGAACAGATTTTGCGGCTCGAAATTCGGTTTCTTTCCGCCCGAAAACCGCCGATTGAGAAGTAGCCGGTTTGAGTCACACTCACTTTCTTTTCCGTGGTCTCAGGCCATTTTCTAAGGTTTCGACGCGACCATTAAATTTAATCAAAGTCGTGGGTCATTGAAGGCACACAGTCCATACTAAAAATATAAAAAAAAATATGAAGCCCATTTTTCGTGGCTTCCAAAACGGTGATTGAAAGAGAAAATAAAAACAGGTTGCACAGACAACCGGAAGTATTCTGTGCGTTCACTGCTTAATTCTCAACATGGCGTCGTTTCGCGTTTCGTGGGACCCATGGATGGCAGCGGACGACGAGCGTGGGACCTCTACTTCAAAGCTGTTGTTCATGGTACCGGCGAATTCTGTCTTCCTTCAAAAAAGAAATTTCAGACCGATCGAAAGAATTGACATTAATCCCGTACAACACGCCCGACCAGCAAGCCAATTACAAAAAGACGTCGCCGAGCCGTCGTCCCTTCTCGTGGCTGAAGACATCGCTCGCTCAAACGTCAAGCACTAAGTGCTTACTTCGAGTTGAATACGCACGCTTACGGTTTCTTTACTTGGTGCGAATGTGGTCAATGCGTGCTGCTGCCCGACTTCAAGCCGCGAAAGCATGCACTGGAAGGAAACCGGCAAAAAACGTTCCGATATACAGTCGACGGATGCATTACTGCGAACGAGAGTTCTTCAGTAGCTCATTGCAAAGACGTCCGCTTCACACGCAGCGGGAACGGGTTCGATCCCTGGTGTGGACGTACCATTTTTTTTTTTCAACCATTTGGCGATGTTTACATTTTTTTACAATTATCACTGAAAAAAAGAAAACAATTGTTGTGGACTATAGGCCCCTGAACTAAATAGTATTGGATTCCATTTTTGCCACCTCTGCCGCACAATGCCACTTTCAGATGTGAGGCAGCTCTTCACGCAACATTTGCGAGTATTCTTTTCAGAGCCGATCACGTGAATTCCCCACGGGTAGTCACTACTAATTGCCAACCCTTAAATGTGCAAAACAACTCATCTTGAACTACAGAACAGCGAGCGGAACAAACATAACTGCAAAGGAATCGCACGGCGAATGGATCCCGAAAGCATTTCGCCTGCTGCACTCAAAAAAAAAAAAAAAATATTCGCACGGTCGGGTGTAGCCACGTGACTTCCGCCACTCACTCTCTCCTCTCCACATCTCCGTGCGGTGCGTGGGTTTCGGTTTCAGTTTCGAGCAGTTGCGTTTTTGGCTTTATTAAAAAAAACACGTGAGTATGCAGCAAAAAATTAATTCGGTAGTATTCCAACACCATAATGAATCGCCTAGCAAAAAATGAAAAAAAAGGAGGGGGGGGGGGGTGGAGGGGGGGGGGGGGGGGGGGCGTCAGAATACGTCGTAGCGAGAAACTACGGCGCATTCTGATGAGGGCTTCTAAAATTGGAATCTTTTTTTGTAATTTTTGTTTTCGCTACTGGTTTGGTTTTTTTTTTTTTTTTTGTGTTTTTTTGCGGTTGAAGACAAAACCTGTATGTTTTGTAAATAAACGTTTTAAATTGCGCTCTGCTCTCAGAGGTGTACGCTTCAGCAAGAAACGGTTGGCAACATTGTACTACAAGCAGCGAACGTTCTGGCTGGAGAGTTGGTCCGCCTCACCTCGGTGCGCGGTTCGAGGCTAGGTCGAGATTCCACTTGCAAAGGTGTATAGGACGATGTGGGAGGCCGGGAATGCTTGCATCTACTGTGCAATTATCTAAAAAAACATAAACATTAATGCGCCGTTTTGTGGAATGGTGTGTTCAGGCGTAGTTCTAATTTAGTGCCTCTGTGCCGCTTCAGAAGAAACGAGGCATATAGTGTGGCCTGGGCTACATTATGGAGAAGCGTTACCAGCTCCAGGTTCCTTTCAACTGATCCGTTAGATCTATCTTGTAGCACCGGGCAAATAAAATTCTTTTAACAAATTATGTCATTCCGTATGAGCATTAAAGAGTTTAAATGATGCAGAGGTTAATCCCTAGCTTTCGTCAATACTCCATTTCTATATGTGAGCAAATTAGTGAAAGAGCTCGTTCTAAAGTTGTCAATTTTGTAAAAATAGTACACTAGAACCTCTCTTGATCACACTGATAAATTTTCAGGGAGCACAGAATATCTCGTGGCTGCATTCTACTTGCGTTATGAATTGTTCTGCTTGGTTAAAGAAAGCTTTAGGTGGTCTCGAATTCGTGGCTTTCACGACACACAATTGTGTTTCCCGGGTGTGCTGGAATAGAGAAGCTTTTTATTTATTGCTTGATGCTGCTGACCTACTGGAGGTTTCAGGGTTAAATTTTAAAGTATAAAACTTTGTACACGTACGGAGTATGTTTATACGGCGATAGCCGTTACCATGCAGGTTTCATTGCGGATTCCGTGTGTGTATTGTGTACTAAGTTAGCAGTACATCTCCACTAGATTTAGCCAAAAAACTTTTCCGATAATTTTAGCAAGTGTCATGTCGCGTCATGGTGCTACATGACGTCTCAGTGCCAGGTTTTGTCTTGGCGTCATGTGCCGTTGCAATGTCAAGTGAACACCGTCCGCTCAGTTGAGCAGAACGTAACTTCGGTAAATCTAAAAACGGCAAGCCAAACCACATTTCATGTTAGTGTTTGTACAGCGGGAGATCGTTCTGTTTTTGACGTGCGGCGATACTGGTTTACGCTGTGCATGAGGAAAATTTAGCCAGTGCAGTTGAACCGCTATATTCTGCGTCACTAGTTCCGAGCAGTGCAGGCGAAGGCTAGCGCCTGGCGGAGAGAAAGGGCGAGCACTAGGAAGGCGGGACGGGAGGGGAAGGCAATGGAGGGCGAGAAGGGAAAGGGAGAGCACTAGGAACGTTAAAAAGGAGAGGAACTATCTCTCCTCTTCTCCAGCCTTCCTAGTGCCTGCGGAACGATGCGACGTCACGGAACGATGTGACGTCATGATGTCACATGCGTAAGCTCTATGGCAAGCAAACGTTACTGGATTAACGAAGTTGTGGAACTCCCGCGGAGCGCGCACCCCATACCTTGCCCCCAAGTATCGATCCTCCCGTCGTTTCATGTGCCATCTAGAGTTTCGTGTGAATACTGTGCATTCAAAAGAGTATAGTCTAGACGCTGGGCTTCAAATTCAATAGATATGTATTCCAGAGAAGGCGTTGCAGTTTCCGTAGGAACCGTAATCGTCCCTGTGGCGCGTCGAACGACAAGAGGCGAACCGCTCGTGAACGCCGCGCCCAAGGAGAGTTGCGTAACTTAGTTGACCTCGTTAGGTTGTATATCACGTTGTGGTGTCAAGTGACATTATGACGGCGCGCGACACCATACTGTCACTCGGCATGACGTCATCATTGAGTCAGTTTATTGAGATTTGTTTCTCAAGTCCACAATACGTGCGTTCTGTGGAGTGCGCGAGTTCGCACCATGCGCGGCCAGATGGAAACTGCACCACCCGGAGGCGCTGCGCTCGATTCGCCTTATATGGGAGGTTGCTTGACGTATGGCCATGTATTGGCAGTGACGTCTTATCGCGCAATGTTCCGCCCAGCGTTATTAGAGTAGCTCAGTTAAAAACTGCTCATAGACGCTGCTTCATTCGAAAAGTCCCCCCCCCCCCCTCCTCCCCTAACTCACCACGACTCTCCTCCTGTCGCTCGAGGCGTCGGACGGCTGTTTTAGTAGCTGCAGTGTATGCTATTGAATACGTACGTTTCGAAACACAGCGAACGGTGGCGTTCAAGGTCTGCTCTATAGGATAGGCAGTTAAGAAACGAAAACCTAGATGGCGCTTCAAACGACGGGGTGCGGATTGAAGTGAGTGACCCCCTCACTCACTTCAATCCGCACCCCGTCGTTTGAAGCGCCTGCGGAAAGGGGGGGGGGGGGGGTACACCCTTCCGCAGGAGTTCCACAACTGAGGTAATCTAGTAACGTGGTTCCGCATGATGGGCGAAAAACCTGACGCGGCAGGTGGAGACGACAGGTATGCTATGGGTTGCCTTATCGTGGCTGAAGGTGTTTTGGAGCTGCTTTGCTATCCACTGGTTGCTACGTGAAGTCGTGACGTCATACGCCCGCTGAGCCATCTATTTGGGGCTTTTTTTATTTAGTTATTTATTTATTTGCGTCGTGTCCAGAAACGACCGAGGGCATAGCACTAATGCACGCTCAGTCTTGAACGCATTACTACATAACATACCGGATTATGTTACATTCCGGTTACTTATGGCTCAGTACGATTAACTACGGCCAAGTATAATTGTTTACACTTTGTATGCTCCTTCACTCTATGATACCTGGTATGTATACTTTATTTTGCCTTGACCCGTGAGTAATGATTTTTGTTACTCTGGAGCATAAAACATTGCGCACGAAATTCAGCCCTTAAACACATTGTGCGTGAAATGTTCAAACATAGATGGAGGGGAGGGGTGGAGGATGCAAGAGCTTGACCTGCTCCAAGCTTCAATAAGGGCGCATGCAAATTATATTAAAAGGATTGTGAGAAATTGCAAGGCATTTCGTTTTGCATGCGTGAACAGTTCTGCCTTAATTGCTTAGTGGTTACACTTTACATCCAAGCATGTCAATGTTTGTCCGCGTAGTGTGAGATGCGTCTCTAGTTGTCAAACTCAGATGTCTAACATCTTTGCTCACGCATCACTGAGATTCAGCGCAGCTAAACGACTACGTTCAAGGCGCTCGTCGTGAGATAACTTGGCGCGTTCCATGCCCACTCATAGAAGTTCCTGGAATGACGCGATACCTCTAATTACACCTCCTTTAGTGCGCTCTCACGCAATCACGTAAACACCTAATCCTCACTCACCACTAGCCACGTGACCTCTACACCCTAGAGCGTCGAGCAGGACCGAACTGAATTCACGCGCTTCTGTTTCATACGTTTTTTTTTTTTTTTTTTGCGAAACTTCAGAAAGCGGGGGCATCTTTCTCCGTGGGGCATCTTGCTATTCTCGCTGTTAAATCCTAATGACCCTGCTAGTCAAAAGGGTATGTTTCTTGTTGCCCAAAGGTGCATTGTTGTGTCCCAAAATGCACAGTCAACATCGGCGAAGACCTGTGGCGTGTCTTTCCACCAGCTGCCCAGCGATGAATCCCTAAGCAGCTCGTGAAAAAATAAGATACCAAGAACGAAGTTTGTTGGCAACAAGTACCCACCTACGGTGCGTGCATGAGACCCTGCATTTTCCCTTAGCGAAGCATTTAGAAGACTATTGCTTTAATGACACTCAAATCAATAAACCAGAGAATGCTCATAGCCTGCGATATTTGTGCCGTAGCTTGACCTTGGGTAGAGTCATCAGAAATCAGATCTTTGACCGGCGTTGTAATTGTGCTTTTTCTAGTGATTTTGTTTTCTTTTCAATTCTCGCTCAAAATTAGCATTCGCCGCCAGTCACAGAGAGTCCAGCAGCGCGTTACACGCACGTCGCCTTTCTAGGAGAACGCAAAGAATAGGGCTTAGCAGGCTCCGCGATAGTTTCCAAATTATTTAGCGTTCCCTTCGTATTCTTAAAGCTGTTCCAATGTGCTTTGACCAGGGTCTACACTCGCGGACAACTTTCTGTGGTATTTCCAAGGAGGAAAAAGAAGTACGCGTGGACAACTTTTATCAGCGCTCTAGTGCTCAATCCCGTACGAACCTTGGACTCCAGGCATAGCTGCACAAAGTTCTCTCCAAGCTTAGCAATGCCACATTCTAAGGTCGTGTTGCGGCGCAGCTCGCGACCGCCCAGTGGCGCTTTGAGCTTACTATGTTCAGAGCCGTTTTTTTGCGAGAGTTTGGCCATACATTGGTTTGAATAGGCGAGCATCTACGGGCCAACCACAGGCCTCGATACGACCCCTAGCGGTGGTCGGGAGCTCTAAATATGCTACACGACTAATTTAAGCCGTTTTCGCGTCGCTAGAGTGAAAAGGTATTACTCTCGGTGACTGAAAATTTGGCGCATGTGAGGTTTTTGTGGCGGCCATATTTAACGGTAGAATGAAAGAACGTGCGCTCCAAACCAGGGCCGAATTGATGAAAAAATTACAGCATCTTCCCGAGGGGAACCATGGGGTGATGCGGAGCATCGCGGATTTTGTGGGGTGGTGCTGACGCTTGCTTGCGCCAACCCACTAACTGACGGGACTGTTGCTTCCATCACACTTCATCGGAAGAACGGAGTGAAGTGGAGTCAACAGCGGAGAACTGAACGCGCGCAGAAAATTGGTTTGCTCTGTATGTTTATACAGCCATGATGGAGATGCGCCAGAACGGTTAATCGGTCTTTTAGCTGTAGATGAGAAATTTAGCCAGTGCAGTCCAACCGCTAACCTGGGATTTTTAACGCGCATCACGCAGTAGTGATCACACGAACACGTGCCGGTACGAAACTCATCCAGATCGAAACGGGCGGTGGCGGCGGGGATCGAACCCAGGAGGTTCCCAGCTGAAGTTTTCGCTCCATGCTCCGAGCTGAGACGCGTTAGCCCACTCGGCCACTTCCTCCCCCAACGCGCGCTGCGCGCTATTGCTGCTTATATTCACACTTGAAGGAAAGGAGACTGAAGGAGGAGAGTTGCGCATGCGCGCGCGGTGTGAGTAGAAGCGAACGCACGCGAAGTGCACGCAGCTGGTAGAGAGAGAGAGCGGAGAGAGTAACACGCAGCTGTTGGAGAGAGGGAAGGAGGAGAGTTGCGCATGCGTAGTGTGAGTGCGGACTACGATGCCGCGGGACATAAACCCGAGCAAGAGATGCTCCGCATCTAAAACAGCGTCTCTGCAAAGACTGGGAGAGCGAAAGCACTGTCAAAGCCAGCCCATGAGCTGAGCGGGACTCAATCCGCGTCTCGAGACGCTCGCTCCAGCCTCTGCACTGTTTTCTTTCAGCCGGTCTCAGCTGAGCCGCTGTTCCACCAAGTTGGCCCCGTGGCCCAGAGCAAACTGTCACCGAGACGCCGAGATTGAGCGCTTCTATTTCACGCTTTAAATGTGGTTTGCAATATTGTGACGTCGCGGTCTGCTGATTGGTCGACGCTGTGTCACCCTTTCAGTTTACGCACTAACCGTGAGGACAATATTTGTCACTGGAGGCGGCCTCTGTTTCCGCCCATTGGTCAAACTCTCCCAATAAACGGCTCTGACTATGTTTTAGAGCAACTCGTTAAAATTCACGCTTTCAAATGCCACCAACCATAACTGAGAAAAGCGCGAGACGCGTGCCTGGACCTGGGTGCTCAGCCCCCATACTCTTCCAAGGGCCGCTCATTTCAGTGATGAGGCCCCATTTGCTTCCAAAGGGCCGCTTGAGGCACGGGGCTCGTGCGGTGGCGCATTTGACGCGACTGGCGACAGAAACGCACACAGGTGTTTTAACTAAGTGAAAGTGCCGCTTTGGAAGTATGGGTGCTATCGTGGCTCACGGGAGAGGCCATAAGAGAGCGAGCACGTATCAAGTCCGGTTGTGCGTCGAGCTTCCTTCGTCGATGCGCACGGGGTGAAACTCCTCGTCACCCACCTCCTGTCACGCGACCTCCCCCGTTAGCAAATCAGCGTTGAGCTCCCATCGCTCTTCCTCTCTCCCCGTCAAACAATCTCCGTCAAGCTTCGCGTTCGCTTCACTTTTCGGGCTTCACAAAATTCTGAAAATGTAACAAAATATGTTCCCGAATGACAAAAAAATAAATAAATAACAGTGTTTAATCTTTTATTGCTGCGACAAATATATAATGGGATAGCAGTTGGGATCCTTTGTACCTCTTCATACGCCCGCCAAAGTCTTCTCTCTCATCCAGCCTCAACGCGGAGCCGTTTTCATGGCACTTCTTGCTACATTTAATCGCTGCACGCATAATCGTACAACCAAACAAGCATTTCCTAGCTTGCAAGTTATCGGGCGGCGATAGCTAAAATCGCCCAATCATGTCCTTTTGAACTTGAAAACACTGTCCCGTACGGAGTAAACAATGCGAGAAAAATATATAAGATAAGAACTGTCGCGGGACTTATAAAATGACACACTAAGATTGTACGTATATACCGGGTGTTTTTGCGAAGACTTTCAAAAATCCTAAAAATTAGGGCGATTGAAAAAAGAAGAAAATCTCTTCGGGAACAAACTACCAGCCACGGCGGACGTCAGGAATTGCCAAAAACCTACTAATTAGCCAGATAATTAATTAATACTTGTTAAATAACTTTTTAATTGGGGGAAATAGACATATGGTTCCAATTAGAAAGTCGCTGAGCGTTATCGAAAATCACTAAATCAGTCCTTTTCAGAAAGACTTTAAGCGCGTGAGACGAGTAGTAGCGGACTAAAGTTGCCACTCGTGGAGCAGGTACAAAGCTAGCGGTTGCGGTAAGGCGCCCGCGCGATTTTTCCGCCTCTTATCTAGCCCCAGCCTTGTACCTGCTCCACGAGTGGTAATTTTAGTGCGCTACTAATCTTCTCAAGCGCTTAAAGTCTTTCTGAAAATGACTGATTTAGTGGTTTTCGATAACGCTCAGCAACTTTCTAAGTGGAATCATATGACTATTCAACTAATTAAAAAGTGAATTAACAAGTTTTAATTAATTATCTGGCTAATTAGTAGTTTTTTGACAATTCCTGACGTCCGCCGTGGCTGGTATTTTATTCCTGAAGAGAGTTTCTTCTTTTTTCAATCGCCCTAATTTTTAGGATTTTTGAAAGTCTTCGCAAAAACACCCGGTATACTACGTAGCATTTAAATCACCGAACACAAGATTAAAATTGAGAACACCAGTCATGTTAATACACCCATTGCTAAATTACCCAAGCATTAAGGAGAATGCAGGAATCGGTGTTGCACGCGCCACACGTGCTGGCCTCAGCACTAGGAACTGCTCTAAAGCAAATGCCTAAAATAAATCGCATCTTGAAAGAGCGTTCGTCAAGGCTTTATTTTGGGTATTTACTTAGAATCTTGTATGCATGGAAGGCGTGCGCGTGTAGTGCGCGGAACATCAATTCTTGCATTTTCCTTGATGCTTGGGTAATTTAGCAATAGGTCCATTAAAAGCGCAACAATCCGCACAGAGTTGATCGTCAATACGAACAATATTTATAATGGCATAACGAAGAAAAGTCAATGCTATATACTCCGTTCCACTTCATTTCGACTACAGCCGACTTCGGGATTCGATGGGGCTAATGAAGCAGCCCCAAAAGTGCATTATCAGAACCCCTTTTGCGCGCTTGCTCTCATCGACTGAACCAAGCAGGCCCCGTGAATGCTCCACAAGCTCGCGCGTTTGTCCTTGCGTGATTCAGTTAACCTGCGATAGCAAACCCACAAAGACTACGGACACCATGACAAGGCACTTTTGGCGACATCTTATTGTAGCTTCGACTACGATCCAACTTCAAGTGGAAGGGAGCATATTCAATCTGGACTTTTTGGTATTATGACCGCTCATATTTCGGGCCATTAAGGGAAATGCGGCGAGGAATTTGAAATCTTGATATCTTATCTGGAAAGACGCCTCGTTACGAAGAACTTCAACAAAAACACCTGGGCTCTTAACTCGCCAAACAAGAAGTTGGGGCTGAAGTTCATGGAGCGCACCGATTGGCCTTTCACGGCGATTTGCTCTTTTTTTCCGGCGCCCAATCGGAGCGCTCAGCGAACGTTCGGCTCCAACTTTGTATTTCACGAGTTTAGGACCCCTGAAATTTAAATATCTTGATTCACGCACTTTCGTGACAGCGCTACCCCTAAAGCTCATGCAAGAAGCTCCTAAAAATTTCATCAATAAAATAGCGTAACTCGAGAGTGTAAAAAGACGGCCCACTACGGCGTATATACTTCGTTCCTGAAAATACACTTTAAGAGACTTTCACCGAAAGTGATGCACCCTTCATACACGACCGAGCTGTTTGCACTTAAAATATTCCGAGCCGACGGTGGTTATAAAGCATCCATTTGGAGTACTTCAAACCTAATTTCCTTCGGTTGTCTTGGACCCAAAATGATGAAAAGTATAAAAACACGATAGAGACGTCTAAACAGAGAAAACGAATTTGGTCGACTTCGAGGCTTCGGTCTTTACTCCGTTTTGCATGTGCTTGGCTGATCACATTACATTGAGTGTGACAAACAAGTGGCAAGGAACTAGGAAAAAAGTAGCAACCCCGAAATAATCTCACGAAGGAGTTTCCCGTTGCATTGAAAAAGCCGGGTCTATCGCGCCAAATAAGAATACAGCGCGAAAGAGATATACTCTAGAAAAACACGGGACAATCTATGGAGCAGTTATACATCCTTCGCCTCCGACGTAATAGACTCTGCACTCAGCCATTCCATCAGACTCCACGCGTGGAATTGTTTTAGACGGTGCACACTCCACTATACTTTTGGATCTCTTCGGCCTCGAGAGCGGACAAGAATAAAAAGAAATATCTAAATTCCGTACCGCCTCTGTCCTATAAGTAGGTCAACGAATGCTGCCTCGCTTCACCGATGGATCCGAAAATAACCTAAAATGATCCCAAAAAAAGGAACAGAACTAGAGTAGAAAAGAGTCCGAGGCGAACGTGGGGCGGGACGGGTGAATATTTTATTATGTCTATCACGAGCGTGCGCGGTGCCGAGTTACCGTGAAATAAATCATGCCTAGTAATGGAATGATGCATTGCTACCACGAGCGACGTAATGGTATATGCACTCCCGTCTCCAGAGCCTCGCCGGATTTTTGTTCTTATAGCTCGTCACTCGGCTCTTTGGGGGTTCGTGTGTGTGGACCCGATTGCTTTTGCGTTTTTCCGAGGTGTCTGCGTCGCTTAGGGATTCTCGTCGACGTGCCAGGTTTTATTACAGGGTCGACTCGCTCAATTGGACGCGCGTACATTTGCATTCGCTGGGCGAGGCTTCTGAACTCCGTCCACGCCCGTAGGTCGCCGATTTTGAGCTCGCACCCCCATTTAGGGCTGATCACAATACCAATCTACGTTTTGCCTTTCGCCGTACGGTTTATGTTACATTGTGCCGCTTTACGATGAATTGCTTTTTTTATTTTTTTGCATATTTTATGAAATTGTGAGGTGCCGTCGATCGCCTAACATTGTTTTCTCGCACTGCAAACAATATATTTGTAGAGTTGCGTAAACCAGCGTTTTTAAAGAGAAAGCATATATATACGTCACTACCGAACATACCGGTTGTAATATCAAGACGCACGCGCACATCAGGACCACAAGGTTCACGTGATGTTCTTCTCTCATTACTGCACGCGTGTGCGGACTTTGGAAAAGAGAAATCTAAGTGCCATTTTTTTTTTTTGTCGCGCGCATGTTTTAGTTTAGGCAAAACGCATCCAGTGAATTTTCCTCAGTCTTCACAATATCTCGCAAGGGGGAGAGGAGAAAACTGAAGAAAAGCAGCGACATGTAGAGTATGACCGCGCCAGATGTAACCAAGATGCCGGAGGATAGCGAGCGCTGCTTGAATAGCAATGAATCAGCAAGGCGGGCTCGTTCAGCTGCTACAGAAGGCGGTGTCAGAAAAACCCTTCATGAAGCCTGGGTGAGGGCGATGATACTTCATAGGCGACCAAACCATAAAAGGCGAGCGAGGCTATTGAATTTGTAAGTAGTTTGGTGCGAAGCACAACAAAGATACATACAATTTTTCCGAAAAGGGACTACTTCGTCTCGAATGACGGTCATAACCATGTCAAACTGCCAAAGAACAAATGAAGATACTTGAAGAATTTTTAATAGATGAGATTGCATGGATATTTTTTTTTAAATATGAAACTTCTAAACAAAGATTCAGTAATTTATTCTTAAAATGAAAAATCACGAAAATAGAATACACCACCTCTCTCCACTGGGGCAAGTCCTTATTTAGTTTCCCCTTTCACTTAAATACTGAGCTACGTGTACATTCAACATCTGAAGAAGAAAAGATTTGTACCACCATTCCCGGTGACATCGGTTTGTGTAAGCACACAGTTCTCGGAAGGACGACCACGCACGGATGCTCCCCATCGGCGCTATCCTTTCTCATTGGTTATCTTGCTTCTGGTTTCATCCTTGATTGATGCTACTTTTCTCCGGAGTCATCGACTGTCTCCTTCAGCAAGAGGAAAACAAGGAAGGAAGAAAACACACGTGCGGACACAATCTTGCTGCCGTGAGTCCTTTCGTCCTGCTGCCGCCAGTTTCTTGTTGATGGAAGAGTTCCTGCATGGCGGAATGGCGACAGAGCGGGCCTGGGCAGATAATGCGATTTCGTCGTTCGGCCCCTGCGCTCGTCACTGATGCTGTTCTCGTGTCATCAGCGTGACCGTCCCTGTGGCTTCGGCTCTGGCTGGATTCGGCTCCGATTTTGTCTTGGAGACACGACATCCGCCAGAAAGAGCGAAGCCATCATGTGAGTGTTGTTTGCTTACACTTTACTGTTTGGTTGCCTACTTTATCGCAATTTTATGAAGGATAAGTACTGGAAGCTCGAGTAAAGTCAAGTTAAACTGTATTGATGTTATCTGACTGAAGTTTGAACTTTGCGCATGACGTTACCCCTAATTACTGAAGTGGAGCTTAATAGAAGCAACATGCCGTTTTATCATTCCGCGAACGTTTCTTTCCGCCTTTCTTGACAAACATGTTTTGGCCTAATGCACTTCTCTGGTTCTGCAGTGATATCTAATAAGAAAACTGGACGCATCTCCGCGTGGTGAATGATGTTGATTGGGGTGAAGCTCTGGTGGTGCTGATGATACTGATTTTATTGTTCATAGGCAGTCCTGATGGTGCTGATTTTTTTTATTGCTCATAGCTAATGCTGAGTTCTGGGTTGTGTTTTGACTTCATTATTACTGCTTTATGGTCGCTGAAATGCAGAGCCAGTGGTTCTTTTAGCGGATCCAAGCTGATCCGCTAGAAGCCGTTGGAACGCATCTCCACCGCTTAAGTCAGCGGTCCCTGTCACAAAGAGAATGTGCGGTATTGATCGTGGTTATATACGCACTTGAGCATTTGACCGGAACGCCCTCTTGTCTATAAATGCTGAGCCAATGCATCCAAAGTTTAACACGATTAGATACGCATTTCACTGCAGCGCCCTCTCCTGTATAGACGTTGAGCGGCTACATGCAACGTTGGAGTGTAGCGTAGTGGTTAGGACGTCTGCCTCGTAAGCAAGCAATCCAATTCAAAACCCCGGGCGGCGTGCGTTTTCTTTTTTTATTTTTTTTTTTATTAAGTGGGCCGATTTTGGAGGCAGCGCAATCGATGTGAGCACGGACGCCGGACAAAGCTAGACCCTAAGGAGCTTCGCCCCCAAAAGAAGATGGCTATTGCTCTAACGTTGACTTTCGGCTTCCTTTCAGTTTAATTTTGAGTCAATGTCTTAACTTCTCTCAAAATTTCACACTGTACTTTTATCAATGAACTAAATTAGGTGTCGCTTAAAGTTATAGAGAGTAATTTATAACTACAATGTCCTCAATTTTCTATGTGCAACTTATATGCGAACTTTAAAAATTGCACCGTTTTCTTATGTTTCGAGTTTATAGTATTCATTGGCATATCTGAGAAATCAGATAATCTCGACAATATATAAAAAGGCGTGTACACAACATTGGTAGCAGCATCAAACTAGCCACAAAATACTTGTAGACAGGAAATGAAGTTTCCAGTTGAAAGAATATCAATTGAGATATGAACACTTTAGATATAAGGCCGCTCACTAACAAATAAAATTGAAGTCTCGAACCTTCACAAGCCGCCTCGATAGGCGATGTGTTTTCAAACAACACAACAACGTTCTACTTCCGCGTAAAATGACACCACGCGCTAGATCAGCGATGTGACAGCGTTCAATGATTTTCGGGTAAAGGTACAGAGTGTAGATGGTTGAAAAAAAACCGAGACTGCGGGTAAACGACACAACACTAAAAAGTCTCTAACACAGCTGAAATTTTTATTTTCCGAAATCTGGGTATATAGGCACTTCGATACAACAGAAAAAAAAAAAAAAAAAAGAAAGGATGCGAGGGTGAGAACCCCAAAGAATGCCACTTTCCACCCATGTAACCTTTGACTAAATACAAGAACAACGGACTCTGCGTCATGCACCCCTCTTACCTTTGACCCCTCACTACCCGACCGCCAAACACACTGGAAAGCCTAAGTTCATTAACACGAACACATACGCACAGAAAACAAACGACTTAACGTTTTTTCTACCCGAAAACCTACATTAACCCATTACACACACACACACAAAAAAAATGTAGATTTTTTTTTTTTTCATATTTAATAGCCTTCAATGACTGAAACCAGCTCTCTTAAAATTAGTTATAAAAATGTATCTCTCTTAGGTTTTGGGGCCGGTTTTTTGTTTCGTCTTCTGCTTATTTCACCTAACGCTGCAACATATGACTGAAAAGTAAATTGAAAGAGAAAATTTGAAGTAAAAAAACATATTACGAGGACCTTAAGAGTCAGACAATCTACTCTAGTTACTCAATATGACAGAAAATACATATCTGCCATTTGTGAACGTTAAATGTCGAATGGGCAGGGTTATTCATTGTGCGCCAACTGCTTTCGAGTATACGACACTGCAGAAATATTTCGCATGACTCGCCCATTTCTCCGCACAATAATGAAGAACACCCGTGAATGCCAGGCCTATCTTAAAGGGACACTAATAGGGTATTCATGCTCGCAAAGGTTTGTAATTGTACATGACATATGAAAGCACAACTAAACAGAACACAATTTGCGGCTCGAAATTCGTTTTCTTTACGCCCGAAAACCGCCGATTGAGAACTGGTCGGTTCGAGTCGCTCTCGCTCTCTTCTTCATGGCCACGTGCCGTTCTCTGTGGTTTAGACGCACATACCAAATGTAATCAAAGCCGTGGGTCCTCAAAAGCACACACTCAAAACGAAAAAAAAAAGAATATGACACCCATGTTTGCGGCTTTCAGAAAGCTGCAAATGCATTTATGGAAGAAAACAAACGTTGCACAGAGAGCCGAAAACAGTCTGTGCATTCTCCGCGTAATTCTCAACCTGGCGTCGTGCAGCGGGAGTCGCGGGCTGGGCGGCTAAACGGATTGGATTGAGCGGTGGTGGTGGACGACGGGCAAGGGACATTTACTCCAGAACTGTTGTTCGCGGTACCGGCGAATCTGTATAGCTTCGAAAGAGAAATCGTTTAACGGTCGAAACAATTATTAATGATTACGTATGAGACGCCCCACCGCCAAGCTGATTTGCACAAAGACGTCGCCAAGTCGTCGCCCATTCTCCAGGGTGAAGGCATCGACCGTGTTACGAACGCGAATCGGTAAGAACTTGGAAAAACGCGTCAACGTCAATCACGATGTGCGTGACTTTTTCGTTTTTCGTGCTACGTGAGAGTTTTCCGTCTGAATCACACGACGAAAAAAACGAAGGAAAAAAAAATGCGGTCAGCTGTAGTCACATGACTTCGGGCAACTATCTCCTGTGCACCGCTTCTTCCTTCCCAATTATGTTTCGGTTTTGGTTTCGAGCACTTGCGTTGTTCGACTTCATTAAAAATATACGTGACGCTGTAGCAAAACATTGATTGGGTAGTCTTCTGACACCATTTTAAGTCGCTTGGCGAAAAATAAATATTTTGGGTGTTGTCAGTGTCCATTTAAAAGGCTGCTGAACCAAACATTTCAGTGTCTCTAATAAGTGACGCACGATCTTTTCACGAGCAAGCAGCCGCCGGCGTGGGCGAGCCCACGCAACGATATTGACGTCATAATATCCCACATTCAGGCCCATTCACGCCCGTCACGCCCGTACATCCATTCGCGGGATATGATGACGTCAATTTCGTTGCGTGTGCTCGCGGACACCTGTGGCTGCTGGCTCGTGGAAAGATCGTGCTCCACTTAATATAGCCACTGAAATGTTTGGTTCAGCATCCCTTTAAGGAGCCAGACTTATTGGCGGCGACTTGCTGAACTGAACTACTCACGGATGGCACCCGAGGGTCATCTCAAGGAGGGTCGGCACTAAGTGTGACTGTAAGCCGGCAAAGGATGCCCCTCTCCCCGAAAGGCATTCGCGTGTCTCCGTCAATCGCGTCCAGCTCGGACATCTCGGAGGAGAGGCGTAATCAGCTGTGCGCGCATAAAGCATACAGCATTCTGCCCGGCTTCTCCACCGGGGAAAAAAGAACTTCGGCCCGGAAGGCGGCCAACACTCGCGGAGATTAAATCGCCCTTAAGTCTCGGGCTTAGGCGCGGAGCTCGCGAGTAACTGCGAGGCCCCAGCGCCTATGATGAACTGAGCTTTTTTTTTCCCGTCGCCTCAGGTACACACGGAAAAATCTCGTTATCGGCTGTTTGCAGACGAATAAGTATTTCCTCCGAGATTCATGGTCGATGTCGCCATTGCCGTTTTCTACGGTTTCTTGCCGCCTGGTGTTGATGGGATGTACGCTGCTTGGACTTTTGGCATGGGCATATTTCTCGGTTTTATTGGGGTGAGCGGTAGAATCATACGGCTTCTGCTTTCTTGTTTTGCGTGTGCGGGTGGCGGAAACGGGGCGCATATAAAGACACAAGCTCGTGTCTTCGTAGTATCTAGATAGCTTTTTGTTTCGGGCGGAGCATGATAAAATCAAAGTGCAGGAGAAAAAAAAATCTGTCTTATAAAACGCCGCAAGAAGATTGCGTCTGAAATGACACAGAGTGCACGTTTCAATTTAGAGTGAACCTGAGTGAAAAAAAGTATCCCTGACACCTTGTTAAGTGTAGTAGCTTTTATTTGTATGGTGGATACATATACGGTTGAATTATGTAAAAAAAAATCCACTTTAAGATTAGTCAGAATTCCATTTACTCTATCGTTCAAGTTATGTGCATTGCTAGGGAAGGTGTAGACGCGAGTGAGCATCTTCAAAAAGGTGCCTTGTACGCGCCAGGTACGGTGCAACCGTAAGCATTTCGCAGAGCTGCGTTCTTGCGCTCCGTGTCTGTGCTACCGCAGTGCTTACAACTTAAGAAATAAAGTATGCAGGCAGTTGAACCGGTAAAACTCGCATAACTTCGAGATTGCCCTTGCTTTTGTCATTCAAGAAAAAATACCAATAAAATGAGCCTCAACATCCCGATATCAAAATATGAAAGCCGTTTACAACTCCCTGTAACGCCAGATTAGAGCGCAGCACTTGAGAAGGATGGAAGGTTACTGAGGGATAGGATGGACGGGTACTGTGGAATACGTGACTGCCTGAAGTCACGTGACTTCAGGGGGGGGGGGGGGAGGGTTGCGTGACATCAGGGGGCCTCACATGAACTCAGGGGGGTCACCTTACCTGAAGGCGGGTTACGTGACCGGGGGGGTCACGTGACCTCGGGGAGCAACCCTCCTGACCCTCGTGAGGGTAACCCTCGTGAGGGTTACCCTCACGAGGGAGGGTTACGCTCACGAATCTTGGGAGGGTAACCCTCGTGACCCTCGTGAGGGTAGCTCTCATAAGCTTCGTGACCCTTGTGAGGATAACCCTCCTGACCCTCGTGAGAGTAACCCTCGTGACCCTCGCGAGGTTAACCCTTTTGAGGGTAACTAACCCTGACAACCCTCGTGAGGGTAACGCTCGTGACCCTCGTGAGGGTAACCCTCGTGATGCTCGTGAGGGTAACCCTAGTAAGCCTGGTGAGAGTAACCCTCGTAACCCTCACGAGGGTAACCCTCGTGACGTCATTATGCGAAGCTTCCCATAATGCAACGCGCGGTTACGCCGACGCCGACGGCGACGCCGCTCAAGCCGGAAACGGACGCCTAAGAGCTGCACTCTAAAAAGGATACCAGGCTACCTGGAAACCAGTCGAGGCAAATTATAATAGGGTTATTATTTTTGGGTTTTCTTTTTATTTTCACGTCCATGACATCATTTCCGGAACGAGCGAATGCCTTTGAAAACTCTAGGAGCTTTGAAGCCTAAACTAGACGGCATAAAAAAGGAAGGGCGATCTTAAACAAGGACACACGGAAGACAATGGGGACACGACGATCGGAAAAAATAAAATTTAGCGGATGTCAAAATAGTCGGTGATAAAATAAAAATAAAACCCGAAAACAAAAAAAAACGTACCAATTTTGTGGTGCGTGCTGCCCCGTGCTGCTATCTTTGTACCGTGGGTTGTACAACGCGTTCTTAGCATGCACAGAAGCTCTATTTTCTGGAATATCAGACTCTTCGCATATGTCCAGAGCCCAGTGGGTCATTATATTTTGCCCAGTCATTATAATTTGCTTCTGAAGGCGACGTGACGCCAACAGAGGTGGTGCCAGAAGCGCGGAGGGACACGCCTCAACGATGACGAAAACAGCTGTGTTTTTGTCATCGTTCGGGCCATGTCTTTCTACACGTCTGGCTTCACCTTTGGTGGCGTCACGTCACTTCCAGAAGCTTGCTACCTACATGAGTGCAAGGTGAATAAATACACACGAAACTAGTATGTTTCGTCACTTCCTCAGGCTGAAATTATTTACGCAACATATATGAATTCTCATGTTTGTACATAAGCCATATTCTGTCGCCAATGGTACGCATCATTCCATCAGCTTAACAACGGGCTCTCAAACGACCACACTCCACAGTTTTCACTGACTTGCCCACGCACTGCATTTGGCGGCCACGCTTCGGGGGGAGTTCGGCGACAGTCGCCAAGGCCAAAGATCGAACTGTTGCTACGAACATTTGCGAGAAGCCAACGAAAAATATCTCACACTCGGTGGAACACGAGTAGATTAGCTACTTATTTTCCTTAAAGTAAAAAGTAACAATAGGTTCTTATCGCGCAGGAATAGCAGGTGTGGTAATACTGTATTTGTGACTTACGAAGAATGGATAATCTATGTTTTTTTTAGCATATAGTGAAGCTTCTCTATTCAGTCAAGGAAACGAGGAACTTTTTTAGCCGTTGCCTGAGCGTCCGCTACATCACGAAGCACATTTGTAGCAAGCATACACGATTCAAAAAAAGGGCCTGCAGTTACAGGAGAGAGAAAACCTAACCATAAAAAAACTGCGCTGAAACCAGATGTATGCGGGGCTAGATGTCTCGACAATGTTGTTAAGTTTTTTTAAGGTAGAACGCGGTGATTCGCCCTATATGTGTTCTATGGGAAAAAAGTCGTGTGGGACTTGTTAATGCAGAGCACGAGTATTACTCGATTCCCGGTTCCAGCCTGAGCGGCGTCGGCGTAACCGGGGGGGGGGGGGGGTCCCGTGACCCCCCCCCCCCCCGAGGTTACGTGACCCCCCCCCCCCCGAGGTCACGTGACCTCCACCCCCCGAGGTCACGTGAACCCCCCCCCCCCCCCCGATGTCACGTGACCCCCCCTCCCCCGAGATCACGTGACCCCCCGGGGTCACGTGACTACCCGCAGGTGACGTGACCCCCCTCAGTACCCTTCCCTACTCCTCCTCAAGAGCTGCGCTCCAATTCGGCGTTACAGGGATTTGTAAACGGCTTTCACTTTTTCATCTCAATCCAGGATAGCGCTGTCATGAGAAATGACACAGCTCGCGTGTTCTGTTTAAGTCTGGAGAGCACTGTATCTCTTAAATCAGTTCAGCTTCTAGACATTATAGAACTAAACGCTCATGTTCGCCGGTAGTAGACTCTTATATAAAAACAGCGTTTACCTTTGCTTGTTTCATTGTTGGGATACATTAACTTTTTCCTAACGTCGCGTAAAAAACATCGATCGCCGGTGAATAATGTTTTTAATGTGACGCCAAGAAATTTAATTTAGGGCGCAGATCTATGTTCCACTACTTTGTTATTGCCGAAGAACTTTAGTTTCGATTTCAATGAACCTTAGAGCTTTATCACAAGCTGGTTTGCTGCCAAAAATAGTCCTGGAAACTGTGATAGCACTTGTCTAACATGACTAACTGCTTGCATCAGTCTTCTTTACAAATATGGCATTATTTACATAATTCAAATATATGGTGGCATATTGCTGAGAGCTCAAGAGCTAAGGGGACACTTTAAATGACGTTATAGGCCTCGCTTAACAGATGGTTGTCGGTAAGCATCACTATAATTTCCAGTGCTCACTTGAGCCGGCGTGCACCTTTGATGTTCCCAGCAAGGCGCACAAAAATTCTAAATATAATGAACTGTAGTCAAAGCTAGGACTAAACCGGTAGAACACCAAGAAAGCATTCTCCTGGGGATGTGAGGGGCGCTATCTGTGTTTCCCAATATAAGCATGTCTTCGTTGAAAATCGCATTCGTTACGGAGGAGGCTCTTCGAAGAACCTAAAATCGACAACGTCAGGTAGAGTGGACTAACTTTCAAAAGTAATAGCCGGGGTTGTAGAGCTCATTTGTTTTATATTCGGAATGTTTCTTTATTTTGTCGTTTAGTTCAAGGTAGCTGTAGAAGTTTCGCTGCTTATACGCGTTCCTCAAGTACATTGTAATTTGAAACATAAAATTTGTAAAATAGTTTTTTTTTATTTACCAACCTCTATTTCTTGAAAAAACAACCAATTGGGCATATGTTGGTGCGTAATATAGCTCCATACGCAAACTAGTGAGGAAAATAAAAGCGTTTGAACTGATGTTTTGAAAATCGCTACTTTTTCATTGGTCAGGAAAGAGTTCATTGATGTCAATGTGGCATCGCAACTTGCTTACAGCATCGTTACGAAAGCCACTGGCACCTTTTTGTTGCAGTGCTCTTTTTGCGATGTCTCCTCACATCCGCTGCGGACATATGACTTTGCGATAACAGCCGATAAAGATGGACGTGAGAACGATCTACGTTCTAAAGTCATGGGCTGAGGTGAGGCCAGGTGGACTGCGCAATAACCTATCGTTCTTTATTATATGGCAGTTTAAGCAGATTTTTTTCGTCAGGCTCTTATTAACCTTGATTTCAACAGAAGTGTCGCGGGCCTTTGCATTTATGGGCTGCGGCTCGAGCGCTCTGGGAAGTTAATAAACGGACAGACGTCACTGCTCGGTCTACTGCACCATCAAAGCCCGCCATATATGCAGCGCCGCTCTTCCCTCTGGCACGGCACTCTCCGCGAGATTGACCGAAAGAGAGTCGTAAATAGGAGCCGAGCCTCTTACACCTCCCCCCCCCCCCACACACACACACGCACGCAGGCACGTACACACATACACACACACACGTACCCTTTTCGACGAAATCTGTGTTCGTTTTATTATACGTGTAAGTGCGTAATTCGGGGGCCATAAAAATGAGGCAATGGTCTCCTGAAAGCTCATCGCCAGTGTCGTCCGAGAGTTAGCGGTCTGTTTTATTGCTTTACGACCGCTGGGGGAACTGCCGTGTAATGTGTAACATCTCATCGTCGCTGGCTTGGCGAAAACCAGCCAAGTTTCAAAATATGGTCTGATTTCTGACTTCCCGGCGTCAAACTGCACTGAATCCTCCGTGGCTTCTCTGGCTGTCTGTTTTCTCACTGCGCGTGGTGGTTCTGTCGCAATGATTGGTTAGCCGACGAAGCATGCACTTCGAGTACCGCTCCCATATGCTGCCTCGGGCGGCAGGCTCTTTGAAAATACATTCTCTCTTTTTGTGATCTTATTTTCTTTAAGGGCTGATTTTGTGAGAGCTCAAGCGGGGTTGAACGGCTGTTGCATTTGATGCCTTGTACTTCGATATCTTCGCTGTTGTGTACCGAAACATCTCTATGCTTTTCTTATTTACTTTTCACTTAGTGCGTCTTATTCACTGCACTGTCTGCAGAGTGATAACATATATTGACTCTCTTATTACGATGGTAAGCCGGGCGAGTTGGCAGTGGTTGAACATGATGCAAAAATAGGGCACGAATAGACGAAAACAAGGGGAGGAACGGAACACAAAGCACATACAATCGCTGGCTCACAAACACTGATCTCTATGATTGTTTGCTGGATCGCGTTTGCCCAGCTCCGCCTATACGCAGGAATGTGGTCACAGTCGGCCATTTGTATTGGTAGAGTTATATTTTATGCAGCCATCATAGTAATATGGCGGACTGCGTTGTTGGCGGTAGGCTGCCCTAAAAATAGCCGTGGGTCTAGAACATTGTACCGTGGGTGATACTCTGTTCTTGGTTGATGTCGCTTGACGGAACAGATTTTCGAAACTCGGTGGATGAGACAGAGTAAGCTCGACTATGCCGTCATGTTGTGCGTTGCGCTGTTCAAATTGCCACGATCGCGATAAGACAAGAACCATGGTTCTTTTCAGTTATTTCTATACACCAGCCGAGGTACCCAAACAATCTTACGGAGAACAACTGCAATTTTGAAAAACAAATTATTTCACTGCCCGTATTTCTGTAAAAAGTATTACTGTATTTGTATTTTAAAATACATTTTATAAGTTGCAAATATATTTTTGATACCATTCGCTATACCTTTTTGACGACTATTTTCTTTCTATATTTAGTGTCGATCAAGGGATAGTTCCTGAATATGATCTAACGCGTAGAACAATACGTGAATTTACCATTTCCGAGGAAGGCGTGTTGGTGGCATACTTAATCTTGATATCAGAAAGACCTGCGGCCCTGATAATATGCCGAACCTTTTTCTCTTGGGGTACTCCAAATGGTAAGCTAAGTTCCCGCTCTTGATTTACTGTCATAGTCTCTGCACAGGCACAGTACCCGACGATTTGAAAGTGCCAGAGTATTACCTATATATAAATCAGGCGAGAGTAACGTATCGTCTTTTACAGAGGTATTTCGCTTTTGTCTACGTCTAGTAAATTACTTCAACATCTCATTTTTAAGCATCTCAATATACTCTTCAAGAACTGTGATTTTTTTTTCCTAATGAACGGCATAAGTTTAGACGCGGGATGTCCAGAGTAATTCAATTAGTTCACACTATACACGAATTTCCGGCTACTATTAAAGCAGGCGGTCAAACTGACGTAATATTTCTAGATTTCGCGAAAGCTTTTTATCGCGTTTCCCATCAAAACCTATTACACAATTTGAGTTGTATTATCACTAACAAGAACATAATACCTTGGACTGAATCTTATCTAATAGACGGCAGTATGTAAGTGTTGATGGTGCTTTCTCTCCTGAATCAACTGTCTTATCGGGTGTGCCCTAAGGATCGGTTCTTGGCCACTTTTGTTTTTAATATTCATCAATGACCTGAGAATAGATAATACGTCCGTTTAATGTCGTCTTTTTTTTTGTCGATGATGGTGTTTTATTTTCTTGTGGATGGAGACTGTCAGACCAGGAATCCCATACCTAGTATCTGTCTTTCTTCGATTTACTCGTGGTGCATAAAGTGGAACATGCTGTTGAACTCCAAAACGTGTGTTCAAATGACTATAACGCGTAAAAATAAACCTTTGTCTTTCGCGTATGGTATAAACGC
The DNA here is from genome assembly GCF_016920785.2 of Ixodes scapularis. Classification (NCBI taxonomy): domain Eukaryota; kingdom Metazoa; phylum Arthropoda; class Arachnida; order Ixodida; family Ixodidae; genus Ixodes; species Ixodes scapularis. The sequence continues at coordinate 8,361,639 of NW_024609867.1, forward strand.
TGAACCACTGGTTTCTGTTCATTAATTTTTAGATCTCGGTGTCTTAATCACTTCAGACGAAAACTATAATGCCCATGTAAACTACGTACCCAAAATATCTATACAGAAACTGTGGTTTTGGAAACGCAATCTTTTTTACTGCACTTCTGAAACTAAGTTAACCGCTTATTCATCTATTATCAAACTCATGTTAGAGTACGCAGCTGTTGTCTGGAACCCTCCCCTCTCCCCCCAATAAGTCTTTATTCGGTATGCTGGAGGCAGTTCGAAAGAGAGCACTGCGTTTTGTGTATAATCGTCATAGTTTCGTGCCTTCAGTTTCCGACTTCTATGTTTTGTCTGGCTTGGTGCGATTTAGAAGCACGACGAAAACTAGACTTTCTTACCTTTATTTTTAACGTTCTCCAAGGCAATTTGCGTTTGTGACTTAGTCGTTACACGACAATGAATAAAACTAGGTCCACACAGAACAAACACCATCTAACTCTCACTGAACCCTTCGTTATCACCACTTTGTTTAAAACCTCTTTATTTGCCAATACTGTGAACGAACGGAACAAGATTGCCAAGAGTGTTGTTAGTTTGGTGTCACTTTCCACGTTTATTGATGCTCTATATAAGCAGATTGTCGCGTAGCTAATTCACTGTCTTGTTATCCATCCATCGTCACCTTGGTGTGGTGCGCCGTTACACTTCTACGACTCCTTGCTTTGGCGTTCAAAGTGAATGCTGGCACTATAGACAAACAAACAAAATAAATAAATAAATGAATCTATTTTTGTATCTGTATGTTAGTCGTATTTGACATGTATCCCAGTATTTGTATTTTCAACTACTTGTTTGGGTATTTATGCCAGTCAAGACTACCTTCAATTTACTTCCCAACTTATGTGTAGAAATTTCGATGGGTTTCCACTAGTTAAAACGTTCGTGAAGCTTAACAACGAAGGTTAAAAAAGAATGTCGCCGAACGTCACCGGGGCGCAACTATGTTTTGTTTGAAACTAAGGCGCGTGCTAGACAACTCACTCGCGATTTGGTTGAGAGATACTTCGAGAAAAACGATGTTAGGAAAGCATACTCGAACCTGCAATATCGCGAACTTCACTGAAATGCAGCGAAAGTTCACGTCTAATAGCAAAAGGTTAGTTTTCTCGGAACGGTCCACAAGGTTCTGAAGGTATCTCCATTGACAAAATTTTGCTTTGACTCTTCAGGATCTTCACCTGTTACCCCAATTCGACAAACTCCAGTTTGCCTTTTTGGTTTTAGTGTGCGCACTTTATACATTGTATCTATCGTTTTTCATTAATAAAAAGGCAGTAACTTTCAGTTGGAATGCTGTGTACGCGAGTCATGCTCAAGGGTAGCTTCGACTAGCCCCAGTGATGCACGGCTGCACTTCGCTTGATCCTTTGATTGAATTGTTTCAGGAGATTGAACCTCAGTTTATTAAAACTGTCCTCAAGTCAATGATTAAAACGTTTAATACTGTGAACACCGAATCAGTGGAAACTGAAACCGAGAATGATTTTACTGTGTGCTCGCTTGCCTCCCCCACAAATAAATAACTGTCACGCAAAAGGTAAATGGAGAGTCACACACCTTGTTCTTTTCCGCTTTTTTCCCCCTAAACGCACAGTACCGGTACATGTTTTTTTTTTTTTTTTTAATGTTGTATCTTAAACAAAGGTGTCATATATTTGCGTTTCTATTTATTTAGGATTGTCAATATTTCGAGGTACTGGCGGGGGTGGGCTAATGCAGCTAGGGAAGATAAAAGCAACTGAAACCTGGGAAAGTAGCCCAATTGCCTTCCCGGCCTGCTAGCCCAACACCAACAGCTGCTAACATAGAGGCGCCAAAACCCCGCATGGGGGTCGGCTTAGTAATCACAATTGCCATGGCAGTCGCCATATCGGTCAACTCAAACATTATAAGCCTCAAAAGGGTCGGTCTGAACCTGTTGCACCAAGACCGCTACGGAGTCTCACCGTACTGAAAGCGTTCTTCGCCAATACAAGCGTCTTTGGCACTGGCCATGCAATATAAATATTATTCATGGTGTCTTCCATATTTTTTTTTTACAATTGTGTTGATCCTCCCGTATATTTTGAGGCCTGAAATTTATTTTCCATGCCTCCAAACACCAACGACGTATGCGGTGGCCGCAGAATGACCTACGCATGATTGGTCGGTGTGTGGAAAGCAAAAACTTAGTATACAAGGAACGTCTCTATAAAGCACCCCGTCACCACAGAATTTAGATCGGATTACAAAGAATAAAGAGATGAAGAAAAACTGCTCATTCCGTGACCTAAGATGGCGCTAATACTTCACAGCGCACAAAAAACAACACATGGGCAAGGACGGACAAGACAAACGTCTTGTCCGTCCTCGTCTTTTATGTTCTTCCCTTATTTATATTTTACTCCTACCTGCACGCTCTTCATTCCAGGCTTATATACAAATACATACATAAAAATAAATAACTCTCACGCAGCGCTGAGTAAGAGTTATTTTTTTGTGTGGATCCATTTATATAGGGCGTTGTTTTTTGTGCACTTTGAAGTATTAGCATGATTCACCAACTCGCCCCAGCTAAAAATCGACTAGAATGGCGACCGTACAGGGCGCTTCGCGCTAGTTTCCCGGGGGGCGGTTGGGGCTGCTGTTTTCTAGCGCATGGAGATAAAGCTGTTGCTAAAGAACCAAGAAATCCTGGGTTCAACACCCCGCCTGCTCTTTTTGATCTGGACAAGCGTAGTACCGGCGTCCTTCACTACTGCGGGGAGCACGCTAAAGACCCCAGGCTAGCAGTCGTACTACACTGACTAAATTTCTTATCTACAGTGAGTAACAGTGTCGCCATACCTATGAAGACTAAGATTCCGCTGCCTAAACAACTAACTACTAATCAGGAAGTGCGACCTCCTACTGTGGAACCCCATATCCCGGGTCCGATTCCTACCCCTGCCAGTCATAATCTGATGAGCATACTACTGGAGGAGGTTGTTTATGAATAATGTGTAATGCATGTTAATGGAACCCAGGCTAGGGGTCCTACTGCACTCATAAAGTGCCTAAGAAGATAAACCCGGCCGTCGAAACACTAAGCATTTTGAAACCAACAAAAACACACCTCCGCGGTCTGTCGCCGTTTCTATCGCTCGTGTACGTGAGTGTGTGTCTCTCCCTCTTTTTATGCACCCAAACGACGAATGTCAAATGATCAGCTGACTCAGAGCACTTCGAAATTACGCTCCCGTTTTCAGAAACTGTGGGGGGGGGGGGGGGGGGGGGTGAAACAAGCGCATCTGTGCTGTCGCTCTAAAAACGCTCCCGTCCAAACCAACACGCACAGTACAGAAGACTGGGGAGCAGAGAAGCGGCCGATTTCGTGCGAGGCCCAAATCTCATTTGCAAGGAGCTCCCGAGGACCTGGTCTCGTAAACATCTTCAGATCCGGGTCATCACCCGACCCTAGATTGCGCTCTCTTCCTCGAGCATCGGGCACGCTCGGTCCCGAACGCCGCGTGGCACGCAGGCTGGGCACAGCGGACCTCTTCTTTTTTAAAAGGAGTTTACGGCCGCGCAATTGGCCTCCTCCCTTCTTCGAGTTGCGGGAGCGGGGACAAATTATTCCTAGAGTCGCTCCCTTTTTCTTCCATCCTAGTTTAGTTCTTCGAGAAAACTTTTTACCGCCTTGTTTCTTTTTTCCCCGGTTAGTCGGCCTCAGCTGCCGAAATTCTTTCATGAACCTCGAGCCAATCTCGCAGCACGTACCCAGGCGATGTCGAGCATTCCAGAACTGTATATTCTGACCGTCTCGTCGTAGAGCTCCCGCTCGTTTTTGCTCGTTGGCGGTTCGTTCACTTGGCTTCCAGTACAGTTTTGGCCCCTCGAAACCGTATACAGTCGTGCTGATACGGCCGAGGAAGCAACGGGCTCGTTGAACCGGTCATATGCCGATCATTCGAATTGCGCCAGATCACGTGGCGAAGACAGCGAGCGCAGAGAGCGAGCGCAAGTGATGAAGGGGAGGCATGGGATTGGTCCGACAATTACGGAGCTCCAACGGAACTGTCAGCTTAGGGGTGGAAGGAGGATAGTCGTCCTCGAAGTGCTGTGCTAAGGCCGCTCCGAGCCATCTGGAGGCTCACGGAACATTACCGCACCCTGCTCTCAGCAGCGTGCGGGAATTGTGCGTGCGTCTCGCATTTCGCGGGAAGACGCTCGTTTATTCGTCACCGAAAATCGTTATTTCCTCTTTTCGCTTCCTCTAAGCTTAAGTTATCACTCTTTCACATTCGTTTCTTCTGAGATTGGAGGATGAGCGGACAGTGCCATTTTGCGCCGGGGTACCGCATAAACTGCGGTGTATAGGTAAACCTAAACATATTTTTTTAGATCCCTCTTTTTTTTTTACATGCATCTCTCAGACCAGTGTATGGTACATGTATGGTACTCTAAGATTGGAACCTTATTTCACCTCATACCGCACTCTCTTTCGGGTATGACGTAACGGCCCGTAGCAGCGCATGGGTATCACATTAAAATTATGGCATGCTCTGAGTCACCACGAAATAGCTCGAATGATTGAGCGGGGATTAAGGCGAGGGAAGAGCGTGTGTGTGTGCGTGTGGAGGGGAGGGTTACTCTTTGAACCTTGAAGTCATTTTGGCCGATCTTCCAAATAATTTAGCTTTCTTTTTTATTCCCCTTTCCGCGTCCGTTTTCTTGCCATATTTTCCTTTTTGCTTTTTTTTTTCGATTTGAAAGATCTTGTACTGATTTTGTGTTATGTGTACCATTTTGAGGGCGGAACGAAAACGAGATTGAACTGCTACGGTCGTTCGGAAGGGGAAACGGGGACACCTCCCACATTGAGGCGCTCTGAAATATCTGTAGACATTTTGCAACTGATTGCTCAAGCTTGGCCGGGCGTGTTTCAAAACGAATTTGAAGGATTCCGATATTGGAAACCATCTGGGAAATACTTTTCGGTGCTTCTTTAGGTATTGGGAGCTCGAAAAGCCACTTTCCAAATGTTCTGAAATATCTTAAAGTCATTGTTGTTGTTGCACCAGCGCAAGCGGATGCGCTGATGCGGTGTTTAACTAGTTCTGCATTAAAAGGCCTGTTCACATATACGTTACAGCACTAAATCACAACTAGAGACAGCGCTGATGCAACGCATATATTAACGTAACTTATCACTAAAGGCTGGATCAAACATCTACAACGAGCGCGTTAGCTACGACTGCGTTCCTTGTGATTTGAGCGAGCAGAACGACCGCTCTGCGCCGCACGTACACAACCCTGCAACCCCTGCAACAAGCGCAACAAGTCGTAAGGACGGCCTCCGCTTCTCCTCCGCCGTCAAGTGTTACTTCGGTGCCTCTAAAAAAGGGGGGACGCTCTTCCACTCGCTGCCATAACAAAAAATGGACACTTCGCTTTCTATAGCCTCAAACCTTATTTATATTTATTTTTTCACAACAAGCTCGAAAACCTAAAAAATTTAAATGACAAAAAAAGATGCAGTGCGCCGTTTTGGTCATTTGCGACTTTAACACAAGACTTAGCAGCAGTACAGAACTTTCCACAGGCTTTTTCTACGAGAACAGAAGATTATATCTTTTAGCAGATCTATAGCAACCTAGGAAGACGATTTTTTGATCACATAGACGTTACAAGCGTTGAGGGATTCTAAAGCTGAGGCATTTTTCATACACACCTTGAAATGCAGCACGCCCCAGCAGTACCTTGAGCTTTAGGCCACGCATGGAGTGCGCAAAATAAAAACAAATTGGATGATTTTCGAGAAAAGAAATACTAAAAGAGGGCCACTGCAGTGGCGGTAAACAAAACACGACTGCACGAGCTGTCTTGATGGTGCCGCCACAACATCGCCGCACGAATAGATGAATCTTCTCTTCTAAGACTTCCTTGGTTATCATCCAGACACACGACTAGAATTCACAACCGAAGATAACGCTCTACGCGGAACAATGAGCTTCCACCACGCCGACCACGTCGACGATCACAACCGACGCCATCTTTTTCAGCAGATAGCAGGGACCACCACCGTCATTCAAAGCGCGCGGCCGAGCTCTCCTTAAGCTATGGTTAGTTTGTCGTTGTGGGCGCTCAGTTTGTTCCAAACACTAGCGAAACGCCCAGTACGGCTGAACTTCTTGCTTTGCGGAGGAACACGAACGAAACAGCCGTTAGGGGCTTTATGGCCACGGCCACTCGTCATTCCAACCGGTTGATGCGCTTGTAGTCAAAGTGGCCGCTCTGAAAGCGGGTGTGTGAACGGGCATTCAATGAATCACGAAGCGATTTTCTACTTCCCCAATATACAACTTATACCACTCCCTAATGTTAATAACCGTATTAACGTGCATTAGGTTTCCTTCCTAGACAATGGCAGTTGCCGAAAGAATTCGAAAAATATGAGCATTGTTCCTCTCATCAACTCAGAGCCAGAAAATATGGCCTCGTGGCCTGGTGCCTAGCATTTAAAAGGCTAAAAATGTGAACTGTGACAGACGAAACAAGAAACACACACGACGAAAACGGGCGCCACTTACAATAAAATTTATTTAAAAAAAAACATTCACTTAGCCAGACTGTGGTTCACTATACCGATAACAGGCAATAAATAAAAAAAAAAAGCACCCGAGCGGCGACATCTCCCAATAGAACGAACTGAAACTCCTTCCCCTAGAAGGGGAAGGAGTTTTTATGTTGCTCTTTTGTTGGCCTCACTTATCAACGCTAGCAAGGGTGTTGAAGTCAACCTGCTACGTCAGCGGCGCGTACTGTCATCATTGAACCTATGAAAGCGGCTGCGTCTTGCAGCTCAAGGCTTTTATTCGCCCTGCGGCCGAGATGAAATAAACGCAGTCAGAAAAACTTCAGTTTCCGTCTCGGTGGGCTGCCCGGAAACGGAACAAGCCGAACTGAACGAGGAAGGAAACACGGCCTCGTCCTGTTCATCACTCATTGGAAGCCGTTTGGATGCCGCCCTGTCCTGCTTGCACGGCTCATGTTGCCTGCTCAGCCTCTACTCAATATGGGATCTGGAATTCGGCCGAAAAGACTCAGTCATGTCAGCCATCGCGGGACCAACTTGCTACATCTTGCTCTGTTGCTTTGCGCCGGCGATGTCTTTCCGAATCCTACGGCGTTTCCTACAGTGTTAGCGTTTCAGCCGTGAGGTACGCTTTGTGTTTAGCCTGTGTTGTGGATTGCATGTATTAGGTGGTTTCTTAGAAAGTGCGAACTAATGACTCTCTCCACCTACCGCCGACTCGCAGTGCTTGGTGACCAGTAGAAATGTGGTGGCTGTGGCCTTCCTCATTTAAGTGATCACTCTCTTGCAGGTTTCCAAATGCACGCCTCGTTTCTATCAGCCCGCAACATTCACCGACGTCCAATTTATTTTCTCCACTAAGATTCTCATTCAGGCGCTCTTACAGATTAAATTTCTGGTCTGCGAACCACCGCTCATTCAGAAACAACCGTTCAAACTTAAATATATAGCTCGACACGTCTCCCAATACTCTGTTTTCTCTCTGCGAGACATTGTAACGCTCCTCCCCCAATGATGACCAAATTGGGGATACGGACCAGTTTCATATCTTCCGATGCGATGAACCAGTGCATCTTCTAATCCTTGTATGCCTGACAGAAGAGCAGAAAAGCAAAGGGCCGCTGCCGTCATCGTTCGTACCAAGTTTTACCGGCACAGCTGCTACAATATTGTCGCCAAATTTTAGGTGAGCCCTGGGTCGTACCCTGTCGCCGCCACCGCTGCTGCCGAACGGCTACGGTGTAGTACGGCGGCCTAGTACGTTGCTGGCGGCAAAGCTCAACCACATCTGCTCCAAATCAGTCACAAAATTTCTGCGAGCAGTCACAAGGGTATTTCGTACGCAAAGAATAGCGTCGTCACCACTGGGCATGCGCCGAACGCTAACTGCGTTCGGCGCATGCCCGAACGGAGTTAGCGTTCGGCGCAATAAATAAATAAGTAAATAAATATATAATTAAGAAATAAGTGAATATATAAATATAATACTCTTTCTGGTTGCGAATATTTTATTCCGACAGAACCATTAGCTGGGATTGTGTTATATTTGCTATCCGAAAAGATATCACGTATATTGAGCATCAAATATATTATCATCGCAATAACTAGTACGTTTCTTTTTGGAACCGAAAAGAACTAAAACAGATTTTTTTTTGTGGCGGCATATATACCACCGAAAGTATCGTTTGACATATACCTATTGGAACAAAGTCTTAATTCTTGTCAACCACCAAACGCGCTAACTAGATATTTTCATGCCCACCATCATAATTGAGAAAGGCTTAACGTAACTACTCGACAATAACAATTAGCTCACCTTGGAGCATCACACCGTCGTTCGGTAGCTAATGACGGGAGTCCAACATACATACGCGGGACATGATGCAGCAGTTGTCTTGATGTCACATTCATTTAATCGTCAGTTATTCCTCATTCCAAGTGGTATACTGATGTCGAAACGCGAGGACCTGACCGTATACCAACGTATATCAAAATAACCTACTTTTCTAAAGCTGTCAAATGCACGAATCGGCAAATCTTTGGAGATTCTATAGATATATCATCAAAATATGCAAATGATATCGACGCCTGGATTGTTAGCTACCTTGATGATTGGACAATATTTATAGGAACAAATGCAGTAAACACAACAACAAATAAAACGTACCAAAGTGTGCCTTAGGAAATCATTTTATATCCTAAACTGTTAATCTGTTTTGTAATTGGTCTTGCAAACCAGATCCTCACAACAGTTAGAGCATCATTTTATGAAGATGATATTTGCATTTGGACATCAAGCATTACTATGATTCAGGTGTGTGAGATGCCGCAAACATTTCTCGAGGTACTTATTACGTACCTCCCTGAATGTGGCCTCGTTATATTACCAACAAAATCTGCCGCCATCGCTTTTACTCGAAGCGATATGAAGGAATAGCAGCTAGCCATATTCGGGCACGCCACCCGTACGGGAAACATCTCTTTATTGGGTGATTTCATTTGAACTCGACCAAACTTGTCGGGGGGGGTCTTTAGATTTAATCGTAAAAATATATATGATACCCGAATCCTTGTGATGAAAGAAACTGCCTTTGAAAAAAATTAGAATTGTATAGTTTGAGAGAAAAAAATTCTGAGGCGCTGCAGGGTAGAACACGTCAAATTCCCAATTTGATTTTATCTCGACTTTAGCCGCCATTTACAAAATATCGAATTCTTGCAGAATTATTATATTTATTACGCAATATTTACGCAGACTTGGCTATTTTTAGAGGTAAATTTCTGTCTTCTGTTATTTTAAATTAATTTTCTAAAAAATCTCAAACATGCAACCTAGAGCAAGTGTGACGCAACTTCGGACAGCTATATAAAACGAACGGTAGGGCGCAATGACGTGAGACAGATATCTGTGCGTAGCTATCAATGTAAGCTATCGATTGACATGTATTTTCTGGTTATTGTGTTTACCGTGTTGTTTTTATTCTGCCACAAATACAGACAAAAATGAAAAATATGCAAATTTTGAAGCCAATTTTCTCAAAAAAGCCATTTTTTATTTCGTTCATACTTTTTTAATTTATTGCCCAGATTCCGCTTAATAACCGGGTATAAATATTGCTTGACCTTTTTTTGTTGTCGTTTTAGGACAACCAGTTGAATAAGTCATTTTTATCGCGTAATACCAACCTCCAGCTCCGGTATGCGGGCTTCACCGCAACATTGATGATTGGCTCAGCAATATCAGATTTCACTGACAACCACTTTACCTCGTTGCATTCCTAGTAATATACTTTTTACAAAAAAAAGAAATGTCACAAAAAAATGACAGAAGGCAAGTGGCGTAGGCAAATTTTTTTTTCTCTTTCAAACTCTTTTAATTGATTTCCCGTGTGTTGCTTACCAGCTGGGTATGCACGTTTTCTGGCGCTTTTCTTTATGTTTGTTTTTACATCAAAAGAAAGAGCCATGTTCGTTACATCAGTTGCAACTGGTCCAGTCGTTAGGTGAAGTATAGGTTCAGTAACCTCTTCGCGAGCGCCAGCAAAAGGCTGCGATTCTTATCATGAAGATTACCATGCGACTCTTAGTTGACCTCGGCGTGCGCCGTTGCAAGAGGGTTATACTAACCTTGTTAGAGTGGAACTCGCGTCGTCACAGGCTGTCGCAATGCATCACAGCGAAGTGGAACTGTGTGAAGCAGTCCTTGTCCTTCTCCCAATAAATTTATGGGCGGAAGCTTGAGACTCTTTGGTGCCCGAAGTTTCTGTAGCTCGGCTGGGTCAAGTTTGTCAAAAGGAGAACACAAATGCAGTAAACACTAGACATTATCACGCCGGTCGATGGAGTCGTAACTGTATACATACAGCTTTTGCGGATACTTATTTGTTTCAAGGGTGGCAAGTTATCACCAGTACAAACATGGCCACAGTGTCGGCAAGAGCATCAGAACAAAAATGAAGGTTTGGTTGGCTTATCATTTTGTGTCTTTGTTGCAGCGCTTTTCTCTGGAACTAATGTTTGTAGTCCTCTTTGAGCCCCTGGTGCTATGGTCTGTCTGTTTCTCTTATCCATTATTTATTTTTACTTGTAAGCGAATAACACGCACCATGACATTTCTGGCGTCCTTAGGTTGATTCGCTAATCAGTGTCTATATTTGACAAACTCATCTAGTATAAGAGAATAAAAAAAATATAAGAAGAGGGCTTGCAGCAATGAATTTGTATAAGAGAACTGCGGAACTGCGTCGAAAGCAGAAAGCCGGAACCTCCCGAGGAATGAACGCGTTATTTTGAACTCAGTCATGGCTGCAGTTTTCAGCTTTAAAAGAAAGAGTTGCGCGGACTACTTCGAGAGACATAAGCGAAGGGTATACCTCAACCGACGTTTTCGTTATGTCACCGATCTCAACTTAGACGCCTTGAAGATGATCCTGCCTCCATCGAAAGCCGCGGCTCTTGCGTTGGATGACGTGCTCTGCCAGAACTGCTTCCAGTACACCGGTGAGAAGCTTTCATCATCTGTCAGTGATCCATGCTCGAGCTCTCCAGCAAGCTGCATCGAAGAGCACGAAGTAGTGGAAGGTCTTAACGAAGAGATTTCTGCTGCTGGGCTTGAAACAACTCCTTTGCGCATGCCTTCTACAGTAAACCCAAAAAGCCGTCAGGCATATGCTGAAAGAAAACAGCGGGAGATTGAAGGATCACACAGCCGACAGGTACGAAAAAAGTTGGCGACTGCATATACCTTGGAGCCAAGTGGGTCAAGTTCTCGCAGTGATCAACCATGCCTCGGCTGCGACGGGTGGTGGGCAAACATCAGAGAGGCCTTTGTGAAGGCGGCATCTTACCAGGAGAGATGTCAGCTCCTCACGCTTGTGCCCAAGGGCGTAGCCACTAGGGAGGTAGAACGGCTAATTCCTGAGGCATCGAAGTACCTTCTGAAGAAATCAAAGCAGCATCGTGAACGGTCCGGCGTATGGGAGCGTCCGGAGCTTTATCACGGTGGAAGCATAAGCGAGGACACCATACGGGCAGCCACGCAATATTACACCGACGACGATCTCGACTGTTCTCGGCAGAGCCCAAACAAAAAAGATGCTGTTAAGCTTCTGAAGGATGGCGAAGAACATGTGGTCGTGAAGCGGTATATGACAAGGTCTGTCCGAGAGACGTACAGGCTGTTTAAGGAAGCAAACCCGGACTACAATTTAGGTCTGACTAAATTTTACTCGCTGCGGCCAAAGTGGGTCAAGCTAAACCCTGAACAGACTGTCTGTGCATGTGTGTGCTGTACGAATTTCGATTTGTGCTTTTCCACCCTGAACAGCATGCGAGAAGAAAAAATAACAAAAGAGGAGATTCTCGCTTTGTGCCTCTGCCCTGAACCCTCGTCCGAATGTTTCAGAGGCGAATGCAAAGACTGCCCCTCGACTGACAGACTCTCCTTAGAATCATTGGAAATGGTGCCTGAAGAGGAAATTACATTTTTCACATGGGAGAATGGTAATTTGATAAGCAAGACTGCCGACTCCAGCGCCTTTTTGAAAGAGCTACAGAAATGGGCCACAAGGTTTTCCACGCACGATTTTATTCGTAGGACACAACGGGAAGCCATACGGATTGAGAAGTCTAGTGTGACCTCAAGACACATCGTCATGCACTTCGATTTTGCGGAGAACTGGACGGTAATTTTGCCACACGAGATACAGGAGTACCACTGGCACAAGCGTCAGCTCTCTGTTTTCACGTGTGTGGCATCCACGTCGCAAGGCTCAAAATGCTTCGGCGTTGTCTGTGAGGACTTATGTCATGACACTTCCCATGCGCTGCTGGCTCTGAGACTTATAGAAGACTGGCTGGAGGAGCACATCCCAGTTTATGCTTCACTAACGTACATATCCGACGGGGCACCTGCTCATTTTAAAAATAGATTTCAGCTGCATGAGTTCGAACGAGTGGGCCATACCCAATTGAAGTGGATATTTTCTGCCTCTGGGCATGGTAAAAACTCTTGTGACGGGGTTGGAGGGCTTCTCAAACACCACGCAACGGTGCACAACCTCCGTTCACCGGAGGAGCAGCTCGTCTGAACATCAGTAGATTTTGTGGACAAGGTTGGAAGGCGTGTCAAAAACGTAACTCTCATGAACTTAACCGAGAAGGAGGTGAGTGACTTCCGCAGAATCAAGAAAACAGAGTGGAGTTGCGTACCGACTCGGAAAGGCATCCGCGCTTCGCACGTGTGGCGACGCGAAAGGGGCGAAGTGCAGCTTGAACGAACTGTTCTATCTTCGTCTAACCTCTGTGGTGCACGTGCGGAACTCTCAGATGATCTACTGCTTTGTTTTGTTTTGTTGTTAAAGCCTCTTCTTCTACATTTGCGCTTCTGTGAAAAATTATGTGTTTCTATAGGTGTGCCTTGTTAACCCAAATAAATTACTCAATAAATAGAGTGATTTTGTTAAGCTGTTACCTATGAATGTTTTATTGCAAACTGCCAACAAAAGAGTATGATTACTGTAAGCTGAAAAGCAACTTCCGATATGCTGTGCGTAGCCCAAAAAATTTAAACGTATGCAACAAGTAGTCCAAAAGCCGAAGGATGGACAAAATGTAGTCAATTTTTTTTTCACGTACCTCGGAATACTAAGGGCCGATGAAGGATAGGCGAAAGAATGCCATGCGGTAAATTTAAAAAATTCGAGCCGATTTTCCGATAATGTTTGTATAAAATAAAGATTGTCCGAAACGCATAAACGGGGATATTGTTTTTCTGGACTGGATAGTGCCGTAGAATGCAACCCGACATGATCGAAACGGATGAAACGTCTTGGATCTCTCCACTCGCTTAGGCTAGTTAACATTGATGTTAACTAAATTTACTTTTGTTGTTGTTTATCACGGCACAATGTTCAAACAAATAATTTAAATATATAAATTTCGTGCAACCTCAGTAGTAAAACGTTGTCGTGGCGACGTTCGAAAATGCAAGCTGTGACTTCGCAGACATCACTTCGTCAATTCGGCCATCTCTCATTTCTTTATGACGTTACTGATTTTTTTAAAAATATATTAGTAAAAATTCAACGGGGTAAAGTAGTTTTCAGTGAAATCTGATATTGCTGAGCCAATTATCAATGTTGCGGTGAAGCCCGCATACCGGAGCCGGAGGTTGGTATTACGCGATAAAAATGACTTATTCAACTGGTTGCCCTAAAACTACAACAAAAAAAGGTCAAGCAATATTTATACCCGGTTATTAAGCAGAATCTGGGCAATAAATTAAAAAAGTATGAACGAAATAAAAAATGGCTTTTTTGAGAAAATTGACTTCAAAATTTGCATATTTTTCATTTTTGTCTATATTTGTGGCAGAATAAAAACAACACAGTAAACGCAATAACCAGAACATACATGTCAATCGATAGCTTACATTGATAGCTACGCACAGATATCTGTCTCACGTCATTGCGCCCTACCGTTCGTTTTATATAGCTGTCCGAAGTTGCGTCACACTTGCTCTAGGTTGCATGTTTGAGATTTTTTAGAAAATTAATTTAAAATAACAGAAGACAGACATTTACCTCTAAAAATAGCCAAGTCTGCGTAAATATTGCGTAATAAATATAATAATTCTGCAAGAATTCAATATTTTGTAAATGGCGGCTAAAGTCGAGATAAAATCAAATTGGGAATTTGACGTGTTCTACCCTGCAGCGCCTCAGAATTTTTTTCTCTCAAACTATACAATTCTAATTGTTTTCAAAGGCAGTTTCTTTCATCACAAGGATTCGGGTATCATATATATTTTTTACGATTAAATCTAAAGATCCCCCCCCCCGACAAGTTTGGTCGAATTCAAATGAAATCACCCTATTGATTTTTTAATTGACAGAGGTCTGATTTGGACACCTCACATCTCTCGCTTAAAGCGAAAACTTCCTGTGTTTATCATTTTGCACGCTTCATCAGCGGATCTAATTGGGTTTCATCTGTATTGTCCGTGCTCCACAGTTCCCAAGCACTCCTTGTGGGATATTTAGCGTAAAACCTTTTAGCACTCAGCGAAACATGTAGGACTAATACATGTATACTTAAAAGTTAGCAAGGCCAAGCGCTTCGTACATGCCTAAGTCTTTCTAGATTGGCGTTCTCGTCGAGAACTATTAGTGAGGCACGCAGCTAACCGATTCTGGTTCTTCAAATTCAAGAAACCGCTAGAGTGAACTTAAGGCAACTTAACTATGCACCCGAAACATCATCTTTCAAACTTCCCAACAAAAATAAAACATTCAAAATTCGCGAAAGGGATTCTTAGACACCATGATATAATACCAATGAACTAAGACAAAAGATGGTGTTGATACGTGCGTACTTCGTCAGTGCGCATTGGAGATGATCTACACAACACACAATACATTTAACCACATATTCACTGATGGTTCCAGCAGTGAATCCACCTCCACGGCCGCAATTTTCGTATCAATTACAGAAACAACCCAGAGCTTTAAGTTTTCTTATAAAACGTTGTAAACAGTCTCAGACTTCGAATGCATTTACGAAGCGAGGAAGTGCATCAAAACGTATCCGTAAAAAGGGGCATCCCTTACGGATTCGAAGTCAGTATTACTGGCCCTGCAATCAACAATAAAACAAGGGTTCTACTTTGCACTCTTCTACTCGATTAGATCACTGGCAGGTCAAATCCTGCAGAGCGAACGCGTTATTAAATTTCGTTGTGTTCCGGGTCACTGTGGAATCATTGCTATTGAAAGGGCCGACAAAGCCGCAAGAAATACACGCAAGAACACCACAACTATCGCAATCCCGTACTTCGAATCAGATCTAGAGGGTGTTTATGATTTCCATCATGCCCACCTCGACTCCCTATGACCCAAGGTGAGATTTTTTATACCATCGGATCTAACTCAACGAATAAAAACCACGTTTCATAGACTACGTCTTAGAGTAATTTTCACAAAAATGTCTCTTCACAAGGTCACAAAGCATCAAGTCCAAACTGTCCAGCGTGCAACTTTCCTGAAACCAATAAGCACATTCTTATTACATGTCTCCTTCACGACAGCGAGAAACTGGTGCTTGAGACGGCTTTTGGAAACACGAATGATAGTCCGTTTACTGTTGTAAAATATACGGCGGTTGGAACTCATTTGAAAACTCCGTTTCGAAAAAAATGCCTCGCTTACTTTCAAGTGAGACACAAGGTTAACAGATATGCTCGAAGTTGAAAGAAAACAAACATTTTATCATCTCATAATTTCTCTACCTCCTTGATCAACTTATCATCATCTCCATCACCTTCCTCGTCTCATTTCATCATAACACTATTTCTTTCCCTACTCCCTTTTCAACACTGTCGAGTTGTGTGCTAGAGTCCTACACTCAGGCTAACCTCTCGGTTTTTCAGTTTCCCTCTTTTTACACTCATCTTCCCCATATGTGCCCTCAACTCACGTAAATATCACCTGCTGGACAAATGTCGCATCCTCGTCTCGTCTTCGTCCATAACCAATTCCTAGCAGTTGAATGTGATATTGCTGAAAATCTCCAACACTGCAACCACAAGGCAATGTTTGTTCAAAAGTCTGTCAAACTTTCTGTGTGGTGCCATCTTCGTTGCAGCGATATTTCTCTGCTCTTTGTCAATTCCATAGCGTTCTCAGTAACAATCGAGTCCTACTGCTCACCGTCACTGATCCACACCCACACCTGCGAGCTAAATGTTAGTATTGTTTATGCTCTTATTGCGCATGTACGTGCTTTTCGCAACAACGGTCACTGGTTTCTCATTGCAACCAACATGGGATACGTACACTTTAAGAAATTTGTCTTTGAGTGCCGGCAGAGGCACAGGCGCGGGTGCCTGGTTTTCGAAAGCTCCTCCTCTGCGCGAGTGTTTGCGAGAGCGAAGAATTTTTCAGAACTATGCTTTCGCGCCCTAGCCGTTGTTAGTGCCGAAGCAACTGGTGAGACGGAGCATGTTTTTCGGCACCCCACTTCATGATGCTGTGCATTTAGCATTTGGTCTATTGTGCAAATTGAAATAGATTCATATTTAAAAAAAATAAAACGGCGCGAAGGAGACAAGGACAAACCGGGAGGACTAGACAGGACAAGCACCGACTAACAACTATGCTTTGATTGTAATGTTGAGATGACGCTGTGTTCGCGCCGGCACAGGGCGCACCGTGAATTTTCTACTTCTTTTCACTCCACGTGTTAGCCATGATTCAAAAATCGAGTGTCACTATTCGTTAGTGTAGCGTACGAGAATCTATTTTGTTCCGTGAAACGCGTCTTAAATATCCCTAGACGTTTAATCTTGGTGCTCAAACAATAGGGTAGTCTCGGAAAATCGCGGTTCGCCCCAAAATCTGACAGTAAATCGCTATCTTGAAAGTACATCGCTAAATTCGAGTATGCAGTCCCCTTCAATGAGCGGTGGTGTTCAAGGTGGTGTTCATGGTGCGCCCGGAAGAGGAAGGGGTCAAGTAGACCGTGCCTTTTACGCCGGTTACGAACCTGATACTCGCTTCTTTTTGCCTTTGTGTAGGTACACCAAAGGGCATTATCGGCTTAGTTTGTTGCAGGCATAAAAAATTACGTTGACTTCATATCTAGATGCTGCCTTTTAAAACCCACGAGAAATGCGGTGAAATGCGGTCTTGTGTAGTCCTCCCTTTTCGTCTTCGCCTCTCTTGTGCTGTTTGTTCACGACTTTTGCTACAATCTTTGTGTGGTGTATACAGACAGGCATACGTTTTTAAATGACATTGATATTCTCTCTTATGTTGCAAACATAAATATCAATTATTGTTAGAATGTTTCTCTTTGTAATAGTTTATAGCAGTTATAACACACGTCATTTGTTGTTTGTAGGAGTAAAATTAGGAATCAGTAGCGAATAAAATATGTATGGTATGGTTCTAGCACCAGCAACCCTTTTCTAATCATCTTGAGCGTATATGTTTAACGCTTATACCAACCGCGCGTAAGAGAATTCTTACGGATAGAAATAAACCAGTGGAAACCTCCAATCCTCGGAACTCTGTTGAACCGCTCAGGGGCTGGGGAGCAGATTTAGAGCTGGGCCGCATTCCGACGACACGCTTGAGTCAGCAAAGTACAAGAACTGCCTGGCTAACGAACATAATGCCTTTTCCCGTCCCGTCCTCCGTCCTCTACGTCGTGCAAACCAGTCGCGTTTGGGGAGAAGCGGTGACGAGGGACGGGAAAGACTCCCGCCCAAGGCTCGCACTAAACCTCAAAAAGCTGCCCTAAATAGCGCGGTCGCAGCAAGCAGTTTACCAGAAGACGATCGGTGCAAGTCCAGTCTTGTGCTGTCTAGGGCCCGTTAGTGTCCTGGCCGTGATTTCAAGAGCTCGCAGTCTCCCGTCCCTAGACCCTCTCTTTCAAGTCAGCTTAGAGCAGAGAGCGTTGCTCGTGGTAATCTCATTAAGACCTCCCCCCTCGTTCTCCATCCCTGTCCCCACACCCATTCGCTTAGACCTCTGGCAGAAGGGAGATGTCTCCCGCACTAGACTGCCGGTCCGGCCAGGGTGGCCGGCAGTTAGGCTCGTCATTAGGGCCGGTTGGGCACAAACTGAATTCCATGCAGCGACTGCCTCGTTTCCCGGAACCCTTGGAGCTTGAATTGATCCAAATCAAACGCAGCAAAAGAGCCCTGCTCGCTGTAGCGCGTCTACTGCTGCGCATGGGAAGGGACGAATGACGGGAATCCAACTTGGTCCAACGGCTGTATGAGCACTTAACAGTATCGGAAACCGATCTCCCCCTTCCCAAGTAAGCATTCGGGTTTGTACCACATGCCGCAAGAGGAAACATGACCAGTACGCTTTGTTAGATATATTGGTGCGTATCGCGAAGTGTTTTGTGTTATTTGCTGGGAACCCGATTTGGTGGTGCAGCTCGCTTATCGAGAGTACACTCTGGATAATCGGCCGCGTTCCAAACGAGAATGTCCTATGTGGCATGTTTGCAATTAAAAACTGATCTGGCAGAGGAGTGAAAAAAGGTCTGATATTAGATGAGGATAGGAAAGGGATAAGTCGTTTTGCTAGGAGCTAAAATCTAGTTGCCGTCTATATATGAAGGAATGAGCGGTAAAAGCGAAGAGGGGACAGTACGAGTGTTGATGTTCTCCAGCTCAGTCGGATTGGTTATTATTGTGTGGTTTACAATGAATTTTGGAAAAGAAAAGATTCGAGGTGACAGTTGCCAATGAAGGGCTCTTTCTGGACAATGAGCTAGCCCCAAACTCGTAAATCAAGGCAACTTCGCATCCTTCTATGCGGACATTATACCAACAACTCAAAACACAGCGGTACCTACGTATTTAAAGGCACTACGGACTTCTGGATCCCCATGAGTGAAAGTGTAAGCCGAGTTTGTGGATGTGCCTTGCTTGTGCCAACGCTATTAGAGTCTCATCTTCTCAGCATATTTATGTTTCATACTTTATTTTTTATTCTTATCACAAATTAAAATGTTACTTAAGATAAGCGACCCAAGTTATTCCAGCCCGTGCCCAGCCACTATTGCTTTTTTTTCCCTTTCTATTGGACTTTACCTGAAATTTTGTTTATTGAGGGGGCCAAGTCCAGGCTTAGATAAGGTGGAGATTTTGGGTGAAAGGAACCGACAACCAAATTGAAGCGTGCAGACCTACTTTATTTTCAAAGCGAGAAATTTTGTATACCGACAAATTTGTGTGTATATATATATATATATATATATATATATATATATATATATATATATATTGTGTGACCGTGAGGTCTACAAAGTAAAACGTTATTTTTTCGAAATATTTAGAGAATGGTCATTTAGTCTGTCAGCAATATTCTTCCTTGCTTATACAAATAGATGAATGTATCTCGTATTTCGACATTGTTTTTAATACATTATCAAGCAGAATGACAATAAAAGGGCTTTATATTCTTAATATTTGTGTAAATGCTTGACCATGTCATGTCTGTATAAAAATAGTGTTTCTTATAATAAAACGAAAGGCTGAGTTTTACTAGTTTGTTTCATATTTAATAATCGCGCCCAGCACACACGCTTGTATGTTGGCACGCCAAACCGCGGAATTTGTTGGAATCAAGTTTAAGTTGATCCCTGTTGAGCTGTTGAGCACTATCCATCAATGAAAATAGACAAGGAGAGTACTCTGCTTAGGAATACTTGACTGTTCTCTTTAGAAAAGTGCTAGCGAAGATGTTAGACAAACAGCAGAAGCGGCTTTCTTAGTACGTGCCTGGGCTATTTTGTTTTAGATATACAAGCACAAGAAAAAATATTGGAATGTCACGCCTCGTTTCCTTCTAAGCTTAACTCTAATGTGATGACTGAAAATAAATATTTTTAGTTCATAAATCTGCTATCGTTGTCTTACATATGAATAGCAAACGTTTCTAAAGAGCTCCGTCAATAGAGTAAAGAGCTATTATGCCACTTAAACCACTGGTGTGGTTTCGTGCTCAGCAGCGTTAAACTTTATTTGAACGATTTCCGCTGGAGGCGGGTTAGCGTATATTGTAGATGTCTTCCCCCCCCCCCCCCCCCCTTGACGGACGTGCTGTTTTCCGACGGCAGAGGTGAATCTTTGAACTTTATTTTTTTCATTCTAGCGTTTCATTTAAAAAGTACCCTGAACCAATCTGGGAGAGTGGTGCAGAATGGGCTCCCCCATTTGATTCCGATTCCATTCCGGAGAATTAGAGCTTCTGAAAAATATAATTCCTTTTAAGTCCTCTGAATGAAAGCACTGGGCCCGTTCCCGCTCCTGGAATGGCTGAACTCCTCAATTATATTCCTTTAATTCTTACATGTAGAATAATAGCAAAATAATACTCAGATTGTGTTACTAGACAAAAGCTGCATAAACCTGCTAATGTCATTATACGTGGAGACGACTGCAAAATTGTGCACATGATTTCTCAAATGATTTATCCCACCAAGCCGAAGGCTGGTTGCAGAAAGCGTCTCGTGGCACTAGGTGTCACTGCACGCATCGATCCCGCGATCATGCGAAAAAAGTTGTAAGTCGCAAAAGACGCCAACAATTAGAACCATTCATTTTCCTCGCAACCGGACCGTACAGCCAAACAGAAACATGGCTAGCGTGTTGTAACTTGTTTCTTTATTAATAACTTAAAAATGTCTAGTTCGTCCAGTACGCAACAAGCTACCATTTTCTCTACTATGAATAGTTGCACAAAAGCACCGCTAGCGCGCTGTTTGAAGCGACGCCGCGTATACTTGCCCCAAATCTTTATGCAGTGCGGCAAAAAAAAAAAAAAAAGCTCTGACAAAATGCAAACGGTATACAGCGCGAGCGTAAGCTAGTGCAGCAGCAGCATGTTATAGAACGTGCCGTCAAACATAAACGTAAACCTAAGTTAAAAGCAGGGATTCGAACCGGTCAGTATTCCGGTTGTTTCGCGTCCAGCAGCATAGTGTTTTGTTCCCCTTCCGTTCTGGTTCCATGATGCTTTTGAAATAACTGTATGCCCAAACCAGTTTAAACCGGTTCTTAAAAAAAAAAAAAAAAAAAGTTCAGAGCTCCCAGTTGTTAAGAAAAGTTGACTTCAACATTGCATTCATTGCATTAAAAAAAATTAAGTCATCAGAAGCCGTGCTGCGAAAACGTCGACTGAAAAACAACTATACGCTTAATTTTGTATTGTGATCTTTACTTTTCATGCAAAGGTTGTTCAATGACATTTACGTGGTTGTAAGGGCGGATGTAAACATTAACCAAGTGCAGTACTCACATGTGAAGCCAATCAGCCGGCACGCGCAGTGACACAGTGATGGTAGCACGCACATTAGTCGCAAACTACCCACAAAGAACAAATTAGCCGTTCGTTGTTAAAACACGAGTAGTTAAGTCCGCCAGAGGATGGCGACATTGCTATCCACTGTAGATGAAACATTTATTAGGTCAATAGGAATGGTAGTGTGTGGTTTTTAACAGATATCACGCAGTACAGATAGAGTGCCACGTCGGTAGGATGCTCATCCATATCGGAACGGCAAACTACCCACACCGCACGCCCGGACGACTTGCTCGAATGCCTGCTTTGAAGAGGAGAAAAACAAGGCACATCGAACGATGATGAAAATAGGAAGGACAAAATACAAGGAGCAACTTGCTGTTCCTAGAAAACGCTTGCGTGCACATACACAAACGCTCACAAAATTACTTCAAGCAGCGTCCAGGGATCTGGGCGACTGGCGTCCCGGCGAACGGCGCGTCAGTGTCACGTTCGTCGCAGCTTCGCCTCTTAAGGCCCATACGCACATTCGCGTTTGAGCGCGGTGCGTTCCGTAGCGGCAAGCGGACGCGTTGCGATGCGAAGACCGCTTGCGCCGAACTTGTACGCACAGTTGCGTTGACACGCAGTCAACCGCAGTCAAGAGCCAATAAGAACGCGCTATCGTCGCTAGTGGCTCACTTATAGTAAGCGAAATCCAAGGCAACATGGCGGCGCACGGCGACAGCGTCGAAGTGTTCGATCTTGGGACAATCTCGCCGGCTTCCCCAACGTTTTGTCAAGCTTGAACCATCGCAGCCTTGGAAAATACAGGCCCCACCGCTTTCCAAAACGAAAAGGCAAGCACTGCGACCGGCGAACCGGATACGTCTCGCCGAGTCGGCCGGGTGGGGCGAGCGAACACGTCACCCCCCTCTCCTCTTTCGGCTCCTGATTGGTCGAACGCACCCGAACGCACCGCAACGCTTCGGAAAGTTGAGCGAGTCTCTACTCGCTTGCGTCGCGCTACCGAGCGTTGCGGGAAGGCGCGCGTCGCTCCGCAAGCGACCGCGCCTGGCCGCAAGGACTCCGCAACGCACTCAAACGCGTTCAAACGCGAATGTGCGTATGGGCCTTTAGCGCTTTCAGATTTTGCCACAGCGGAACAAACGCGCCGACAGCCGTCACATTTTACTTACACTTCACAGCGCACAAGAACGGACATACTTCAAAAGTTCACTCACACAAAGGAAAAGCACTCACAAGGCGCTGACTCTCAGTGTTGATTTGTATTGTGCCTCTTCTTCATCTCTTGTATATAAAGAACTGACTCAAGCTAAGGCACATATAACTAAGTAACTTTTCCTAAATGGTCTAACTTTCTTTTTTTTTATGAAGCTATCTATGGGGTGCTAACACATAAGTTCTGTAGCGTGGCAATGTTCGCGGTTCTTGCGATTTCTCGCGTTAGTTTGTTATTGCTCCTGCCATGCAGGGTGTAGTTTCCCAAAAGTGGAGAACAAAGGCAATCTCGGCAATGGATGCCTAAATGACCTGAGTCCGCCTTGATTGCGTTGTTATTGTGTTCCCGAAGTCGGTCGTTGAGACATCTTCCTGTTTGTCCGATGTAGCGCTCTCCACAAGAAATGGGGAATGAGTAAATAACTCCCTTTGTGCAAAAAACAAACAAACTTAGTTTGCTCCTTGAACGGAGAGAGTAACAAACCTATTTGATAAAAAACCAACGAAAAATTTCAACACGTTCGGGTCATGCAAGCTTTAGTGCCATATCCCCCCTTTCAACTCTCCAGCAATTATCAAATCATGAGGGCATCTACTGCACTTAAAGCGCAAATATGATATTGTTCGCAGATATTCTCACAATTCCGTGTGAATTAAAATTTTTGATTGAATTTCATTCTATCAAATTTTACTCTAGCCTTACTCTGAACTTAAATTTGCCGCCGCCTGAGAACCAACTACCCCGAAGAAAAGAAGAAGGGACAATAAATTTTAAATAAGAATTAAAAAGGCTTATAAAGGACATGGAGCTTTATTTCTGTAAAAAAAAACACCCCTAGATCAGAAATTGCCATGCTGGTCTTCGTGGTGAGCAAATAAATCGCTTTGTTTGCTGCCGACCAGCGACCACCTCCCGAAAGGTATCACGCACCCTTAGAGGAAGGGTAGAGCGACAGGAAGAATAAAACCAACAAGAACGTATCTCTACGGCATTTCACCGCCGACGGCAGCTCCCCACCCCTCTTACCTCCCTCCCCCCCTCCACCCCCCCCCCCCCCCCCAAAAAAAAAAAAGGGAACGAGAAGTACGAGTGACTCCTGCAGAGGGTCTCCCCTACATGAGTAGGGCGCGGGACGAATGCCTCCGTTGGCAGTGCCTAATCTAGGTCCTGGCAAAATGTATGAAGTTCACTGAACATTATAAGTGTGCCAAATAAAATAACAAAAATATTTTTGGAAGCGTTCGCATGGGCCCGTTCAATTCATTATGTAATTTTAACTTTCAAGTGTCGCAGGTGGGGCGACGCTGTCCTAGTGCTAGTAAGTATAACCTGTTTTTCCGCATTAATCCCAACACAAAGAACATTTGGTAGAATATAATTTGAAAGCATGCGTTTCTAATTCATTTTGCACGTGTTAAAATATTTCATTTTGCATGTGTTAATATAGCTTATTTATTCATCATGATGCCCAGTGCTTTGAAGCACGAGGCAGCTTTTCATAGCTCCAGAAGATTCGATGTCACGCATCGGCACAAGCGGGACTCTTCGCAAACGTGGAGCTCGCCCTTGCCGAAATGTGACGCTAAAACTTCCCCGGGACTGGCGGTGAAATTGAGGAACAGATGAACTGGAACGAAATTCGCACCGTTGGAGTCGCAAATAGGCGAACCTTTGCATCATTTGGCTTGTAATATAACCTTACATTTGTTGCAGTAGTATTCATCCGCATCAGTTTATGCATATTTCGTTTGCTTAACGCCCGTGCAAAATATGCCCAGTTAGGCGTTGTCAGCGCATGCGCAGCATACACTATTTAGCAAAAAAATGCATAGACACACTTGCAATGCAACTCACCGCCCAACAAACAAAGATTACAGGCTGCAGATGTCATATATACATAAATTACCTATGGGCTGGAGGAAAAGAACTGTCAGGTCGCTCTTCAAGCCATGCCCTATATCCAGACATAGATTAAGACACTCTCTCACTTCTTTCAATTGACCGATTATTACTTTACTGGCCATACACTTCACGGTAGAGTACTGTAGTGTGATATTCAACAAGCGTAAGAAGGAGTTTTTTGGTTGAAATGTCTCATGCTAGAATTTAACAAACGACTTCACTCAAAACATGAACCTATTAAAACATTAAACGACAATGTGCGAGAGTGCAATATCCCTGTTTACATTCCAAATCACAGTACACTACCACTTAACTGAGAAGCTGTTCACTTTGTATTTCCTATAACTTTATTAGAGCTCTTTAAAAAAAAGTTTCCTGTGTTTCTATTAATGCAATTTCAACTAGTTCAAATATATCTCATTTTATAGTTTATATCTGCTCGCGTTAAGTCTTGTTCTTACATAGGGTTAGGTACGTTTGCTTCTACTCTTCAAAATAACCTAAGGCGAGAGTCCCAAGGTACAAATATCGTACACAAGGGCGTTGTGACTAATTGTCCAGTCGTATACACCTGACGTCACCTTTACTTTACCGGAATTATTTCAACGAAGGGGCTCTTCAATTTATCTCCAATAGCTGGCATTTTGTTGAAAAGAGGATGTCGGAGTTCCTTCAGGTGTGCACACACCTGCCTCTCCGCACCATAAGGATGGCAGGTCGATTGTTCGTCAGCGTAAACATTATTCAAACTCGGCGTCTTTCGCTAGCATGAGGCTACAGATCTAGGCCAAGGAGGGAATATCGAGCGGCCCTCCAGGTTCGGTTGGTAGCATGCGGCCCTTGACTTGAGTGCCGAGTCCGCGCTGCTGTCGAAAGCATCAATGATAAGTGAGCGACTGCCTGGTTCCTGAATGATGCACGGCGCTGGCTCTCTTTGATGGTCCTTCTGGGCCCGTCGTGATCGAGCACGTCGCCCGACGTGAATGCAAGCTGCTTTTGCAGCTCCTGGTTTGTTTCGTTTTTGTTTTTTTGCTGGAAACAGGGAATTTTATATTAGGTTGAGTAAAAATCATAAACTGCAAGAGGTACCGAAAGGTGAACGACGTACGTGCTGTTGAAACCCATTTACAAGTTTATTCGATTGCCGAAAGTGTATGAGGTGGCGGAGTTGGTGGAGAGAGTTTGGGTGTCTTGCTCTCGCTGAACCTTGATCTCCTTCCACGGGCGTGACGTTACCTCCTAACTATTGTCTAGAAGTGAGAGAAGGCGCATGCACAATGGTCTCTCCGTCATTTTATTCCCCGCGCGTGCGCAGAATTCGTAGGGATTGCCAAGCCACGTTGCAGCCTTCTATTTGCTTTCAAGGGTATTCCTGTGTAGCAATAGTTTGTTGCCATGTTACCGAGTGCTCTAAGAGTCGTCGGGGTTTTGCGTACTGATGACGCGGAGATAAATAAAATGGGGCAAAATGTGATCATCAGAATAAATTGCGACAATTTAATGCCGTCGCGAGCCTGTGAATTTGTGATATAGAGACGTTCATAATTAATTTTAATTTGTTCGCGAAAACTGCACTTTCATTACAGCAGCTCTCATATGTGGTTATAGTTTTGCATAATCACCCACATTTTTTACTTTGTGACGGATTCACGCACTTCAAACTTTATGATGACTGTAAGTGTAAAACGCGTAGTTAACATATTTGAAACAGTGGGTCTCCATGTTTGGCATTAAGGAAATAAGACATGCTTACTAAAGCGCACATTTATCTTTTACTTCAGTCTAAATGTTAGGGGCACACAAAATGAAAAAGAAAACAATAGATAAATATTCGAGTATAAGGCCTTGCAATGATTGGTTTCTGATTTTTAGGGCTTCTTTGAACACGCAGCTTCCGTAACGCTTTCTCAGCTTCTCTTTTTCCTATAACATTATTATAATGATTTCGTTTCTCAAACTACGTGTATTCTGAAAGCTCACCTACTGCAAGTGCTCTGAGTTGAAAAGTATTTATTCGAGAAAAACGTATTAGTTGGCACGCATGACCAAGAGGAAACAGAATTCGTTAAAAAAAAGGGGCAAATGAACGGCATATTGGACGAATAGCTTTAGGTCACTTTTAATTTTAATGGACGATTGCATAAAGTGTCACGTAAAACACAATTTGGAGCAAACAAAGGTGCACCTTAAAGGGTTTTCTGCTACGAAACCATTATCTCGAGCATTCGTCGCGCGTGTGTGATAGTCTACCTAAAATCCGACAAGTTACAATGCGGAAGTTGCTTCACATGCTCCTACTACACTTGAACATCAAGATGCAAAAACTAAAGCTATTTAAAAATTTTAAAAAAATGTCTAGCGGCCTTTTTGAGGCAAACCGACTTACGTACGCCCTATGCGCGAGATGGCGTTAACGGTTGGAATGAAGATGAATATATAAGGTAACCCAGAAAACTTTGAAAGATGGCGGCACTGTATAAATATCTATATGCGCTAGCAATATCCACACAGAAGAACAGTCATAGCTCATGCAAACAACCAACCCACTCTCTCTCTCTCTCTCTCCCTCTCTCTCACACACACACACACACAAACGGACGCATGGAGCTGCTGCGAGGACAGCACGGAGGGCTCAATCAAAAACCTGACACGATCTCACAATTATTTTGGGACATTTGTATGAGAACACCGAAATTTCAAACTTTCGAAGTTCGAAATTTGAACTCTTTACAGTCGAACCTCTGAAATGTTTGTCCGAAGCATGTATTAGTCTTTTTTTTCCAGCGGCGTTTTAGTGATGAGGATAAGCAGGGGCACTAAGCGTCGAAGCGCACCTTCGACCTCGGAACGGCGGGACGCAAGACCAAAACCGGGCCTGTTTCTATTTGGCAACGGGCTTCAGAGTGGCAACCCTCGTCATCGTCCTCTGAGGGCTACGGTCGACAAGATGGGATTAAGCGTCGCCGTCGTCGGACAGACCAATGAATTTGGAAAGTAGTTAGAGTTGAGCACGATCGAATCATGAATCCCTTCCGCTAGAGCCAGTGTGCCTGTTATTTGAGGGTAATAACTTTCTTGCGAATACTGTCTACTGTCCGGGTGAGCAGCCTTATAGCTATCATTGGTACTTCTGATTCAAAAAGTCTAGGGACTACAAATTTTTTCATTTGCAAAAATTCATTTACAGCTTTCGCAAAAAGGATGGAGCTGGCGCTATTCTGAACAATTATAACGTTATAGGCGGTCACTTTGATCCCTTGAGGTCCCCGTGCAGAAACACTAGAAAAAAATGTTTCGCTGAGACGAAGGTAGTCAAACCTACGCCCTATAGTCACACCTTAATGACAACGGGTAACTGAATTTAATTTTCGGGATTTGTGAATAGTGATTATAAGGGGAATGCAAAGGTGCAAATGAGCTGGACAAAAATGGCAATAATAATTCGTGGAGAAGGGGGAACAAACGGCACAAGGGACAAACAAGAATTTCCGAACAAAGCTAAATGACTGGTGCGTGACAAAAAAAGAATCGGCCCGGTCCGGGTATCGAATCAGGAACCACTATTTTCAGTGGAGCGCTCTAAAAATGAGCTAACCAGGATCAAGACGTCAGTAGAGTAAACTGGTTTTATCAGCTGCAACCACTCAAACTTAAACAAATATGAACGGCCTGTATTTTATGGTTATGATTTTAATGTAACGCAAAGATGCAAGCGAGCTGCAGAAGAATGGCAATAGTAATCTCGGGAGAAGGGGAACGAAGGGTACATGAAACAAACCGAAATATCCATACACAGCTAGGGGACTGGTGCGCGACCGAAAAAATCCGCCTGCACCTGGCATCAAGCCCTAAACCTCTCCATTTCCACTGGAGCGCTCTACCAACTGAGCTAACGATGAGTTAGGCGTCAATAGACCAAACTTTAAACTGTTACCACTTGAGTCAATAGAGAGCCTTGATTGTGATTAATATGAGTGTGTTAGGTGTGCTCTTAATGACCTCAAATTCCCATAAGCTTCTGGAAGATCCAACGAGAATCTTGCACAAAATATTAAAATCTCCTTTTAAAATATATAAACAGATCTTGTGCGGCCAAATGCTTGTTCGACGGCAGCTAGAAAATACACTGCCCGGTTGCTCTTCTGTAACCGTACGCGCTCATTACTCGCACCCGTGTCATTATTCGCGGCAGTTGGTCATAATCTGAAGGGAGGGGGTGAGGCTTAATCTACCTTAGATTTCGCTGCACATTAAAGGCTACATATACGATATCAATATATAGATTGTTTTTGGAGCATACAACATACACTTTTTTTTTGGTTTTGAAAATATGAAAACCCGAAACTTGTTTATTGCATGCCATGTCACTTTTGCGCAGTACGTTTCGTGTTCCTCAGTGTTTACTTACTGCATGCGTACATCCCGTGAAAGGTAGGCAAGCAACATGAGTTAACTAAGAGGAAGTGCTCTCACACCACAGCATTATCGAGCCCCTGTAAGATATGTCTTTGTCACAAATTATCTACCTATCCTTGGAAGACTGTCTTCATTAGTGTCCTAAACTCTAGCACTTGTGATAAATTACTAACATATATTTTTATATGTTATGCGCTGTAAATATTATTATCATGATTTTTTTCCATCACTGAATGGCGGTGGCCCTTGAAAACCGATATCTTCAGTCAGCTCGACGTGCCTTTTGACCCCTATAGTGTCTCCACAACATGTGTTAGGAATCAGAATGAAATGCAGTTATTAGGAGCCTTTTCGTAAAATAAATACAGTGATTCAACATTATATATAAAATAGCGAAATGAAATATTATTGTGTTGATACAGGTACAATACGGGATTGCAGGAAATAATTAAGTATTGGCTGCTCTACACCTATATTTATACTTCAGTCATCAATCAATCATTTTATTTTTCTTTCACTGGGAAAGGTGGTAGATGGGGGAAAAAGCTGCAACACGTGCAGCTTGACAAGGCTTCAGCTCCAAGACAGCAGCGCGCGTACTTGGTTCAAAAAATCATATCTAAAATGAAAACATTCTTCAACTTCAGAAAAGCACTAAAAAATGACAATAACAAGATTTCAATGCAACATATGATATCAATTAACACAGTACAAATACAACAAGAAACCTCAAGTTTACAACCTCGACAGTATCAACATTAAAGCTTCAAATGGTAAGCTATGGCTAAAATTTGTTTCAACATTCAGCTTGCTCAATAAAGATGGAAGTATGTACGCAGCCGACGTCAGTTCATAGTTTGTCCGGAGGGTGGGTACACTCCATTCTTAACTTGGCCGTGTGTTATAAACACTAGTATTTTTATTTAAATTTGATATTTGTAGAAAACAACTATCTTCTATTTTTGTGCTGCTTTATGAGATACTAGAAGGCGGTACTAATGTAGGTTTGTTATGTCTATCTACTTCACAAATAAATAGACACATCTGATCATAAGCAAACAATGACTATATGGAAAATGCAGTAAATTGATCGTAAGATCTATATACCGTCACACACTGAGCGCGAACCCATCCAAAAGTTGTAGGTAATCTTAAAGAAAAAAACAAAAAAAAAAACAAAAAAAAACAAACAAAAAACTGGGAATTTAGGTCCAAGAGCAGAAATATGGGGTAGGCCTTTGCATGGTCCTGTTTTGATCCAATGGAACAGTCGTGTAGCCAGGCCTTTTGGGTCTTCAGCCCGTACCCATTCCGAAATCCAGCGGATTTTATAATACACACCGTGAATTTGCCCCCTCTCCTCACCCGCACACCCTAGCCACATGAGCTCCCCCACCCCTCCTCCCCTTGTCCCCTACCCTCCCCACAACAACAAAAAAATGTTCCTGGCAATATTAGTGGACCGCATTGGGTCAGTGCTGTCGTGTAACATCACCGCTTTTCCCATGTGCTTTTGGAGAAGCCATGGGCACGGAGGAGCATCATTGTTAACAGGGTGGACTGCTACGTTTTCGACGTTTGCGGTTGATGTGTACTCTTTTTATATTTTAAATGTATCATAAGTAGCGAGAGGGCAATTATTGTGACATGGGCCAAGCCTAAGAATTTTACGGTACTAACATTGGGCAAGTTAATCGTGCTCTTTATGCCATTATTAAGCCAAATGATGCCGGCAAGTGTTACATGATTTGCGTTCTAGGATTACTTCTGTGCATATCCACCGTTCAGTATTTGGTATAGTAGGTTGAATAGGCTGAATCACTTCTGGTTGGGAGAAGGTATTTATGGAATATATCATATATTTTCTGCTCTCAGAGCAAGTGACTTGCGTCCATTCATGTTAAGCGAATTTGAAACTAACAGTACACGGAGAGCTGGTCGGTGAAAAATTGAGTCTGCCGAAGCCAGTGGCTGGGATGGTCTGATCAGTTAATAAGTCTCCCAATGCAGGCGAAGGTTGCTGGTTCGATCTCCGCTCCTGGCCGAATTGTTCGTCAGCTTTCTTTCTCCTTTTTTTTCTTATGATTTCAAAGCAGTATATTGAATAATTACGCTCTCCCCTCTTCGTTCACTATATTACGATGGCTGCCCTTGTGAATCTGTGTCAGCCGAAGTTTGCGGGACCGAATCCTCAACTTTCGCCTAACCGGGGCAACGCTTTCCCGGCCATTGGTTTCGGCGGACTTGATTTCTGATCAGCTATCTCCGTAATGGTAGATTCAAGCTCGCCTGACTGCGTAGACGCCACGCACTCGCTAAATGTAATGCCCACGCTTTGAGAGCTGCGGCAGTTAGGTGGACGACATTTCAGCTTGCCAGCCTCGGAAAGGGCCCGTCTTCCTAAGTAATTAAGGAACCTCTCATTCCTATTGGGACATGCTGCACCGTTTATGAATGCAGATCGAAGTAAGACTTGCAAATACCGCCCTATTGATATTGTGATTGAAGACGGGAGAAAGTGATTATTCAGCTCATTGTCTTTGGGCCGAAGGATGAGAAAGGAGAAAAAGAGCTTGCGAAAAATAGGGCCAGGAGCGGAGGTTGAAGCCGTAACCTTCTCTTGTCCGAGGCGATGCCTTAACCAGGAACCGGGATGGTCTAATTTGTTAAGGCTTCGGGCCGGATGTATATAGTAAGAGGGGGAAAGAGAGTATTTAATTTATGGCTTAGAAATCAGGAGAGGGAAAAGGAGAAAGAGAGCTGGCGAAGATTTGGGCTGTGGATATCAGTGTTGCTGAACGGGCACTCCCATTCTATTTCAGCTCAAATCGGGAAATTATAGTTTCCGACAATTCTATTCCTTTCAACTCGTTTGAATCGAGACACTGGTCACATTTCTATTTCTGGAAAGGATAAACTCTATCATTCCAGTCTTCTTTCTGTACGTGAAAATTGGCTCTTGACAGCTACACTGCGTTATCGGAAAAAGCAGGATTAAGCTGAGATTATCAAACTCAGGGACAACTAACCGCAAAAGTATTCAAAATACTTTCCCAAGCACTCATTTTGCTAAACCGGTGGGCGGCCGAGCGATGGTCGCACAAGTGCAACGAAGTGAAAAATTAAGTGCAACGATGGACACATCGCTTGTGGCACTTAGTGTCACTGCATCTACATCTATAATGCGAGATTAAGCACAAAAAAGGCTTGCAAACGACGCCAGAAATTAAAAGCAGCCATTTTTTTCCGCAAAACAACCGTGCAGTACCCTCCACAGACGCATCGTTGGTGTGATCGTTTGATAAGCCCTTAAAATGTCTCGTTCGTGTTTGGCAAAAGAAGAAGCTACTTTGCTGTCTGCCTCAACTGCCTGCACAACAGCGCACGCTTAAGAAACAGCCGCGTTCTGCCCCACATCTCCACGCACTGCTTCAAGTATACACAACCGCTGAAAATGTGCAATGGCTATGGTATCAGCAAGAGGAACTGTTTGACTATATTATGAAACCTGTTTTAAAACGTATACACTTACGTTTGTGAAGAAATCTAAAAAATGCAAGCGAGATGGTGAGTGACATCCACAGTAACCTTGAGACGTGGGAAAAATAAATCAACGGACAGAACAGCGAAGTATCTAACACAACTTGACACAGAGTCGTCCGATACTTACGTTAGTTGCACAATTCTGGCAATTTTTTTTTACCTTACTCAATTTGATTCGTTATTTATTTTGCATGCAAACATTAGAATATCCACATGGTTAAAACCTAAATCTTAATTGCGCATGGTTACACCACCCAATTTTAGCGTCTCTTGGCTCCAGGAACGAAATTGTTCGTCTGTAACTTTTCAGTTTTGGTTGCTTCACTGGGGGCGACCCGCTGGCAAGACAGTCAAGCTGGCAGTAACCTAAATTCAGATTATGATATATTAAGAGACACTGACCGTGCGCTAGCGCTGCGCCATCAGGCCGTAAGCTCAAGATCGACGCAGCTCACGTAAGAACCGAGCCCTTTCATTCCCATTCAATTCGGAAGCCGAAGATGTGAGAAATGGTTCAGGAACCATTACAACTCAGGAGTGGTAACTCTGCAGCACTATGATATTTTTATGTATATCTAAAGAACCTGATGAAGAGCAGACCCCACTCGGAACGTCGTCTAATAAATAAGTTTTAAAGAAAATATATATATATTAATACAATCCCCAAACTCCCGTTCTTCAAACATATAAGCCTCGATAAACACCACATAGACAGGATATTTGCAACCATGTTTCAATCTGGAACAAGTACAGCCCGCGAGAGGGAGCAAAGAGAATCGTACCTAATTAAAAAGTTTAGCACGCTTCGTGCAGGAATCAACGAGAGCACCGGTCGGCTTAGGAAGTTGCTTGCATCTTGAACAGTTAACCTTCTCGGAGCCCCCACATTGGTGGGAAAACGAACAGACGGAGTTCCCTGCTCGAGGATCTCCCTGCACTGGACGTCATTGCGACCTCGAGCAATCTTTTTGTTAACGGGTGCGAGATGGAGAAGCGGGCGGGGATGAAAATTTAAGAAAAGGGGGAAGGGCGCACATTTGTATGCGGACGTGTGGGTGGGCGGAGGGGGAGGGGGGATAGGGCGTTGGAAGTTTAGTATATGAACCTTCGGGCGTCTCGGTTCGCGTCCGCGCTGCTCCTGTATTTCTGCTGGCTCTTCTCGGCCACGCGGGCGGCGCTCGTTTGCCCACTTGGTTCTGTTTTGTTTCCTCGTTTCGTTCTTTACACTGCCGACTTCTAATGGCACCTGGCACGAAGTAATTTGAGGACGCATGTACTGCCCCTTCCCTGGCGGCGGGCTTCGTCCACACGTGGTCGGTTCTGGGAAGTTGTCGTTAGTCTTACGTCGTTTCCTTTTTATTATTTGTTTTTTTTTTTTTTTGTTTTGTTTCTTTCTTTTTTTCTTGGCCGCCGTGTCAATGTAGCGAGCGTCCAGCTTCCACTGCAACAGTACGTCATAATGAAGAGCGTTCCCCACCCAGAACGTTGTCTAATACGTTTTAAAAGATTTACCTCTTTCTTACGATATATATCCATAAATATATATAGGTCGAGTCGACCTTTCAGCCTCAGTCAGACCTGGTCTGACCCTGGTATTGAGCATATTGGGTTCCCCCAATAAATACGGTGGACGTAAAACTAAGGCGCAATAACCGCACACTCTCTAAACATGCTGGGCGATAATTTAACTTTTTTCGCCGGGAAATCATCAGTAGCCAAGTGACGACAAGATAAATGGTAATAAAATCGAGTGGGAACTGGGAAGACGGCAGCTTGTGCAGATCCCTTGCCACGTCCGTCATGACGTGCCTCCAGGCGAGCAGTTTCTGAAAAAGCTTCCAGTTCGTCCAATCGCCTGCAATGGTGGCTCGCTCGCGGCGCCGGCACCTACCGCTGCCCGGGGGAATTTTCTTCTACCGACTGAACACAGGCTACGCCTGGGAGATGTGAGCGGCGTCCAATTCTCCGAGCAATTTAGAGCTGCAGACCGTTCTTCTCTCTTGTTTTGCTTCTTGTTGTCTCGATTGTGAGTTTCAGCAGACGCCTCCGCGTTCTCTTCGGGTGCTCTTCTCCGATCCGCTGCTTTCCAAAAGTGGCCAATGAGAAACGTTCGCGCTAGACCAATTCGAAGATGTGCCGCCAGAGTTGAGATATATCTTCACTCCGGAAACGACGAGAAAACTGCAACGACGGGAGGAAACTCATCGGTGAGTGTTGGCAACTCCCTGCAGCAAGATCGTGCGTTTGGTCTTGCGCATTTCAAAGCGGTGCCAAGAGTAGGAGTTAAAAACAAAAACGGAAACGGAAACGAAAGTTTTAAGATTACTGTTGTTTGGCTGAACTTGGGCGTTCTGTACTAGAGCCTGTGTCTCTCGGCAGTAAAATATACGTCAGTGCCAGGTCATCTTTCCTTTCCAATATTTTCCTGTATTTTTGAATAGACGGATTGTTGCGTTAATCGCTTTTTTGTTGCAGAGCACCTTCTATCTCCATGGCAGGTAAAAAGAACATTTGAATATACTAGTTAGCTACAACGCTAGAAATTAAACTCCACAAAAAGAGTCGCCCAGGGCTTTATCGTTACGTTGGGTTCACCATTAAATCGGCAGGGCAGTGGAGGCAACGTTCTCCCAAGGAAAATCGTTCGCCTATATTTCTGATGAAGTACTTGAAAGGGCGATGCAACTATTTTAACTTCAAAACAATTTGTAGTTTTTTTATGTATACATTGTATAACTCTTACAAAAATGAATAAAAAAACATCCGAATTTGTTTTTAATTTTGTTTTTTATTATTGCGATTCCGTTGCACCATAACAAAGCAAAGAACTGGAATATTTGCGATTCCCAGTCGCTGGGTGTCGGGCAGTGGAACTAAGGCGGGGCGCACATTGAGTGGAGCGAAATAGGTTGAAAAAATGTGACACTACGTGCTCCTGTTATTAATATCGTCATTTCAACATAAGTTAATCCGTCCATAATATCATACGATCCACAAAGTAGTACTATATCCAGTTTTAGTAAAGCCATCTGCCGAGGTGAAAACAATATTCCTTCATTGTGCGTCACCCCGTTGCTACTAGGCCACTCCAACTTCCTTGCAGAAACGCAAGTGCTTCGCGTCCCCCCTCTCCTCCCTACCCCATCCCTCTCTCGCCCTGTCATCATCGCTCATACCATCCTTCAAGATCGCCATGTAAATGACACATAGAGAGATGGAGTAAGTGTTGAGAGTGGTTAAGAGGCGCCCAAAACGTCAACTGCTTGACCTGCATCCTGGCGGTTGAGACCAATCCCAGACATAGACTTTTTATTGAATCATGGCACAGACACACGACGCCAGAAAACATAAATAGATCCCTCGGCACTCTGCCGACCGTCTACGTGAACGGACTTCGCCACCTTACCGATGCAAAACGATAGACACTGCCGTAGAAGAAGAAGAAAAACAGAATACTGCTCCTCAACGGTTATAGCCGCAGTCAACCCCTAAAGAAGAGACCAAGCAGGTCTCGAAACATAGGGTTGCGCCTTTAAACGAGGATTTGGTTGGTGTATATTTTATTTAATATTATCCCCAGACATTTGCGCCATGATATGCTTGCGCCGTTTTTTGGCGGTTAAGGCAGCGCTCCCATAGAAGCCTATGTATAGCATATACGAACATGCCACAACGCCGAAACGTTACCCATTGAACAATTTACAATGCTACTACTCTTTTCTATCGTATACCGCTTTTCTCGTGCCACAAGTACACGACGATAACGTCTGAACTGCAGGTTCTTCGGTCAAATAAACTTGTTGGTGATTGGCACCACGAATAGTAGAAAGTTAATCGATGTCTATAACTTATTCTTGTGTATAAACAAATCGTAATAACTCTAAAACTTAACTAGGATCCCTCCCTATTATTAAGGAATATATTTGTAGTGTCCAGCTTGTGCATTACATCTGAAAAAAAAATATTTCGGAAGCAGCTGACACCATTTTTTTAGAAACAACGACGATCAAACTAACACAATTAACAAAAAAAAAATGGCATTTGACTACAGTACACCGCCAGAATCGATGACGTGCTGGGTATATAGTGTTTTTCCTCAAAATTATTTTCTTGAGTTCTGAGAAAAATTTTCCAAATAAGTCGGAACTATTCTCGTTTAGACGTTTACGATCTTTTCCAGTATTCTTCTTGTGGTACGAATAAGCTAGAAAAAAAATTGTGTGTTATAATAATATAAAATTATTAAAAAAGTTATTTATATATTTTTGTTTATTATTATTTTATGTGATTATAATGGTGACTTTTTTTAATTGTAAGGAATGCAAGCACCGCGCTGCATAAACGATTTATGAAAGGATGATTGTTTTTGTGAACTTAACATCCTAATGTCAAGTGTATTAGTCTTACACGTACAAAATGTTTATATTAAACTAATTTTCCCAATCGCTCTGAACTGAAGCAGCAAATAAATTAAAATCGTCAAACGAGTGTAAAGAGAGGCTTGATATCGCATTCTTCGAAGAGGGCTGAAGACCAAAATTTTGGAATAGCAGAGGCTTGTGGTTGGCGGCCTTAAGGTTCGTATTGTGTGACGACTTAAAAAAATGATTTTTAAAAAAGAGGTTCTGATTGAGTCACGGGTGCCCGAATTTGAAATGATGACCGAATACCTTAACACAAGCGAACTATGTCCACTTCGATGAAAGTTTGCACCAATGTTGCTATTTTTAGAGGATTTGCTATGGAAGCAGTTTATTTTGTAGGGCCCTAAATTTGTATTTCATCACCAGTTATTTCTCGACCGCCCTCAAAAAGCTCCTGGATGAGGCGCGGGTGCCCAAATTCCAAAAACGAATGAATGAATATAAACATCCGAAACATCCCCATTTTGAGGCCGGTTTTCTCAAAAAGGATTTGTTTTTGCGTTTTGCCCATACTACTAGAATCGGCTAGAGGGCTTTGCATTTCATTTTCATTCTTCGGTAAAGAACTGGGTTATCTTCAAAAATTTCTCTTGCGAGGTGCGTGTGCCCGAATTTTAAAAGATGAACGAATGCCGAAAATCAGCCGAACCATCCCCGATTTTGGGACCTTCTTTCCTCAAAAAAAAAATCCCTTTGAAGTATTTGCTACGGTATCAGGAACGTTTCCTGGCAAGGCGCGTATGCCCAGATTTCGAAGGATGATCGAATACGTAAAAAAAACCTAACCATCCCCAATTTGAAGCCATTTTTCATAAAAACGTTTTTTTAGTACTTGCCATAGTACGAGGATGGGCTCAAGGGCTCTAAAGATTATACCTTGTCTTTAGGTAGAAACTGCATTGTCCTAAAAAAAATACCGTGCGAGGCTCTGGTGCCAAACTTTCAAATGAAGAACGAATGCTGAAAGCCATACCATAACCATTTTGGAACCTGGTTTTTTAAAAACAAAATTATTTTCAAGTGATTTCCATTCTACCAGGATAGACTCGGGGGCTCCGAATTTTAAATTCTGTCTTTAACTGTGAACTGGGTTCTCCTGAAAAAGTTCCCTGGCGAGGCGCGGGTGCTTAAACTTTGAAAGATGAACGAATGTGTAAAAACTGCCTAACCATCCACACTTTGAGACCGGTTTTCTTATAAAAAAAATATTCGTTTTTGAGTATTCGTAATAGTACTAGGATGGGCTCTAGGGCTCGACATTTCATATTCCGCCTTTAGCTGAGAAGTGGGTTGTCCTCAAGAGACCTTTGGGAAGGCGCGGGTGCCCAAATTTCAAAAGATAAGCGTATACTTAAAATTAGCCAAACCCTCGACAATTTGAGGCCTTTTTTCTCAGAAAGGATTTATTTACGTGTACTTGCAACAATCTCGGAATGGGCTCGACGGCACTTAATTGTATTCTTCCTTTTGCTTTGAACTGGGTTGTACTCAAAACCTTCGCTGGCTATT
Organism: Ixodes scapularis; assembly: GCF_016920785.2. NCBI lineage: Eukaryota > Metazoa > Arthropoda > Arachnida > Ixodida > Ixodidae > Ixodes > Ixodes scapularis. Next base: position 8,400,081 of record NW_024609867.1, read on the forward strand.
CGCGGGTGGACTAGTTTCAAATAATTAACGAAGGCCTAAAAACAGCCCAACCATCCGCGTTTTGAAATCGGGTTTCTCAAAAAGGATTTGTTTTTGAGTATTTCTCATAGTACCAGGATGTACTCGAGGGCTCTAAATTTTATATTTTCTCTTTATCTTGGGAGTGGGTTGTCTTGAAAAAATTTACTGGCGAGGAGCGGGTGCCCAAATTTCGAAGGATGAACGAATGCCTAAAGACTGCCGAACAGTCCACGCCTTTAGACCGCTGTTATAAAAAAGGATTCACTTTAGAGTTCTTGCCATTGTAGCAGGATAGGCTCCAGTGCCCAACATTTGATATTCAGCCTTTAGTTGAGCACTAATTTTATACAAAATGTTCCCTGGTGAGGCGAGAGTGCACACATTTGAAAAGATGAATAAATACGTAAAAACGGCAGATACATCCCCGCTTTGAGGCGATGCAACTCGGTATGTGTTGCTTCGTGATGACTTGGAACGATGGATGCGGATGATAAGATCATCATTCGCGTGTTTGCATCGCCAGCCTTGCGCCTTTAGCACGAGTGGTTCCTTTAGTGAACATCCAAGTTTACCATGTGCTGCGATTCGTTCTAAAAGTCACTGATTTAGTGGTTTTCGTTGACGTGAATTTGAACAATGCGTTTTTTTACTGAATAAAATTATTAAAAAAATATTTGTTGGCGATTATCCCTTTGCATAACGTCCCTTTGGTCGTATAACTTACGTGATTATACTGCAATAATGTAGCCTTAACGGAATGAAAAAAAACAACACTTGAAAAGCCTTACGTAGACAGCCTTACGCGGGATATAAGTGGAATAAATTGCATTTAGTATTGCAGCACCTTCGGGCGTGGTAGAAATGCCACATAAGTGATAGGTTCTATAAACCAAATGAACTCACTGACGTCAGGCAACCGCGGTGGCGCTGCCGTAGGCACTGCACTTGCGCAGACGCTTCACTTCTCCCGAACTTAGTTTTTGCGCAAGTGCAGTGCCCGCACCCGGTGTGGGCAAAGCGGGCTTGTCTGTGAGCACTGTGTTGGTGTATGCTTCGTTTTGGCTTAAATTCAGACGCAGCCGTCGCTACGTGCTAATGGGGTCAATCAAACCAGTAGCATGAAAAGAGAAGTCACTGGGCCATTTTTTTACGGCTTTCTCAGCAATGATAGAACACGTACAGAAATATGACAAACGCCATGATGGTGCTTTTTGACGTTGTCTAATTGGCCCATCTGCTCGAGCCGTCGGCAGCGTCTGGACTTAAGGGTGAAACGAAGTAAAGGCGATATTCCCCCGTGCGTGGCGGGGAGTTCTGTCACCTTCTGTGTATACGCCCCTACTAATGTGGGGGAATGTTTGATCGCTTTTGAGCGCATTGAAAAGTACGTTCAGACTGATCGACTTCTTATTTTTCAGGGGTATTTTCACTGTTTTTGTACACGGCATTACAGAGCGAATGGAGCGCCATGTAGAGATGCTAGCAGCGAGTTTTTGAATAATATGGTCGAAGGCAGGGAGTTACAGTACTTTGCGCGTCAGGGAGATAAAGTGTAGAGTACACGCATTTTCAAAATGCAGTCCTCGAGCACTTGGATAGAGCGCACGTTTCTCTCAACCTTATCAGAGTGTGCTAGCAGTATGAGGTTGATCGCGCGTTTTCTAGTAGTGATATCCCTGTATTTGCTACGCTTTGTTCCTTTAAAGAAACGCCGAAGAAGTTTGTTTCAGATATAAGGAAGTTTAATGCGAAGCTTCACAATTAATTATGTTTCGTAAATAAGGTTGGCCGACATCTTAAAGATTTGGCAAGAGATAATAGGGAAGAAAACGGAATTATATGGGAATTCTTTAGACGGAAACGATAATGATATCTCTCGGACGCCAGAGTTTTATGAAGCACGAATAAAACAAAGAAGGGAACGGTTTAAACGCACTACTTCAGAAGCTGATGAGAGAGGAATGCACGTATTTTCCGGTTCATTTTCTGACAAAAAAATCAGCCTAAAGAGCGCCTCGAGGTTTTTGACCCTGGAAGCGGTTCTCACTCGGAGAGATAACCACGAGAAGGGCAATAGGGGCAGAAAAAGATATGTGAGTCAGAATTAATTCCGTGAGATTGAGTATCCGTGGCTACTGTCGCGCGAAAAAGGAATCATCGAACTTTGTAGCATATTATAAACAACATTTCAGTTGCCATGCGCTTAAAAAAATAGGATTTTAGAAGGTTGTATTTCCCTTTCATTTCCAAGATTTGTGTCCAATTAAAATAAATGCTAGAACAGCCCACCACGTTATCGGAATTTGAAAAGGGGACTCGCAATTTTAAGCCCGGCGAAACTCAGGGCTAGGCGGTTTGGGCGCTCGGTTTTGTGAAACTTTTATAGATGAACTTGCCTCTTTTTTGCACTGCGCGTTTAGCGAAGCATAAATACTAAGAGTTTTACCCCTATTTGTTTGTGCACCATTTTTTGCCGAAAGGCGAGGACCTCTCATAACTTTCTTTTGCTGGATCGTACTGTTCAATCACAATAACGTAACGTAGACTTTAAGATGACAAAAAGGTTTCAGATGAAAGATTGCAGAGTGTCATAAAATTATAATCGGCCCACACCAGACGTGTGGAATGATATGGAGGAGCATTGTAACAAATGTGCATGTCGCACAGAGAATTCTGGTGGGTGGGCATTTTTTGTTCGAAAAGTTGCTATGTTACAAGCCGACTTAAAAAAAAAAAGCGTTCGACCGCATGTCACTCGAAATTCTCTTTTTGTTTGGAATAGAACATATGAACTTAGGATATGTCTTGTGTGATGGTGCATGCATGGCGTACCAAAATTGCGCCACTAGTCTTTTTGTAAACATGGGTGTAAGCGGGCCTATTCTCCTTTTCTCTTCGGTACGACAAGGCTGTACGCTTTCGCCTTTGCTTTTTTGTATTATTCTTGACCCGTTTTTTCTAAGTATTGTTCAGAGTAGTTTTATTCGTAGGTTTAAGTTGGAAGTTAGAAAGCTACTGTTTTCTTCTGAGAAATATATTGTGGCAAAGTGATACACTGGGCGAATCGATACTTTCACCGATACTGGTGAAAAAATAGCATTCATCTGTCTTCTGTGTTCGGTTCCTGTCCCGGCCCTCGCCTTTTTATACTGTATTTTTTTGTCATGTTCTCGGAAGTCCCTGCTCATTTACGGTTGTTATCGAGTGTTCTTGTTCCTTAACATTCCTGAACGTGTCGCGTGTATGAAAGTAGCTGTAACGCGCTGCTTTGGTTCAGTCACCTTCCTTCGCCAAATCTAGTTGGGTGGGACCTTTCTCTTTAAGTTTGTAGGTGCAAGTCCACCTCAAAACATTTATTATTCGTTCTAAATTCATCCGTTTTTTATTGGTGACGACATTGCACTGGGCGAACAGTGGATATAAATAAACGCGTAAAACTCATGTGCCTCGAATACGTAAGCTGACAAATCATACTTAATTACGTCGTGTACAGAATCAACCACAAATAGTGGCGTACGTTTTATGATTCTTCGGAATGATAACAATACTATATTTGAAGGTACGCAAGTATATGGTACTCCAAGTCAACAATAGAACTATAAAAATACGTGCAATACATTCTACAAAATTCTTTAGAAGGTCCGATGTTCTTTTTCTGATCACAGGATTGCCGCGAAATGGTATGGGAGAATACAAAGTTATCAGTCCGTTGCAACGGCCTGACACTCATTATTTCAACATTTTTTTTGTTACTTTTTAATGCTACAATTCTTTATGCTTTTTTCATTCGATACACATCCCGCTTTGGCGGGGATGTGGACACGGACTAAAAGTTAAGGGTGAATGCAACACGTGGGGGCAGATAAGTAAACTACAAGCGCCTGCCGAATTTCTGGCTGTGCGAAACTAAACGTTAAACCTCTCAGAATTAAACGTAGTTTCTTTCTGTTTATATTATGTTTGAACATGGTGGTGCTTGACCTACTAATTGAGCAGATCGCGGAATTTTAAAATTTATTAGTTTTTTAATATGTTTTAGCGTAGTATTTAATATTTTACTATATATGATCGGGGCAATACATGTTCATTGAAAGTTTATAGGTGGGGATTGACCTGACGGTCCATGGAAACTCCTCAGTATTGGCTCATAATAAATATAAAACGATACTGTGTTTTACTTCCAAAGTAACTTTCTGATATATATGTTAAAAATGCCATATGAGTAGAGCCATTGCATAAGTTACGATTCAAATTAACATCACTTGACGCATATTGTTGCTTAGTATAAGTGCTCTCATCTGTCACGTGTTATGAGGACGTTCGTTTCAGGGTCAGAGAAAACAGTACGATGACACAACCTCTAACGTAAACGGTAGTGACACATCCTCAATTAGGAATTCATGCTACTCCTGACATAAATCGATTTCACATAGTTTTTTGACGCAAAGTATTCAAGAACAAACTTTGTTTTACACGGCACTGTTGAGAAAAGAACCCAAGCGCATCTGTTTCGTTGGTGGCCGTTTTATTCTCTCGTGCTCCGATCGTCTGCCGTTCGTGGTCTTGCCCTCTCCTCTGTCTTCTCTTTCTTTTTTGTTCTGGGGGGTTGGATTCCTGTAATCTACAACTTCCCGCGCCGGCCGAATAAATGAGAGACAAGACAATACACGAGGGGTCGGGGACAGTACTGTGAAAACAAAATCACAAAAAAAGGGCACAATCCAAAGAAGACGTTAACACACCAGCAGAACGTAAAGAAACGTTATCGCAAGTCAATAAAGTAGAGAGTTATGTCTCTTTTGTTTCTTGAACGCAACTTGCTGTTATGTTGTATCAGCGGGCTTCGATCCTTCTCTTGGCGAGTTTGCCTCAAGGAAATAAAGTCCTTGAATGGGACGGGTGTATTTCTTATCCGTTCGCAAGGCTAAGTGTGCATGCTCTTGGTATTTCATCCCCCCCCCCCCCCCCCCCCCCCCCCGAGATGGTGTCTGTTACACGCCCGAGTTTTCATGTAAGGAGCGGCAAATTGTCCTCTAAGACGACAACAAATCCTGGATTGACCCGCGGTAATAACCCTGGCTGGCTCTTAAGTGCGGAGTCCAGAAACAGTAGGTTCTCGTGTTTCCACCGTTTCCAGAATTGCATTATTAATCTCTGGCGATACAGACCACGACGCCTTAGTTGAGCGGCAGTCGATGTTTGCGGTGCGATTTCTGCTTCATGAAGTATACAAAAGAGTCGCTTGGCTACGAGAAAATATGATGGTGTCAAGGGCTCTAATTCCTCCGGATCATTACTGAGGTGGTAAGTGGATGGCAGTTTACGGTGCCTTATATTTTATGAAGTACGGTGGTAAGTTCTTCAAAGGCTAAGCTGCTGCGTCTAAGAGTTCTCTTCAGCATGTTTTTTTACGGTCCGAAGTATCCTTTCCCACCATCCGCTCCATTAGGGTGCTCGCTCCACATTGAATCGCCACTGAACACGGAGTCCGCTGGAGTAGTCCTGTACGCCATCTGTGGTGAAGCATCTTTAAGACTCTGGCTGCGTGATGGAAAGTTTGGGTGTTGTCCGAGTAAACAACAGATGGTACTTCACGTCGAGACATGAAGCGTCGTAGGGCGAAAAGTAATCTATCTGCGGACATGTTGGAGGCAAGTTCTAGATGTACGGCGCGTAATGCAGCACAATAAAAAATAATAATGTAGGCCTCTGCTGACAGTGCTGCAGGCACGTACAGAGTTCCACAGAAGTCGATACCGACGACATTAAAAAGGCTCGTTTCTGTTATACTTTCTCGTGCTAGCAAAGCCATGGGTGCTTCCTCTGGTTGGAGTCGCCTACGTTGACATGGGAGACAGGTGTGCTGCAATCTCTTCACCTTCTGGCGCTCCCTTAAAATGCAGTACCTCTGTCGTAGTTCCGTGAGCATGTCTTGGGCTCCTCCGTGAAGTAGTCGAACCTGTTTGGCCAGTACAAAAAGCTCTCTGAATCTGTGGTTACTCGGGAGTAAAATCGGGTGTTTAACCACATCCGGAACGTCCAGTTGCTGCAAGCGATCTCCAATACGTATCAGTTCATGGCCCTTGAGAAATAGATGGAGGCTTGCAATACAATATTGAAGGGATCCCTTCTGTATCAGATGAGCCTAAACATGACCGTTCAGTATCACGGCAGCAGCAGGTCTGATTTTATTGGTGCCACGTCACTGGGCCTGGCCAATGCCCAAGGTATGCAGACTTATGTATGTTACATCTTCCCTTCTTTAAACAAAAACAATTTACACACACAAGCAAATAGAATTAACAAAAAAAAGAAATAAAAAAATCACTGACACGCAAAGCAAACTCACACAGAACCACAAAAAAAACACGAGACTTAGATTATCTGGTTGAAGTTTTCGTCATAAGTCAGCATGGCTCAAGGTCGGCACTGTCTCGTTGATCTTCTTAACTGGGTCCCCTGCTGACTACATGTACTGGATGTAGTCCGAGCTGTTCCTCCTGGAGCTTTTGCTACGTCGATGTGGTTTCCTGACGTTGCGCTTGGAGCTCTCGCTGTTTCGAGGTGTTTTTCAGACGCTGCGTTTGGAGCCCTTGCGGCGTCGAGCTGGCACAGTAACGGTTGTTCTTCGCCGTCGTTCGCTTCCGGAAATTCGTCCGATTCACTATCAGTACCATCGGCCCCCTGGAACATTTCCTGAGTCTTTAGTAGGTGTTGCCTGTTCCTGTGAAATGTACGGTTGTCTTCCGTCAGTACCTCAAATGAACGCCGTGCAACCTTGCGAACTACCTTCGCTTTTGGTTCCCATGACCCAGCAGCCTTGATCCGTACAATATCGCCAGGGTGAAGTTCACCTAGGTGAGTTCCTCTGTACTGCTGTTGGTGTTTCTTTACATCTTTTTTTTTTCTATACTTGCGAAATTGGGCAACCTAGATCTTAAATTTCTGTTCATAAGTAACTCGCTTGGTGAGCGTCCACCTTGAAAAGGCGTTGATCTATAATTTAGGAGTCCTAATCACTTGTCTTCACCAACCGAATTGATCTTCTTAAAGATTCGTTTTACAATTTCAACTCCTTTCTCCGCTAGTCCGTTAGAGCGTGGAAATCTGGGACGAGGGTATGTGTTTGAAGTCATAGGAGATCGAAAACGCTTTGAATTCGTAGGATGCAAACTGTGGGCCATTGTCTGAAGTTACTACCATTGGTATACCATGCCTAGTGAATGTAGCTTTAAGTTTGTCAATCAACGTACTAGCTGTCAGGTCTTCTCGTTTTTCAACTTCCGGGTAATTGGAGAATGCATAAAAGACAACTAAATAAGGTTTCCCAGCGAACTCAAATACACCCGTTCTCACACGATTCCAGGGAAGGTTCTGTGTTTCACTCATTATGAAAGGTTCAGTTGTTAGTGCGTAGGCATAGCGCTTGCAGACAGAGCAGCTGTCGATCATCGAAGTTATTTCTTTGTTGAAACCTGGCCAAAAAATAAGTCTTCGTGCATTAGCCTTACACTTTGTCATCGCTTGATGTCCGTCATGCAGACGCTACAGCATTTCTTTACGCACACTTTGAGGCACTACAACTCTGCTTCCTTTAAGTAGAATTCCTTCGATTACTCTTAAATCCGATTCAAAAGATTTGAACACCCCTTCTGCAGGCAAGTTATTCGTAATTGCATTGATTACCTGTTTCAGCACCGAAACTTTTGCGGTTTCTGCTGTCAACCGTGACAATGTAGCTGCAGACACCAAGTCGCAGAGAACACCGGTGGCGTGAATCTCGACGTCGGTAGCGACCTCTTGCAACCCATCATCATCTCGACGTCGGTAGCGACCTCTTGCGACCCTCGAGAGCATATAGGCTACTAGCAGTTTTTTTTCCTGGAACGGACTGCATAATAAAATCGTATTTTAGCAAGCGTATAAAACATCTTTGAAGACGCGGTGGCATGTACCCAATGGATTTCGTACAGGTTGATATAAGTGGCTGTTGATCCGTTTCAATAGTTATTTACCTCCCGTAGACAAACTGGTGAAATTTTTCACAGCCCACTACTATTCGTAATGCCTCCTTCTCTACTTGGGAATAGCGCGATTCAACATCTGTTGGTACCCTAGACGCATAGGCCACGGGACGCCACTTCTTGTGATCGTGCTGCCAAAGTACCGCTCCCGGATTTCTAGAGGATGCGTCCGACGAGATTTTTGTAGGTTTGTCTTCAAATTTTCGAGCCCTTTTTGATGGGTCGGTAACCATTCGAAAATTACATTATGCCTTAGTAGACTTCCCAGAGCCATTGTTTTTTTCCGCTAGGTTAGGCAAATAATTGCCGAAGTAGTTAATTACCCCTAGCAGACGCTGTAGTGCTTTTTTGTTTTCTGGTACAGTCATAGATGACAGACTGCTGATTAGCCTGGGATTGGGCTTGATACCATTGCTGCCAATAATGCCTCCAAGAAATGCAACTTCTTGCAGGGCAAATTTACACTTCTCTAAGTTAAATGTTAGTCCCGCTTTTTGAGCTCTCTGTAAAATCAGTCGTAGGCGCTCATTGTGCTCTTGTCTCGTACGTCCCCAGATGAGAATATCGTCTATATAGATTCGTACACCCGGCACTCCTTCGAAGATTTCATTTACAGCCTTCTGGAAAACCTCTGGCGCGGATGCAATGCCAAATGGAAGTCTTAGAAATTTGTACCGTTCAAACGGTGTTCCAAGGGTACATATTCTTGATGTAAGCTCATCCAAAGGAGTCTGATGAAAGCCAGCTTTCCCATTCAGCGTTGTAAAAAATTGAGCTCCTGTGAGCTCGGCTTCAATATCATCACGTCGAGGCAACTGATAATGTTCTATTTTTAACTGTGAATTATTTCGTCTAGGGTTTAGGCGTACCCTCAGCGTCCCGTCTTGTTTTTTTACAATACCAACGGACTTACACAGTCTGTGGGTGCGTCGACGTTGTCGATGGTACCGTGTATTACCATTCGTTGAAGCTCGCTTTTCAAAGGTTCGCGCAAGGCTAGAGGCATACGCCGGGTCGTCAGAACGCTCGGTTGAGCGCTGTCTTGAAGAACCATGTGGTAACGACGACTCACGCAACCCGTTCCAGAAAAAAGCGCTTGCAAATTCTTGAGGCACGCAGTTCTCCGTGTCTACAGATCCAACCCTAGCCACAAGCCGGAAAGCCTCTGATGCTTGTAGCCCTAGGATTGGCTGGCGTCCATTCTTCACAACAAAGAAATCTTCCAATCTTTCCATGCCATTGAGCTTTAGTCGCAACGTCGAAGTGCCCGAGAGTTTTGTCACACCTCCGTCGTGGTTACTGAGTGTTGCGCCACTGTGGCGAAGCTTGGATTTTTGGCCCACCCTTCGGAATAGCGAAAACGGGGTCATGTTTGCCTGCGATCCGGTGTCCACCTTGAGCTTGGCTATGGATCGAGGACCGGCGCCTTGCACCACGGATGCGGTGATAATCCAGTCTCGGCGGGTGTTTGTGCACCAGACGCTTGTATCCAGAATGTCGAAGTCGTATGAAGAGTCGCTGTCAATGTTCTGCTAGGCGGCGTTTTGTAGTTGTCTCTCACTTCGAAGAGCTCGCGGCTCCACCGTTCCTAGCTGTTTCCTGCCCTGGCGCGTGCAATCCATGTCTTGATCTTCACTTCTTTCTTGTCGCTGGTGGGTACAAAATTTTTGTTGAGCCTGCGAACCTGGTTTCAAAGGGCAGCGGATAGCAAAGTGGTTCCTTTTTCCGCACCTCAGGCATACCTTGCCAAAAGCAGGACAGGATCGGATCGCGTGCATCAAATTGCAGCGCGTACATTTCGATGGCAACGACGACTCTCGCAACTTCGTTTTTTCCGTTGAGTCCACGGTCGCCGTTTTCTGGTTCCCTTCCCAAGACCTGTCTTGGTGCTTGGCCACTTCTGCTGCCTTGCACATCTGCACTGCTTTCTCTAATGACAAGTCGACTTCCCGTCGAAGTCTTGCTCGAAGCTTTTTGTCCAGAATTCCGTAGACAGTTTGATATCTTATGATTGAATCATTCAGCGCTCCGAAATTGCAAGATTACGCTTTAGTTTTCACGTCCCGCAGAAATTTCTCAAACGGCTCACCTTGGTTTTGTTGTCTTGTCCGTAAGACATACCTCTCGAACGTCTAATTCTTTCTTGGGATGCAGTAATCCTCGAATTTCCTCACTAGCGTTTCGTACGCTTCTCTTTCTTCGTCTTCAGCAAAGACGAAGGTGTTATAGATATCCAGTGCCTCCTCTCCCGCGACATGCAGGAACAGTGCTGCTTTTTCGTCATCGGGCTTGAAGGCATATCCGGTGGCCTTAAAGTAAATGTCCAGCCTCTGTTTAAATCTTCGCCAGTTCTCTTCAAGGTTCCCTGTAAGACGTAGCTCGGCTGGCGGCTTCAGGCTGTCCATCCTCCATCCGGGGCGGGAATCGGTTCCACTGGGGTCGGTTCCGCTGGAGTCGTGTCCGCGTGAACCCTCGGCATTCGAAGTCGGCTGCGCCATGTATCAGATGAGCCTAAACATGACCGTTCAGTATCACTGCAGCAGCAGCAGTTCTGATTTTATTGGTGTCCCGTCACTGGGCCTGGCCAATGCCCAAGGTATGCAGACTTCTGTATGTTACACCTTCCTTCCGACTATAGTGCTGCAACTTCGATTGGAAATTCCATTGTTTGTACCGTTCGTGTCCAGTAGACTTCCGCTTGAACCAATTCCCTAGCTGGCAATGGGCTTGATAGTGGTGAAAGCGGTGATACATTTTGTACAAATCTTCGTACCCATGCAGTAATGCGCAGAACACGCGTCAGGCGACTGTGTTTCATTAGGTCGAGTAGTGAGGTGTGGTCCGTTGTAAGTACGGGACAAGCGGTGGTCGGGCGCAAATTTGACTCTTGCATCGGGAGACATTTTGAATTTCGCTTTACTTGTTTGGAAAGCCACGTTCCCTCGCCTTGTGCGAGCCAATGAGGCCCATTCCAGCATAAGGCGCTACGTTGTAGTATCGGTGCTGGGATGGCAGAAGTCAACTGGTTCGCTGGATTGTACTTGCTGGGACAGTGATACCACCGGAAGCTGTCCGTTAGGCGCCTGATCTCTACTATCCTGTTGCTGATGAAAGGCTGCCATCGACTTGGGTTGCCGGCAATCTAATGGACAGCAATCTTAGAGCCTGTCCAGAAGTACACTTGAACGGGTTCGAGTCCAGGAACGTTGCGCTCATGGTTGAGTAGTCGTGCTCCCAGAAGGCAGGCAATAAGTTCGAGTCGCGGTCCTGATTGCGGTCTCAGAGGGCAATTCGACTTTTAGGGATATAAGATCTTTGTTGTGAATGACCCATTCGAAAGTACAGCCCGCAGGTATACCACTGTTCCATAGGCACCTGGGCTGGCGTCTGTAATCACAAGCAGCCAGGGTGTTGAACCGAAATGTTTTTCGTTCCGGTTTTCGTTCCGGTTCAGGGCAAACGATTCAGCTCCGGTTCAACTCCAGAGCGAACAAATAAAGGTTCAAACCGGTTCGAACCGGTTCGTACTCATATGCTACAAAAACGATTCACGACCGAAAAAGATAAACTATGCACATTTTATAAAAGTGTTACCCATAAAAAAGCAAAGTCTCACATTACTGCGTGGACAGTGGAACGAACGAGCTAGTGCTGGGGCGCCTCGGGACGTGGGTCAAAGCGCAGTTCAATGTCAGGCAGCTGACCGAAGAAGCAGGACGTCGTTAAGCATATCCAGAGAAAGACGGCACCTCTGAGACGATAAAATGAACTTCAGTGCAGAAAAGGCTCGCTCTACGCTGGCCTGGGTCGCAGGCACACCCAAGGGCTACTTGCGCCAATGCGCAGAGTTCTGGATGCATATGGCGCTCCCGTCTTTCCTCCCAAAACTTCAACACGTTAGTGTCCCATGAAAGCCGCGGCTCCTTGTGTAGCATTTCCAGGAGGCATGCTATATCAAGAAGGCTACTAGTGCCTTGAACGTGCACGCCAGACTTAACCTCTTTTTCCTTGAGGAGCGCTTTTAGGGTGTCTTCCGGATCTTCTGGTGCCGCCGCAGTTTCAGAAAACAAGGTAGAATCTTGCTCGCATTGCACAGCTGTGATCCGCCTTCAAGTCTTCGTCAAATGCAACGTGGCCAGGTACATTTTGCTCAGGAGTGAAAAGAAGGCGGTAGCGGGGATCTGTATACAGTGCAGCACAGAAGACATCCGTGTCAAGAAGTTGTCGCTCCCTCTTGTTCATTGACTGAACCAAGGCCTTTGCTAACGGCGACGGTATCTTGGATGTGTCCATGGAATATCTCAGTCATGCTCAGTAGAAATCTCCTACAGTGAGCTGTTCCTTCTGAAATGACTTCGTCGCCACTTCTGCCGGGCGAAGCGATACTGCGAGAATTTTGATTTCCGCCCATACGTCTTCAGTCGACCTGGAGCTTTCTTCTTTTCAGAGCAACCATCCAGCGAAGCCTCCTAGTTCAAGTAGCCTGGTGGTCATATTATGTAGCGTTGACATCCACCGCGTTAGGCAATTAAGCATTGGTTTCTTTAATTCTAGCTTCCTGATCAGAAATAACACATTGGACACGTAGTCTCTTAACAAGCGCACGACTTTGCCCGGTTCGCGCAATTTTTTTTCCACATTTTTGTTTGTTTTTTTTTTTTTTTTTTTGGTTACTGTGTTTTTTGCCTCACACTTTTCACGCGACCTGACTTCGCGTATGAACCGAAAACCGCATGGAAAACATATCGGTTCCGCTCCGGAGAGAAAAATATTATTTCGTTCCGGTTCAACTCCGGTTCGAGCAGAAATAACGGTTTTTTCCGGTTTTCGGCTCACGGTTTAGGTTCGGTTCAATACCCTGCATGCAGCTGAACCGAAGAGTCTGCATCACCTTCAGAAGGTATCACGCACCGTGGAATTTGGAGCGATGAAAGGGAAACAAGATCCGAACACCAAGAATTCCATACAACAAGTTCTTCAGCGGAACGGCCTTCGTCCCAGTAGCACTTTCATACCCAGAGTGCTTCAAACAAGAGCTTGGCTTAAGTCGTAAAGGGTACCAAGTAACCAAATGGGTCGAAGATCCGGGCGAATGTCTGAAGAATGGTTCGCTTTGTGGCTGATTGCGTTGCCAAGCAAGTCGTCACATTTTGTTTACTAAAATGATCTCGTCTTTAGAGCGCTCCCACATAACTCCGAGCACTTTCAGCTGATCAGTCACACCTTCAGCGGCATTTTCATACGAATTTTCGTCATGCATGAACTGGGTTTGTAAAGAGGACAGATTGGACGGTCATTCTCGCAGGTCCATTCCTGCCTCTGTTATTATGGACCGTGTATGCTGGTAGGACTATAAGGAGTCGTACTCCGACGAGCATTCCCGCACAAGATCGGCAACATATAAGTATTGCACCAAGCTATCCACCATGTGAGGATAACGTTTTCTCATGGACATAATATGGTAGCGTAACGTTGCTGCAAGCAGGAACGGGCTTGAGGATACTACGAAAGAGACACGTGTCATGCGCCATTCCACTACATTGGCGTGTTGATTGTTTTGCATCGGAGTTGGTCTACCCATGGGAAACAAAGTGCATCACGATCGGAGGGTCGAATGCCCATCTGCAAGAAAGCCTTGCGGATGGATGTCTGCGATCAAGACCACGGGGCTGCAACGAAACTTGAGGAGCATCTGAAGCAAGTCGTTTTTAATATTGGGTCCCTTGCCAAGCACTCGTTGAACGAAGGTTTGTTGCCCAGATGCGATGATGCATCAAACACAACACGGATTTTCGTTGTTACAGCATCCTTGCGAATGACACCATGATGTGGCAGATAGCAAACGTTTTTTGTCACTCCTTTGAGGGCACAACTTTCTTCGCATGACCTTCATCAAAATACTCCCGAATAGTGCGATCGTAGTATTCAAGCACTTCTGTGTGCGTACGGAACCGACGCAGCTGCACAAAGAGTCCATTTTCTGCAATGGATTGGTTGTCACTGTCTGTTCCAAGGCCAGGGGACTTTATCATCAAAGGACTTCATAGCAGTTGTTAACATTAATGATCTCATTCTCAAATTCCAGCATCGTTGAATGTTCAAGGAAACTTGACCCAGTACATTCCGAGATTCCAATGACGTCCAAATGCCACATTTCTGACGGATCAAAAGCGTTGCGGCAAGGGTCGAGGGGGTGGCAGGTGAGAAAAAGGGCCGACATTCTGGCTGAAGGGTGAAAGATACTCAAGAGTAGGTCCCTTGAACCACCCAGCCAAAAATGGTTTCAACGCTGGTTAAGGTTGGACTTATGCGTTGGATCTTTCCCTTGACCACTTGCCAGTAGACATCTGATCCTATGAGGACGCTTACGTTATTGTCCACTCTTGTGTCAGACTCTGGAGGAATGATGTCTGCGGCCTGAAATCCGTTTGAATGAAGTTGCGTCAGCAGATGGTCATCAAGTTGCTGGTGCGATAACGTGCACAGCGTGGGGATTTCCAGTGCTTCAAATGTCTCCTTCTGATTTCTATGATGGCCCTGAAGGGTCACACCCACGCGTCGACAGGAGTGTTTGATGGCTGTATTGCCAAATATGTAGATGGTTAGATCTTCTCGCCTACAACTTCGCAGCCAAGGTTTTCAGAAGGTCTTCAGTCTGATGAACGTGCGCTGGCTGCCAGTGTCTAGCAATTCTCTTACGAGAACATTTTTTGGTGTCCCTGATGCCCACGCTATAGCTGTTTGGGGGAGGACAGGAGAAGACCAGGAGTTGCTAGCTGGGGCGCTAACAATAGATGTGGCGTGTTCAGGGGGCTATCCAGGTTGCGGAGTGTATAATGGGGCTGGTAGTGGGCGTGATCGTTCACAAAGGATAATCATGAACGGCAAGCACGAGCAACGTAATTTCGCTCCCCACATTTAAAGCAACAGCGCGCTCGCGCAAGCTTGGCTCGCTTATCTTGTGTTGTAAGTGGGGCCTGGCAGTTTTGGAGTTCGTGCTCCAGGGAACCATAAAAGGGGCACGCAGCTGATCGGTAGCCTTCCAATTCCGTCGATAGCGCGAGAGTTGAAGGGTGATTTGCCGAAACTGGTTCTTGATGTCGTTGCGATAGCCCTTGTCGAAAACTGTTACTTACTTGATCTATTTGGCCATCTTCTCGGATTTCGACTTGTATCCTCAAAAACCTCATGATAATATTAACCTGGTCTTCTGGAGCCAGGTCCGGCGTACTCGTTGAAGATGGTGGTCTGAATTCTTACACCTTTTGACGGTAAAGGATAGCCAGGACAGCGGGAAGGCAGCGCACGAGTACTCGATGGAGAACGACTTTGTAATTGCTAGGTGGAATATCCAACCCTCCAAGAGACGTAGTGCGGAAACGTGTTGCGTCGTGAAGCTGACGAAGTTTTGCCACGTCGCTGAAGGTGTTAATCACAGGTAAGTTAAAAAGCTCATCAATGATATCGTCGATTAGAATGTCACGTCGTCTAAACCGGCCCTGAAGTGTTCGTACTGCGAGTTCGTAGTTTTGGTCGGAGAGTCGAATTCCTGCGACTGCACGTTTAGCGCGGTCTGTTAAGTACGTCATGAGATATTTGAATTTTTCTATTGGTGGGAGATCGGGGTTTGCGTGGATGGTAACATTAAAATGGTCCCAAAATCCCTGCGAATCGCGGAGGTTACCGGCAGACATGGGGACTTGCAGTTTTGGAAGGGAGACGGTCCGATGGCTCCATATTGTTTTTGCGGTTGATGGAGGGTTGACGGGAGGTGTCTCCTGATGCCTAGGATGAGCGTTGGCGGCGAAATTGTCGAGGTTGTAGTGGAGACGCGTGAGAGAGGTGCTGATGCGTAGCCGCTATTCTTCTGCACCCTCCATTTCGTCCTCCAAGGCGTTGTCTGTGATGGCCGCGAGTATGTCGCTGTCGAGGTCGTTGAGTGCGGCCTGTTTTTGCGTGAGGTACTGGAGTGGGATTCGCAGTTGGACTTCAGTTGAATCCTGGTTCTTCAGGAGAGCGTCGATTTGGGCGAGAGTGAGAGAGACGGCGGAGCGGACGAGCCACGGGTTCTGCGGAGGAGGTCCATGGCTTCTGAATGGGTTTCAGCAGCAATTTATGTTGAGAAAAGAACCTGAGCGCATCCGTTTCGTTGGTAGCCGTTTTATTATCTCGCGCTCCGATCGTCTGCCATTCGTGCTCTCGTGTTTTCCTCTATCTCCTCTTTCTTCTTTCTTCTGTTGGTTGAATTCCTGTGATCTACAACAGGCACCGTGCACATATAGCAAGATTCTTTGCAAAGTCGAATCGTTTCAGTGAGATTTCTTATTTATATCGTGCTCCTCACGTTCCCCGATTCACCACTAGAAGTCGTGAGGCTACAACGTTTGTTTTAGCTAGCTCCTATATAGTGGCGTGAAAATTCAGCCGTGGAGTCCTAATCGGTCTATTTAATAGGGGGCTTCGAAATAGTGGCCCGTATCTTAAGAGGACCTTAAAATCATGTGCGTGCGTCTCTGATATTCGTCTTACAGAATAGGGTTTCGCCGATTCCTGCTTGAGTTTGCGTCATGCGCTTCCAGCACCACAACGGCTGAACAGTGACATTCTCAAGTGAGCAAAAATATTTCTCTCAGCCATTTTCAGCCATTGCCGGAGACACCAATAAATGCAAGTCACAACGCGCCCTGGCAATTCGGCCCTGTTGACTGTCTTGCCTTCGAATTCAGTTGAAATTGGTAAGCGGGTTACTTCTGTGTGCCGTGGACGCCCGGCCGAACGAGTCAAGGAAATCGACTAGGATTCGCGAGATGTAGCCATTTTAATGATTGCCGCCTTACTTTACGCTTCAGACGCGCTTAAATCAGAAGGCGATGTAAAATATGGGGCGAGGACATTTCCCATACTTTCTGATTTTTGGCAAGGTAAAACAAACTGAGAGCATCATTTATTGCCGTTTACAATTACCATTCCTAAAAGCACAGTGACCATGCAGAATTTACTCTGAAGCGAGCGACGCACGCTGGAAGGGGCGCCGCTATGTTTCTTATTCAGCCCAACCCCGAGCGCTTAAGAAACCCACCCTATTTTTCAACTTTTGCATTAGATCCGAGCTCCACTCCTCAATACAAAACGCGGTTTCGGTACGCGCATGAGCGGTAGATTGCCCCGATTTCTTAGGGACTTCCGATTGTTAGGGGCTTTTTCAAAGCTAGTTGTCGCTTTAACAGCTGGACTTGTACGGCCACCGAGGGATGTCGCCGGACGCTGTAAGTTTAGATTTGCTTCCTTTTTGTCTATTGGCGACTGCCTAAAACTTCGTCGCAAAATCGTGAAAATACTAGTCCTTCATGGAGGTTGCTGTAACGTAAGATGAATGTTCTTTGGTTATAACAACATCGAAGTAGTACTCTAAAAACGAAGCTTTCGAATGCCGCCGCAGCTTGAAGCTTCTTTGCCGGATCCCGTATTATACTGCCTGATTGTTTAAATAATTGCAGGTGGTCAACTAACGTAATGGCTTTTAATCAATATTATTTAATCGGTGTTACGCCGCGCAGTACTGAAGACTGATTGTTGCAAACAGTTGGATAATACTAATGATTGTCTAGTATTAGCGCAGGCGAAGACGTCATGGGAGATAGTTACAGCAATGTCCATCTGTCACCCATTTCACATCAAGTTCTCCAGTCGTGTGGGACAAGTGTCGCCCCGCTCGATCAGCAGCGAACTTCGTTCGCTCCGCTCTTGTATAATCTTTATCACGGAGCAGACGACATACTATATTCTTGAAACAGGCACACAAATCATATGGGCGGAACCTGTACTGAAGTCTTAACTTGCCCTTGACTATTGTGTTCAGTGCGACAAAGTCTCATAGGCCGGAACAGCTGGTATTTTAAGATGGCTCTTTCATACCATTGCAGTTCCAAAACGCTGACGCTTGAAGTTTCTTTTTCATTTGTTTTTCTTTCTTTAGGCGCTGGGGCAGCAAACGATCTGCCAATATAGTTGAAACCTGATCCCAACAGACATCTTGGAGAATAATCAATTTTCATAGTGACCACTGGTGCACTTTTTGAGACGTCATCGACCTTCATATTTTTTAATCACTTCCTTCCTAGTGCGTGTCAGAATCGAGCCACCAACGTGCTCCCGGTGCAGCGGCCTCAACCCGCTGCTGCCTTCGTCGTCAAGTTTGAGTAAGCCTGACGCGGCAGCCCTATAACTGCGTCCCGCGCCGCCCTAAGCGTGCCACCGAGGCGTCGAATAAACAATAGCAGCGAGCGGTTCCATTGTTCCCGCTGGAAAGGCTTGGTGCAGATAAAGCTGGCCGCGTTCTTTGTTCCACCACAATTACGCGCGAACCGACCGGGCTTTTGTTCCCCTGCTTCGGCCGAGTGGACCGTGGTCGATGGCGAGCGCACTTGGCGAGCGGGACGCTACGTGTGGACCGCCTAAATCTTTCAGAAGCGCCCTTGCCTGTATTGTTTCCATCAGTTCTCAGAATATTAATAATGTACGCGTTGTTCTAGGACCTCTTTGTGTTTTTTTTTAAATATTTTTTTGGCGCTGGAGGGGGGCGGGCGGAAGGAGGGGGTGGTTTGATGTTCTTAGAGCTGTGCTTGTACGTGCTTACGTGCCAAGGAACAAGATGCGAAGGGTGCTGTTGGTAATCATAAAAAGAGCCACACCACAAATACAAATCAACAAAATGAGCAGGAGAAACATGCCGTCGACAAGTTAATGCAGGAAAAAAAATGTACATAACGGTTACTGACCATGCACGAAGGTAACTGCGGGCCAACCTTGATTTCGGTAAGACAAGAGACGCCCGTGATGGGCGCTGAATATGAATTGTGTGACTGGTATTGAATATTAGCTTTGAATTGTTTTCGTATCCAAATTAAAACAAAATTAAAATGTGAACACGTTTATTGAGTGAATTCTAATGAGGTTCTTCGAGCCGTGCTTGTGCGTGCTTACGTGCCAAGGAACGAGATACGAAAGGTCCTGTTCGTACTCATGATATTGCCAAACAAACAAATAAACAAAAAGCGCAGGGGGACCATACCGTCAACAAGGCAATGTAAGATAATAAAGTGTGCATATAAGTTACTGGCCATCCACGAAGATAACTGCGGGCTAATCTGGATTTTAATAATACACGATTCGCATCTGAGGGAAAATGAAAACGGTTTGTGCGACTGGTATTGAATATTAGCTTTCAATTGCTCTGATATTCAATTTCAAAGCCAAAGAAATTGTGAACTCATTGTTTGTTGAATGAATCCTACTGAGGTTCTTCCAGCCTGTATGGGATCGCGGTCTATCACACGATTCCTTGCTCAGGACGTTTTAAAGCAAAAAAAAAAAATAATAATAATGCTTAACAGAACCCTCAATTCCAATATTTTGTCGGTTCATCCGTTCATCCAACGGTGCATTTTACGCAAAGCTTAACAGCGAAATTGATGTCACCTGACCTTACTTTACGAGACGTATACACAATTGGGCTTTCAAATTTAGCCTGAAAATTGACACCACACTTGCTGACGTGGCGTGATCTGCATACCAATTCATTTTCCCCGCTAAGATTTGACGAGGAAGTTGTTTTTACGTAACCTACTGTCACCAGACCTATGCACCAATAAGGTTTTCTCGCCAAATATAACGGGAAAATTCTCGTGACGTGACCGGCTGTCACGCGACTCTGCATTAGTTCAGTTTCTTCGCTGAATTCGGCCAGCAAATGGCTATTCCAAGACACGACGTCACGTTACCTATACACAAAAAATCAGTTTCCGCGATAATTTTGGTGGCGCGATAGATATCACTTGACCTTTCCACCGAGTCATTGTCCCCTCTTAAGTGCAAAAATATATATTCTTTACGTCCCAAGACTGCTGTTCATTGTCTTCCGAACAAATTTAGAAAAACAAAAATCGCTCCTTAAATTCTGCCTTTCGTGCATTATAGTTTAAATAACTTTAGAGATACAAGTCGTCTTCAACATTTTAAAACAATGGTCAGATCCAAGGGGTTCTGTATACGTAATAAGGGGACCTTTTTATATATATAATCACCTTCGCGAAGACCGATTCAGGCTGCCTTCAAAAGAGTGATTTCCCGACGGACTTCAAATTATGTACATACGAGAAACGAATTTGCGTTAAGTACTTTACATACGACAAACTATACGTTGAAACATTACATGGAATTATTATGCCATAAATACGTAACGCCACGTACCCCACGGTATTCAGCCTCCTCATCAACATTCGAAAGAATAATCTTAAGCATTATCTATTATTCTCCGTGCGCAGTCCTCATCGGGTGGTGCGAGGGATATGAGTATACGACCGATCGCTCCTAAGTTTTCTCGATTAAAAAGTGCACGTCCCGCTTTTCACGTGCGCGGCCGTTCTTTGCGGCGTCGACTGGCGTGATGAGGACGACTTCAGGAATCGAAGACGCCCCGGATTGGCCATAAAATATGCTTCGCCATGAGTGTCAATGGTCTGATAAACGGGACATATTACTTTACTACCTCACTCATTAATTCTTTTCACACTTTTCTAGTGTCCAGATACCCTCGAAGTCACATGCCGCTCCTGTTTACGGATATTGTTGTGGACCACTCTTAATCCACCTAGACACCGTTCCCAAAGCGGGTACAAACTAAGGAAGAGGGCGAGGTGAGATCCCGTGAGGGCGCCAAACATTCGAGCTCTGACTAGAATCATTACTGCATAGACTCACAGCTATAGCTCCCTTTATCTATGGTCACTGTTCGGACGTGGTCGAACGGTTCGAGGAGGGAGTTGAGATAAACGATGGCCTGTTTACGTCTACCCACTATACTTTGTTTTACCTTAAGTCCAGGCGCAGCTGACGCTACGATCTATTGGGATCAATCGGAGATCGTTAAAACTACACCGTCTTGGTCATAATTGTAAACCTGAGACTGGGGCAGAAAGAGTACACAACAGAAGGTAGTAAAAGAGAAGGCAACGTCTCAATTGAGTTGAGACGTTGCCTCCTCTTTTACTACCTTCTGTTGTGTTCTCTTTCTGCCCCAGTCTCAGGTTTACAATCATGTTCAACTTACACCAGCTCGCCTGCACTCTATTTTTTCGTTAACCGTCTTGGTGTTCCTTGTCTTTCTGTTCGTGTTGTATCATTACTGAACCAATCATAAACACATAGAGGCAAAGTGACTTTGCGCTTATGAATGTACTTCATTAATGCCATTAGCTCCTACCGTCTACTCCGTGTGATGACGAAGTATGATGATTCCAATCAGAGCACGGCCATCTGTCCTCTGCACGCGGTCTTGTCTCCTCCTTCCTCAATTTCTATCGGTATAATCGCCTTCTGCGCGCGACCATCTTCTTGTACAGGTACATGAAACGCGCTCTGAGGATGCGCAGTGGCTCTTCTGTCCGCATTGATTTTTGAACGGGAGATCAGCCCTTCGGAGATTAGAAAAACAGTAGCTATACTGATCATTAACCGAGGAAATGCTGCAAAGGTAGTTACGCGAGAACACAGCTCCGTTTGGGAAGTCGCGTCCAACACCTACCAAATTCAATCGTGCGACGAGGCAACATCTGAAGCCATTTAGTTTGTTGTGGGATTATATTTGATTACCTACTTTGTTCGAAGGAAGGGCGGACACTCCATAAATAAAATCAAAGAGCGTTGCGCAGTTTTCGTTTTTAATTGGGGCTATTTGGATAAGTGAAATTACGTTGAGCAAGTTTAGGAAACTGGCCTAGGTTATGGTTTTTGCTGCCAGACTTTACGTGTTAGTAAAGTCTGGTCATAATTTTTCATCGTATCGCATATTCAGTTTTTCTTGTATTGAGAAATATTTCTACTTTCGTGTATTTGAAGAATCATAGAAAAGCACATTTTGCTTGGCAGGACCAGTTTTCTTGATGAATACAGCATTGCGTGTTCATTCCATTACGGCTTTGTTTCTGGAAGAGGTTCGTCGCCTTTGGTGAATGCATTTGCTGAGTTTTTGCCTTCATCTTTTGATAACCACCCTTGTGTCTATGCACATCTCTTTGTATAAACGAAAGTGCTTGATTCGGTGAATCGTAAAATTTTACTCCGGAAACTTTATCAGACGGGATTTTGGGGACCATCCGCAGTTTTGCTCAGAACATTGTTCGCGGTGTCGTTCGCAACGTTATTTGCTGGGCGATTTAATATGATGTCAGAAAACTGCCCAATCGCTACGGAGTCATGTATATTTTTAATATTGCAAGAAACCAAACAAAAAAACTCAATTTTTTTAAACCGAAACGGAAACACGAGCACGGAAGCTGATGGCCGGAAGTCACCCAACTACACCCGACCGCGTTTTTTTTTTTTTTTTTTCATGGTTTTTGGCGTGTGAAGCAGTCAACGAAATTACGTGCATCGTTTGTCGTGCGTTTGTTTCGCAGTTATATCCCTTCCGTTCGATGTTCCGTGCTTGAAGATCCATTGGCCTGTACACGAACGACGAACAACCCCACGTCCGTCGCAACGTTGGCCCGCCGTGCGCCGCCATCGCGTCGTTCAGACCACGGAATGTTCGCAATACGTCGCCATATTGAGAACGACGTGAACGTGTGACTTCCTGTGACCTGTGTGACGTTTCTTTTTTGATAACCCTATTATGTCAATAATGACAGATGGGCGAGTTGGTACAGGATCTCTTTTGACAAAATGCGCCGCAAGACAAGGACAGGGTGAGGGCGACAACACGAAGCGCTACTTTCAACTGAATGTTTATTGAAACAACGCGCACTATTTATACACCCAATCGGGCTTCTCAAGCGAAAATCCTAATTTCTTTTTTGTTATTACATGAACTGACGGGGCACTTATGTATCTTTCGTCCTCCTGCAATCTAACGTTAAATGACTCGTGCAGCTCTCTCGAGATTTTGCTTCTTAGCTTTCCCAGAATGTTTGTTTTTTCCAGTTCCAGTATGCCTGGGCATTTGCAACAGTGAATAGCTAAATTGCCCGAGGGGAATTCCTTACTCATAGTGTGTGCTCTCTTGCCCTTTCATTAACGCATCTGCCCGCTTGGTCCACGTACCCTTTTCCGCATGTCATTGGAATTTCGCATACGACCGAAGATGCGCATTCCACGGATTTCCGGGAGTGTTTTTTCTGCAAACGTTGCCTCCGTCTTTTTTGTTGTTAATTTTTTGGCAGAGGCTGGATAGCGTTTTCGGGGCGGAAAACACGACCGGCAAATCACAGTGTGTCGCCAACTTTTTTAGGTTGTGTGAGACCTTGTGGTTATAGGGTATAACAGCGGGTCTCGCTGTCCTCCTGGGCCCCTGTGCTTCCCCTTTTTTCGTTTTCATCTTGAAAACATGTGTTTCAGCCACCTTTTTAAGAAAACGACCAGGGTAACCCGACGATTTTAGGCGTTCCACCTGGTTGCAAAAACTACTTTTCACGGTGTGCTGGCACGACTTGGCAAAGAGCGATCGCTTCCTCCCTTTTGAAGTCATATTTTGCCAAGTCGGGCCAGCACACCGTGAAAAGTAGTTTTTGCAACCAGGTGAAACACCTAAGATCGTCAGGTTATCCTGATTGTTTTCTTCAAAATGTGGCTGAAACACTTCTTTCCAAGATGAAAAAGAAAGAAGGAGAAGCACGGGAGCCCAGGAGGAGAGTGAGACCCACCGTTAGACCCTCTATGCACAAGGTCAAACACAAGCTAAAAAAAGTGGAGGCACACTTTGATTTGCCGGTCGTGTTTTCGGCCCCGAAAAAGCTGTCAAGCCGGTGCAAAAAAAAAATTGATTACAAAATAGACTGAGGTGAGGTTTGCAGAAAGAAACAGTCTCGGATATTTGTGGAATGCGCATCTTCGGTCGTATACGAAATTCCAATGACGTGCGAAAAAGGTCGCGTGGGCCAAACGGGCAGATGCGTTAATGAAGGGGCAAGAGAGCACGCGCTATCAGTAAGTAATTTCCCTTCGGGCAATTTAGCTATTCACTGCGACAGATGCCCTTGCCCCCCGAAATGGGAAAAAAAATTCTGGGAAAGCTAAGAAGCAAAATCTTGAGAGAGCTGTACGAGTCATTTAACATTGAATTTAAGGGGGATGAAAGATGCATAAGTGAACCGTCAGTCTATCTAACAGACAAGAAATTTGAATTCTTGCTTGAGAAGCCCGATTGGGTGCATATATAGTGCGTGTTGTTTAAATGAACATTCAGTTGAAAGTAGCGCTTCGTGTTGTCTCCCTTTCTCTGTCCCTGTCTTGGAGCGCATTTTGTCCAAATACACCCTATTTTGAGCTTTTTGGTGGCCACGAAGATAGGGTTTGTGTACTTCCTTGTTTCCTATATTGACTGCTTACTCTTGAGGATGTACGACTTTGAATATATATGGTACACAGAGTTTGAACGCCAAGTGAAATGGAAAAGAGATTGAGCGCGACGGAACGCGACAGGTTGTTTTCGGGTGGAAAGAAAGCTATTTTCGAGCTACAGATTGGGTTATTAGTAATTGGGCTTTGGTAGGTCATGTTCAAATCAAAATCTCGTCGACCACAAATACCCTGTGATTTTGCCATCAAAAAGGAGGCGCCACAGGGTTCCCTCTTATTGCCTTTCCTTTTTAACTTGTACGTTAATGACCTGTCTAAATTTATGACGCGTAATATATTACAGCATCCGTATCACACTCTGATTATTTTCTTTTTACACCGATATAAAATTACGCCGCCTATATCTTGCAGCATAACGCCACTTGTGTTAAAGAGTGGTTCTAAAAAATAAAATAAATGTTAACGCAGCTAAAATAAGCGTCTATATTTTCGCAGTTCTGGGAACAAAAGTTAATTCGTTTAATTTGTTGTTTTTCCTTTACTCCAATTGTGGGCCATGTTGCTGTAGTCCAGTTCAGTATGTTCATTCAGTTAATTTTCGGGTATTTTCTTCGACTCTGATTTTGGTAGGAAGGCACACCTCAGAAGTGTGCCATGTAAGTATTAAAATCTAATAGTGTTCTTGTCACTTGACACTAAGAAAATGTTTTTTGCACTCCCTGGATAAAAACGTGCTTTGATATGCCGCTGCCATCTTTCTTAGCTGCTACCTTAGGTAGCACGCTTGAATGGGTGCTACTTTAAGGGTAACGTTCAAAGTTTTATGTCAAAGCTTGGTATCTTGCCCTACTGAAGGCTTGTTTTGCTGACCTAAATTGCCGTTTTTTTTAACTTCCTATATTTACAAACTGCTTTTCTACGCCACTTGTCTTCAAGTGAATTTAGAACAAACGGAGAGAATTGCTCCAAGTACTCTTAGAAACACTACAGGCTATGAAGTACAACGAATTTATAGTCCTTATGGAAAAAGTGCTATATCATTTTATCTTCCTTAAATTCTTAATCGTCTAGCCGAGTACACCTTATTAGGAAACTCTAACCTTAAACTAAAAAAATAACTTTAAAATATTTTATATTGACAAAACCAAATAGCCTAGACACTAGAGTTAACACTCGCTCAATACTTAGAATTGTCATTGGATCAATGAATGAATGCTAATGGCTCTACCTTTTGTCTCGGGCGATAGCCTGCGCCACCTTGCCTAAGTCTAAAAAGACAAAAAATATAAATCCTCTTGCGCTCCTGAGCGAATTTTCAGCGCCAAACTATCACTAGGCAGTGTGCAATATCACCAGAATTACCTTTAATAAATCGGGCATATAAAAAAAGAAAAAAGACGACACTTTTTTTTTTTTTTTTTTTTTTTTGTACCAGCGGAGCAGTCACATTTTTTCCTCTGGTCAAACCTTGTTGGCGAACCCGACCCAATGAGGGACAGAGTAGAAACTTTGGTCCGGAGCCACGCGGGAGAGAGTCTCGATTTCCCTTTGTCCCGCCTTCCCCAGCTGTGCTAGTTAGTCCTGTGTCATTCAATTTTCCCTAGATAATTCCTACCGATGTTCTAATCGCCTTTTTGTGACTGTAATTCCTTTTTTGTTTCGTCCTTCCATCGTCTACAGCAAGGCCCAATCGTCTACAGCAAGGCCAAATCTGTTTCACCTTCAAGGAAGGCCGGGCCACGCCCCGTGCACTTCAAAACCAACTATTCTAGTGTGTCGCTCTCATTATGACAGGCAGCACATAAAACGTCAGCCTCCTGAAACTCAGCCCTATATGTTCCCGTCTTTAAAACCCTGTTGTTTTTTTTTTCAAAAAGTTAAAAACTTCCCAGTAAGTTGTCAAACACATGTTCCCTCGTTGTATCTTGTTTTTGTGTCGTGTACATTGTTAGAGCTGATATTTCCTGCATTCTTGCCTTCGCATTTTTCTTTTTGCCTCTTTAAATCCTTTTTCCACTGCACTTGTCTGTTCATCCCCATCACTAGTTTGTAGGTATTTAGATGCAAGCTTTCGGGTTCGCTTTCTTTATGTGGTGTTTAAACCTCTCATTTACAAATACTTTAATACTTTCCGGGCCCACAACGTATCAACTATTTCGGTCAACCTTTGTTCAAATTTCAACTACTAATTGCCTCCCTGTTCTCAATCTTCGACCAGGCCATGTCCTCCTGTATTGCCTCATTTGGTTCTTTTCATGTGCTCCCAGTGCCAATCTGCCTGAGCTTCTTCGGCAAATTTCTAATCCTGATTGAACCTCTGATCACACGCATCGTAACCTTTCGTTAAAAGACAGTCCTGGTACCATCGCTATTTTCCATATACCTCTGATAGTGCCTTGAGCTTCCCAATAAATTATTTTATTTTCCTTTTTTTTAAATTTTATTATCCTTATTGTTCGAGGAATGGTCAGTGTTGCTAGGTTTTGCCAAAGAAGCCATTCTAGGTTAAAGCAGGCCTGCTTATGAACCTGGTTATTCCTGTGATATGCATTTCTTAATGATAATCATTATTTGGTTTCGATTTTATTTTTTTTTTCTCCTTTAAAAGAAAAAGTGAAATCGTAAAATCCTGAAGTCGTAATATCGAGAAAAAGTAAAAGTAGGCAAACACAAACTTCGGAAATATAGTAGTTCACGTTGGGATTGAGTCGTTTACACTTATTCCTTTACAGTTTCAATACAATATCCATGGAATAATTTTGTTCATTGCGTTAAAGACAGCAATAGTATGCTCCAAGAACATATAGTTTACAAGTATATATCTTAATATCTCGAAGGAAATTCAATTATCTGCCCACAGCAGCACGGCGTCCGTCGTGATTTTGCAACCACCACACAACTGGAATTCAACCATGACATTGATATATATTTCAATAAAATAGGTCAGGTTGATAGATTATTAGAGGGTATTCGATAAATTCTTGCATTCTAAACCTCATCAGAGGCTGAAAATTATACCGAAAAATGCACTACTAATCGACAGTATTACATATAATAAGGGGATCGGTGGCCGAGTGGGCTGAAGCGCACACCCAGCTCGCCGCGCGTGGAGCGAAAGCTCGCGCTGCAGAACCAGGGATCCTGGGTTCGAGCCCCACCCCTGCCCGTTTCGATCTGGATGAGCATCGTACCGGCGTGCGGTCGTGTATCACTACTGCGTGAGCACGTTAAAGACCCCAGGTTAGCAGTCGTACTGCACTGGCAAAATTGCTCATCTACAGTGTAAACCAGTGTCGCCTCATCCTGGCAGACCAACCTTACACTGTATAAACACTAAACGTCCAATTTGACTTTTTGACTTTACATATAATAAAAAAATCTGACAGTTTCTTTTGTGTTGGAATGCTTTTTTTTTTTTTGAGGCTTTGGTTGGATCTGTTGTACTGCAGGGGGTCTGCTTTGGGAAGGAACACTTTTATTTTAATATTAAAGACATTGCAGTTTTTTTTTTAGATTAAAGTCATTTTTATATTAAAGACATTTATATTAAAGGCATTGATGAAGTCTTGCTTAATGAATCCTTTATGATCTTCTTTAACTGAAGCAAAAAATTTTAGAGGTACATAAACTTTGACAATATGAGGTTTACAAATAAAATATCACATTTGGTGCTTGGCTGTGGCATCGATGATGTAGTTCTAAATGAGTTTTATCAATTGAATTACTTCGGTATCGTTTTTATGCCTAACCTTAAATGATACAATCACGTTAACTTGATTTGTTATCGCTTTCTTATGCAGCTAGGGTACGTCAAACGTATGTTGAAATATTCTCCGAGAGGAGCGAAATGAACCGCTTTTAAAACTTTCGTTCGGCCGATTGTTAATCATGGATCCGTTGTCCAAGACCCATATCTAAAAAAAAAAAGAAGAGAAGAGAACATTAGACTTGTCGATTTAGTCCAGCCTAAGGTTGTTAGGTCTAATTACAATAGGTATATTCGCCATTTCTAACCATCGTGTGCTACGAAAGTCTTGCGAATATCTTTGTTTTCAAGCGGCCTGCCCAGCGGCAGAAAATGAAACAAAATTTTGCATGGGGATTGTGGCATCCGGCGCATGAACTACATTATTTCACAAATGTGTCTAGCAGCAGACAGTCTCCTTCTTCGAACGTTGTTTAAGTTCAATCTCATATCAGTTGATTTAAAAGTGTTTTTTTCTTGCACCATTGAGTTATACAACAGTTTTGGTGGATCTACAATCACACTTTTCTATGGTGATTTTACCTTAGAAATAGGAACACTTTCCTTGCCTCTATGTGTGATTGATGAGCCGTTATACATAGCGTTTGTTTTTCAATACTGATTTATCTTAACCACTGTTCTCCACTCCTGCAGTTGCCTCAATTTAGTTCGCAGCATGTACACAAAAATAATAAATTATTTGGTGGGGAGTGTTTTTCTACCAAGCATTTTGTTGGCCGTCGTTGGACACCTCTCCATTTTGAACCTTCCTAGGCCTCTCAGAACCTTTTTTTATTTGTTTAGCCTCCTCCCTATTTGAGGATGAAGCATGTCCTCCAGTGTTGCCGAGAATGCCCATTTATTCTCTTCAGCTTTTTTACACTTCCCAAGCACCCGACGCTTCAACCAAGCGTCGGGTGCTTGGTTTTTCCGTAGCTTTATGCTTTATCCGTAGCTCTCGGTCTTTCTCGCAATTCCCACGCGCTTTGTGGACTCTTTAGTAATTGGAACGACGGCCTATACAACGACTTTAGTTTCACATATCTCATGGCCTTGGAGGCGCTTAGGGCGCACTTCAGGTCTGGGTTGTGGGGAAAATACACCAGTCGAGCAAGGCATTCTATGCTGTGTTGGCAAACATCAATGAAAATATTCCGTTTTTTTTTTTTTTAACACAGCAAATGTAGGTGAACTGAGGCTGCGCCAGTAGAACCGTGAAATGTGTGAAAATTTATTTTTTGTGTTTTATGCCTGCCAACTCGTTCAAGGACGAGATTAGGGGCCGTAAAACTAAAAAAACTAGGCAATAATTGGACCACGTCTGCCTATGGGGGACGCCCTTTGTTTTTGGTGTGTTGAGAATTTTAGTACAATTTATTTATTGTTGATGATTTAATGCTACTATTTATTCTTATTATTTCAACATAGAGGTAAGAGCGGGAAAGGTGGTCTGAACCACTGTGACCACCATTATTCGGGCTACGTTCCATGTCTTCACATTCAAACGTCAACGGCCCGTAGATTACGTTTGCGATCTACAAGCCGTTCACATGATTTATGTACAAAATAATTGTATACCT
This sequence comes from Ixodes scapularis, assembly GCF_016920785.2. Lineage (NCBI taxonomy): Eukaryota > Metazoa > Arthropoda > Arachnida > Ixodida > Ixodidae > Ixodes > Ixodes scapularis. The sequence continues at coordinate 8,429,804 of NW_024609867.1, forward strand.
GGGAAAACTTCAATGGTGTCTGGGAAAATTGCGCCCTTGTCAACTATAGTTACAAGGTTAAATTCACCACTGTAGCCGGTGGCGAGCACCTACTTGTTATGCCTGATTTACAATATGCAATTCTACTAGTGGGATTTTTAGTTGCGACGTCGAACACTGGTATTTTCGCCGCCGCAGTTTTTCAGCACGAGCGACGTCGCAACTGAGAACTGGGAGTAGAGTCACACCACGTGAGCCAGGCTTTAGCACCGGTTTTGTGGCTTTCACTAAGATGGATTGCCGTACGCCTGAGCGTTCACGTATGTGAGCTATACCCGGCCTTGTCCATCATGATAGGGTGGCTAAAGTAGTCGCACATTGCAAAGACGTAAAATAAACAATCTCAACGCGGAAAAAACGCAGAGGCTGACGCTGACGCCAAAAACAAAGCATCGAAATGTTTTGTTGATGGGGACAGACGCGGTTCTAGCCCCCACTCAATCGCGCATGCGCGGCGCCGCTAGTGCTGCAGGGGAAGCACCGGCTTGTTTGCAAGCATGAGTCGGTGTACAAACGTCCCCTTGGGACAGAGCCGCAGTTCCGCTTTGTGAAAGATTTGGCGAACTCCGGCTATGCAGAGCTCGACTGCCGGGCAGTGCTGAGGGCTAGGCAAAGAGAAGAGCCGCCACTGAGCTCCTATGTCAAGCTCGTGGAAGGACGAGAGCAAACTTTCAGTAAACGGCTCCTTCAACCGAAACTGAATTTGTGCACTGTTGAATAATGAAAGTATGTCACTAAAAATCTTTTTGTTTTACATTCATTGTTTTTATCTACGTAGAAATTAGCGATATTTGTATAATGCCGGCTATAGACGCTTTCAGAGAATCAGTTACTCGAGCTGCCACCAGTCGGCGCGCCCTTCGCGCGCTTTCTGGACCGCCATAGCCGACCCTCAATTTCTCGCCGTTGCTCCGCGTTGTGTGCTGCACAGGCCACTACCGGAGCTTCGTTTTCGTGTTCTTTTACGTTGCGCTTTGAAATCTTTGATTTTCTTTAGGTCTGTTCAATTTTAGGACTTTCATTTAAGCATTTGATATTAATATTTTGACATAGATCTTGCATTTTCTTATTTATGGAATGAAATCGGACAGCGAATGGGTAGACGAATCAAGATTATGGGGCTTCAATGACCATGTAAGTTCATCCGATTCTTACGTTTTTTTAGCCAATAAAGGGCAGTCAACCCCACTGCGACATATGTAAATTGCCACTGACGCAGTAAGGCTACCACAGTCGTGCTTCTCGCTGCATGAGCGCGCTCGTTTCCGTAAAGCCGACCCGCCATGTAAGCGATTTAGCGTGCCACGAGACGAGCGAAGGAGATTTCTCACTGTCGCCCGTCGCATCGCTCGGTTTCGGGATTTATAGGAAACGTCGTTCACCGTCTTGGTCGCTTCCTCCGTCGCTTCCATGCGGTTTGCCTCGTCGCGTGACTGACTGAGCGACAGCGAAGCGGGTCGCCGTCGCTTATCTGGTCGCTCGCCAAATAGCTTACATCCGGTTTATACTCAATTAATTTCAATGCACACAGCATTGAACCATTGGCGCCTCGATATTAAGTATAAAACGCATGCAAGCGATTTGGCGAGCAACGAGACAACCGACGGCGACCCGCTTCGCTGTCGCTCGGGCAATCGGGCGACGAGGCAAACCGCACGGAAGCGACGGGAGCAAGCGACCAAGACGGTGAGGGACGGTTTCTAGAAACCCAAGAAACCGAGCGATGCAACAGGCGACAGTGAGAAATCTTCGTCGCTGACTCTTGTTGTTGTCGCCGTCGCTCGTCTCGTCGCACGCTAAATCGCGATTTAATGCGGGTCGGCTTTACAAAAACGAGCGCGCACATGCAGCAGGAAGCACGACTGGATAGCCTTACTGCGTCGGTTGAAATTCGCATATGTCGCTATGGTATTGACTGCCCTTTATTGGCGAGAAAAACGTTAGAATGCGATGAACTTACATGGTCTCTGAAGCCATAATCTTGTATCGTCGACCATTCGCTGTCCAATTCCATTTCATAAATAAGAAAATACAAGAGCTGGTGTTGAAATATATATATCAAATGATTAAATGAAAGCCCGAAATATCGAAAAGACCTAAAGAGAACACACGACTTCAACGCGGAACGTAAAAGAACGCGAAAACAAATCTCCGGTAGTGGCCGGTGCAGCACACAACGTGGAGGAACGGCGAGAAACTGAAGGGCGGCTATGGTGGCAGGGTCACGTGTCGTCAAGATGGCGGCGCCTATGAAATGTTGCCTTAAAGGGTCTATACCATTACAGTTTATTAACTATACCAAGAATCTCTACAAACATTTTCAAATATCGTCAAAAATACTGTGTTCAGAAAAAGTAACTCTTAACGGAAACAAATTGCGAGTCTTGACGGACATCACTTATTCTGAATTACATAAAAACTAGCGCGATAATTACTTAAAAATGACTAGTTATATTTTACCGGGTGCAAATTATCCTATGGTTAAAGTTAAAAAACCCCTGAGCGTCATCGAAAATCTCTATATGCCTAATTCTTAAGACGACTGGAAGCACGTTGGGACCGTGGTGGAGCGCTGAAGTTACCAACTGTGCACCAGGTGCAAGGTCGACTATGCAAACGCGAATAAGAATAACATCCCCGTTTCCACATGGCCGGCCGTATGCCTGCTGCACGAGTGGTGACTTTAACGACAACCTTCGCTTCCTACGCGCTTTACGTCGTTCTCAATTTTTTTTTTTTCATTCATTCATTTATTTACCTAGAGGACCCGTGCCCGGGTATAACACAAGGGTGGGTAAGTTAAAAGACACTTGCTTAAACACAAAAGTAAAAATCACAAAAAACAGGGTACAATTGTTAAACGGCAATAACAAGTTAACAAATCACTATACAAATTTATAATTCGTTCATTTCATAAACAAAAACACTGACAAGTTCGCATTGACCGATTTGGGGTTATTGATGGCGCCCAGAAATCTTTTAATGCAAACAATATGTTTACTTTGAGTGAATTAAAAGTAACTAGTAACTTTTAGCTGGTTTTCTTGATAATTAGTGTGTTTTTGTAATACCTAGCGTCCGGATTGATTGGCCCTTTGTTTCCAAATGAAATCTTTTTTTTTCAATTACACCACTTTTTTTTTAATTCTTCAGAGAAACATTTAGTCGGCATAATATGTATATATGTAAAAGAACACTCCAGGTCTGCAATATAAAGCAGTCCTGCATAAATGCTTATAAATGTATATTCCGTATTAAAGACCTGACATGAGTTGTGTCAATGTGTCATTCGATCTGCCCTGCCGTGGAATCGCTCAAGTGTGTGCATACTTTTAGAATATCTAATTAACTGGTTTGTGCGTATGTGCGCAAGCGTGCTTGTGCATCTGCTTTTCAACTGAGGATAAATGTTTAAGTTGATCAAATTCAAACTACGAGTTTTAACAGTGGCTGTTGAACTCGGGATATTTTAAGAGGCGCCTGGATCATTGTCCCAAAGATTAAACGTTTAGGTCATCAAAAGTTAATTTGGTGACACTGATTTTAGTTTACTATAGTATGTTAATCAAAAGGTAATTCCTTTGTTTTCATGGACAACATTGGAGTTATCAGATGTCTACTTATATCGTTAACGACAAATATTGTAGGAGGCACTCGAGATGAAAAGAGCGGTAGCCATTTTACGGCTTTATTTCTTCGGCTTATCAGAATGTATTTTGTTTTCGTTTTGCTGTCTTAATATTTGCGATAATATACATAAAACGTTTAGTCTCAATTTTTTAATCTGGACTAGAAAATATGCTTGGGAGGGTTGTGCTACTATGCATCTTGTGTCCACTTCAAATCCAAGATCACTGTTTTCGTCCGCATGCACAATCTTTGATAGTTTTCAAGTGTGCTAAAAAAACCAACAAAAAAACAGTTGCTGTCGTCGTAATCTTTCAACGTTGGAGTCAACAATCAGTGACACGAACGAAAGACCCGTGATTAGTTTTATTTATATACTTTATATTTGAGAATATTTCCAGACACCTATACGGCCCCCTATTAAGGCTTACAGCTCAATCCCATTCCCAATTTACGAGAACATTCGAGCGTCCTACAAATTCAATTCAATCGAGGTATGGCTTTGTTGACAACTCGTGTTTTTAATTGAGACATTTGAAACATAGGACACGAGGTATTCGTTATAGCACTGACATATCGAAAGTATGGTCATTTTATATATTATAGAATTAAGCTAATTATCTCCTAGTTTTTCACCCTGATTGAACAGTGTGACAGAAAAGGCAGACAAGCCGGCAGGATAATAAAGTGAGTACAAACAAGAGATTTACATTTGTGTTTAGTAAATGCAGCGAGTTACCCGTGCCGCGAGTTACTCGTGACGAAATTTATTATTACGCGACTTACGGGTATACGACCCTTACATGAATGACCGTTTTGCGACTGACAATTACACGAATGGCAATTCAGGCAAATTTATTTCCTATAAAAAAGCTGACAGCTGGATTTTAATTTTTTTTAATACCACAGGAAGATATGTCTGCTTTGTCACTACAAGTTATTTCTCATCGACGTATTATGACAAAATAGTGCTAAACAATATCCGTTACACCGCAGACATATAAAAAGTACACATATTTTGATTTATTATAAGCGAATAAAATGTTAGCTTTTTTCACAAGGTGAACGGCTCTTGTTGTAAGACTTCCCAGAAAACGCGTTAAAGAGTCTGCGTACATAAAAAAAGAAATGTGGTTAGCAAATGTTTTTAATAAATGTGGATATCGTTTGTTATACAACTGTCATTCGGGTCGGTCACATTTTGTTTTAATTTGTAAAATATAAATAAGTTGGCAACACTGCACGCTCATATAATATCGTAAATTGTACCAGACATAGGTGTACGACGATTTAAATTAAACTTATACAATTCACTTCTATAAAACAAACATTCACATATTCGAAACTTGTGTGATAAATATCAGATACAAAGCAGATGCAGAAATTACATATAAAACGCAATCTAAACTTTTTTTTTCTTCTAGGCTAGTATCAATTATAAGAATTTGTAAATATTTGTGTTTCGGACATCCTGATGTTATGCTATACAAACTATATTTTAGGAGTGAAGGTAGTTATACGTTTGAAGGTTATTTTACAATCCATTTAATGTTTAATTTTAGGAAGAATGACCCACCCACTATTCTTCTGGACCTGACCCACAGGCTGAGTTTTTGCCTAGCAGTGCGCAACAAACGACCACATAATCGCATCTTCAGTTTATGAGAGTGGAGCGGTGGTTTACACGAAGGGCAATGGCTTGATTTTAAGTTCGTCAGACCAGGAACCCGCAGGTCATTCTTTTATGGCATGAGCGGCTGCTTAGCATCTGGAAAAAGAACTTGACATCGGCTACCCAAAACAAAAATAAAACAAGTGTACGCTCCTAACTCTGTATAAGTGATGCAATAATGTTAAATATTGTTCAGGCGAAAGAATTAATTATAATATAACAGCGCAGAGAAATCTGATAAAGCTGTATCGTAAAAATTGTTGGCCTGAAAGTTTTCAAGTGTCGTTGGCGCCGACGACGTTGCAGAGCCTTCTATAGCGACGTCTTCGTGTCTTTTATATTGAAAGGAATCGCAATCACGAGTGAATGCAACCGAAGGGCTCGCATCAGCACAACTTCCATAGCGATTCTTACTATTTAAAGTTATACTAGTCGAATTCAAGGACCAGAGGCAAGCCCGATGAAACGGTTGGCGAATCGCACGCGTCGGATAGCAGGCGGAAACTGGCCATGCACAGCCTAGTAACAGTTTTACACAAAAGGACGTCAGATACTATCATTTTTACAGCGGTATGTTTTTCCGTGCATGTGCTATGAAGGAGGGGGGGGGGGGAAGAGGTCGTACGTTAACTTACCACAGCTCAAAGGCGTTTAGCGAAAGATCGCACTGCCGAACCCAGGAATCCTAGGTTCAATCCCGGCTCCTGCCGGTTTCCATCTGGATGGGGTGGTGTATCACTACTGCGTGGTGCACATTAAAGACTTCGGGCTAGCGGTTGTACTGCACTGGCTACAATTGTGAACTACAGCTGAGGCACCAGACGCCCATTGAGGATGACTAACCATCGGCTGTCAAGACATACACACAACATACTTATTACCTTCCTGACGCTTCAGCCACGCATGCTTTATAGCAACTAAAAGGTGAAGCAAGAGTACCACCTTGCTCTTTTCCTCGCCACCAACTCTTCATTGGCTGAGAGGAGGTCACATACGCTAAATTTGACCGTTGCGCTTCTACGGAAGCCGCTTTGTCCAGCGCCGGGTTTGGGGCGCGACATGTGTTTCGCTTTGCGCTCGCAAAAAGTGCGTCTTGCGTTGACGTATGAAGAACAGGAAGCTTGTTGATCCTCAAGTCATTGTTTCTGCCAGTGAAATATGAGAACATATGTTATTTTGATAGCGTGAGCACAGTTATATCGTGGCCGTGAGTAAGCAGGCGGCACGACAATTACGACGGAGAGGCCTGCACACGTGATCTTTAGATAGATCTGGGAGATTCACGAAGGCGCATGCGTGGCGGCAGCGGAGCATTCGCGGCGAATTTCCGCCTCATGCTTTCGCGCCGGTCGGATATTTTGCAAGAATGATGAAGACCTTCTCCAACAATAAATGGAGTCAAATTTAAGACCGTTGCAATACTCTGATAAGCAAACCAAGAATATACAGTTACCCTAGCATTCTGTTCGATGGTATGCCTTGTTGTAATAGTAATATTGTCCCGAATGCCAGACGATGATGCCTGAGAAAACGGAGTGAACTAAAAATTTAATTGGAGCGAAATTGTGCCAGAAACAAACAAAAAAAAAAAGAACACAAGTCGAGAAAGCAGATGCGAGCGTTGATAGTGGCAGGAGCGAGCGACGCTGCGTCGATGTGGCAGCCGGCAATCGCGAAAGGGAATCAGGGAACCAATCGGTTTACCGCGCTCGGCTTCTTATCTATTTAACCCGTCATCTTGATGATTCGACCTAGAATTTTGCCGAGTTAGCTAGGACGAGACTGACTAGGCAAGTTCATTACGGCGCCCTTACCTTTTACACTCTTGGTTAGAATAAACACGAAACTTCTAGATTCACGGCGAAGCGTTTCTTCTCGATCATGCAGGCGCCATTAATTCCATCTTCAAAGGTGCATCGCCCCGATGCAATCTTAAGTAAATTAACACAAATTGAAACACCGATCAGAAAGCAGCGGGGTTGTCTGAATCATAAATATACCTTAGTTCTATCGAGTGTAGAGTGGCTTGAGTAATGCGGATTCTTGAGCGAGTTGGTATTGAAACTTTGAGTACATAATAGCGACAAAGAGGCACAGTTCTTTCGAGCATTGGCGTGGCATGGGATTGCTTGAATGGCGCGATTATGCAGAGTCTTTATACCCTTGATTTTCTGACGATTAAACAAGTTGAAGTTAGCGCAATTTGTTGTCTCGTTCCTACTCTTGTCCCTGTCGTGATTTGCTATTATGTTATCATAGAATGGCTTGAGTCGAACCACGTGAACCACCTCTGGTAGGGACCGGAGTCGTGAGGATGCTTACATTTCGTCGGGCAGCACTTCTTAGTTGAGCTCCACGAGGTGACGAAGAATCTTGTACGGTCCGAAGTACCGTTTCAACAGTTTCTCGCTGAGGCCGCGGCGACGAATGGGTGTCCACACCCACACTCTGTCCTCGGGCTGAAACGGAACGTCCCGACGACGAAGATTGTAGCGGCCAGCGTCGACACGCTGCTGAGCCTAAATCCGGAGTCGGGCGGGCTGTCGCTCTCCTTCGGCTCGTTGAGCAACCACCTGGGCGATGTCGCTCCCATCGTCAGCTGACTCATGTGGCATCGTCGCGTTAAGAATGGTCGATATCTTTCGATCATGCACAAGATGGAACGGTTTCTAAATTTTTATTTATACCTCTGGATCCCCCCCTCATGTAATGCACTTCAGGTGAAGTGCCTTTGAGGTACTAACACATGAAATGAACTGAAATGAACTCCAGTGGTCTCTTGAACTGGAGTGTTGCAGGCGAACTTGACGTACGGCTAAATGTCATCCTACCTTTAGTGCTCTACGACGACATACATTGACATCATGTTGGAGATGGTCTTATTTAGCCGCTCCATCAGCCCATTGGTCTGCGAGTGGTACGCAGAAGTTTAACGGTGGCCGGTGTGGCTAAGATGAATTATTGTTTGCGTCCGCTACGCCATAAGGGACGACCCGCGATCTCTAATTAAAACCTTAGGAGCGCAGTGCCGAAGGACGACGGAGTTGATGAAAAACTTGGCTACTTCAACAGCAGTTCTGAGGGAAGAGCCTTGGTCTCTGTGCACCGCGTTAGGTAATCGGTGGCGACTATTATCCAGCGGTTTACAAAGTTGATGGTGGAAAGAGACCAAGCAGATCCCTCCCAATTATCTGGAATGGCATAAATGGGGGAACCATCGGCTGCAGGAGCCCTGCTGGCTTCTTCGGTGGTGTCTTCCGTCGTTGACACTCGTTGCACGATCGGGTCCAGAGGTAAGTGGTCTCTCGGAAGCTTAGACCAGTAACACCTTTAGTCGATACTTGCGAGTCCCCGGGTGCAGTCAAGGTATCACGCCGCTGGGTCATAGAGGCAGGCTTGAGAGATATATTCTCGAAGGCCGCTAGGGACCACCAAAATCCATGCCGTGTTGTTGTCACCGAAGTTCTTGTAAACTACACGCCGTCGGATGGTGAAGGACAGTAGATCTAGGGAAAAGAACTGAGGCACCGTATTATGTCGACCTTTCAGGGGCTCGATGCTTGCGCGTTGCTCAGGATCAACCCATTGAAGTTCTGCCATGTTGTCGGCGTTCACTGCGCCGACGAAAACATTGTCTTCGTCGTCGTCGTTAGTGCGCTCGGACGCCAACTCGACGGGGCCCTCGAAAGATAATCGGCGTCACTGTGCTTGTGGCCAGACTTGTATACCACAGTCAAGCCGGATTCTTGAAATCGTGGACCCCACCGCGCAAGTTGTGCCGATGGAACTTTTAGATTTGCGAGCCAGCAGAGCAAGCGGTGTGCGTAACCACCCGAAACACACCCGTCTAGGCAGGGACGAAACTTGTTTATCACCCAGGCGACTGCAGACATACTTTCTCAGTGGTTGAGTAATTGCTATCTGGCTTGAAGTGCAATTCAACCATAACGTAGTCAACGTAAATGAGGCAGCTCTACTATTTCAGACCGGCAAGCATGGTATTCATGGCACGCTAGAAGGACGCTGGCGCCGTGCGTAGCCCGAAGGGCATAACTTTTAATTCGCACAACCCACCCGGCGTGACGAAGGCTGTCTTCTCGCGATCCCTTTCGTGGACCTGAATTTGCCAGTATCCACTCTTCACATAAATCGACGAAAAATATACTGAGTGGCGAAGTAGATCTAACGTGCCGACGATGCGAAGAGGATAGACATATTGCTGAGTCACAACTTTCAGGCGATGATACTTCCCGCAGAATCTTAAAGTTCCTTCATTATTCTGAAGGAGCACGATTGGGGATGCCCATGAACTGATTGACGGCTGGATGATGCCATCGTCGAGAATGTTTCGAACCTGCCCTGAACGACCTCCGTCTCTTTCATGGACACTGGTTTCGGTGACTGGCGGACCGGGGGCGAGTCCTCGTTGGTAACAATGAGGTGCTTCCCTACTGTGGTTTTTCGCACCCTTGAGGAGGTAGAAAACCACTCAGTGATCTCACCGAGAAGTTCAAGGAGCCGTCCTCGCTCTGCAGCAGGAAGCTTCGGATCAGTGTAGAATTCCGTGGGCGGCGTTCTCTGGGTCTGCGATGATGACGGTTGACTCCCGGAGTCCCTCGTTGTGGCCCATGCCGGTACCTTTGGTGTCAGGTGTTGCCGTTCTTTTCGGAAGTTGGTAACAATGTATCTGGTACATTCGTCCTGAAGCGTTCTTGTAGCTTTTTCGACCCAAATTCAGCTTTCAAGAAGAAACTTGACGCTGCGCAGTACTTGAACGCAGGAAGCTTCATCGGACTCGACGGGTATCAAAACACCCAACCGCGACGACAGGTTCACATGCTCGGAGGGTAATCGAACAAGGGCTGGCTTTACCATATAACACTTCGGAATAAGAGGCTGAAGTTGAGCTAGTTCTTACATAATGCAAAAGCAAGCGGTCAGCTAGAACGATAGGGACAAAACACAGACAGGGAGAAACATACATATACACCGCTGACTATAAACTAAGACTTTATATTTCTTCTTTATCACTTTGACCCAAAGATTCACACCTTAAGTAATGCCAATGAATTGCCCTTAATCCTTACATCACAATACTAAATTAAAATACTAAGTTTATAATAAAAATGAAATAAAATAAAATAATTAATTTCATTAGTTAATTGATGCAATTAATTAATTAATTAATGTGACACGGCCCCGTGAAAGGGAATAAGAGTAATATGTGTCGGCGGTGGTTTGTGAGTTGGGTCAGGGAGGTGTTAGTGACTAAATTTAGCATTTTAATGTAATTTATTCATTAATTTTATTTAATTTTATTTTAACTTTAATTTTATATTTTAATTTAGTAGTGTAATGTAAGGATTTAGGGTGATTCATTGGCTTTACTTTAGGTATGAATCTTTGGATGAAAGTAATGAAGAAGAAATATAAAGTCTTAATTGGTATTTAGCGGTGTGTATGTATGTTTCTCCCTGTCTGGTGTTTTGTCCCTATCGTTCTAGCTGACGTTTACTTTTGCAGCACTTCGCCTCCGGCACAGGATGTTGGAGTGTCAATCTGTTCTGTCCTTGGTCGATGACAGCACCGTGCTCGCACAAGCAGTCGATTATGAGGATAACATCCCTCAGAGAGTCCTGAAGAACAACGAACTTCCCCGGGCAGGTTTCACCGTGAATCTTGATGCGGGTGGCGCACCTTTCAAAGGGTGGGAAAATGTGCCCTCCGGTGGTGCGTATCTGCGGAGTGTCTTACGGCGTTGTGACTTTCCAAAGGCGTCGGGAGACTCTCCCTCTCAAAACTGAGTAGGCCGCTTCGGTGTCTACGAGTGCCGACACGTCGTGACAGTAGATGATAACGTGAAGTTTGTTTGGCACTGTTGTGGAAGCGTCGCTTGGATGCTTGGCGTCACAAGAGTGGGAGATTTGCGGCGTTCTTTGAGGCTCTCTACGTCGTCGGCCCACTGCAACTTCAACTCTAGGGGTTACCGCTGCAAGTATTCCCGACGAGACCGGAGAATCAGGCCGTTCCGCCGAGATTGGCGGAAGGGCGAAAACGCACGTCGAGGCGGAGGCTAACGGGAACCTCGTGGTAGAGTCAGCTCCGGGGACAGTGCATGGTCGTCGGAGGTAGTCCGCGATGTCCCTTGGACGCTCCCCAAGGAGTGGTTGTGGGTCGTTCGGCGGAAAATCTCGCAGTCATATATGTCGGTTTGGATACCTCCAGTAGGCGTGGTCTGCCTAGCCGGAAAGATAACACAGCGGTCGTCGATCGGTCGTGCGCCACAAATCCGTATTTCTAGGCGCCAATTATTCGGTGCGGGCGGGCTGGGGCTGCCCCTTCCGACGTCGGAAAATACGCAGCTTTTGTAGGTCACATCGAGGCGGCGTCGAAAACTGACGGGCAGCTGGCGCAGGTGTCCGAGCTACTGCGGCATGCATGAGTCAGGGTGCGCTCCTCGCTTGCTGCTACTCTGGCAGAAACCTCCGACTGGATCGCCCGCTGAGCTTTCTCGAGTACTACTTCGGCTCTCACCTGCGAACCCGGTGGTTGAAAGCAGGCAGGAGCTTCCTGAGCTCCTAATGGACGACGTTGCGAATGACCTGACCAATGCCTCTATGTTGGAGCCAAGATTAGAGCTATACGGCCCGAGAGCAGCGACGGCGTGTAGTTGCTGGTAGTGACTCGCGCGGGCATGCAGGGCACGTTCGATTTTTGTGGCCTCAATGACAAAAACTTCCACTGTTGCCGAAGGGCTGCGTACAACACTGCCAAAGATGTTGTTCAAGCCCCGCATAAAGATTCTTAACTTTTTCTGTATCCTGAGGATTGGCGTGGGTGCTCAGGCGCAGAACATCCTCGACGAATCGTTTGACATCTAGTGTTGGCCCTGGGTTTTGACGGACTGAATTTAGTGTAAAAGTTTCGAGTTAATCCTTAAAAAATGTACGTTCCATGTTTGTGATACAGTGCACCAGGAATTATTAAACTTCGGTATATCGATTTTTTTTCTCCCCCTCACCCCTTTCCTCCCCTCCCCTAATGCTTTTTAATATTGTGTTACAAATGTGCTTGTGAAAACATTAAGCATATGTTTATGCTGTCCTATTTTTGCTGCTGTGGGGAGGAAGAGGCTCGTCGAGCAAGAATTTGTTGATTTTTTTTTCTTCAATGTCTCCTCTCTACAAATGGAGAGAAAAGGAGAGTGTGTGTTTTGCGTTTTTGAGTTTTGTACGAAGTAGGTCTTCGGATCTCTCTTGGCGAGGCTGGTTGACAAATGTACCCTTCAGCACGCTCTCGAAAACGTTCCACGCTGTCAAAGAAGAGCTGTAATTTTCGCACTGTGCCTGCCAGTCCCCTCCAAGAAACAAATGGACTTTTTGCAGGTGCTGCTCGTCCGTCCTGCCATTGCGGCGGGCACCACGTGCATATTGAACTTTGCAGTCTTCCATGTTTTTCTATTGCTCACTGTTGAACAGAGCAGTCGTCCGTGGTACGACAGGCGGTTAAACGATGGCAGAAGCGGCCGGGTTCTGCGACTGGTCGGTCATCGTCGCCTTCTCCGGCTCGGGCTTTTCCAGCAGCAAACCATATTCAGAAGCTTGTCTTTGGGTGCTGCGGCTGGCCCGAATTCAAGTTCCTGAAAGTGAGGTTTTCTCGCCGTACTTGGAATCGGACTTGCGTGATGGGACCGCGGGGTGAATGAGTAACCTTGGTCATATGATGCTACCCTGCCCCACCAAAATAATGTTCTATGTCGTAGATACGACCTAGAACGTTCGGGAGTAAGCTCGGGCGAGAATGACTGGACAAGGTCCGTGCTGGCCTTCTTATCTTCTACACTCAGGGTAAGAATAAACACGAAACTTCTAGATGCACGGAGAGTTGTTTCTTCCGGTTCATGCACGCGGCAATATAAAGTACGGTTATACACCAACTCATGTTTACAAACAAACCGAAGCGCCCCTAGCGGACGCCACCGGCGCCGCGCATGCGCGGTGGACGGTGGACAAGAAGCCCGCCGTCGCACATAAACAAACCATTGCATTGCGTTGTTTTCGGCGTCGGTGGGAGTTCCCGTGCTCTTTTTCGCGTTGGGATTGTTGATTTTACGTCCTCCTAACAATGTCTGACTACTTGAGCGGCTTCAGCAAAATTAACGAGGCAAAACTTTGCGTGAGTAATGTGACTTGCGGTGATTCATTTCAGATGGACGCCGCAGAATGGGCGTTAAAGCCTGACTCCCCCGATAAGATTCTGCTCGATATTTTCAGTCGCGACGTCGCTCGGGCTGCAAGAGCGTGGACCCTAGCTGAGATGGTGGACGTCGATACAGAAAACCGCATGTAGAATCGGGCATTACAAATCGGTGATGGCCGCTGGTAACAATGATCAACATCTTGTATCTACTGTTTACACTGAGTCTACTTACCCCAACCAACCTTCAAAAGTGTTTTGAGGCCTGCACTTAGTCCTTATCGCAATTACCGGGTCAACATTTGGTTTACGGGCCGCTGTTGTTTGAACGCGCTGACGACAAAAATAAGACAAGTTTGAAAGAGCAGACGACAGTTCGAACGCATGCGAAATGGAGTGCGGGCAAGAAGCACCGCGTCCATCGTCCACAAACCTTTGGAATGTCACGTTGTCGGCGTCTGTGAGTCTGCATACTCTTTTTCGCGTTGGAATTGTCGAATCTACGTCCCCATAGCAATGTCTTAACACTTTAATCGCCTGAGCAAAACTATCAAGGCACGTTATAACACCGCTAAACCTTGTGTAAATAATTTGACGTGCGGCGATTCATTCGCGTGAGCGCCACAGAATGGACGCCAAAACCACGATGAGAATCTTCTAGATATTTTCGGTTGCGACGTCGCTCGTGCTGCAAAATTGTAGAAGGTAACGGCGATGATCGACGTCGATACTGAAATTCGGTAGCGGAAACAGACCAAGTGTAACAAGTCGGTGATGGCCACTGGTACTAATGATCAACATCTTGTATGTACTGTTTACACCCAGCCTATACTTAAGTCGTTTGAGGCCTGCAATTATTTCTTATTGCAATCACCGGGTCAAAGTTTGGTCTACGGGCCGCTTTTGTTTGAACGAGCAGACGACAAAAAGAAGACAAGTTCGAAAGAGCAGACGGCAGTTCGAACGATCAGGCGGCCGTGTGAATTCGAAGACGCACTGAACCCGCGGGGGCCCGGACAGCTTGGCGGTTTTCTCTCGTTCATGTTGGAACAAAACAAATACATCTGGCGACCACAAAGTGTTGCCCGCACAAGCAATCGTAGTTCGACAGCGTCTGGTTTACCCTTTTCACGGCTACTGTCCACGTACTCGGACGAACGGAGCGGGCGGAAACACATGAAAACTGATCTCAAAGATTTCCAGACTCTTTTGGCACAACCCCCGTCTCAGCATTTTGACGAGAACGCACGTTTTTTGTCTGGTTTCTCTGAAAAGAACAAAAGAATGCATGTCTTGCACGGCGAATTCTGCCCACCGCCCCGGACCGGAAGTGCGTCCGACGCGCCACCACCGCGGCGTGACGTAGGAGAGTTGAGTTGGTGTATACGTGAATGACATAAAAAAATCCCCGGTACAGCTACCGCTCCCCCACGGGCCATGGCAGGTCAGGTAATGCGACGACGTAAAAGCCGCCTCTTTACAACAAGGAAGGGCTAAATAAAAAAATAAAAAATTAAATACTTCCAAGACGTCCGGACAAATTTGTATATATGCATCTTTCGGGATCCCCTGAAATGCTCCAGCACTCTCTGCCTTCCATACAACGGTGCGACACCACCGTCCTCGCATCGTCACCTCCACCGTTTTTGTGATGAAGGACGACGACCCCTCACACCACTTACTCCGCACAGGGAAGCGGGAGTGTCAAGATGTACGGTCTCTTCATCAATCGTCGCTCGGTCGGTCGGCCATGTCTAGATTCCAAGCTCCGCTGACATAAACCTTTTCTTACGGCGACCTGACGCCAGAACTACGAGCGCGCGTGGAGAGACGGCAGCCAGTGCAGTTCGTCTGATGCGTGCGTCCGCCTTTTCTCGCTCTCGCCATCGACGATCCGACGACGCTCCGTCAACGGTATCGCACCCAAACATCAGCCATCAGCAGCGGCGCGAAACGAGACGACGCTCTGAGCCACCCATTTCATCGATTCAGCGGCGAATTGCGACGGATGAACCGATATCGTCGCTTTGCTCCATTCAACGGTCGACTTATTTCTCTTCCTTTTTTTCTCTATGCATTATAATGCGGAGCTTGATTTTATTATTTTATATATTTTACGTGTGTTTTTTTGCAACCTTTGTATCTTGTTTTGCGTGTCGCTTGTCGTAAATGCCAGAGCTTTCATTTGTTTTGTCGCCTACGCTTCGTAGATTTAGTTCGATTGCAGGGCTCCATCGAGGCTGGTTCCTTTTCTGACGTCAAGCAGAGGCGCTTCCAGAACAAAAGGAAATTGGAGAGGGTATATTGCGTTTGTATGTGAAAGAAAATACGTAAACGTCACAGTGAGTTAAACTCATATTTCAACAAATAAAGAACCACTATAAAAGAACAATTTGATGGAGGGTGTTTCAAAACGTGTAACAAATGGAAGCGCATGTTTTACTCGACTTTAAATGCATTCCGTTGCTTTGATGGTGTTTCAAGATTACGTATGCGTAAGAAATAGGCGACGCCAACAGTCAGAGCATTTAGTCTTTGGGTGGGTGTATCCTAGATTTGAGTTCGTTCAGTGTTCTGAAAGATACCTCTAGATTGTTAATGTTTTGTAATGCTCCAATATCGAACCTGTTGTTCTTTAGAACCGAATATTGCTCCTCAAACAAGTAAGCGAAGAAAACAAGAGCCGCGAAGTGGATGTAGAAAGAATCAATGTGTATTATTATGGTAAGGGATTATAGCCAAGATTAACGCGTGCGCGCAAGTCAATGCTACCCAAAACAATAATGAGATGTCAGCACGTATAAATCAGACCCCGTAACGCATAAGAGGGCTTCATCCCTGTGTGTTCCCTTCTCAAAACTTTCCTAGTTCAAACCTTTTAATTTTTTTTATTTATATTGTTTTCCTGCATAATTGCCACACTTTCCGTACTTCAGTAGATCAAGTGTCATAGGTTTCGCACTTTTTCATGGAATTAAATTGCAAATAGAGCATAGTCTAAAATAATATTTTCTACCTGGAACATTCCAGGTCATTCTACCTGCTCCGGTATTCAGTCACACTCTCACTGTGGTAAAGTTCATTATGAAATAGAAGGAAATAAAAAAAGATCGGATAACTCATTACCTACCGGCAGAACACGTGCACGAGATCTTTCTCTTGGGAACCTCCTGTGGGGTCGCGCCGCAATATTTCCCTAATTAATATCGAGAAACTTTCCTTGGTTTGTCGTAGTTGGTTATCGGAGCCACCATCTTCTTCGGGCGTGCTTTTGAATTCGCAGTCACAGATATTAATTCTGCTGACGACATTCGATCCACGTTATTTCGAAAGCGAAGAATGTACTATATTCTTATTCTGGTGACTTTGCCGATCAGGTAAGTACTCCTTAACACTGACGCAACTGCAGTTATGGAACGTGTCGTTTGCGTTTATAAAAAAAGTTACAAAACTTTGTTAATGATCTGTAGGTCAACCGTAAGGGCAATACGTTGTTATTTACTCTTTCTAGAAAAGGAGAGAGAGAGTATATTTCGATGAAGACCAAAGTAACGAGCTCTAATGGCATTAAGGAAAGCCGTCAAATCTAGGTCTCTTAAAAGAAGCACGCTTGATTATCTTACCACAATTTGGACTATTTATAGCGCTCATGTATGTCGCATCTACGTTTTTTTAACAATGTTTTGATTATAACTAATTCACAGTTTGAAAACATATATTTAGCGGATTTAGAAAATTATTGTCATCTTCGTCAAGGAACGCTTATTGTAAGGACACGTTTACAATCACTGTATAGGTTTCCTCATGGTCGGCATGTCTTTTTTTCCAGAAGAAAGTAATCTCGACAAACATTGACTAAGAATGTTTATTATTGTAATCGCGTCATACTGGGATGAAAGACAACTGAAAACGAAAGTACACAACCATTGTTACTTCCAGGAGCTAACCTTTGAAGGTTCAGCCAAGATGCAGAAATTAGCAATGAATTATTCATACTACGCCATAGTGCACAACGGTGCGACCTTGACGAGTCAGCGCCATGATGTATTAGCGTTGGCAAAAACAGTTAATAATTCATCTGAGCTAAGTATCTTAAAGTGGATCTGCGAGGTATTTGGTTGCATGAGCAGCATTTTAAACAAACACATTTTGAAAGGCGATTGATATGAAGGTGCATTTTTGCATCTTATTGGTAACTCCAGCGAAGTTGAGGGCACCTAGCTGCAAGAACAGAAAGCTCTGGCGGTAGGTTCGCCCGTCAGCCTTTTCGAGCGCATAAAATATTCACAGCGCCTAGCAGTCTAAAGATAAGCCATGAAATTAGGTTGAAAACACTGTTTAAAATTGCCAAAACTTCATTTCTTGCGCACAAGATCTGCAGGTCATAGATTGGGTAATCGCGCCTCTCCTGTATCATTTTCACCTTCAGGTAGAACGGCGAGAAGTAATTTGAAATATTTAAAAAGAAACGAGCCAATCTGGCACAGTTAATTAATAAGAGTAGTAAATTTTCCACTTCAACGTTTATGATTATTGAAATATCGGAATTGCGTTGATTTACAGAGAACTTGAACGCGTACTCCCTGCGAAAGAGAAATAACCCACTCGCATGTGATTCCAAAAGGCTCTGATGCATAGTGGTCGGAAGCTTCCGGAGCCGACATGACGGCACCAGAGGTGAAGCCGGGGGAGACATCCGATATCAAGGGACACGCCCCCAACGATGAGAAAACCAAAAGACGCTATTGGACGGCCTTGGGCACTCTTGGGGGCGTTCCTACCGACATCTACTTCCGGCTTCACTTGGATTTTCTCGTTTGGGTGGCTTGAGCCGGTATGTCGCCTCCTCTTAATCCTACCTCTATGTTCTTATGTCACCTTCCTCAGACTCTGTCCTGTAGTTTTGGATGAACTTTGTTTGCATTTTGCAAGACAATTTGCGACTCCAGAACATCACTGTCTGCTCTCATCACACTTTAATCTAACGTTACGCAACAAAAAGAAAAACTTTTTCTTTTTGCATTGCATGCGTTTTTTTCATGTCTCACCCGCCAAGACTCTTGGCGCATTGCCCTATATCGGGATGCAGGATCAACTCGTAGCAGTAGTCGAACATTAATTATCAATTCCTCTCAATGTTGACTCAATCAGCTGGGATAATTAAAAACACCCCATATTCACACATTTACTCGACTTCGCCTTTATCGTGAGCTATCTACCCCGGAGTGAAGCGGAAGTCTTACGCCTACTTAACATCGTACCTCGAAGATACGGCGACGGTCCTGAGCCTTCCTCGAAGAATTAATCGGAGCGAGCCTTTATTAGGGCGAGGTAAAACGTCAATCCGTTTCCCTTGCCCTTCCTTACCAATTCACTTCACACAAGCATTCTCGTCAACTCAAGCAAGCACCCCTACGCACAAACTCATCGTTCCCTGTCTAGGCAGAAGTAACTCTCAGCGCTTCCGAATCACGGGCACATCCCCAAAACTCCGGCCTTGGGATTTCATCGTAGCGTTCCTACGACGCGAAGGCAGCGACGCCCAAAGCCCTTTTTGTGAAGATAAGCGGGACGCTGCGCTTTGGCTCGTCATCGCGCTCCAAATGGGAGGCCAAATAATTAATGAGCAGCGGCTTCGAGCAGGCGGATTAATCGCTCCAGACGCGGTCCTCCATCCTGCGCCGTCCTCTCTGGCGCGCCTGTCCCCCTGCCGTTGACAAGCGGAAGCTGTGCGGAGTGAGCGCCGTTGGAGTGTCCGTTGAAAGAGCGCGGAGGAGAGGGCGCGTTCGGAGGGCGACGCGTGTCGCTGGCAGGACCGGGCAAACAATGCGCTGTCGCTCGGCGCTGCGCCTAAAAACCCTGTCTTGGCTGCAGTCGACGCGGGGAGACCGCGAGGTCGTCGGCTGCTACCCCCAGCGTGTCGGTTCTGTCTAAATCCACCCGACGGGTTTGTCTAACTTGCATCCGGCTGGGTTTATGAGGCACTTTGCGGTGACGAGAAGATATCCCCAGGGGAGTGCGTGCGTCTTCGTGTGTATGTTTTCAGTGAGAAAGTTAAGGTCTGTGTGTGTGGGGAGGGGGGGGGGAGCGACACAAGAGATGCGGTTATATTGGTTCAGTAATTCTTCCAGCCTCTGCAGGTCACTCTGTTTGTTGTTATGGTTTGCTTGTGCTCGCATTACATCCGAGCTAAAAGGCTGTCAACTCGTTGACTGCTTGAACTCTAGGTTCATTTCTATGTCCATTTAAATTTCTATGTGAAGATCGACGTGCAGCTCTAGTTCTCTGCAGAAAAGATAATGGTCTTATCGTTCTGTTATTGTAAACTAGAAGGTGTTGGGAAAGGTAGGAGGTGGAGAGGACATAGAAAAGTGGACGATTGCAAAAGCGGACATCGTAAAGCTTACTTCGGACTTTTAGGGTAAACTTGAGAGCTGAGCCACTTTAATTAGTGTGGCCAATGACCAGACTCATGAGGAAATTTCTAATTATTTGCGATGATGGGGTATACTTCTTTGAAGTAAACCTGACGATTGTGAAATTCTTTTAAAATTCCAAGACTCTGTCACCGAGCGTATCAATGTTTATTAATTTTTGGGAGTTGTTTTTGAAGAAAATCTAGCTGGACACCTCATAAATAAAATGCATGCAAGCATCTCAAGATCTATTGGTTGTTTATACAAAATTAGATCGCTGGTTCCATGCTGGTTAAAACGTCAGTTGTACTATAATTTAGTTTACTCTCATCTCCATTACTGTTTATTACTTTGGGGTTCAAGTTCCAGACTTGTACCGTACGCATTACAAGTAATCAAATTACTTGTAATCGATTACTTTTCGGAGTAATTTTGTAATCAGTTGATTATTTTTATTAGGCAGTGATCACAAGAGTAATCTGACTACTTTTTGAAGTAATAAAATTACTTGTAATCGTTACAATTTGTCCACCCCGCCCCCTTTTCTTTCACACACTTTTTTTTATGAAATGACAAAAATAAAAGTTGCTTTTTTTTCAAACGGAAAAAAGAAAAATTTTAGCGGAGCTGTAGGAAACGAGGTCAATCTCTTTCTATGTACAGTTTTCGTGGAATGTCCGCTTTTTTTTTTTCCAGCTGGGACTGGGAGTGGGAAGCTCCAGGAAAGCCACAGTGCGTGACAAAGGCCATTCGGTGCGGGGTTTGAGGAAGCAGAATGTAGCTTTGTGAGTCCTCCGTTCAAACTAGCCCCCTCACGCACACACTCACAGAAATAAAAAAAAAAATAAATCCTGCTTAGGGTACCTACTCGTAGCCCGTAGGAGAACCAGAACCAAAGAATGCCCAAAGCGGATGCAAAATATAACAAAGGCAGTTGATATATTTCCCCATTTTCCCCACGTGGTCTTTGTGACAAGCAATGTTTCGAGTTGAGAAATGGTCGGGGCGATCTCTTCCGCTAATGCGTACTACACATGATGCGTCACAAATCCTGGAGCTGCTGCTTTTTTGTACAACATGCGAGCTCATCCACATGTGAATAATAAAATGAGCGACGGAAACTTTGAGCGACAACGCTTGCTCAAGCTTAACAAGATCTAAACCCCCACCCCGCTCCCCCCCCCCCCCCCCCCCCCCCACACACACACACACACTGGCGAACGCCCAAATCATTAAACGTTTTCAAATGAATTCCATGCTTGTGTCCGCATTGTGAAGGTGCAACTACCACAAAGAGGGAGCCAGTTTTTCTTCTTCAATACTTGTGCAAATGTGAAATATAGGTTGGAAGTAGTTCATTGCTATGAGCGCTAAAGGTGTGTCTTCACACAATAAAGTAATCGGAAAAGTAACGATTACTTCTTTAAGTAATGTCCAGTTACTTTTGCCGTCGAGTAATCAAGTAATCTAATCGAATACTTTTTATCCAAGAGTAATAGTAATTGTAATCGATTACTTTTTCTAAGTAACGTGTACAAGACTGGGTTCAACAACTAAAACAAGTATTGATAGGTTGTTTCTTTTGCAAAAAAAAAACAAAAAAACGATGCGTTGTATAGAAAAACTTCAGCGTACTGACCACACAGCACAGATATTTTTTAAATACGGTTTTCTTACCATTAGTCAGCTATTCCTTCTTAAACTTTCAATGTATATCTATAACGAAATAATCAGTGACCCCACCCGCTTCTTTGACGCACTTCTTCCTAGTAACACACGATACAATCTTCGTCACGGCTCCTAAAATATACCTTGGTCTAGGACAAATTATGAACATCAACAATTAGCATGCTTAATACCTGATTTCCTAAAGAAACATCTCGCTGTTAGGGAAATAATTTCACATTGTGTATTAAAAGACAGCTTTAAAATTAGTATAACCCGGTACCTTCGGTAATGTCACGTTGAGTAAGTACTTTCAAATCGTATTTTCATGGCGTATGCGTTGTATTACCTGTTTCATTTATTTCCAAAGTGTTAAGTGCCCTGACGATTTTATTGGCTTTGTACAAAATCTGCTGTGTTGATTGATTTTGATGTGCTATTCAGCTATTCTATTTGCTTGTGGTTCTTTAATGTTTATTGTTCTTGTTTTCGCCTGCTGAGCATTGTAAACGGGTGATAGGACCACGTCAGGCAGAGATAGTCTGCCTTTTGTCCTGTTATTCTTGACCTAGTGTCTAAATGAAACCAATTCAATTCAATTCAGTTCAATACAATCCTCAGCGACATTTTTAATTGATACGTTTATGAAGTTTAAGGTGTTACAAAGCACAACCCACCAGCGGTACCTTACAGTTACGAACGTGATGGTTGGATTAGTCACATGTCAATCTTTGGCCACGTGATCACCCACACGCGGTGAGCGGGGTCAGGTGAGGAAAGAAAGCTGGGTGATCGGTCCGCCAAGCGCGCACCTTTCACTCACTCTCAGCTGAGGAGGAAACGTTGCATATCTGAGTATTACAAAGATATCGCGGTTCAGTCTTGAACGGTGAAATTCCCACCGCTCATGATTCATGCCTGGTATACAAACCGAGAACGCGACAGAACGTCACACGACAGAAGAGCATGGTGACAAAACAACGCGTCCAAAGAATACAGTTACAGACGACTACATGTCAAAACCAAAGCGCCCCTCTCGAGCACCTAAATCTTTTAAAACCCTTAATGTTCGCCTATATTTTTCGCGAGTTGTACAATTCTCGAACTTCAGTGGGCGCGACTAATTATATTCTTGCAGAGGCAAATACCAGTCTTTAAAATTTTGCGACAGATCAGAGCCGCAAAAATAAAGGGTTTTACAGTACAGGTTCTGCTTTCTGGACAGTCTTTGTATCAACTAGCTAAAACTAAACTCACATATTAGGGTAAAATCTAGAAATTTAAGTTCATGTTCTTTATTTTTCTTAATTTGCGAGGGAGGTACAGATAAAAAGCAACTGGAGCTCAGCTTGAAAATCCTATCCTTCCCACAGTAGTGGCGAAAATAGCATTAATATCGCCTGTATTCTTCACAATAACTTTATGTACTTATTTATTTATTTGTCTGTTTATATATATATATTCATTTATTAGATTTTTTATTTACTCATCTTTCTTTTAATAATAGAAAAAAATTATAATAACCATCGAACCCCAAAAGGTGGAAAAACTTTATTTATTTATTTATTTATATGATTATTACATACTGTAGTCCTTTATTAGCCCCTGCAGGTGTGGCTTACAGGTGCATCAGATGCAAATATTTAAAAAAAAGAACACGGCACATTTCAGCATTTCAATTTTAGTTTTACATAACTATCTGTAACGTGAATAGCAATGACTGTAGGAATAAACAAGCAGTGCCCGAATACAAAAATGTGACAGAGAACATTATGGCATGAATTAAGAAGTGTGATCATCGAGTGCTTTATTAAAGTCAGGGGAGACAAAAATAGCATAGGGCTGTTGGTTCCACTCGCATAAAGCACGTCGGCAATAAGTGAAAACTCAAAAAATGTTATTTCGGTCAAATATTTGCTGAAGAGTAAACTCATGGTGGTTCCTAGTTTTCCTGAAAGATAATTTAGTAAAATAAGAGCTTCATTGAATGTAGTGCTTCTTATGGGCCTTAATTTTAATCTCACAATTGTTTTACGTTGTTCGAGACACATTATATTATTAGCAAACATCAACAAGGTTCAAGAGTCCAGCCACCTTTTTATCTTTTTTTTCGGTCCGTTAAAATGGCCAAGCGGCCTTCTCCTAGAAACACCAACTCGTACAATAGAAACATTTAAACCATAACCCCCACTCGTTAAAAACAAATATGCATATACATTGACTGGATATAAGGTGACCAAAAGTCCGTCCAACTGACAGCGATATGTAGACAGGGGTGTGGTGATGTCAACTTGAGGTGGCATAATGTTGTTGTATAATGTCCCTAAACGAGAAAGATGTGACACTCTGCACGGTGAACAGGTATCAAAAGAGGTGAATTTTCTCGTAGCGCGGAAAGGAGCGTGAAAATTGATTTTACTAATAAGCCCTGAAGAATCAATAAAACCATTAACCGCATCATTAATAGTCACATGCAGGATTATATTTTTCATAAATAAAACGAACACCTTTTCATCGCAAAATCTCAAGTTTTAACTATCTTCATTGGTATCAGGGTCGCAAATTGTACTAGCATTTTCCACTCTTGATCTAACGTATGAGTTATATGCTTGAAATTCAACGGATGTTGTAACATGTTTTACTTTTGGTCGAAGAAAACCTAATTTTAAAGAAACAGAGGATAAGATACTTTAAATATTTCCGTGACCGCCGAAGCTCCCAATAGATTTATCATCATATACTTCACTTACCATGACGTTCTTTACTTGGTAAATTACCTTTAAGTGATTAACTTTTCTGGACACACAAAACAAACCGTCTTGCGGAATTAAGCTGCATTTCTCATCTAATGCGCTACTCGTTAATGAATGTCAGACTAGAATTAAGCATTGTCTGCTCAGTTGCAGTGGCTTACTTCTTGAACAAAAAAATTCATCCGCAAACAAGCGAATTTTCACAATATTTCAAAATACTGACTCAATATCTTTGATATAAACCAAAACCAATAAAGGACCGAGCACACTGGGGAACACTAGAGTAAACCCCCTGGGGGCTGGGAAAATGGGCACCGACTTAAACAAACTAGCTACGGGTTTACAAATATGACCCTATCAAATTGGTCATCTCGATTGGTATCCGAAGGCGCTCTATTTTCTACATTGTTACCCTGTGGGACCCTGTCAAAAGTTTTGCTGAAATAATAAAAAAAAAACATCAACCTCTCCAGACTTGTCTAGAGTAGCAGCAAAGTTATGAAATATTGTGACAAGTTGCTTAATGATTGAATGCCCCCTCTGGAATTCATGTTGAAAAGGCGTTAACAGATTTCTTTCTTCAAAATATTTTTGAATATATGTGCTAAAGATATGTTTCATAAGCTTGCATGTAGCACTGGTAATAGAAATCGGACGGTGTTACTGACGACTAAGGATCACGCTTTTGGTGAATCGGTGCTATGCATGATGTCAGTAGCTCATTGGGAAGCACACATAAACAAAAGGAAGCACGAACTATTACTGCAAAAATCTGGAGTTAGATTTCGCATATCTGCAGAGTAAGGTGTTGAAAAACTTATGAGGTCCACTGCCTGATATTGTTTTCAAATTTAGGAACTTGATAAACATTCCACGAAAAGTACTAATTTCGCTTTTCAACGGTGCTGTGGCCGAGGCAACAGAACTGTACATATTTTTATCTAACAACACAAATTGGAAATTTAAGAGTTGAACTTGTGAGCTGTTTGGTTCATTTTATTGATGACCACATTGTTAATCTTGATTTGGTCTACTGGCTTAGTCTTTCCAGAAAATACTGCAAACATTTTGCAGGGTAATGTTTTATAAAGTTTAAGAGGTAACGTAAAAAAATTGTATCTCGCTTATTTGACCTGACGAGTCAGCTCAGCTTGCAGGACATGTATGGTCCCCCTGTTAGAACGTTTGTTTCCTCGACCGCTTTATCCTAAGGGAAAGAATAATTATTTTTTGGGCTGATCCACGCTTTTCTTTCTCCCGTAGATTCACTCGGATTTGGTTTAATGTTTTCAAAACAGCAATCACACCTAGCAATACACTTCTCTCATAGCAAAATCAGTTCGTCTTCGGCAAAATCACTGAAACAGTAGTCGAGGTAAGCCAATACACTATCTTAATTATACTTTGAAAAATTCTTTACCATTGTAATTACCTTTTTTCTTTCCCGAACAGCGACTGGCTCTTCTCAACACTTAGAGAACATACATCGAACGCACTACTTACAAAATAAGGTTCAGAAGTGATCGGCTTGTGTCATGCTCACGTGTAAAATCTTGCACAACTTGGGTGAGATCACATGCGAGCATCGTGTCAAAAATAATATCGTCATTATGTGGGCTCGATAATCGCAACCAGTCGATATACGGTTTAATAAAATCGTAGACTAAAATGATAGATTCACCACAGTATGTCACCAGGCAGTCATGGAGCTGATTTAAATAGTCAAAACTAGAGTAAGGTTGCTCTAACACGGCACAAAGGATTATTTTCCCCCAGATATTCATACTAGAATTAGACATTTGTGATCTTTAATTTGTTCTAGTTCTGTCGCAAAAATAGGTGGCTTAATTACAACTGCAACCTTTTTACTGCGGGAGTGGCGGTACCGACGAAACTCTTGATAGGAATTTGATAACATATCACCGTCAGATACATTTTAGCCTTGTTTCTGTGTTCTCTCTAACATGTGCATCATGATTCAATCAAACTAGTTTGAGTCAGTATATTTTATTGGCAAAAGTTCGTGCCTTCATGTTCGATAGATGCAACTATTTGTCTACATGTGATGATAGAATTCCTGCTAAGAATCAGCAGGGGATTCGTTTGGCGAAGACAACACGCACATTTGTAGATTCGTTCCATTCATACCGACCATAACGAAGTTTGTCGTTCACAAGGAAAATATAAACTTATTCGCTCCCTCATTGCGTCCGCAGTTCAACAGTAACCTCTTCTTTGTAAGGGTACCTTGAGAATTATCGTATTGAATATAAATGTCTCTGCCTTTAAGTTTCTTGGTATTTCGAAGGATTTCTGCCTTTTCATTGAAATCCTGAAGATATAAGATAACTGGCCGCTTTCTTACACGTTTCCCAGTGTGATTAATCCTGGCGACGGAGATACAGGACCCGCCCAGTCGTTTCACAAAAATAGTATCAATTACTTTGCCTCTTAATTCCAAGTCATATTTCACAGCAACATCAGGTATTTCCAAAATGACGAGATTGGAACGTCTGCTCCGGTCGTCTAAATTAGCCAACTTGAAAGTGTGTCTTACTATTGTGTTCTCGAATGTGTGGAGTGTTTAAAGAGCATCGACCTCAGTGATTATAGCTTTTGAACTCAAGCAAGACTTTGTCTACTCCTCCATTTTTGACAAAACATCAGCGATGGATTTATTGATACCGGATTGCTTGATTACCAGATCGGATTGGATTTCAGCTTCACCCTCCCTTATGGAGCTAAGCATTTCCTACATTCTACGTACCGGGTTTTTCTCAATGTCACAATATATTAACAGGTCACGTACATAAAACAATCAACATCAATTTCACAGATTACGGGCGGTTACGGTACAACTACAAGAAAAATATACTCACACGAAAAGCATGATACAGGATGACTGACCTGTACGAAAAAGATGGGAAATCTGCAGGATGACTTACCTGTACTATCTTTTCTACAGGATGACTGACCTGATCGTTTCGTACAGGATAACTGACCTGTACGAAAAGATGATAACTAAATCTGCAGTGGGCGCGGCTTCACCGCGCCCACTGCAGATTTAGTATTGAAGGTTGCCCTTTATAGCCGGCGCAGATGATGGCGTTAGTAACCCGAATGAAGCAGGGGGCGTTGTGAAAACAAATACGCATGGATGATGCCGGTGACTTTCATAATCCAACCGATGAACGTCTGGTACCGGCACCTGGGTGACTGGGACTTTTTACAAAGTTTATTGGCGGCGCAGCTCCGATCTAGGCGGGGGTGCCTGTACGAAAAGGATGGCAAGCCACATGCTCTTGATGGCTTCGCCGCGCCCACGTCTTCACCTGTAATATGCAACACGAAAGCTCGAAATTCAAAGATAAATAATAATTGTCAAGAATGTTACACTGTTGTTACTTCGACTTATATTTCTGTATTCTAATCATTTCATATAATGCACTAAAATAATAAGCTAATTTTGCTGTTTTAGTTATCTGTTGGCGTCATTAATTTAGGTAATGACAAAAACAATCAGCTTATTTGCGCATTAAACACAAAACACAATTCAAAAGTCCCTGGAAAGTTGCTATTTCCTCGAAATACTTTACACCAAAAACATAGCAATAGAAAAACAGTAAACGTAGAACGAGCTCAGAGAGCCTATAGAGCGCAATCCATCAATGCCAGTGGTTAGAAATTGAGCTCCTAGTCTCCAAACAAAATACACGTCCCCGATATTACGAAAGTGCACACTACCTAAAACGAGGGAAAACCAGCAATTTTACTTCGTTTACGTTTAGGTTCCTATGCATTGCGCCGGTAGATATATACTAATTAGAGCTGAAAAGAGGCTGTTCTTTTACGCGAAAGCTGTAACTTTTTTTTTTCAAAAATATTTGTACATCAAGCAAACGCAATCTGGAGTCTCTTTTCTTATGCATACTTTTCTTTAAGTTTATTTTGTGTGAACAGGTTTATCAAAAGGCAGATTTTAGTTCCTCAAGGGAACAATCGGTGGCCGAGTGAGATAGCCCCACTACAGCAGCATATAGGTTCATGTGGGAGGCAAGGTTGCGCTACAAACACAAGAAAAAAGACCCATATTTAAGATTCAAATGCTTATCCTCAAAGTTCGCAATACACTGCATAGGGCAATTTCACGCGACGCACTTCTGGCTTGTACGCAACCTCGAAGGACGCCATGTTGATTAAATTTCACCGTCTGTCTATCGATGCGCGCAGGCGATTTTTTTTTAACTCGGTGATCAGTTTTGTTTTGCGTCATGATCGGCTGCGCTCGCCGGAGTGCTTGGCAGCATATATGAACACCGTCTGGACCTCGATTTTTATATATACCGATATGTATTGGGACTTAAGTCGAGCCTTTGATCGAGAAGTCATCCCGTCAGCGGCCATAGTGGCCCACTAAATTCTCCTGGAAGACTCCAAAAAAAAGAAACAAATCGGAATAAATTTGAGCCTGTGCAAATGAAATACGTGTTCGATCGTAATTACTCAGTTATGTCGTGGACACGACCTCTCGACATGCTTTAGCGTTACAACACCATAAAACCTACGCCAATTCCTAAGCGTGAAC
The DNA here is from genome assembly GCF_016920785.2 of Ixodes scapularis. Lineage (NCBI taxonomy): Eukaryota > Metazoa > Arthropoda > Arachnida > Ixodida > Ixodidae > Ixodes > Ixodes scapularis. Next base: position 8,458,757 of record NW_024609867.1, read on the forward strand.
GTGTAAAAAATGGCAAAAATGGCAGTCGTTGTTCATCAACATGGCGGAATGCAGCTTACCTGAAAAGAAAAAAAAAAGAGTTTTTGTGGAATCGCTCTTTATAGGGTGACACCTGGTAGCGTGGAGCCTGGATTACTGTGAATACACCAAGGTGGAGCCTGGATTACTATGAATACTCAATGTCACTTCCAAGCAAACCTAATTATGGTGATGAGCTTGCAGCTCAATGGCACTTTTTGCAAGTGCCATTCTGCTGCAGTTTCATCATTAATAAAAGAGTGCTACGTTTGAAAGGGGTTACGGGTTTTCATATCAACGTGAGATTCATCAGTAATTGATTCGGTAATCCTTTCTGCGTGATGCATATCAACACTCCGGGTAATGATCGTATTACGAAGGAGATATATTTTATCTACAGCATTGCAAAACCTTCGCCCGATTGGGAGAACAAGACACCATTTCCCTGTATAAGTATTCATTACGTGTCTTTGCTTGTTTGCTTCCGGAATCCGCTAGTAGTTAGCCCTTCATGTATATTTTTCATTGCTTTATGTAGAATAACTGTACCTGGGGTTTAAGAAGTTCAAAGAAAGAAAAAATGTAAAATATAGGGACAAGCAAGTTCAGCGAAACAACGCCCTCGTAATGGAAGTTTAATGAAGAACACATATGATATTTCATCTTGAAATTCCAAGTCACCTTTGCGCAAACCCGGTTTTATATATTTATATAGTAGTAATCTTCCGTAGAAAGGTATTAAGGAAATTCGTTCATATAATCATTGCCTTTGTTTCGGATTTCAAGCACCTCGTCAACATCTCTAGAAATATTGCATTTGTACCTCGAGAACATCTTAATATTGTGAAGTGCTTCGCCTTATGGACATCTGCAACAAGTAATAGCAAGATTGCCGGAAGTGTACGCTCACGGGGCTGTAGCCTGCTCTTGGACGCGTTCGTTCGCAAACTTAGACGTCTGACCAATGCCGCCGGGGCACGTGGGCGTCTGAGAGAAAGACTTTCCATTCCTTGTGGCAAGTGTCCAAGTGCCCAGTGCTTCGCAACAAGATTTTAGCATGGGACACCGAATAAGTTTCCAAAGTTACACAAAGCGTGTGAGGTGAATAATAAATGCTACGATCCTGTAAGTGAAGCGTCCTCGGACATAGCGAGGAAAGTGTACGAATATACAAACATGACTAGGCACTGCAAGATGGCTCATATTACGCCTGTTTTTTGTTGAAAGCTTCAATGGCGAGTGCGCCATACAAAGGCTTTGAGTTGATGGCCCTCCGTGACCATCCATCAGTTTCTTCTTCCTCGCTCCTTGCGAAATAAGTGATGTTTAAACTCAGAATGTTGTATATGGCTGTCGCCTAGCCATTTTTGTTCCCCAACCAGGAACGTAAGTCAATAAACGGTCTGCAACCCGAACCCTGACGCAGCAAACTTCTCTTCACAGACTGGACATCATTGCCAGCCGAACATCGTGCTCGACTGCATCCGTGCTAGTCCCAGCGGGGGAAAATCATCACGTGTTCAGACATATAGCGCCGCTCTGCTCCGTGAAACGACTCCACACCGGACTTCCCCAGAATAAGACCGCAACAAAAACAACAGCAAAAGCAAAAAAAAAAAAGCGCTACTGCAGACGTGCTTTTATTGCCGCCACGGTTTGAGGTAGCGTGAGTATTTTGTTCTCTTCTGCCGCTCGCTGGCGTCAGGGCTCTTCTCGGCGATACCGCGTTCTAATAGTTCTGTCTTCCGCACACATGTTATACTGCGTCTCACACTGCAACGGGCTCCGGAAAAGTCGCATTTACAGTGTCACCGCAGAAAATCGCAGCCAACAACCATTCGCACCCTCCAGTCACCACATGTGTACACGGTTTCTCCGCGCTAACACATCACATCTTCTTTTACCATGATCTTTACCACGCTAGCACGGCAAGGGGGACAACTTTTTTAATTTCTGGCGTTATTTTTTAGACTGCCTTTTATCGATAAAATTAGCTAACAAGTCGTAAGGATTTGATAAATTTCGTTGGATAAATTGACAATTTAGATTGTGCGTTTTGGTCAGAGCTCCTGATTTGTCGAGAAGAATCCACTGCAAAACGCCAATTTGATCCCTAGGAGAAGACGACAACCATATCATAAAGCAAATGTAAAAATAATGGATGCCACTCACTGGACCCAAATAGATCCGGAAGAGCAACATCGTATACGGCTAGGGCACGTTGCGTGCGCCCCAGACCATCGCAGCCCCCTCAAATGCACTTCTCTCGTCAAAGCAAAGAGAAGCACGTAAGCTCGTACATGGCCGTGTTTGTCTGTGGCGTTCAATATTCCATTTAGGATGAGGCTCAATAATTAAGGGTACTGGCACGCCAACAACAATTCCGAAGAAGAGACATAAAAAAAATAAACAAGGCGCCCGTTGAAAGCGTTGCAGAATGGAGGACCATTTTACGAACATCCCCGTAACATGGCCAATAAAGAGCTTTCCTTCTCGTTTTTGTTCGGAGAATCGAGACTTTTTTGGGTTAGCTGACAGACAAAAAAGGCAGAACCAAAAATTTGAGTGACACATGTGGACGTAAAACATAACAAAAGAAACGAAAGAGACAGAAATGCACACAAAGTGCAAATGGTATCAGGCAACGCGCAAAACAAAATTGAGACAGAAATGGGGCGAAACAGCGAAACAACGCGTAGCAAAGGAAAACAAAAATAGAAAACGTAAAACGACACGCTAAAAGGTGTAGTGAGAAGGAAAAACACTAAATATAAAAACCGTCGAGAAAAAAAAAATTAAGCATCTCGAAGACTGAAACGAAATGGAAGGACCGCCGCCCGGCGGAAACAAGGATGTATGGCTCTGGAGTAAAGAAAGCACGCAAAACAAAAGCTGAAGTATGCGCACGTGAACTGCACTCGGACGGAAAGGAAATGGAAAAAGGCGGCAGTCTGTGCCACCCACAATGACGGCGTTTCTTTTCCTTCGGCCCAGATGTCGGAAAAGAAAATACCGCGGAAAAAACACGTGGGAGTGCGCTGCAGGCGTGCGTGCCAGCCTAGATGCCTTGCACTTGCCCCTGACCGCGCTTTTTGGGGAACAAAATCGATCAGTGGATTTGGGGGACGTAAACACGCGGGAGTAAGAACGTCGGGTTTCCAACGACAGGAGGCGCATGCCGAATGGAAAACTAATCAAATACGTAAGTACGTCGGTATAGACAGACCCGGAAAAGAAAGAAAGAAAACGAAAATGTTACAGTGCGCGTGTATATTCACGACCTCACGCGAACACAACTGAGAAATGCGAGATGCGCGCGGAGGAAAAGCGTATGTGCGAAGACAAAATGGTTGGGGTCGAAACGGGCCTCCCCATTTACGCACACCCACACGCACCAGAGCAGAGCGTTCGCCCGCCTTTGTTTGTAGGTGCGTGAGTATTACTGGCGTTGGCTCCTTTCACGTAGAGTTCTGTTTTCTTCCAAAAGAGCAAACGTTGCCCCTACCCTTTCCCAGCATCTCTTGCATCGCGGTCTGCAGCCTTGTTATCTCCCTGTTTTTTCATCCATCTCGTGCCCCACTCGTCACCGCTCATGTCGAGTGGGTTTTTGGTTACAGGGGCATTTGGTCGCGCGTTTTGGACTAGATTCACCGGTTCGCGGCAAAGAAGAGGAGTTTTCTAAGCTGAGGGTCCTGATGTGTTTTAGAGCGCAGCTCTTAGGCACCCGTTTTCAGCTTGAGCGGAGTCACCGTCGCTATCACCGTTGCCGTCGCCGTTGCCGTCGGCGTTGGCGTAACCGCGCGCGTTGCGTTATGGAATAATGCAACCGGGTGTCACCGCGCGCTGTGTTATGGAAAATTATCACACTAAATTTAGCAGAAAAACTTCGCGTCTAAATTTAGCAGAAATATTGCCCCATAATATTTAGCAGAAAAACCTCCCTGCTACATTTAGAGGGAAAAGTTTCCCTCTAAATGTAGCGGGAAATTTTCCTGGCTAAACTTAGCGGGAGAAATTTGCGAAATATTTCCGGCTAAGTGTGGCGGGGAAAGCTTCCCATAATGCAAAGCGCGGGATTACACCGGCTCCGTCGGCAACGGCGACGGCGTCGCCATTGACGAAGAAACTGCCGACAGAAAAATTCTCCGCTAAATTTAGCGGGGAACGTTTTTCCGCAATATTTAGCGGGAAAAGTTTTCCGCCAAATTTTGCGGGGAATTTTAGCGAAACTTGTTCCCGCTGCATTTAGCAAAGGAGGAGGAGGGAAAGGTACGGAGGGGGAAGAGGGGCCATACTCTCCCCCCCCCCCCCCACCCCTCAAAAGCTGCGCTCTAATTCGGCATTATAGAGAATTGTAAACGTCTTTCATTTTTTTCTGGTTACTTTCTTGGTCGTGTCGGAGGAGATGACCATTATATATTATTTTGTTTTGCTCTCTATTCGCCCAAATGGTTTGGATTGGAGGGCCAACGCTTCAAAATTAAGCTCGATGAGTCATCAAACTCCGGAGGCAGTCGGCAGGCATACAGTTCGCGCTCTAAAGAAAAAAAAAAAAGCTCAACACAAAAAAGTTTTGCCACGGTCCATTTTCTTTTTTTCTTCCTCTGTCACCTCATGAGCTGTCACCTCATGAGGAAAGCTTCGCCTACAACTTAAACGATACGCCTCGGTGTTTGACTGTTCTAGAATTAGGAGATTCTCATTTGCATGCAGTGCTATCAGAGCGTGCGGAAGTAGAATGGTAAATAAACACCGAGCGCTGTAACAATTCCAATAAAACATCCAAAGTGACACATTCGTACCTACGAACAGCCGAATGATATTACCTTTATACTTTAGTTTGAGCGAATAAAAACACACACGACAAGGGCAGACGACAACTCTCTTTCATTTAGGAAAACTTTATTACGGTATGTTTCAGAAAACATTGCCATTGGTCTGCCTACATAGCGCGTTTGTGGAGGCTTTCAAGGCAAGTTTCCGGCCCACGGAACCGACAGAAAAGAAAAAAAAGAAAGACGAAGTAGTTTAAGCGTTCCACGGCCGTTTCCCTACCAGCAGCCAAGTCCCTATTTCAGGTGTGCATTGCTTCGGAACACTATAATTCTTCTTTATTTATTTATTTTTTTTTTTTTTGCACTCGGCTTCAGCATCGACGGTAGTTTTTACTGCACGCTTTGCCTGCACTTTCTTCCGTCCTCATCTTGCGCTCGTTTTATTCCGTGCGTGACAGGATTTGGCCGTGCGCTCTGCGCATGCTCGAGTTTTCGTTAGCGTGATCGGACAAGACGGACGAGACAACGTAATGACGTAATTGATGTTAGCTGTGGTCGTTGCCTCGGCGCATTAACACGGCTCCGCGAAATAGAAAGTCACAAAGAAAACTCCTGGTACAGCACAGCAAGTACGTGCGCAGGAACAAAATAACGCTGCACACGAGTGATCAGTCACGCGAGTCGGTGTGCCATTTATAATCTAAAGAGAAATAAAAGGAGCCAGCGGCATCTGGGTTCTCTAGTCTGTTCTGAGGTTGGCCTTCTCCATGGACTCAGCCAATTATCGATTCGTGCTGGAAGTTGAGGAAATCGTGCCTATGGTCGCACGCGATGCTGTTTTGTTTTGTATTTGGGAAATGACTTCAGAGTTAGTTTACAACTCCAGGGGTGCCGCAATCAAAGCAGATCTGACGTCTCTATTGCTGCCGCGGCGAGCCAGAAATAGAGATTCGTTGGCCTGCTCTTCTGCCACGACAGGCCAGGATTGGTGTAACGTTTACTTTATTCGTCTTCAGCGTGCAGGGATTGGCTGAGCGTTTGTCATATTGCCACGTGTGATGCGCACATCAATTTGGAGCAGCGCAAAATAGAATTTTGTCTATAAAAATTAAAGGGTCCCGAGATACAACCTGGATCACCGCCAGAAGAAAGGCTGGCATGTGGGCTAAAGCGGGCTTTTGTTTTCCAAGCTTCTAGAAGGTTAAGAAGTGTTAATCTTAAAACTAATTTGGTGTGTCGGTAGCAGAGACCAAATATCCTATAAACATTTCTAAAGACGGTACTAAACATGCTTTACACCTAATTGCTGTTTCGCTCGCTTCTGGCAGTGAGGGGTGAGAGCCAAGATAACTCATCTACGGTAATTACCGGGCAAAATAAAAATTAAAAAAACATTTTTGTTAAGGATTGAGTAGCGTTCGTGCCGTTTACACCGAAATTCTGAAACGATGTAACGCTAAAACTCCCCGCATAAAAAAAAATAATAATAATACCAAGAGGTATTGATTGGTTCGCAATTGAATAACGTAGCAACAAACAACAGCCACAATAAAGTAACTCCAAGAGAAAACGCGATAGTGCTTTTGAAACAATTATTCAAATACTTTTATTAAAATGGCTGGAGAATCGTTTGTTTGCAAGCGCATTGTACCGTAGTCAGCTGGTGAAGCTGACGCGTAAGAATACTTGGTAACCACGTGAACTTGACAAGTTCCTGATCAGTGTTTGTCGCCTGTGGCTCTGTTGAGGCGAAGTCCGTAAAGCCTTTCCTTTTAGAATAAAACACCTGTTTTTTTAGAGCGCAGCTCTTAAGCGCCCGAATCCGCGTTAAGCGGTGTCGGCGTCGCAGTCGCTGTCGGTGAAACCGCGCGCGTCGGATTATGAGACGCCACAGACCTATACACTAATTCAATTCCCCGCCAAATTTAGCGAAGAAACTGCTTTGTTATGTAGGTCTGTGATGTCCCGTAATGCAACACGCCGCATTAAGCTTCTTCGCTAAACTTAGTGGGGAAACTGAATTGGTTTTGAGGTCACGTGACGTCAATTTTGCCGCTATGTCTAGCGGGGAAACGGAATTCTTTCACAGGCGACGTGATACGAAGTTATGAAGCGCCATTTTCTCCGCTAAATTTATCGAAGAAACTAAATTGGTATCGAGGTTGCGTGGCGTAAGGTTTCCAGCTTAATTTAGCGGGTAAATTGTGACGTGATGCGACGTCACGGACCAAGGCTTCAAGAGATGCGACTTCACGAGGTCCGGAACAATTGGACAAAAACATTTGACGCTGAAACAAACACCGCGCGCGTTGTATTATGGGGGTCCCACCGAACCCTCCAGTTTTTTCCTTACCTACCCTAAAATAAAGTAGAAATATATAATACATATATCTCTATTTTTTTTTCACTCTCAAATTCTCTCGTACGTTATATCGCAAAATCTACAGCTCTAATTTCTATTAAAATTACGCGTAAACATCGACATTTTTTTTTACTTGACCACTTAGGCACCTGGCATCGTTTCTAATAACCGCGCAAGTTGCTTTGGATAAAAACAAAAACGCAAAAGGAAGAAGCGTTTAGGACCGCTTTAGGAAGGGCTACTCTAAAATTCAGTAGATTTTGTTTAACGGTGTAATTTAACCAATTCAATCTAATACAATGTGTCCTAAACGGTGAATTCTATGCTACATAATATAGATTGAAAACGGGCTGTCCGTAACGTGATGTGTTTTACAACTCACCTATAAAAAATCTTTCACCCAAGGTTCACCGAAATTGCCGAGAAATATTAAGCATTCCACGGCAAGAAAATTGATGCCGTATTAGTCATTTTTATGGTACCTATTTATAAAGGTACAAAACAATTAAGAAACCATTCAGTTTTGAACTAGTTTTAAACAGTACAATTTTATTTACAATATATAAAAATGAGGTTGCAATAAGACACTTGCTATGCATCGTTTAAAACACCTAAATTTGACAATTAATTAATATTTGAGCTCGTAATATGTTTTGTGCAATCTTGACTTTTTTGTGGGGTTCTCTGGATAGATTTCTTTATTTTCAGTTACATTTCGCAATTCAATATTTATATTATAATGTTGTTTTTAAATTTTGAGCTGGTTCCCCTTGATTTCCTTAAAGTTTGCCAAGTTCTTACGTGTGACTTTACTAAGGTATTTTAATGGAGTTAATATCACCAGAATTCTCAAACAGCCATTTTTAATATCACCAGAATTCTCAACCAACATACAGATTTAATATTATACGCATGAAATAAAAATCGTTATACGTATTTGAGTGTGCGAAAATTTTGAAAATCTAGCAAATTTGGAACCGATATTCCGAAACCCGATTTTTCATGTGCTTTATTTTTATAGACCCAAAGTGTAATTTTGGTTTATCAGGAAATATAGTTAGAATATGTAGTATTTCCTTTGTGGGACCGCGATCAAAGCTTCAGTCTTGCCAGTTGTGCGCTGTGACTGCATCCACGCAAGGTTGCCACTCTGGCCAATAGTGTGGCGTGAATAGGGTTGACAACTGAAAACTTTAAATAATTTAAATTGTGCATAACGCGGAGTAAAGGCCCCTATGCTGAGTTGCATATGAGAACGCTTGAGTGCGTTTGGCTGCGTTGCGTCGAGAGACGAAAGCGAGTAACCGGCACATCAGTGTTCGCCCGAAACGTGGAATCCAATTCAAGGAATGGCTTGGCACGCCACATAAGAAACAGGGGTATCCTAGTTTCTTGCAGCCGCATTGCAGTCAAACGCACTAAAACTTACTCAAAACCTCCCAAAGGCATCTGTGCGTAGGAACCTTGAAACAGATTTTTCTTTGTATCAAAGCTTGCCATTTTGCGACGCACATCTAACAAGTGTCAAAGCTTTAATTGCGATCTGATAAACAAAATACTATATATTATATTCATATTTAATGATTATCTCTATCATACCCTCCTACTAAAAAAAATTGAAAAAAATACAAATTGGGTTTCTGAAAAAATTGATTTCGAATATGCGAGATTTTTGAAAGAGTTCTCATTCATATGTATACCACGAACTTTACTTTGTATATAACACAGCATTTGTATGAAATAAAATGATCTACGTTAGAGCTTTTTGGTGCCATCAAGGTAAATCAAATATCTTAAGTATGATTCACGTAACAACATTCCACACTTCGCCAAGAATCATACAGTACAATTTCTCCGGCAATTTACAAACAAAAAATAAAAATAAAACATCATTTTTAATTTATCAGGCATAATAAAACCTTTTTATTAAATTGAAACTGATGGAATCGTTGTGAACTAGCTTGAAAGTTTGCAGAATAGCAAACGGTCTAGCATTTGTTCCCAGACAGGAGGAAAAGACTACGTTACTTTTCGCCTTGGCCGCTTCAATATTCAATAACATAAATAAACACATTTTCGAAAAAATGCGCCCAGCTTCCCGTTGGCGCTTTCTTTCATTTTAAGTCTGCTGCCAAAACATATACGTTTTGCCAAGATTAAGAATTCAACTTGAAAACTGTGCCTGAATTGATTTGAGAATACCCCTTCTCTATATTTTTGGGCATACCGGACTGGGCATCAATTTTAATTCGTTTTATCATTATTAAAGTATTTTCTCTCTCTCGCTCCAAATAGTCCATCGGCACTGCATAATACGAAACATATTGTTAATCCGCTCAATGCGTGGCTGCTGCAAGAAAGGTTTGCTTAATATTTGGTTATACTCGATTTACGCTGAGTGCCCACGGTGCTTGAATTCCGTGAATAAATATATGCCAGCACTTATTACGGTTGGCGTGCAACGTCAGTTTACGAATATGCTGTCTTTTGTTTTTCTCCTTCCTATCAATATTTTTGTAACGGTGTGATCCCGGAATTGACAGACACAATTTACCGATTATTTCGTCGACACTTACGTGTTATTCCACTGAGGCATTCACGTGTATTTTGCCAGGAATCTGTCTATCTGAGAGTACAACACATAAAAATGAATATACAGAGACATATTCTAGCCTGTTCTACCATATTCGAACATTGCAAAAACAACACACAATAAACAACATAAATGCGTATTTCGCCTTGTACACTTTCAGACCCCCTTAAAAAGAAAAAAAAAACACATATATATATACTGTAAACGACTTAATTTTCGCAAGGACCTAATTTTCGTAAATTTCGCGAATCGCCTACAATTCGCGAAAAATAGTTCCCGCGAAAAATTTCGGTAAAATGTAAACAGATTGGAATCTATATTGAGATTCCACCGCTTCACGAAAATTAGAACCTGCGAATTATTACAAAGCCTAAACTTTGACCTAAATTGCGAAATATTGAGCCCGCGAAATATAACTTGTTGAAGGTATATATATATATATATATATACCTTAAACAACTTATTTTTCGCGGGCTCAATATTTCGCAATTTAGGTCAAAGTTTAGGTTTTGAAATAATTCGCGGGTTCTAATTTTCCTGAAGAGGAAACACACACATAAAAATATATATATATATATATATATATATATATATATCTTTGTTAGCGCATGTCTTACGTATGCGCTGCACGCGTCGGATCGCCAACAATACACGAGAAGCGCTTTTTTGAGGCACAGGCATCAAAGCGCATGATTGTCCGCTCCACGCGTGCCAAAATATAAAAAAAAAAACGCGCATAAACTTACGCGGAAAAATTGGCGCGGGAAAACGCGAGCAAAGGAAGCGGCATCGCTCGGGGAAGCGCAGTGTTTGTTGTGTGTCCTCGGAAAAGAACGCGCGGAAGTTGCAACGATGAATTGTGATGCAAATGCGGCCACCAGAGCGCTCTCGCGTTCGTTTCTGTCTCATCTCAGCTGAATGCGCACAAGGCCCCCGAGAATGCCTGATTATTTTCGCTCGCTTTATTTTCTTTTTTTACTCGTAATTTTCCCTGGAAGTATTTCAGTGTCCGGGTACCTCGGTCTCCGAGCCCAGAAAGTTCTTATTAATGCGCCTTTGCGCATGCGCCAGTGTACGCTTGACATGACAGAATGGGAACTCATATCTGTTCCGGGAGACGTCTTAAATGTGATAAGAATGTATAGTCTTTTCATTTGGACGTTTTTACTATGGGAGACGAGACGTCACTGCGTTCCACTGGATATGTAATTTCTTTCAGCCAGTTGATTGTGTTTACTGTGAGGTTTGTGAGTTGGGCGTTGTGTATTTCAGCATGTGGCCTAGTTTTGCGTAAAAAGTTTCTCGAAAAGTCATTGCGCAAACCACGGAGAACGTTAGCTTGAAATGACTTTAAATGCAGCGAGGTTTGTCAAATCGCGTGTGGTCGCACCTCGGATTTATAAACCTTTCTCCAGCGGGAGCACCGCTAAAAGGTAAAAACCAGTGCGTGTACCATTGAGCCTAAGGCTGGAACGAATGTACCCAAAACCGAAGGAAAATAAAAAAAAAAAAATAATTGTAACAAAAAAAAAATATCCTGCCTTTAAGTTTTTTTCTTTTTTTGGGGCGTACCATTTCCGTATATTTATAGCACAGCAATCGATCAATTATTTTAAGAAAAACGGAATTATGATTTTTTTTATTTATTACCATGAAGCACGTTTTTTATGATCCGAATTTCGTGCGAATTTTCGTTGTCTTTCCACACTTGCGTTTCAACATTTTGTGGCCCAAACACATACACATATAAACAAAACCATCGAAGTAGTAGATGAGAATAATAAAATATCTAATTTGGTTTACGCTATTCTCAAGAACCTAGCATACCTGTTGCAAATACACTCTTGGGAAATGTATAAAAAAAAATGGCACGGAACTTTTTCTTTCGAGTTTCGATTTTCGTTCACATAATGGTCACCCTTTCTTTGCTTCCTGATTTGGTTCTTCGGCGCTCTCATCTGCTCTAATGCCGTATCCTCATTGGTCGCTGGGAGATAATCATGGTCTCGGGACTCTCCAGCCTCTGCGTTCGTTCACGTACCAGGGAAAAAACCGCCTTTTTACACAGAATGTGCTTAAGGGTAGGATTTCATAAAAAAGCATTACGCGGCGAGTGAAAAAAAAAAAAAAAAAACGCTACACGTAGGCCACGAGGATATGACGCATAATTAGAACATAGCAGGCAATGCAGACCCACAAAAAAGCAGATAGGAGGCATAGTTAGTGATAGTAATTTATACGGAATCACACTTAAGCAAATCCTGAGTTTCGAGATTTAGATACGGCGCAGCAGGAAGTGAACCCCCGACTGTGCGATTTACAGTTCGAAGTCTTTGTTCAGTACCACGAAGAGGACGCAAAACGGGGCGAGCGCAGCAGCTTTCCAAATGTCAAAACCGAGTTCCCCACATGATTTCTTGGCGTCGCCGTTAAAGAAAATACGGCATTATAGTAGGGTGGAAATCTCCTCATCGATTTCATCCAGCAGCCAATAGATAGCTTAGTGGAATGCATACGGGTGTTATTCGCCGGAAATGGATATTACTTGGACGGCCTAAATTGTGATAAAAGAACGGGAACCAATACAAAAAGTAAAAGTTTGCCCGATTGTTTCGAAGGAAAGCCGAAATGTGACACCTGTTTCGTTAAAGCTAAAGGTTAAAAAAAAAAAGGAATGTCAGTTACGTACTCGTTTCCGGAGATAATCTCGATATCTATATTTTTTTTAAACAATTAAGCGTTCAAACACAACTGCAACAAACACCGTCGTATTGCCTCGATATTACACCTCAAATAAAACCCAGCAACGAGATCTAACATTGGAGTGCTTACCGGAAGGCTAGTTTGGACGTTTACATGCGCTCTCGGGTTCGAATGAAATGCGAAAAGTGACGGAACTTTGTGCCGACTACCGGCGCGGTGCAAGCTTGAGCTGTGCTTGTGCTTGGCGAGGGTCTAACCTATTGAAGTGTGGCGCTGCGAGGTTTTGCGTCCTAGTCCGACGTGTTTGATGTTCGCCAAGGACAACCCAAGCTTAAAGCTGCGCCGGTGGTTTACTCAACGTTCCGGCACAGTTTAAATTTCATCTAAACCCGATGGTACGTTTCAAAAGGTGATGGAAGTGACATAATTGCGTCGGATTGATGGTGGAAATTCGCTCCACCAATCAGACGTCATTACGTCACTTCCGTAAATTATCAAAATGTACATTAAACGTTCAACCTAGCCATCCTGGTCGACCTTTAAAACGACCTTTATTTGTGTCTGCGCCAATGTTTAAAATAAAACGATTGTAAAAGAAAACAAAAACAAACAAACTTAGCCGTTAAAAAAAAAAAAGAGCCCATCGATTCTTTTGTTTTGAACCGTGCAAAAAGGCCCCGTGCTTCTGTTAAGGAGTCCGACTTTTTTTTTTTTTATTGTCTCTGTCCAGTTGCATTACCGGCTATTCCCGGGCGGGCATTGGCGCATAATGCGGCCATTCTTAGCGAGTAACTTTCCATTTTGAAGCCGTCGGCCACGGCGAGAGGGGAAGGCCGGACAGCCAGCGAGCCAGCGGAGACGAATCGTCGAAGCCATCGCTCGAAACGCATCTGAAACGGCCGGCTGTGGGGCTCGCAGCTTCGGCTCTTCTATAGACCACAAAAAGGCGGGAATTGGAACGGCGTTCCAGTGTCCTGCAAAGCCATCTCACGGTAGGGTTCTTCCCACGCTGTAACAAACAGCGCGCCATTGAAGGCGGCAATTCGCGGCCGTTGGACGTTCATCACCCGGCAGAGCAGCCGCCCGGCACTTCCAACGAAAGAAAGACAGAGCGACCTAGGGCAACAACTTTGCAGCTGGAAGCGCCAACAGCGCCATCACCGCCGCCAGAGAAAGAAAAACAGGCGACGAAAACAATGGAAACCATAGAAGGTGGAACGAAAATAGAGACGAGAAGAGGGACCGCGGTATGAAATAGTTGCTTTTCCAGCCGTGGTTAGTGCTGCAGACCTGGGCTCACAATGGCGGGGCGGTTCCGTGGGAGAAAGTTGTTATGGTGGGGTTCTGTTTTCTTCGTCGTATCTAGAAAGCCGCAAAGTGCATTCATCTGCCGCTCATGAAAGCAAACTGTCTTCTGCGCTGGCAGCGCCATGCCACTCCGTGGCGAACGGTGATTGCGCCGCACGCTCGTCTGCTACGCAAACAAAATACACCGTGTACGATCGGGATAGCTCGCTTTTGCGAGGAATGCACGAATTCGGTTTTACGAAGTGGCGCGACGGACGTAGAGGCAGGGTAACTAAATTCTGTACGCGCTCCGAGTTATCGACATTCTCCCGAACCAAAAATCTAACCTCATACGTAATGCAACGCTGTGTCATTTCATCCCAATGCCGACGTCCGGCACCGAGCAAAGTGAGATATTTCATGAAGAAACTAGAAACGGCGAAAGGAAACGTCCGAGGATAACTGGGAAGCCCAAATCTGAGCAAAACAAATCGATGACCAATGCTTTCCCGCCGCAGCTCCTGGACTTAACGCTCGATCAAGGAAGGCATTTCCGGCCGTCCGTGCCTGCCCTGTGGGCTGCAGGCTGCCGCTGAACGGCGCTCCGATAAGCGCTGACGTATGTGGACCCCACCGCCTCTCTCCGCCTGGGCCTGTGCGTGCGCGTGTCTGTACACAGGGGTGCGACGCGGCGTTGTTCGCTGCTGGCTCCCATAGAAAGAAATACAAAGAGAGGCAATAGGTAATTGGACTAATGCGATAAAAATGGCGGAGTGCGCAGAAAGACGCCTGCTGTGAAGGGCTACGATGCCGTTCTGGTGGTCTCATGAAGGCATGCCTTAGGAACTGCGGTTAGTGAAGAGTGAATTTATCGAGTCGCGTACTCATGTTTCGAAGTGTACAGCCTGCATACAGCTAAATCACCTTGTGCGGATTATCTAAGAGCGCTGCGAAGATATACGTGGATTGCTGAGCGAATCAATTAGAGGATGGACGGACAAGGCGTCTGAGATGCGTGCCATTTGCCCAGCAATCTCGCTCGGTTCGTAGTCCACCTAAGAGATGTTTTGGTTGGCTCTAACCTCCGAGCATCAGAACTCGGAAAAAGGATTTGTTTCCATGAAGGCCGTTGGAAGTATATGAAACCAGTTGCGGCATGAAGATGCGGATGATATGCCCGTGCCATAGTCACGTCTACAGCAGAAATCCGGGATAGCCTTGTTATGGCGTCGATTAGACGCTCGACGGTGTGCACCAAGAAAAAACAGAAAACTGTTGTGCGTCCTACGTCTGCACACTTCGAGCTCCTGTCTTTCCGTTCCATGCGTTCACATACGTTAGCTTCACATTTATATTAACCAAGGTCGGTGCCGGTGAGTATTTGGGTGGTTTCAAAGCACACTGAAAAAATGAGGAAGAAGCAGCACGTACAATCCCGTCCATGTTATATGTACTCCTTCTTCGTCATTGTGTTGTGTGCCTGTGCTTTTTTGTGACTTTTAAAATTTTTAAATGAGCATCAACCAACAAGCTCAATCTAAACTCTAAGTTCTGGTTTGACAACATGAACTCTGCGAGTTGCTGGTGTTCACTAGTAACTTGAGCGTCCTCCCTGTTTTTCCTTTCTTAATGTCTTCAATAGCTCCTGTTCACGTTTACACCATGTTTTTCTTCTGCATTGGAAAGAAACGATGCAGCACTATTTCTAACCGCGTGCAGTTCATTTGTTTCGAACGTTTTCACAGTGAAGCTTGATCCGCAACGCGAATAAAAAAAATACTGTTTTGTGTAGCAAACAACCAAATAGGCATAAAAAAAGATCTCTCTTTAGGTGCTTCATCCTGCACAGTTTCTTGACAATATTTTGAGCAAAACTACCGGTTTGATACCGGCCTGCGATTAGTACGTTCATGTGCGGAGTCGTCGCTATTGATCATACACACCACTACCGAAGTCTTATCTGGCTATCGGCAATTTAATGGCGTTGGTCGAAGCGACAGGATTTATTCTACCAAGTTTGATCAAGAAAATTGTACCAATTGTTTTGGCCTTGATAACTGAACGTTGCATTGGAGAGTAGGGTACCTTCGTCAGAATGTAACGCTAGCTTTGAGGATATATTGTGAACGTTGGAGTACATCGCGTTATCTGCATAAAAAATTTAGAGACAGTCGTAATGTTTCTACTAGTCGACGTTCAGTAAATTCAGTTTTGTCAGACAAGAAATTACATTGTTTCAGTGAAATAAGCTTCTCAGAAAAAATGTAGTATATAAATATTATTTCTTTCTGAAAAGTCTATTTACCTAACATAAATGACAAAATCGGCCGGAATGTCATCTCTTGTTTTGTCGATATTAGGCCTACGGACGTCATGTTACCAAGACATTTCGTTTCTTTTTCTTATTTCTTAATCCCCAACACGTCATGTTCTCAAACTTTAACATCCTGTCGTCACCGCTAATGTCACAATCTGACGGAGATGCAGTTTTCTTCATTGTTTATTTTATATATGCAGGCCGCAAAAGTGCCGTTAATTTTCTGGGTCGAACCCTGTTAGTTTGGCCAACAGCAGAACAATGTTGGCCTTCGGATGCCTAATCGAGTAAAACCAAATGCCAAAGTTTCCCACTGCTACGAGCGTTAAAAAATTTAAAAAAATTCCTCCACGTATTACTTGTAGAATTAGCGCCTTCCACGCAACATCTTCATGGCCTAAGCCCCTCGATCGATGAGAACATCCCAGGTTATCTTTTTAGGCATTCTAAGGCATACCAGCGGCTCACCGCTTCGCCTTGTGTTTATGTGAAATCTTAGTGCTCAAGCAGTTAATGTAATTACGTATTTACCGTTATGAAAGTCTCCCTTTATTTTGTTGACTTCTTGGCGCTTGCAGTAGCACCTCGGTGAGACCAGTTCGCAACGCTTTTGAAAAGCCAGAGCATTTCTTTCGGCAGCCCGACGGAAAACTTCTGCTCTGCAACACGAAACGATATGTATTCCCGGAAGATTGGTAAATGAATAACTTGACCAGATAGAAGAAAACAAGAGGAGAAAAGAACTTTGTCTCAGCTGTTTCTTAATTTCGTTTTGCACGCGTTCTTTCTTAGCGTAGCTACAAGCGGCACCCCTCAAGTACACAGATGCAATTTTTTTTTTTTAAATTCCAGCCTCTTGCTTTTAATTTTGCGATTAAAGTCACCTTTTTGTGATCGAATTGAGGACGGATTCACCGCACCTCGTTTCACGATTGTAGGCTCGACCGATTGAAAGTACAAGCGGTGGCCCAAAAGTACTGACTCTAGTAACTTGCCTATGCGCCAAGTGGAGTCGCAATAAGGGTTATGAAGTGTCTTTAGAGTGTTTCGTTCAAATCCTAAGACAAAAATTGGAACTGCGTTTTGTAGAAAATATTGTGAAGCTTCATTGTCTAACAAGCCGAAGCCGGCAAACGGGTTCTTGCAGACGAGCGACATCTTTAAAGTATTCTGAGGTTCGCAAAGGCTACTGGGGAAAGTAATCGAATGGCCATTATGGGCAAGCCGTAAATGCATATGCTTCTTATATTGTTCGAAGCACCGGACAAAGTGAAATGCTGTGAGCACCACTGCCCCCCCCCCCCCCCCCCCGCTTCCAAAATAACTTATTTTCGTAACAACGTTGGACAAGTAAGCAATTCAGATTTGGGTTACAGAAGATTCAGTACTGCGTGATGCACGTTAGGGAACCGCAGCGTTTGATAGCGTGTCGATTGAACTTGCGAATATCTCAATCAGGGTGGCTAAATCTTTTATGTAAAGCGCAGACACGAGACGCTCATTAGGGCTAACTTTCTGCCGTTTCATCAAAAGTATAACAGATATATTTTTTTTTAATCTCTGACAATACTTATGGCCATGTCTGTTCTTGGCATTGAAAACCGGAGTAAACTAGCGAATACTGCCGTCACAAATCAAGAAAAAATGTGCCTCTCGTCATAAAGTCTACGACGCTTTAAAGAAGCAACGAAGACAAACAAAACTTATATTTTACGAATAAATTGGCATCACCCTTGTAATAGAGAACGTTTACCTAGTTTAAACCAAAAACTGTTGCTTCTGCGACACAAGATTTATGTAAGAAAACAGCCCCAAAACAGTTATACCGCTCACCACTCAGGGAGTTTTGGGAGAAACAAATTTCTAGTTGAGATTCATGCCCCAAGGTCATCTGGGGTTCGTGATGTGGCATGATAATGCGTTCAAGGCTCGTATTCTTTTTATAACGTGAGTTGTTTACAACTATTGCGTTATGACGTTGAATACAATTTGAAGGTTTATAGATCGGCCAAACATTTTGTTAACCAGAAAAAAATTACAGTAATTATTTATTCTTATTTATTTTAATCGTATTTGCTTGGGACATTCGAACTCATCTAAGCGCTGATTGTAAAGGCGTTCCACAACAAAACGTAAAATCAAGCGTTGTTGAAAATCCGCGTCGGCTGGTTGAGCGCTGTCTTCGCGAGGTTCAAAATAAGTTCGCGGGACAATTGACAATCAGTGGTGTTCACTGAATTTCACTGCGCACCACGGCTATCGGTGTTGACTAAGGAGCCTTTTGCCGACCAAGTGGACAGTAAAGGCAAAAATCGAAAATCGAAGAGCTTCTGAAATACCGCTCTTACACATCATAGTCTCGATGCTAACTCAGTCTTCTTCCGTAAGATAGCACTGGAGGCCTTCAGAGCCACGCGCCCGTTTCTTCTTGCAGAAGAGTTTTGCTTTTGGCAGAATATAAGTAGAACGCTCTTGGAGGATTCACTTTCAGTGAGGATACCTGCATGGTTAGGTTGTAAATTTACATATACATTTTAAAAGGTCACGCAAGTGAGGTAGTGATGTCTGATTGGTGTGGGCGATTGCCTCCAACAATCAAACGCTAAAACATCCCTTGCGCTGTTGTTTCTTTTTTTACCATACCCCTACGCCACCCCCCCCCCCCTCCCCCCCGTTGGCTATCCTCTACGGTCCGCCTGTCTCCCGATGACTGCGTTATTTACAGACCCATATCTAACACAAATGACTCACTTAATCTACAGACTAATCTTGAGCGAATTAACGCACGGTTTTCAAAACTGGCAAATGATTTCAAATATTGTCAAATCTAATTCCCTTTCTTTTTCTCAAACTCGCCAACATCTTCATGCTTCCTGCTCTATTTGTAAACTAAACTTATGTTCCGTCTCAACTTACAAATATTTCGGAGTTCACTTAACTCAAGACATTTCCTGGAAAACTCCTATTAACAGCATCACTACCGATTCAAACAGCACTCTTGGTTCTCTGCACCGTAATTTTCATCTGGCGTCTTCATCTGTCAAAATACTTGCATACGTCACGTTAGTACGCATAAAATTATAATATACAGCATCAGTCTGGGACACTTACTCTTAAATATTTTGAATCTTACACAGAATCACTTCAGAACAGGGCAGCTTGCTTTATAACATTTCCGTGCTCTAGCTTTGCTTCCTCCATTGAAATTAAACGAAACTTATCTTTGGTTCCCTTAGGCTCACGCGCGTGTATTGCTAAACTGCGCCTTTTCCACAGGTTTTATTACTATGACGATTTACATAGCTGATTCACTTTGACACCTCATCGCCTGTCCGCTCGTGTTGATCACCCCGCAAAATATGTCCTTCTTTTCAACCGAAATACAGAATGCCTTAGCTAATTTTTCCCGGCGAGATCTGCGCAGTAAAACAGCCTGCCAGAATTTATCCTCTCAATTCAAGATATACACTCGTCCCGCAAATTGTCATCATCACATTTTCTGTAAAGCTATAGTCTGTTATGAAATACCCAGACTCCAGGGTTCTTAGAGTATTTAACTCAATAAATCAAACGACATGGTCAAAAACCCCACAATGAATTGCAATCTAAAAAATCACACCATGGGCCCCCTAATCGATGCCAAGATTGGTCAAAACGTGACAGGTTAGGCTCCCACTTATTGGTCCCTTGTTCAGCATTTTCCACTTTTTTTCTGAATTGGGTTTTGTCCGCTGTTTGAATAAGGATTTGGAGACGAGACAGTTTGAAGAATGGTCTTGAATGACCTCTTTCGAATGTCTTCTCAACCCGGCCTCTATCTTCTCCACGTTTTTGTTTTTTTTATTTTACTGATCTTTTTTATTAATGTCTTTCTTCCCTTTCTTGTGCCTTAAAACATATTGGCGGGTGAACTGGCCAAATGACGCGTACATTCTAAATTGATTCCTTTTCGAGATCGAAAGCTTCCTCGGTATCTGAAACGGTTTCCAAATGGTTTTCTCCCAGGAAGAACTTTGTGTGGTCTAGTAGGGACTGGCTCAAAGGCATATCGAACCGGCGAATCTCTGGCGGAGTGAAAAGAAAGGAGAAAGCTCGCGCGGCTCGTGTTACGGAACCGCGCTCATGTAACAAACGATCTCTAAGAGCAGGAACAAAAACATACGGGACTGTGTTTCTGCGGTGCTTCGCTGTAGACTACGTCGAAATACGATAGCATTGCTTGTCTTCTATGAAGGCTATATTCTGCTGATTAAATTGCGACAAACACAATTGTGGGTAACTAAGCATCAATGTATCCGCCTTTTCCATTTGTTTCTGCTAACGGCATTTCTTCGGCACGATGAGCACGGTCATACCCAGCCCGTCTTCGTTTCTGCTCATTAATCTCCACTCAAGTCTTCCCATTTTTAGTGCGAAAGCATTAACTATCTCATGAAGCGGAGCCGGCGGCGTCTGTAACGGCAGCAAAGAACGCCAAAGAAACGCCCATTCTCCCATTGGCTGAGTGCAACGGCTCCTAGATAGCCATTGGCGGCCACAATGGAGGAAAGAGAAGGGCGGTCATCTGTATTCTAAAACATGCTTGAATATTGTTCCTCTAGAAATTCCGACGCTATGTTTCCGGAATATTTACGTTCCCAGAGGAGTCTGTCCTCTGTGATAGTGGTAGCATGCTTTCTACATTTGTTGTCAAGCGTAACCTGCCGTGAATTGTGCAGATTAATTTAGTGACACTAATCTGAAAGGTGATGACGCAGTATATATGTGTCTGAAATATTAGTTTACGCAACAGATAAACACTGCAGTTCACCAAAAGAATCTCCAAATGTGTTTTTTTAATAAGACCTGGCGACTGCTGCGAACGGATTTCCTTTCTGATTAAAACTCTGGACCTAAAGTCCCCTACAGACGATTTGTCTACCCAGATGGTTTCTGCACAATGCTGGTTTTAAGCATACGACACCTAGTTTTCGCATAAACAAACAATTTGCCCTCCTACGAATGCCTAACATTGTAACGAACTCGGTGAGTTAAATGTTTCGGTTTTGCATATTCTCAACGGTTTATGGGGTGAACCTGCCTGCGTTTTCTGGGTATGAAAGTTCCTTCTAGACCGTACTCTGTAAAAAACTCAATTTAACCACTCACAGGAATTGACAGGCTGTCAGGCCTATAGCAGTGAATGCGAATCGCCTGAAGTTCATAATTTTTTTATAAATGAGTGCCGTGAATTTTTCTCATTGGATTCTTAGTTTTTTGTTGGAGGTACCTCAAAGCTCAGAAGTAATGATTCCGGAATTACGCGGTCTCGAGCTTCAAATCCCAGAGTGTGCAACACCAACATCTTATATATGGTGGACGTGCTACCAATCAACTCGAAGTCTGCCTTTAGCAATCGCCTATTCCTTGACGTGCATTTAATGTCCCTTGTTTTATTTCTTTTTCTGCAGTTCCACCGGACACCCCGGTCATACGAGACAAGTTCGGCAGCAAAGTCGGCAAGGTTGCCGGTCCCTACCGCGAGGGGGAGTCACTGACCTTAACCTGCGAAGTCAATGGAGGTGAGTCGTACTGTTAGGTAAACAAAGGTTGGTACCATCCCAACACGGTAGAAAACCAAATGACATATGCTTCTTGAGGGGGGACACTACCTTGAATTGGACCTTTTTTTTAAAAAAATGCATATTCAGAATTGCAAAGTTTTCGCATGTATGGATAACAAAGAAGACTCTCGCAAAGTCTTGTCAATGTGCACTGACAATTCGATGTCAAAAATAATTATTCTTTATATGTTGGTGAAGTGTGCTGCACTGCGCAGCACTCGTCATCCACAAGTGAAAATAGCTGAAAGCAATGTCAGTATATCCGAAGTTGGAGGAAGACATCACCTACAGTGGTGGAAAGAATTTCTGACATTTAAGACGCAAAAATAAATTTTTAGAACGTCATCATGAAACTTGAAGTGCTTTTATCTCAGCTTCACTTTTTAGTGTCAAATATCAGTTCAGGGAAGCTATCATTTCATAATCAAATGATGCTTGCAAATATATTTTGGTTTTTCTATATTGAAATTTTCTGGAGAACACGACTGGGAACTTACTTTCTGCATTTTTATGCTCTTTTGTTATGAAAAGTTTATATTTCCTTTAAA
Organism: Ixodes scapularis; assembly: GCF_016920785.2. Classification (NCBI taxonomy): domain Eukaryota; kingdom Metazoa; phylum Arthropoda; class Arachnida; order Ixodida; family Ixodidae; genus Ixodes; species Ixodes scapularis. The sequence goes on from NW_024609867.1 coordinate 8,480,963, forward strand.
TCAAAAGTACACACAAAAAAACGTTTTCCATATTTTTGTGAGTAAATTTTTTAAGTTTCGAAATTTCTTTTTATAGTCGTTTGAAGCCAGTATTCTGCTGTATGTTCCAGCAAAAAAACTGTCCATTTTCATTATCCTTTGTAAACGATAGCTTTCCTCAGCAGATACACTTTTTTATTATGAACTTTTATGTAACTCATCGTGGGATAGATATATAGGGTTGAAACTTTCCACAGCACCCTTGTCCAGTGCTATGAGTACACCCTGCAAATTTTATGCAAATAGGAGAAACGGTTCGAACGCTAGCCTTCCGGAGTAGTGTTTCCCCTTAACAATCCCTACATTAGAGTTGACAAAAGATACTGGCACTGACGTAGAGGGGCGGACAGAAACAGACCGCCACCGATGATAATTTACTGAGGAAACAAGCTCCTCCGGTGCCATGCTCCAGAAACGACTAACATCTATTGAGGCAAAAAAGCAAAACCAAAAGAAACCGGTGGCAAACCAAAATAACAAAATACTCCAAGACAAGGGAAGGCGCAAGAGGTTCCTTACACAGATTTATTTTTAAATAGCCAAGTGAATAATCACATGAACACTCTGTCTACTGGGAGCAAGACGAATTAAAAACTTCTCCAAACTAGAACCGTTTTATGGTGAAAATTTAAAGAGGCGCCTCCTCAGCGCAGCGAAGTTAAAGACACCGTTTCGAACACAAAATGTGAAGCAGATATGTGCTGAGACGCCCTCAGACATTTTACGCTAAACTTCCACTTGAGAAACACTTGATCTTTAAAGTGAAGATGAAGCGGTTTCGTTTTTGAGTAAAAACATATAAATCGGTTTTATTTTGACTCTATCGTCCATAAATATCGACATTATTCTTTTGTTTTTCAATCTGGCGCACGGAGGCTTCAGAAATTCGTTTTGAATGTACCGCTGAAGAAACTACTTTAAGGTACGTAATATCATGTGAGGAGTTCTCGGAATCTCCGCATTCGCGAATATTGAGCGCCTATCAAAGCTACGCACGAGCGCCTTTACTATTTTAAAAAGGTCAGAAAAATACGTCACGACAAATGTGATTGCACGGGAATATACGTAACAAGTTTGCGATTGCACGCGCTGCCTACAAGAGCGAGTCGCGCTTGGCGGCCGAATGATCCAGGGCGTCCCTACTAGTGGGAACGCTTTCGTGTTTTCTCGGGTTTGTTACATCATCGGAGAAAACTAACGTAATATTCAAATTCACGTGATAAAGCAAACACTAGAATTTGTGTAATATAGTGCAACAATGCCGCGGTTGCATGACCGGCAGGCGTGACCGGCGCGTGAACTCTGAGGTGCGCGAGCTGCCCCCGCGCTCGTGTGGTTCGATCATCGGCAACCAGCCATGGTCACTGAAGAACGCCTGTCTCCATTAAAGATGTATGTTGCCGTCATGACTCGGCTTGCATAAGCTACAACAATTGGCGACGAAGCGGACGAAGACAACGGGCAAGCGTCCGTTGTCCGGACCTCAAGGATGGCTGTGGGCGGTATCAGCGAGTATCGCCTCAGCACCAACGGTTCCTGGGACGAGTACGTAGAACGACTCGAAATGTACTGCGTAGCCAACAGTCTGACAACGCCTGAGCAGAAGCGTGCCGTCCTGCTGAGTTGCTGCGGAGAAGAAACGTACTCCTTAATCGTAACCTTGGTGAAGCCGACGAGACCGACAGCAGCAGACTATACCACGATAGTGACAGCGATCAAGGCTCATCTGCACCCAAGGCCGTCGGAACTCTACGCAAGGTTCCTGTTCTACAAGCGCGACCAGCACGCCGGCGAGACAGTTGCAGACTACGTGACAGCGCTCCGAAAGCTGGCAGAAGACTGCGGTTTCGGAGATAGACAACTGCCACTTGAAATCAAGATGCGAGACAGGTTCGTCTGCGGCATCGCGCCCGAGAGAGTGCAGCAACGGCTTTTGGCTGAACGGAACTTGACGTTCGACGTAGCCCACGACTTGGCCGTCACTGCAGAGGCAACGTCACAGCAACAGCGAGACATCAGGAAGCAACGGCAACACAGCGGCAAAGTTGACTCTGATGGTGAAATTCAAGCGACAACTATGAAACCTCAGAAGCAACCAGACAGCGAAAACTGCTACCGTTGCACCGGTAAGCACAAACCTTTCATGTGCAAATTTAAAGACTCCGTCTGCTACAAATGCCAGAAGAAGGGGCATATAGCAAAGGCATGCCACAGTAAGGCAGCCACATCAAAGAAAGGAAAAGACACAAAAAAGGGAGACAGCGTTTACGAAGTAGACGAACTCTGTTCGATCTGCGAGGTGCACGAAACCGAAGAAAAGTTTCTAGTGCCAGTAAAGATAGAGTCACAAGAAATAATCATGGAAGTTGACTCTGGAGCGTCTTGCTCTATCATGAGCGAAGAAACGTTTCGCCAGATAGACCAGAGACTGATTCCCATCGAGAGCACACCCACCAAGTTGTTAACCTGGTCAAAGCAGACATTGCCTACATTTGGCAAAGCAATGGTGAGCGTCATGTTTAAAGGACGCAAGGCTGTTTTGCCAATCATGGTTGTGGCACAGCACGGAAGAAGCTTGATGGGACGAAATTGGTTTCGACCACTAGGTATCGAGTTACACGGCATCCGACACCTCAGCACGTCCGACGAAGCGCTAACAGTGCGGTTTTCCGAGGTTTTTCGCACCGATTTGCCCGGATTCAAGGGAGCTCCGATCCACATCGAGCTCAACGACGTGCAACCCAAGTTTTTAAAGAGTCGGCCAGTGCCGTTCGCCCTTCGAGAGGATGTGAGCAAGGAGTTAGATCGCCTGGAGAAGCAAGGCATCCTGGAGCCGACCCAGTACTCCGACTGGGCCACACCGCTCGTCGTGGTGAGAAAGAAAAACGGAACTTTACGCCTGTGCGGAGATTATCGTAGCACAATCAACAAGGCGGTTAAGAGCAACGTCTATCCACTACCGACTCTCACCGAGTTGTTTGCCACTCTAGGGTCCAGTAAGATATTTACGAAACTAGACCTAACCGAGGCCTATCAGCAGCTCGTACTTGACGACGAGTCATCAGAAGTCCTCACCGTGAATACGTTGAAAGGGCTGTACAAAGTTCGCCGACTTCCTTTCGGTATATCAGTCGCACCAGGATTGTTCCAGCGTGTAGTAGACAGCTTACTGTCAGGTATACCTGGAGTCGTCGTATATCTTGACGATATCGTTGTCTCGGGCTCGACCGTGGCAGAGCATGATGAAAGACTAAGAGCAGTCATGCAGCGCTTGCAAGACTCGCGTTTGAGGGTGAACAAAGACAAATGCGAGTTCGGTAAAACAAGTATAGAGTATTTGGGTCACAGAGTTGATTCTACTGGCATTCACCCAAGTGAAGAAAAAGTGACTGCAATCAAGAGTGCGCCGAGCCCAAAGAACAAAAAAGAACTACAAGCTTTTTTGGGACTTGTCAACTTTTACAGCAGATTTCTTGAAGGGAAAGCTGAAGTTGCTGAGCCATTGCACCGCCTTCTAGACCGAGGAAGAAAATGGGCGTAGACGCGGGAGGATGAGAAAGCGTACCGGAACCTAAAAGGGCTTCTCAGCTCCGACGCAGTGTTAGTACGCTACGACCCAGCCCGTCCACTGGTCTTGTCGTGTGACGCTTCACCGGTTGGTGTTGGTGCAGTTCTTTCTCACAAGGACGAGGATGGTGCAGAAGTGCCGATAGCATATGCGTCACGAACATTGGGGCGAAGTGAGCGTAATTACGCTCAAATTGACAAAGAAGGGCTTGCTGTAGTTTATGGTGTTAAGCACTTTCACCAGTATCTCGCGGGAAGAGAATTCACGATCGTGACCGATCATCAACCGCTTCTTGGGATTTTTGACACAGAGAAGCCAATGCCACAAATCCTGTCACCGAGGATGCTGCGGAGAAGCTTGCTGCTGGGAGCGTACGACTACAAGCTTGTGTTTCGATCAGGAATCGACAACACCAACGCAGACGGGTTAAGCCGCCTTCCAGCACCAAGCGATGTCGACGAGCCAGTGCCACCAGGTGACGTACTCCTCCTCGAGGCCGTCCAGCACCCTCCACTGCAGGCAGCAGACATCGGAAAGCTGACAAAGCAAGACCCTACGCTGGCAAGAGTCAAGCAATGGATACTCTCGGGTTGGCCACAAGAAACCCTGGGAGGATCTTTTGCACCTTTTGAGGTGAGACGCACAGAACTTTCCTTGCATCGAGATTGTATTCTGTGGGGAAATAGAGTGGTCATTCCCGAGCAAGCCACAAGGAAGGTCCTACAATCGCTTCATGCCAACCACCCAGGAATGACAGCAATAAAAACGTCGGCCAGGGCGTACATTTTGTGGCCTAAAATCGATCAAGCGATCGAAGACTTTGTGCGCCATTGCCAACAGTGCCAGGAAAACAGGCAGAGCGATCCAAAAGCACCTGTTCACTTTTGGATAAAGCCAGAACAGCCCTGGAGCCGCCTGCACGTAGATTTCGCTGGACCCGTTCGAGGTGAAAGTTTTCTCGTTGTGGTGGACGCCTTTTCTAACTGGGCCGAAGTCGAGATTATGCCGTCCACGAAATCAGCTGCAGTGATTACGGCGCTGAGGAAGCTATTCGCGACACATGGGTTGCCCGACGTAATTGTGTCGGACAACGGAACGGCGTTCAAAAGTGCCGAAATGAAAGAGTTCCTGAAACGTAATGCTGTTCGCTTCATCTACACAGCCCCGTACCATCCTGCGAGCAGTGGCAGGGCAGAAAGAATGGTGAGGGAAGTCAAGTCTGCCTTAAAGAAGCTAACTCAAAGCGACACACAGTGCAAGATTTCACGTTTTTTGTTTAAGCAGCACACGACACCACACTCGGACACCGGGAAGACTCCGGGAGAGGTGATGATGGGCCGGAGGCTGCGGTCGCCGTTGGACAGACTGCATCCTGACCTCCAGAGAGATCCAGGAGCGGATCAACCAAAGGTCAAGCGGTTCTACGTAGGCGACACCGTCTACGCCCGAAATTTTGTGACGGGACCACGATGGAAAGCAGCAAAGGTTGTTGCAGTCACAGGACCAGTCTCCTACAAGGTACAGCTGGCCAATCGAGAAGTTCATCGCCGTCATCGTGATCACCTCAGGAAGGCTTGGCTTGACTAGGATGAGAACCTTGAAGCTGACATTGACTACGACGTCAAGCTGCCACTAACGGCTGCGCCTGGACATGGAACGCCACAAGCATCTCCTGCCAGGCGAAACCCAGAAAGACCTGTTCCTCAGGTTGTGCCATCGCCAGCGGCTCAGCCGGAGCAGCCGCTCAGAAGATCAGCACAAGAGCGACGTCCAGTCATCCGCTACGGAACTGATCCTACCTAAGGGGGAAGGAATGTAATATAGTGCAACAATGCCGCGGTTGCATGACCGGCAGGCGTGACCGGCGCGTGAACTCTGAGGTGCGCGAGCTGCCCCCGCGCTCGTGTGGTTCGATCATCGGCAACCAGCCATGGTCACTGAAGAACGCCTGTCTCCATTAAAGATGTATGTTGCCGTCATGACTCGGCTTGCATAAGCTACAACAATTTGCATGTAACTTTTTTTTTAAGAACCTGATCAGCTTTCTTTTAATAGTCTAATGCCTACCAATAATTTCATGAATTGCTACTTGGTTTAGATTAAAAGGCTATTAGCGTGTATAATATTTTGAATAAGTTTTGTTTGTATGTTTTCATTCATTCTTCTTAAAAGCAGATTTTTAAATGACTTCTTTCGGCTACCCAACCCGGCAATTTTTCGCTCTGTTAGTAGACGCAACAAATGTGCATGCGCGGGAAACCAACAAATTGGGAAATTTGTTGCTTAGTGTAAAGATTCAGAAGGCATAACAAAACTCGGAAAGTCCACCCAGAGGAATTAAACCCATGAAGCCAAGATTGTAAGCCCGGCGCTCAGTCATTCCGCCCGCATGTAGACATGCGAAGTGTTTCGTCGTAAATTTGATGACACATTGTTCAGTAGCCGACGCGGAACGTGCAAGTGGCACCAGCTGGAACCTCCGAGTTTTGCTCCCGCCGCATGATGGCTGGTGCAGCGGAGGCGAATTACACTGCAAGAAGCTCGGGCTTGTGCTCGCCATTGTGCAGGGATCACGTTGCTTTGATAAAATATATACTATCGAAAGGGGCAATGACACGCATTACTTATTGAAAATATCGGCCTGTTTAAAAAGTTAAAAAGAGCAAAATCACGACGGACCGTTGTGCCCGTGTCTTACTTCATCCGGTTGTTCGTTTTTTGCGCTGTTTTCATCTTTTGAAATATGTCGTACCAACTCGCCTAAGCTTCAACTTTAGAAAAACATCGGGAATACATTCCAAGAACGAACTGGGACATGCGGAGAGGAAGTGGCCACCTTTGGGCGGGTTTTTTTTTATGAAAAATCTGGAGTAATGATGGGTAACGACAAAAAAAGATCTTCCCTATCAATATGAGCCCTTTTAGAGCGCAGGTCTTAGGCACCCGTTTCTGAAATGAGCGTCGTCGTCGTCGGCGTCGGCGTTGGTGTAACCGCGCGGTGCATTATGGGAAATGTCCCATAATGCACCGTGCGAGCCCCCCCCCCCCCAAGGTCACGTGACCCCTCACCAGGGGTCACGGGCGCGCGCGGTACATTATGGGACGTTTCCCATAATGCACCACCCGACCCCCCCAAGGTCACGTGACCCTGGGGGGGGGGGGGGGGGGCTCGCGCGGTGCATTATGGGACATTTCCCATAATGCACCGCACGACCCGCCCGAGGTCACGTGACCCCCCAGGTCACGCAACTCCCGGTCACGTGGCCCCCCTCCCCGGAGGACATTGAAAAATGAGGGAAGGGGTATATCCTCCCCTGAGTAGCCTTCCCTCCTCCTCCTCAAGATCTGAGCTCCGATTCGGCGTTACAGGGAATTGTAAACGGCTTTCTTTTTTTTTAAAGTCCCTGTAGAAATATGCAAATACTTGGAGATATCGCTGAACGTGTGAAGGAAATATCCGGAAAAGCATGAAGGATGTATGATTAGAAAAGGAAAAATATATTCAGTTATAAAACTCGAGATATTGTGCAATTTTAATAGATTTATGGATTGACCAGGGGTTTATATAAAAAAGAATAGCGACAAGGCTTGGACTATATTTTCGAGACGGGATACTGTATATGAGGTTAGAGGCCCAATCAGGATTGGAACTCGGACAAAGTAGCGTGGGCAGATTGAAACTGCGAGCGTATGATAACAGACCAGATAAGGAGGTACGGGGGAACTAGAACTGGTCGTCCTTTGACAGTTGTAGGTCAATTAGACAATTGAAATTTGAACAAAAGTTAACTGAAATGTAGGAAACGGGATAGGCCACCATCTAGAATCACGAAGGCCTCCGAACGCCCCGCACTTCCTCTACGGAACGTCCACACATTCGGTAGGCGGCAACTTGGCAATTGGTCCCGAGTATAAGACCGAGCCGCCGTAACTGGACGCGAGGCTCAGCCGAGAGCTGACGCAGCACTCGTATCCAATCTGTGTCTTCGCTCGATCCCGCTGTGACGACATCGAAATTATAGCGCGCACGCTTGGATTATCCTAGGCGGTGTTGGATGGGAACGGAATGAAGCGATATTGTGCGTAAAACATTTAAATCCGAAATAAGTTAGTCAAACCGAAATCTGACATTTGAATACCTAAACCTTTCTTTATAGCAGACTAGTTCAGAAGGAAAGCGAGAAAAAGAAGCAGAAAAAATGTGGAAGGCATATGTGCAAGAATGTGATTTGAGCCCAATATAGGTCATAAAAATAATAAAAGATAAAGGACTAGGTGTTTTATAATTCACACGGAAACACTTTACTGTTTGAGACGAGAACGGAAGCGCTAAAAACACAGACATATAGGGCTATATCCTCAGAAATAGGCTTATATATGCCGAAGGTCATTGTGATAGGAAAAAGTCCAAAATCCACGGGGCTTCGTCCTGCCCTCCATGATAACGTAGCGGATTTGGTCGGAGCGCTGGGGTTCAGGTTGACGGGGATAGAAGAACGAAGCACCAAATACATGCAATCACAAAAAGGAGGTTCGAAGATGTGTGGAGAAGGCGCGTAATAGTACTGCGAATTGGTTCTGTATATGATTTAACGGAGAGAAAATGTATTGCAATCATTTTGAGCGGATGGCTGTAAATATTCTTAGGCTAGGTGGCGCAAGCTACCGCCCTATACAAAGGGTAACGCGTATCCCGCAATTCATTCATCTGTCCTGCGATAGAGACATACGCCTGCTGGAAGCGCTGTGCCGTCTTCAGAGCAGGGTGTCGAACCGAAATTTTTATCGGTTCGGTTCCGGTTCGGGTTCACGGCTTTCGGTTCGGTTTCGGTTCAGTTCCGGGGAGCAAAAAATAACGGTTCAAACCGGTTCGAACCGGTTTGAACCGCTAAATTGAGAATATATTTTCCGCGTGGTTCTGGCAATATACACTATTTACGCCGTGAAACGATTAACCTTATAGATTCTTCGATCGTCCGTGCATTTTACTTTTGTTTTAGGTGTCAAAAATATAAAATTCAGTTATTTAATTTCGACGCAAGAGTAGAAGAAAATCTACATTAACATACATAACGTCGTGTTTATACGACTGGACATCCCTTTGTTTACCAGTAACATATATTTTACCTGAATCAAAATGTTTAAGTTCAAGAGTAAAGAGTTGAGCTTATTGGTACACACCTGTAAATAGATCAGCTTCAAATTTAGAACTATACTCTATTTTCTGGTCCTTTCCTCGTGTTCAAGTAAAATTTTAAAGATCAAGCTGGTCTATTTTACACGGTATAAAATGTCGCGAAGTGTGGTAGGTCGTCTAAAATACCCGTGATTGGTACAACTTTGTGTCGCAGTATTAAAAGTGAAATCAAGTTCTTGAACTAAGGAATTAATTAGATCACATAAAATTTTAAAATGAGCTCCTCGTGGCTATATATATTATGAAATAAGGTTCACGAAATACACTTCACAATATATATGTATATGATGACGACCCCACTGAGCTAAAAGCAATGTAATTTTCGAAATGTAACAAAAGTTTTAGGATAATTTGTTTAAGTCTATTTTTATAGAAACACCGAGTGGCAATCCCCAAATGCCTGTTCTTTTAACCAAACATTGTTTACACTCAGCACCGCACGCATGCGACTAATCATGTATCAAGAAGTAATCGCAATTGTTCACTCTAATATATACGCACCTTCGCACTCAGATCGAATCTGGCCCAAAATAGCGCTTGCCCAAGTGAACATTTTCTTATACAGAATAAGCTGGCATAGCCTGGCTTAAAAGGTTAAAACAGCGCAAAAGACAACGGGCAGGGTAAAGAAGGACACAGGCGGAGCGCTCTGTCTGTGTCCTTCTTTCCCTGTCCGTTGTCTTTTGCGCTGTTTTAACCTTTTAAGTATGTCACACCAACTCGCCCAGGCTTCAACCTTAGCAACATTTATAGCCTGGCTGTTGAGGTTTGTTCTGGACAAGATGCCGGACAATTTAATTTGCAAATGAGCATCACCCTTGCTAATTGATGATTTTAACACGATAGCGTTAAGGAGCTCATGCCGCAGAAAAGCCGATGTTGGTGGCGTGACCGCAAAATCCTGATTGGTCGATAGGTTCATGACGTCAGAACTACATACCCTCGCGCAAGGATTTCAAACAACCCAAAATGCTTACGTGAAACGTGACATCACGCGTGAAATGAGAGTGATTAAAACATGACATGCAATGCGAGTTAAAGCTTGCCGTATGTCTCCAATGATTTCACTTTTGAAAGTGATTCCTTTGCCTTAAAGAAAAAAAATTAAGAATTTTAGACGGGATTCGAACCCACGACCCTTTAGTTGCGAGTCAGACGCTTTTCACTAGGCCAGGCGAAGCACGCTTGCGCGGCAAATGAGAATGCGATGCAAACGAGGCCCGTTGACGCTATCGCGTTCCACTTTTAAAGGCGAAGCTTAAGCGTCCTTCAAGATATCTTTTTGTTAAGTAAACCGAAGTAGTATTTCACGTTCTACTCGACATGGCAGCTACTTAATTAGACACTTCCTGGCGGTTTGCGTACGTAATCGTCATAGTTCCACCGTGCACCCCTGTTTACTTTGTTTTTGCCCAGCCCACAGACACATAAAAGTAATATTCACCGCATAAAAGAGGAAATAACAGACTTCTATATGTTTGAGAAGTTATATGTGTGAGAAACACGAAACACATAGTAATTTAAATTATCTTCAAAATCAGAAATGTATGTAAGGCCGCCCCATATCACTTACAACGTGCCCGTCGAGGATAAAAACGCCGGAAAATATTGGCAGAACACCTTCCAAATACTTTGGGAGGCATTTCTTTAGGGTGATCGGCCCTCTATTTATGTTGTCAAACATTAAGTTAGTAATTACATATCTATTTATATTGATCAATAAATTTTACTTTATAAAGTTCACATAACCGCTTGAGACCGACGCAGAAGGATGATACTCGAAAGAAACTACGCGAGCTGTGGAGTATGCGTAAAAGTGTTTTTCTGTTCTTTGATTGGCAGTGTGAAACATTGGGCACGCTAAAAAGGACTCTGCGCTCACATGATGAATTGGAAGTCAAATACACGAAATGTTTAAAAAATGGAGATAATTAATGTCATTTTTCCAAATAAACCCTTGGAGAACGCCTTACTGCAAAAAGAGACGTAAAGATGCACGCAATGGAATTCATGATATTACATAAATAGCGCGAAGGACAGACAATTCTTAAAATCTTAGTATAAATTACTATTCATCAGCTTGCATGAGCTCGAAACTTCACGAAATACTGCCTCGGGAGGCTAATGTTATATTCGGTTTTACCTGCACTTGTTTCGAGCCCTCACTTTACAACACTATGCTAGAATAGTCATGCGCTCTAACATTTCTCTAGGCTGCCATATCTCATCGCGAGACTGCTATAAATACTGCACAACTTTACAATTAGAACACCTATTGATAGCGTTGCGAATATCACATTTCACCAGAAAGCTGAACTATTTAGCATGGTATGCACGTGATGTCATCACACTGTCGGCTGGTGGTCATTCTCATTTCTTCTTGCTGAGAAAATAGAATTCGACGGTGCAAAAGGCACGCTGCAGGAGGTTCAAGCTCAGTGAAAGCCAAGGATTTGAAAGGCACGTATTATTATTCTTAGTGCATCGTTGTGAGGAACGGCGCGAGCGTCTAGGATGACAAAAACATGCTTTTTGGCAAGAGCGTTTTTGCAAGCAAAGTAGTTTCCGCGGTCACGCTTTTTGGCCTGCACCAAAGATGCAGGGAAGAGGAACCTTTAGAACGCAGTATGTTTTTAAAACTCCACCTCTCCCCCCCCCCCCCCCCAAACACACAGACTCACTTCTTTATACAGCGGTGCTGTTAAGGGCTAGTTTCCCCAGTGTCGTGTCCTTCAGCAAACAAATGATGACACTAAACTCTGGAGAGCTACCGCCATCTATAAATGACAACGGCTACCAGACAACCGGCTTGCCGGTTTTCTCGTTGCCGCTGTTGCGCATAGATGGCGTCAACCCCCCCAGCCTTTCCACTCTGGCTTGCCCACTTGCGGCCGGCCATAACTTCGTTCCCACCATATAGTACAGCTTTTCTGGTCTTCCTTCTTCACCAGAGTGGAAAGCCTGAAAGTATTCCTGAAGAATTGCCTCCTCCGTTTGTCTCTGCTAATTCGACAATTTTATTTGACACTTGTTAACCGCAACTCTTTATTGCTTTTATTTTGCACCCTGTGAAGATTAAAGGGGTCATAAAAAGATATGGGGTTGGAATGTTCATGACTTTTCCGATGCGTATACTGGTCCTCTGGCCCTAGTGTACTCGCACGGGCCACCACTGATTCAGAGGCTTCTTTGTCGCGGTGAAATTGCGAGAATTAAACGAGACTATTCCTTTTATTCTTGCCTTCCCAAAGCAAAATGGCGGGGATTGTTTGATCAAAACCACCCGCCTGATGACAGTCGAGCGCGGCTCATGGTTTGGACAGGAGAACTGCGTGAGCACCGTACATCGGCTCGTAACAACCAATGCCTCAGCGGACACTTGGGTAGCGGCTCGTGTCCGACCTCTGCGGTGATGAGAATAGCCGAACTCTAAGAATGCCTGGAGCTCAGCACGCGTTTTCCTCCTTTAAAATCCCAGCGCGGGGGTATGATTAACGTTGGTGGCATAACATAGGCACCAGGCCACGTGGCCGCTTCTGGCTCCGAGTTGAGGGGGCGAACGATGCTGATATTTCTCTAATTTTTGGGCGACTGCCATTGCCTATATAGAAAAAAGAGCAAAGCCAAGTTCAATCAGTTATTAACGTTTGGGAGTGACCCTGAGTAGTATTTAGTAAGGTATAGAAATATTTTTATAGCTCATTTAAAGGGGCCCTCCGGAGCGTTCTGCGATGGTCTATTTATAGCGGTAACTCAATCTGCAGGCCCTAAGGATCCTAAAAATCATAAAATTACCGTCATGCGCGGCGGCTTTCCTTACTAAAATTGCTGTCAAAGTCCCCGGCACGCCCCCCTTTCTGAATGACCCCGGAAAACGGGAGGGGCATCTCTTTATGCGTCAGCCAATAGCAAGCGAAGGATCCCGGCGTCACTGCGCGTCACCAACGCCGCCGACGCCGACCCGCGGAGGAATCTCGAACACGCGCGGACCGTCGTCAAGGGACCCGGACTTTGTGCTCGGCAGTCGTCGTTCGTCGCACCGCAGCGTCGCACTGCTAGTGCAATACGCAGTCGCATCCCACAGATGACAAGGAAAAGTTTGACTCTTTGACGTGGAAGGATCGCAAAGCTGGCTTCGGAGTCGGGATCCACGGGAAGAAGGAACATGTGTCCCGCAAACGCACGCCTGCAGACGCCCCGAGAAGCAGACGAGCCGACGCATCACCCCGTAGCAACAAGCTTGCAGGGAGAAAACATAGTTCGCTGGTTTTGGAGCGATAATTGCGGACTGTGTTTCCCGCACCACAATCAGTTTACGTTTTTCTCAAACTCTAATTTACAACAACCTTAAAAAGTGTTGCAATAATAACGTTCGCATTCACCGTGGGACGCAGCATTTTATTGGTCAAGTTTTAGCGATGGGCAGGGAATGGGGGATTGTCTTCCAAGAGAAAATAGTCCCGAGATATTTCTTCTGCCATCTGCTTAATAAACGGTTTTGTAATCTAAAACTTTGTATACATATTAACTTCCACCTACTACGCAATATAACAATATAAACAGACGATCGCAGAAAGCTCCGGAGGGCCCCTTTAAGCAAAATACAGAGGGGGTCGAAACTTGGGCAATAACTTGAGAACGACGCTCGTTTGAGACTTACAGCGACTGCCAACTTTCGGCTGTCTTTCTGAGGTCACTAAAATGTCTTCTTTTCTTTTTAGATATCCCTTCCGTACACACGTGTAGTTCTATGTAACGTCACATTAATAAGTCGCATATAGTCATTCCAGAACTTCTATTCTCAGGGACACCTTTCGGATGCAGTTCGGCAACAACGAAAAAATGTTTGGGTGCCTCAGTATTGTAAAATCGGTCTTGCAACAGTTCTTTTTTTTTTGTATTTCAATAAATAGAGTTAACAAATAACCCCTGACGTTGATAGCTTGCGGAAACATCCATTAGTTTTCCCCTAACACAGACGCAGAACAAATAAAGGGCAGAGACAGCTGTCGATATCTCCTCAACTCGCAATTTGAACAAGCGGCCACGTGATCTGACGCTAATTATATATCGTCAGCGTTCATCATAGTCATGCGCTAGGGTTTGGAAAGCAAAAGCTTGGGCTGAGTTTCAGATATTCTTAGAGTTGGGCCATTATCATATTTAATTGAACATGAGCCGTTACCCGAATGGTTGGCGATGATGATTGTCATGGACTTGAGCACTCGACTCGGGGTTATGAAAATCGCTTACGTCCCGGCATCACGTGACTCTCTGTGCGAAATCGTGATGTCATGTTACGTCATGCTGTGAACAAGGTTAATACATCTAATGACTTCCTCAAATTAAATCGAGTTGACGGAATGAGTCACGTGACGTCACGAGGCCACGTGACATTACTTGACAGCATGTATTGACACCATAACGTCACGTGACATATGGTTAAACCTAGTGCAAATACAAAGGTGCCACGAAAACCCACAATTTATCGTATACATTGCTATTCTCTATATGACGATTTGATCAATAGAAAGAAAAACAGCCGCCAATTTTTTATTCCTATATGTTCATTTTGTGGTACTAACAAAAAAGAAAAAAAGAAATATTACCTTGAACCGTTTTGAACCGGTTACCTTTATATTTCTTTTCGGTTCGGTTCCGGTTCAGTTCCAAGATGGCGGCGAAGATTTCGGTTCGGTCCAGTTCCGGTTCGGCTAAAAATAACGCTTCTGTTCCGGTTTTCGGTTCGGTTCGGTTCCGGTTCGACACCCTGCTTCAGAGTGCCTCTCAAGAAAATAAGCCGACTGAAATGAACATCACTGAACAGAAGAAGAACACCATTGGGATTCAGCGCGTTCACCGTGCCAATTAGAAGCCGGAAAGGAGAGATCATCGTTTGGCTAAGGACGGAAAAACAAGGAGGGGTTGATCTGCTACGACATTGGGCTTATTGAGAGAAATCGGTTCGTCTCAGTTTAACCAGCACTACATGGCCTTCCTACAGTGAACTTAGAAATGCTATCGCATTTAGACGTAGTCTGCAGCAAAATACCGCAGAAACGCAGCCCCTCTCTTGTCCTTTGGCTAACTTGAGAAGCGTGTGGAAGCGAGGCTATAAAAAATATCATAAGGACCGCTGTTAAGTTTGTAGGAAATCCTGCTTATTAGTTAATGTGATTTTTGTTAGGAAAGTTTATCTTTCCAAAGTTGCGTGGGCATTGTTTTTTTTAGCTTTCTATGTTTGTGTCGGCGGGGCCAGAGCGCCCGCAATGCGGGAGCGGTTTCCCCGCGGCTCTGAAGAAGCGTCTTGGGTTTCGGGAGTCCGCTAGGACTGGGACCGGGAGAGCCCGTGCCTGGAGAAGCGTGTAGCTTTTAGCCGAATGTGCCTGTATATAGAGGGTCTTTCCGCTTATTCTAAAATTGTCACTTTTTGCCCGATGCAATAACTTAGCGCTTGGCGCCAGTCAGACTGGGAAAATTGCAGAGAACAACTCTACAAGGAATTTAAGTTTGGCGGTGGGAAGTGCCAGGCTGACAACTCGCTGACCATTGGAGAACAGTGTACTACGTGGGAGTGGTGAAATTTGAAGGTATTGATGGACCCTGAGAGGAAGGGAGGCCCTGCGAGTCTACAAAAGGATCCCCGAGAGGATTCTGGAGGATAGGCTTCGATTCGATTTTGGGAGACCGGGAACAAAAGTACGGGGTTTAATTTTGGGATTTTAACTCACTCTTGAGTTGTTTTGTTTCATAATAAACGTGGCCACACTGGCCATTGTAGAGCCAACCAACGTCGCAATGTGTTCAGCGGGATCGAACAACTTTAGTATTTTTTTTTTATTATCAACTTCCCGGGGGCTGTCATCGGGCGAGCACCGTCATCGGTCGTCAACATCCGGACCAGGACGCGCCCGCCCCCATACCACCAGGTCCAGGCCCGGCGAGGAGGTTGACTACCACGATAGAAGGAAAGATATTTTGATAGGGGGCGACTTACCGTATTATCGAAACCTACTAGACGAACATTGTCATTCTTCATAAATATTATGCTAAAGCAGCACGTGACATAAGCGAAAGCCTCCAGCTTCGAGTAAACGAAAAGCGCTCAGGATCTGGGCTATATAGGTGTATTTCCATAAGGTGTTCACCGGCGATATGCTGAGGCATGGACAGTAATTTTCCGGAGCTTTGTAATAGTGCGACATCAACATATCGGTGAACTAAGCAAGCCGAGTCCTGCCACCACATTAACCACTTCTCTAAAGCGGTCGTTTTTTTTAGAGCGCAGCTGTAAGCACCCGTTTCCGGCTTGAGCGGCGCCACTGTCGCCGTCAGCGTAAACGCGCGGTGCGTTATGGTTAAATTTCCCCGCTAAATTTAGCGGAAACATTTCCTCGCTAAATCTAGCCGAAAATGTTCTCGCTAGATCTAGCGGAATAATTTCTGCGCTAAATCTAGCTGGGAAATAATCTCCAGGTCACGTGACCCTCCGAGGTCACGTGAGCCTCCGAGCTCACGTCACCCCCCCCCCCCCCCCCCCAAGTCACGTTAACCCCCACGAGGTCACGTGACCCCCCCCCCCCCCCCCCCCCCCGAGGTAACAGGACCCCCAAACCCCCCTCAGTACCCATCCCTACTCCTCCTAAAGAGCTGCGCTCTAATTCGGCGTTACTGGGGGTTGTAAGCGGCTTTCATTTTTTTCTCTTTATTTGTGCAGTAGCTGTTGTCCGCAGAGGGGGCATAGAAAAAGGCATAATGTGTGACAGCGCCTCTGCGCCCCAAATGTGATTCAACTTCTTAAAAATGGGTACACAACATCGATATAAGAAAACAGTTGGACACATGTCGGGTCATTTCAGCGGGAGCATCGTTTATTCCGAACAGAGGCGCTCTCAAATACATGGAAGTATAATCATAATGCAGTCTTTATTAAAAAAATCGTGTATATACATAAGAAACCCAGTTTTAAATATCTTGTGTTGGCACTGCAAATTCACAAAGGGAAAACAGAAATATACATAAGTTCGTACAGAAAGAAAAAATTATTGAACCAAGGCTACTTAGATAATATAATAAATATATATACGATAAGAGAACGAAAATGAGATATCACTGCAAACAAGAGATCGTCTGCAGTATTTTTATCCTAGGATACGGGGCACTGTAATCAGTGTCTATACCTCGGCAAATGATTGAATTAGTTAGCTGATAGTTTAATATTTGCTTGCCGTAACTAGTTTAGATGTTTGAAATTCTGCGTTTCGTGTCTCGCAATGTGTATGAACTATAAAATTGTGCGGGTGCCGAGCATAGCTTGCGTCGGTGCGGTCATTTAAATAACTTCAAGCGATATATTTGGTTCTCTTTTAATATATATTTATGAAGAGTGATGGCGGCGCTTTAAAGATTTCTCACCTCTATAAATTTGGCAAATACGAAAATGTTTCGAAAGATATTAGTTTCAGATTGTTTGATGTAATTGTCATGCCGCACACGAGTTTTCATAAATATTCTTGAACAACTAAAGGAATTTAATAACGTCACGTTAATTAACTGGGAATTGAATTCCGTAGTTTATATATTATACCAGTAGTTCGACAAAGCTATTATATTATTGTATTGGTATGCGTAGACGATGAGAGTTCTTTACTACACTTAACGTATAGAAACTTTTGTTCGGCCACTTGCTCGATAATTGTTTCCTAAATTTGAATGTTAAAAGGGCGTCTAGCTTACTGACTGGTTTAAAAGTTTTATATCTAGTTTTACATATATTTAGAATCAATCGATTATTTCGCAACCAATTTAGTAGCCTCAGAATGTAGACGTTGGCAAGAGTTTCTATGCACTCGTTGACAGCTAAAGTAAAAAAGTTATTCGCATCATCTGCGTTCATTGATAATAAACGCAGATGATACGGGAAAATGTGGCATGAGCGTAATATTATTGACGTAAACTAGAAGTAAAGAACCTAAGATAATGCTCTGAGGGACACCGTGCTGTATTTTCGTTTTATTAAATATCATGTGGTCAATAGAAACGTACTGATAACGATGTAGAAAACAATTTTCATTTACTATTAGCGCTTCACCTCCTAAACTATAAACCTCTAGTGTCTTTAGTAAGATGTCATCTTGAATATTGTCAAACGCTTTTTTCTAAATCTCGAAATAAGCCTAGCGTGAGCAACGTACATCGAATGTTTTCTACAAGTCTGTCATCAATATTGAAAATTTCTTTCTCCGTAGATATAAGTTTCTGAAAAGCGTATTACGCCTTAATTTTTATATAATGCTTCCGGTAAAAAAGAGACTGGTAAACCTGTCTTTGATTACGCGTTCATGCAGTTTTTAGATAATAGGATGAATAGAAATCGATCTGGTAGTTATAGATTATTGCTTCTCCATCTCTCTTCTACACAAGAATAACTTTTGCCAATTTCTGCTTGTCAGGAAAATTACAAGTTTCAAGCATAATATTTATAATATAAGAAAAAATTGGGCTCAGTAGAGCTACTACACATTTATTTGGCAGTGCCTTTATTCCGACATCACCAGCAGAAGATTTTTTTTTTTTTTATGTTTCCAATGATTTTATAAACTCCGCTTGGTGTTGTCGTGACAAGCATTCTCGATCCTGAAGAATTAGCTGCTGTGTGGTTGTCGATTTTGTAATGTTTTTGATTGTATGTGCAAATACTCACAAAATGTTACCGTGTTTTGTTGGCAAGTTTTTGTTTTTCTTTCAGGAAAGCTTTCAATTTCTATTAGATTACGTTGCTCGTGCCCATTAGCTTGTTTCCCGGTGATCAGATTGTTAACGACGTCCCACGTTTTCCTTTGGTCAACCTTGATGTGCTCAATTTCATTTTGATAATATTTTCACTTTGCCTTTTTCTGATTAGAGTTCAGTTTATTACCTCTCTGTTAAACCTTGACAAGCATTTTAGGATCACGATGCCGAATAAATGCATAGTCCCTATTATTCTTTATCTTTAATTGTTTTGAAGTTGATCACCAGTCACCCAAGGCTTCCTAATTGTTTTGTGCTTCCTTTAGTTTTCTTCAGAGAAAACGCTTTATCGTAGCAGTTTTTAAATTTCAATATAACTCAGTTTCAGCTACAGTAGCATTATTATCACTTCGCACGTCATCCCAGTTCTCTTCCTCTATAAAGCAGCCAAAATGTCACAATGTTACTTTATTTATTGTAAGATGCAAAAATGTTTTGTGTTGCTTGTATGTACTCTAGTAGGAAGTATCTCCGAAACTCAAAAATAAGGGAGATGATCGCTAATCTTTTCTAATATAATACCACCTACAATTTATTTTTCATCTTTGTTTGTGACGCGAATGTCGAGAGATGTTACTGCGAGGTCACAATGGTCGGCAGTGATATCGCAATATAACACGCGTACTCGTTAAT
This sequence comes from Ixodes scapularis, assembly GCF_016920785.2. NCBI lineage: Eukaryota > Metazoa > Arthropoda > Arachnida > Ixodida > Ixodidae > Ixodes > Ixodes scapularis. The sequence continues at coordinate 8,500,192 of NW_024609867.1, forward strand.
TACGTTTATAAATTTTTGGGGTTACAGGTTATGAGAAATAGTGTCCATATTTATGTCTCTGAGATGTATAAAGCAGTGTGACTTTGATTCAAGAAAATATAAATTATCAAGCACTATCATAAATTCAGCAACATTGCCTGAGGATGGTAGGTATAAGCAACAACAACACTGGTGAATATTTTGATAGCCAAGCTTTTAATGTTTTTATCAATTTTAGTGAATTCATCGCAACTTCCGTACCCGAGATTGTCCTTGATATAGAAAGCCTTTCCTCTCATACCTGATCAGGCTTTCGCATTTATAATCTTGAAATTCCAGTGGCGTGTCGCTGCTAGTTAACCACGTTTCAGTAAAAACCATTGCATCGAATTCCACACTCAGCGAATGTAAAAAAAGAAAGCTTCAGCATTATATACCGTATTTTTATGTATCTTGTGTTCATATCTACTGCCGAACGCTGCCGTTTACACTTTTTGTGCCATTTATTAAAGATATTACAGTAGTAATAGCAACACACATGCATAATATCCCTCATCGCGAGGGCTAGGTAGAAACTTTACGGGTTTTAGTGATTAGGTATCTGGTTAGCAATTTATGGACATCGATTCCGCTAGTAATGCTTAACGCTTCGGTGTCCTTTTTCCTCCGAGCGAAAACCTTACTGCCAAAGGACCAAGCATAATTCCAGCCCGCCCTCCTTTTTTGTCCAATTGCTGCGCCGAGTAGTTTCCTATTTACGCTGGTCAGGCGCTCGTTTGCTTATACGCGACTGGTAGGTCCACCATAATCAAGGTATATAGTTGTATTCGTGGTAATGGAGCATGCTGGCGAAGTTACAGTGTTAGAGGAGAATAAGAGAGAAGACAACGACCGAGCAACATATGTTTTTCCGGTTCTCGGAGAAACCGGAGAAACATGTCGCTCAATCCTCGTCCTCTGTCTTTTTTTTTTTTTTTTCTAAGACCTACGTGTGTAAGTTTCTGATTTTTTTTTTTTCAGTTTTCCAAGCTTAAGGTTTTTTTCCCCCTTATGGTGTACAAAACTGACATCGAAGTTTTTTTTTGTTTTTTTTTATTTGGTTTAAATGTAGGAATGCAGTTACATATATTTATTTAATACTCAGAAACTGTGTCATACAGTATGTTCGGAATTCATTTCACAATGTCGTATAGGTTATCCTCTCCAGTGTAACCTCTTATTTCAAGGTTGTTGGATCTTTGACATGGCTCCAATTCTTTAAATATCCTAATGAGGTTGGCGTTCTCGGCTGCCAGCTCCTCATTTGGTTTCGATAATTTTTGAACTTCTTTCCAGAGTTCTTTCATCTGAAATCTAATTTATTTTGCAGCATTGCAAGCGTCATTGCAAAATTTCTCGCTGTCCTTGACAGCTCTTAGGTCAGCCCTGATCTTGCTTCATAAATCGTCAAGATTCTTTGGAATTTCTTTGATTTTTTTTTTTTACTCAGCGTCACGAGCTAACCACAAAACAAACTTTACGAGTGTTCTAGCACGAAACGATCGCTCAAATGACAAGCAAACAATGTTGGCTGTGTTCGGCAGAGGTGCCATACATTTTTTTATTTGGCCCAGGGAAAACAGACAATTCTTAACTGCGAAACAAGAGAAGTACGTATGAGTGCCCGTTCTTGATGTGCACCGCTGCCGAACTGTAGACCGAGATGGCCTCCTGTCTGCCTAAGTGTACGAAATTAAGCCCGCCAACGGCGCTCTGGACGCTATCCGCTTCGGCACGTGGCGATGTTTTTGTTTGATGACATGGCAATGGCTTGCGCGAAAAAAAAACACACACACAAAAAAAAAAAAACAGCGTAGGCCTTGGAAATTGTGAAGCAACAGAGGAATGTAACAGCGAGGCTTCTTGATGTGCACCCCTGCACATCAAAGGGCGCAAGCCAATGCGCGCGCGGACGCTGATGCAAGTCTCGACTTGCCGGCGTGTGGAGAGCGTTTGCCTTGGTTTGTGCTACAAAATGGAGTGTGAACCAAGTACTAGCGCTGGTCCAAGTAAGCGGTAAGAAATTAAAGGAAAAACCATTGGTTGATCCAAATGGAATGCGTTAGCATGACCCTCGGAAAAAACCCACACACAGACGTTTTTCGGAAACGCCAACACTGACCTCGTAAGAAAGCCAAAAAGAGGCAAACATATGTCTGTCTCTCTTGCTTCCTCTATATATATAGAGGAAGCAAAAGAGAAAGTTAAAAGAGAAACATACTCACAAAGGTGAAGCGTCCACCGTCGGCGTTCCCCAAAAGGAACGTGCGTGGTGTTTGTCCTGGGTCATGCTAACGTATTCCCTAAGGATCCACCAATGGATCCTCTTTTAATTCATTTTGTGAAGTATGTTCTGGTTGTACCAGAAATAAACCTTGCTCAAGTTTATGAAGCAGTTACACTTTGCAGCGGCGAAAAATATGACAGGTTAGCTGCGTGTCTAAGTTCAGTCGTGTTCTGCACCACAGACCGAGTTTGAATCGTGAAAGGTGGCTTTCTGTAGGAAGCCGAAATCCTGTAATGCAGTAAAAAGAAACATACTTAGAAGAAACCATAATATATAAGCTGTTTAGCCACAACTTACGATTCATTTTTCTTAATGCGCATGGGAGCAGGGCCATATTGACAGAGAGGCTTGACGTTAATTTTTCAGTTGGGCTCTTTCGGTCTGATAGAGGAACATTTTACCCGCAAATAGGTGCTGGACGGTTTTCAAATGTTATCGCGTTACTATTAGAAGAAGCTGGCGTAACCGGAGTCACTCTAAAATAGAACACCTGCAAAATACAATGTTTTTTTCAGAAGGATCCCTACGAGCTTACCTCATTTGACTAAGAGCATAATTAAGTTTTTGAATTCTTTTTTGTTAAGGCACAAAACTTTATTGGAAATAAAAAAATGTGGCAAGGTCTATGCATTCAAAAATGAGATTATTAAGAACGTACCATATGTAACCGAAATCCTCCCAGAAAGTACTTTGTCCACTATATAAAGATTGAAGTAAACGTTGTTAGGAGATTAAGTACTACACTCTACAAAGCCTGTGAGTTCAATTTCCCAGAAAACAGTGAGACAGCCAATAACTCCGAATAATAAAAAATTAAAGATGTTTACAATGGTATGTAATACCGCATTAGAGCGCAGCTCTTGAGGAGGGGGAGGGGAGGGTACGGTCCTCCTCCCCCTCCCTCCTCCACTCACTTCTGTTATAATTGGTAAATTATAACAGAAGTATTGGTTGGTAAATTTCCGGCTAAATTTGGCGTGGGTTTTTCAGCTAATATATTTGCCGCAAAATTTAGCCGGGAAACGTTGTCGCGAAATTTTGCGGGGAATTTCTTCCGCTAAATTTAGAAATTTTTGCGCTAAATGTATCGCGGAACTTTTTCCGACAAGCTTAGCACGAAGTTTTACGTTTAATTTAGCGGGGCAATTTTATTCTGCTAAATTTAGCGGGGAAACATCTGTGCTAAGTTTAACAGGGAATTTTTTAAGCTAAATTTAGCGGGGGAAGTTTATGCTATATTTAGCGGAAACATTTTTCCACGAAGTTGAGCCGGGAAGCTTTTCCGCTAAATTTAGCGGGGCGATTCTTCTGCTAAATTTAGCTGGGTCATTTTCTCACTAATTATAGCGAGGAAATTATTCTCCCAGAATTTAGCGGCGACTTTTTTTTTTCGCTTGATTTAACGTGAACACGTTTTTGCTAGATTTAACGGGGAAGTTTTTCCTCTAAATTGAGCGGAGAATTTTTTCCGATAGATTTAGCGTGCAAATTTTTCCGCTAGATTTAGTGGGAAACTTTTCCCACAAAATTTACCGAAAAAAGTTATCGGCAAATTTAGCGGGAAATTATTGCCTCATGACGTCACAAGTAACGTAACGTGTGACGTCATTATGGGAAACGCCTCATAATGGAACGCGCGGTTACGCCGACCGCGACGGCGACGGCGACGATGTCGCCAGTCAAGCCGGAAACGCGTGCCTAAGAGCTGGGCTCTAATAGAAGGGTTAAACCTGATAAATGTGATGTGAGCTCGTCAAACCACATGATCCTGCGGATATAGTGTTTTCTTAGTCTAATCGTGTTCTGACTTTCGTGGCTCGTTGAGATCCTTATACTGTGCACCACAATTGGCTGCCTCTGTTTTAAAACGGAAGTGAACTCGCAGACATTTTTTTAATAAACTATGAGCTCTAATAATTTAAAACCTATTGAATCGAAGGATGCGGTTCTTCCGGCACGTAAACATCGGCACAAAACTAAAAGCGTGAGAGATAAGATGCGCAAAAGGAAGGCGAAAGGAATATCGGCAACGTTTCGGGCGCACACCCTTAATCAGATTATGCGAAAACTAAGGGAAGCCAAGGTTTAGAACGCGAGGGCCGTCGCAACATGACGTCAGAAGAAAAAATGGCACAGCAGAATACCTCAACCAAATAAACTAAAAGGACTGTTGCGAAAAAAAAAGTCTGCTGTGCAAAAAAACATACAGGAATACACTTAAGACTGGTTACGTGAAGGAAGGCGAAAGCATTATAGTGCCGGGACAGAAATGTTTTCGAGCAATGTATCTAGACGTATTAAAGTTTAGGACGACGTGCAAGACGATGTTGACGACAAAGTCCTAGAGTTCGACGCCAAGTACGGTGTCTAAGACAAACTCTAGGACGGCAAGGCCGACATTTACGACAACGCCCAGGACTACCTTTCGTATCACTTCTATGACGATGTCAAGAGCGGCGTCTAGGACAACGTCGAGGATGACGTCCTAGAGGACGACGTCAAGAACAGCGTCTAGGACTACGCTGAGGACGACTTGTAGGACTACCTTAAGGACGACGTCGAAAACGACGTCTAGATGATGACATCTAAGGAGGCTGTGGCGTATTTGCGTGGGCGGCGATGTTTGTCTACGGAAAGAGTCATAGATGTAGACGCTGCTGCCGATGTCGAGGCCTCAGATCTAGACGCGGTTGCCTCACAGTCCATCACACGAATCACGCAATGAGCACAGATGAAGTCCGAAGCGCACCTTTTGCACACGGCGCCCCGACGGTGACGTCACGCTCCTGCTCTTGAGCGTGAGCGGCGCGTGCTTGATTACGTATTTTTATGGCCATCTTTGGGGCACAACGACGCCTCTGTTTCGCGTGATGGGACAAGCAAGGCCGTCGTAGAGGTCTCGGTCGATCTTTACGACGATCTTCAGGACGATACCAAGTACAGCGTCGTCCTTCAGCATACGATTGAGTGGCGCGTGCCGTTCAATCGTTATTTTATGGCCATATTTGCGGCTTTTTTGCTCAATAGGATAAGTAAAACCTTAAACAATTTACACGGTTTGTCAGAACATGACGCCAGGATAACGAACGAGCAAAACAAAACGAGGACTACACAACAACGAAACCACAACTGGATGTGGCGAAGGAAGGTCGGGAAGAAAACTGTTGGGGTCGAGTCTGAATAAGAGTGAGAGGAGGTCGACTTCAGATGAACGAGTGGAAATATTGGTAGCCGAAGATGAGTCTATTGCTCAAGCCGTTAGGAACTTCAGTGCGGAGAGTAAATATCAAGCGGTTTTCTTCTTTTTTTTTGCGTTGGCCGGGCAAATAAAGCTAGATTTGGTGACGCAGGCGTGCATATTGAATTCACTGTGTGCATTTTGAGAGAAGAGGTCGGAGACTTTCGTGGAGAGTTGAGGGTCTAGTTTATTAGTGAGCTTCGGGGTTACGAGCCGGCAGTGCTCGCCGAAACGTTCGAGCACGTTGCGGTCAGCTTCGCTAATATAGGAAGTGTCAGGGTATGCGGTGCAGAAAATTACGGAAGCGATGTTAGGAGAATTGTTGGTATGGTGGTCAGGACTTTTGCGCTTGAAATTAGGGAAAGAGGAGCGTAATGCTTGCAGGCAAGGAATCTGGGGGCGTTGCATGGTGTGGTACCGGCCGATTGTTGTGTAGAAGATTAAGGGGCGGCGAACGGAAGACGGCTGTTCACTGAGAAAATTCGGAGGTTTTTAGGGCGGCAGTAATCGACAGTCAGGTCTGTAGAAATGTTTCTCCCATGGTGGAGATGGCCAGCAGCAGAGAGAAGCTGATGGGCGAGTTCAGGGAGAGAAGGGTAATATGGCAAACCAAAGGGTATGTGTTTTTTTTTTTTTTTTTTTTTTTTGGGGGGGGGGGGGGAGGCGGGATTTGGGTCTATAGAAAATGGCTTTAGAATGGGAGATCCAGAAAACGCGGTCCAATACCTTGTCAAGAACGAGGTAACGGTATCGTCGGCAAAAAAAAAAATATGCGGACATAGAGAGAGAGCCTGACTATGAAATTCGTCATCGTCGCTCCAAAGGCGTCGGATGCGGAGAAGTATGAATCCGAGATCAAGTCGATATGGTGCTTGGGGTAGCAAGAAGTGTAGTGAAAGTAGCTGTATGAGTCGGTAGGCTTGTAACGAACAGTCGTTTTAAAGTGGTTGTTGTCGATAGAGGTTGTGAGGTCAAGAAAGGTAGCAGAGGTAGAAACGCAGGCGGTGAATTTCAGGGAGGGGTGAGCGTTTGAGAGTCGTCAAAAGGAACGAATTGACCACGTGCGGCGGGGCGAATCCGATTATGTCATCAATACTGCGTCCGTAATTTGTTGAGATGGGGAAGGGGGAGTGTGTCGAAGAGGGACTTCTCAACGAAGCCCCCAAATAGGTTCGCAAAGGAAGGACACATCTCAGTGTTCATGGCGACATCACTTTTTTTTCTGTAAGAGCGGTGGTTACATTTGAAGGCAGTAAGAGAGAGGACGAGTTCGGCAAGGAATATCATAGTGTGGAACAGGGAGGGGGGGGGGGGGGGTCTGGAGTCAGTCGTTGGGCAAGGAGGTCTTGGAGGGCACGTAAGCCATCATGATGGAGAATTACACTACAGGGTGATTCAAGGAGAGGTCACGCTCTTTAAATCGACCGCAAAATTCGGTTTCTTAACCTATCGCGCTACGACTTTGTACAGCGTTTCCCACAGATGGTGCATTTGTTTTCTAAACTTGCAAAGAGCGAACTTACATGTGGAAAACACATTCGAAACCGCGCCATGTTGTTTGAAGACCAATGGCGTCGCTGCGTTTCCATGGGAGCTAAGCCTTTTCCTTTCTTTACTTTTTCCTCGGGTAAGTTCGCTCTTTGCAAATTTTACAAAAAAATAAAAATGCACCATCTGTGGGCAACGCTGCACAAAGTCGTAGCGCGATAGGTTGAGAAGCCGAATTTTGCGGTCGATTTAAAGAGCCTGACCTCTCCTTGAATCACCCTGTTTATGAAGAAGTGATGACTGCGGCGAAACACAGAGTAAAGGAATCAACGGTGTAGTCATGCAGGCGTTGAAGGACAAGCGTTGTGTCTTTTATGTAGCTTGGAAAGCAGTCTTGACCCCCACGGTTTTCTTCCCGACCCTCGTCCCCACATCCGGTCGTTATTCCGTTGTTGTGACCTCAACGTTTTGTTTTGCTCGCTTGTTATGCTGGCATCGTATACCAGCAACCTGTGTGAATTTTTTCCTGCGAAGTATATTCAATTGTTATTGAACGTCCCCCCTTGTTCTTCCTAGTTTGCAACAGTATTTTCTACCCAGGTTGTTGTTGTTTGCTGGTTTGCATTATTTTTCTGACGTCATGCTGCGACAGCTCTCATGCTCTTCTCCTTGGCTTCCCTCAGTTTTCGCATAGTCTGTCGAAGGTCGTGCGCAATGTTGCTATTTTCCTTTCCCTTTCCTTTTGCATGTCTTATCTCTCGCGCGTTTAGTTTTCTGCGAACTTAAAGCGTCACCATCAAGAAGCAATTATATCTAGAATAACCAGAATTTGTACTTTTAGCTTACGTGTAAGATACTTCAAAAAACACCTGTTCTAGCTAATTTTGTAACAAGTACATCTATTCTGTATTACTTTTTTCTCAAGATGGTTTACCAGACATAAATGGCAACGGACTTGTAGTTTTGGCAATCTTTACCCCAAAATTTTCGAGCGCGTCTTCGAGCACTTTTACTTTGCGTTAAAATCACAAGTTTCTTTTTTAGTTCGAATAGCCTGCTTACATCACATTACTGATATTTCTGCTTTACAGATTAGTTCGTAAATTATATCCTTAATAGTCGCAGAACCCATGGTTATATTATGCGTAATTATTACTGGCGTTCGAAATTCTATAAAAAAGTTGAACAACCTAAAAGATTGCTAGCTCCCTCTTTTGCAATTTTGAACCTAGAGTCATAAAATTAACAAACTAGGCGAGTTAATGGGAAGGGCATTATGCTAGCAAACATTTTTAAAACAAAACGAAAACAAACGTTAAGCCGTTTAGTTTGTACGAAAGAGGCCTCTACTTTTTTTTATTCAACCTGCATCGGTGTATTTTCCGACATTTCTTTTGGAGATATAAATTATTCCTCAGTTATACGGGCTCACCACGATTTAAATGCATACTAGAAGCACTAAATGCAATACCGAAGTTTCTATAAACATTTGCGCATCACAATGTTACGGCCAGTAAACCTACTGACTCTCTGAATAGGACTATATACCGAAAAAAGGAGCCCTCAAGCCGCCGCGATTCTGCGACTTGGGCGACCTCTGTCAGCCAGAAATTTCTCCCACCCGCCTGAGCTGTGTAAACCTGGTCAGCGCGACTCCTCACTTATATTGCGCTTACAGAGTTTGCCGGCCTTTTTTGAAAGTTTGTATATTATTTGCCTGTTACGGATTCTCACCTTTTTGCGTTCACTTCCACTCTGAAAACCAGGGAATACAAGGGCTCGTAGTAGCCTGCAGGGCCTTCACCGGAAATGAACGAAGAGAGCGAACGCCATGCAGCACGCGGTGAGGGCCGTTCGACGTTGTTCGAGGATTATTTCCGTCGAGATAATCCCCGAAACGCTTTCCCTGCTATGTTCCCAGTCTTTCCGAAAAATCGATGAAAATAGATGGAAATGGAACGACTAGTCACGTTCGTTCATTTGTTTTGGTACTGTGCAAAACAGCAGCTCTCTTCAGAATGTGCCTTAAAGGGTACGGAAACGAAACTTTAGCGCCGATCTTTCTGCGTAAATATGGGCTAGGGACAGGCACCACCTCGGAAATATCAATATCGCGCTGTAAAACACAGGAGCACTAATTTTAAACATAATTAAACGATTTCAAATTCCCATATGGTGGATGGTGGGAAGGTTCTCGTAATATCACTTGTGGCATAGAAGCAGCGCCGTTCTGCGGCAATGCGGCGTGCCGGCAGAATTAGCCTAGGCTTGAACGCGTTTGCAAAGCCTTGGCGGAGAAAGCCAAAGGGTAGTTGGCCACAGTGAGCTCGTTCTCCTTGCTGCTTTTTGTACGACACTACCCAAGCACGCTTCTGGCATGGCCGGTATTAGTTCCTGCGAGTTGCGAGCTGCGAGCCGACGTTAAAAAATATATGTCTGAACTACGAGAGTGTCAGCAAGAGCCACGCAAATACCTGTTTACACTCGGAGCGGACACGCGCGTTTGATCGAAGTGCTGGATTCGCTCTGTTACTGTTAGACCGCGTTTCGGTAAGCGCTTCTGGACCGATCTTTTACGATTGCAACTCGATACTGACATTACACTCCGCAAAGGTAGGTTGGACCGACATCGCGTAGCTCCCACAAATTCTGCTATAGCTCGACAGTGACGTAGCGTCGTGTAAGAATAAAAATGGCACATTAATAACAAAGTGTACATACCGTGTTGCGAAGGTAATCCGTATGGTGTTTATTTGAGCCCTATATCACACGAAACAAGGAGATAGAATCAATGAGAGTCCCTTTTCGACGACAGCGTTCGTCACCGCTGTCTCGGAAAACAAGGAGATCGAGATGACATGGGGAAACGATTGACCTCTGAAATTTAGTTCAGGGATCAAACTATTCATCTGGGAAGGGTCCACAAGGGTCACGCGGGCATATTACATTCAGCAGGCCAGCCGGTCAGGGGCAGACGGTCTTCGCCAGGACCGCCGGAGCAACGATGCGCCAAGTCAGTGTTGCCGGTAGGCCTACTATATTCTGCCGAGCTCGCGTGCTCGGTAGAATCGTAGCTGCTGTAGCTCTTCTCGGGTGTTTGTGGATCCTACGTTCTTAATCGTCGTGGCCTGTTTCAAGTACTCCTTCCTTTTTTCTTGCTAGTTGAAGTCGGGAAGCACGATAAGAGCATGTAAAAAAATAAATGTCCGTTGGTCGTCGCTACCAAGTAACTGAGCGACGCTGTCGGCCATGCTGATTTGATAGTAAGAAGTGCGTAAGTCAGCTGCGAAGCTGTCGTAGGATTCTGTCGGAACCTGCGCAAAAGTTCCGACAATTTCGTTTCGAGAATACGGGTTTTCTCTCAAATTTGTCGTACTCACTTTTTTCGTCGCAAATCACTAAAACAGAAGACCACAGGGCGCGAACATGACTGGGGCGTCAGTGTTCGGCTGAGACTCGGGTTCTCAATGATTGAACACGAGTTCCGGGAAAACGCTGACGGAGCACTCGCGTCCATTCTGAGCCCTACGTTTGCCCCCTTCAGTAAATGCAGGCAGATTCAGTACTTTCAATTTTCGGTCTAGGAGATGTTGCTCTAGAGTTGTGGAGGGATGGGAAAAGAAAGCGAGGGGAAAGGTAGGAGAGGGATGAGTAGAGAGAATTTCTGCGTAGCGTTACGTATATTTCGACGCTACATTTAGCGGAGGCACCTAAATGTCAAATAGGTCACGTGGAATGGGGTCACTTTATGTCGAGTTCCCTTGATAAATTTAGTGGGAAAACTAGATTGGGGTATACCTCACGTGATGCCCATCTTATTGCTATATATATTGGAAAAACTGAACTGGAGTAGAGGTCACGTGATGGGAATCCCTCTTCGCTAACTTTAACGTCAAAACTAAATTATTGTTTAGGACACAAGGCGTAAATGTTCCCACTAACTTCAGCGTGGCACCTGAATTCACGTACGGATCACTTGACGTGAATTTATCCACTTGGCGTATATATCATGTGACGTTAGGTCACGTGACGTCAATTTCCTCGCACAATTGAGCGGAAAATCTAGCCGACAAATTTTAATAAATGGGGAGTACCGTTAAAACGCATTCCATACTTTTAAAACACTAAATTTATTTAGGGGACACCCTACACGTTGGATGCGCCGCCTATGTGCTTGCGCTCTGATGTGTCGGTCGCGAGGGACAAGCCCAACTTGCTTTTCTCTATACGTGGTCGCCATAGATTGTTTAACTGTTTGAGTTTCATTCATATGCGATACAAGGTTGTAGCCACAGCAGCCGAGCCGCCACAACATTCCCGTATACATCTGTTATGTTGCTAACTAAGCAGGAGCCAGGGGCTTAGGCAACATTTCTGTATAGGACGCCGTCCGATATATATATTTTTTTTCTTTTTATGCTGGAAGGTGAAAGCAGAATAAATGCTTCACTGGCCACTTGATCCTCTTCGAGTTCACGGCAAATATCTATATTACACGTGTACATTCCGAGTATGAAGAGCCTGAGTATCAATTTGATACATTTCCAAGCAATACCAGCGTTCGTCACCAACATTACATACGTGCATATGCCCAAAATAGATGTCCTCGTTTTGTGTTAGCTGTTTGAAGATGCGACAGCTAGTGTATTTTCTCGCAAGGTTTTTATGCCAAAGCCCGCTCGAGAATGAAAGGCTGATATCCACTTAGTGTATATGAAATTGAGGTTATCCGATTGAACCAATCAACGTAAAAAATAATGCTCCGCTAAATTAAACACGTTTCAGCATATTGAAAGCAACAAGGACCTTTACAAAGAAGCCTATGAAAACATTGAATACACTCTTTCTAATTGCCTTACTTTGTGAATACTTTTTTTTATTAAAAAGGTACAAAAAAGCGGCTGGTTCTCTGAAGCCGCTAGAAAGTTTCTTTTCATTTTCGTTCATGAACTGCATCCCTGTTCAAACCCATCACATCGCCGGAACCCAGAAACAACGAACCGGAGTGTACCCTTCAAGCTCCGTTAGTCAGCGCTGCTGCGCAAGAAAAAAAGAAAAAAACGCGGCGCAGGAGCAATCAGGCGACAAATTCCATCACCTGCGCAGCCTTCCAACCGACTGCACCCTATCACAACATCCGATCTGTCGCGGACAAGTACGTAGGACCTTTCGCAAGAAAATATCGCGAAGCGACAAACGGAGCAAACGTCCCCCGAATAGGATGCAGGAAAAAGAAAGATCTGAGCATGAGGGTGAGGGTGAAAAGCGTATACAACGTGTGTGTGCGTGTGGTGCGACAGGCGCCCATAGTTGATGCCAAAACAAGTAACTCCGCCTGCACTCCGTTCCAACGTAAATTAGAGAACGGCAAACCCCCTGGTCAAATGAACAAACTAGGGCCTAGGACATGGTCACGTAGCACACATATAAGGCGGGGAAATGTAGACCATTAGGACCACGTGATAGGATCTTGAATCTTGACTGGTTTATGTTGGCTTCTTGCGTTCTCTGCTGTCCATCATAATCAACTGTTTTGTTGTTTTGTTTTTTCTTTCCTAAATTGTTTGTACCGTTTCACGACGGTGTCCGCAACCCTCTACGAGATTCGAACGTCGTCCGCAGTTGATTCTGAACCTAACACAAAATGAACTTCAGTTGCTTTGCTGTTTTCCTTGGAGACTTGAAATACAAAAAACAACTTCAGTTCCAAGGGTGTTTTTCTTGACTTCTTAATATAAAAATAAAAGGACCTGTGTCCTTTTATTTTTATTTTTATTCTTGCATCTTTTTTGTTTTATAGACAATTTTTACGTTACAAGTACTCTGTCTTTAGATGAAAATAAAATAAAATTTATTTCGATTTCTAAATACTAAATATGTTTCCTTAGTGTCAGCTGAGTTTATTTTTATATTTCTCTTCTCCTTTTTCACTTCCACCTTGTCTTTCTCTACACGCTCTATTAGATTCACAATTGTAAGGAAGTGCTCTGTCCTGCCCCCTTTGATATGTTGATGATTACCTCGTTCTCTTTCAACTTCTCTCAGGGGAGAACGAGACGGAAATATTAAAGATTATCCGATCTAAGTCTTTAAAAAATGGCCTGGGTCTCAAATTCACTCAAGAATCACCAGTGAAATGGATCCCCAAGTTTTTAGACCTAATACTGGTGTTCTTAGACAACCACGTTTGATGGATGTATTCCTCCCGATCGAAGAAAGGGCTTGTACAGTAGGATTAGCTTCATTCCAAAATTATTACGTTAGAAATTGCAAAAAAAGTGCCTGAATACAGCTCTGAAAAATCTTGCGTACAGTCAGCGGGCGAAAGCTTCAATGCTCAAGTACAAAGAATGAAAGCGTCGGGATGCCCGAGGTCAATAATATATGACGTCGCTAAATCATTGACGACCTCAGATAAAAATCAAACGTGACACTGAAAAATACAGGAAACATCGACTGACCGTTCGACCAAATACAGACCAACACGCGGCTCTGACGTCACGCCTCTGCGGTGGCGGTGTTGTCGCCACGGCGCATGCGCAGAAGCTTTACCTCATGCGAATCTGGTTTTTGCGCTTGCGCAGTGCCCACACATGGTGTGGGCAAATGCGGACTTGTTTGTAAACAGCGTGCCGGTCTATATAAAAATATACGCTGCTTGTCCCACAACTTGAAGAGGGCAGCCGCGAAGTGTCAAGTCCAAGTCGTGCTTTCAGCACCGGACAAACTGAAAAGGCTCTGCCCTAGGATCAAGTGCCAACAGCATCAACAAGCAGAATGCAGTGTCAAAACACCGACTCAGATATGTAGAATGTCCGAGTGGAGTGGTGTACCAAATACAATTTACTTGCGGGAAAGTACATGTAAGTCAGTCGGGGCGATGTATTAATACGAGAAGAAGAGAACATGCCCAAAACACTGTAATCAACAGCAGTGGGACATCTTGTGGTGCATGTCAGGGGCTGCAAATGGTCACCATCATTCAGCCACACCAAAGTACTGAAGCGGTGTCAAGACAAAAGTCCTAGAGACAAAAATACGAGGCTCAAGTAATCCTCACCAGTGGTGAAAAAATGCATAGCTCTCTCTCAGTGACCCTAACACAAAAATAACTTCAGTTGCTTCGGTGTTTTCCTTGAAGACTTGAAACACAAAAAGAACTTCAATTCCAGCGGAGTTTTCCTTGGAGAGGTTTTAGTCGTTTGCTCTGCGTCCCTTTTTTTTTCTGGGTTCTTTCTAGGTTCTTTTTGTTTTATAGACAATTTTTACGTGACAAGTACCCTCTCCCTTGATGAAGTTAATATAATTTTATTGCGATTTCTTAAACTGAATACTGTAAATTACTTAATATTCGCGAAGCCCTCAGTTCGCGAATTTCGCGAATCGCCAAAAATTTGCGAAACACAGGTCCTCCGAACAATTCCGGTCAGCTGTATACACATTGGTATCTATATTGAGATCCCACCGCGCCGCAAAAATTAGAACCCACGAAATATTCCAAGACATCAGCTGTGACCTAAATCGCGAAATATTGAGCCAGAGAAAAATAAGTCGTTTATAGTACGTTGTCTTAGTGGCAGCAGTGAGTTTATTTTTAACTCTCTTTACTTTTTTTTCACTTCCACCTTGTCTTTCTCTACATGTTCTATTAAATTGACACTTGTAAGTAAGCGCTCTGTCCTGTCCCCTTCTTCTCTTAGTTGTTTGAGTCTTTTAAATTACCGTCGAGATGTTTAAACAACTAGACCGCCAATTGATCTTGATACGAACTGATGAATTTGGCTTGAGTTTCCTGGTATCAAGCTTAGTGTCAATAAGTTCAACAAATAAGCTGGACATGTGATCACTAGCTTTGTCACTGACGACAGTCATAGGCAGTCCTGAACGGCTGCAAGAAAAAAAAAAACACGAAAACTGAAGGTCATTTGCTAATCTCAGTAATGCAAAATTACAGCGCAGTTCTTGAGGTATTTTGTTTTTACGATATACAGTGCTAAACAATTTGAGAAAGAAATATGCTTTTATATATGAAAATATAGATCAGTCTCCTCACATTCTGGTTCTGCACCCTCTTCCTATCCCCGCGTTCTCTTCCTCCTCCCTGCCCACCCCCTCCTCTACCTTCATACGCTCCCCTCCTCCAACACCCATTCAGTTTCCCCTCTAAGTTTAGTGGGGAATGGAATTGGTGTTAGGTTCACGTGACATAAGTTTTCCCGCTAAATTGAGCGGAGAAACCGACTTTGCGTGTAGGTAACGGGACATGAAGTCATGTGACATCATTCTCCTCGCTAAATTTAGCGGGAAACGTAAATTAGTGATGAGGTAACGTGACGTCAATTTTCCCTCTAAATCTCGCGGGAAACTGAATATTTTTATAGGTCACATGACACAAAGTTCTGTGACGCCATTTTTCCCGCTAAATTAGGCGGGGAAACAGTGACGCCACATAATGCAACGCGCGCCGTTAAGTCGATGGCAGTGGCGACACCAACGCCGCTCAACGACGAAACGGGCGGCTAGGAGCTGCGCTCCAAAATAACCCGCGAATGCATTTCTAACAGCTTCAGGCTCACTCAGCATAATGCCAAAAAAGTCAGCTAAGCGTATGGTTGACAAAGTTGTAGTTGTACGGTCCTTAACATATCGCCGGAAATGCATTGTCACTGTATAAACTGTGCTCTACTGACTCACACTATAATATTTTATCGCATTTCAACAATATTTTCGATAGCGCACGTGATTCAAAAAAATTTCAGGTACAAAGAAGCCGAGAGTGCATTCTGCTATTTCCTGTGCTAATGCCGTTGATTTTTTTGTTTTTTTCTCCGAATATATCTAATCTTTTTAAAGTACCAATGCGTATAACGACTCATGTAAGAACGCTTTTTGGGAACGAATGGATAAAGTACAGATATGATGTAGTTTGTATCAAGATCATTAACATATTTTAAGTAGGCCACATGAAAAACTTGCCAAACTTTGCCAAAAATGATCAAAAAGAATTATGTGCTTTCCGCCACCTGTCGGGAAGCACCTTTTTGACCACTCGCAATTTTGTTTCGTCTCGACACACTGCACTAGGATTATTTAGTTCCACTCTGGAGATATATTTAAAGTCGTTAATAAATAAAAAATAGTAATTAAAAAAGGTTGGACTGAGTTTCATTTATACTTTTGGCCACATTTGCTGAATTTTTAAGAGTGACCTACTTAAGGTATTTAAATAACCTTGATGTATCCGGAAACTCTCAATCTTAGTCCTTTCTACTATGTACAAACATAAATATGATACGTTTAGAATAAAAAATGGCACATACGTTTGAATATATTAGTGTTTCATAAATCCACGAAATTCAGGAACAATTTTGACAAAAGCATTTTTGTTTTATTTAGTGTTTTATTAGGTGCAACTAGTATGAACAGTGGTTTATCAGCAAATAAGAGGCAAAATAGGTGTTTCGTTTGTATGACCGTTGTTTATTGTGACTTCGTCCTCGCGTTCGTGCTATTTTGGAAAACATTGTGGCTCGGTGTTAGTAACCTATGATTACTCAAACAGCAGTGTAACCTTTTGGTAAGTTAAATTGTGCCTAACGCGGAGTGAAAGATACTTTACTCCGCAACAAGGCTTGTATTTTATAACGCTCATCTGACAAGTTACCAGGTTTAATTGCGGTCATGTAAACAAAAAGTGACTAATGATATTCATTTTTATATTCCAATATTATATTATGGTACTAATAAAGATAAATTAAATAAAAATGGAGCTTTTGATCAAATCGATTTCGAATTTGCTTAATCTTCAAAACATTCGTTCATTCAAGTGTATGTAAGAGAATTTATCTTGCAAATATAATATTGAATAGGCACTTTTTATAAATAATCTAGGTCTGAGAATTCTGAAGAATTCAAGGTTAATAAATATATCACTTATATTATTCACACTTAATAATAATATAAATATATTCACCATATCATATAGGGCGGGATCTGCAGGAAAAAGCCAACAAAGCAGCTTGACGGGTCTCCAGCCCCTTCAACAGGTACACAGCGTGGGCCAAGTATCAAACAAAGCAAGAAAAAGTAACAGCAAAAGTAAAATTAAACAGCCACAAAACACTAATGGGGTAAAACAAAAACAAGCTGAATAACTGGTCATCTACTGCACATGAAATCAACAATGACAAATATGTTGTCGAGAAATTCTGCCTCAAAAGAAGACAAACGGTAGACAACAAAAATCTATTTTAGTTCAAGAGTAGATAGTCACGCAACTCACGCGAGCTAAAATATATTATATCGACTTCGGAATTTATGAAAGATAGTTTAGTCATGTAGAAAGTGTTTTTCTAATCACCTGAAGGCCACAATGTGCCCTCGATGTGTCAGCCATCCAGAAGTCTGAGTGGCGTGTAGAATGTGTGTTATTTTTCTGCTTAATTCCCAGCTTAGCAGGAAACTATTTATTTTAGGTTATATATCTTGTTTATGCTTCATGATAAGCCTGTATTCGTATTAGTGATGTATATTTAGTACCCGAGTTTCCAAACCCGCACGCTTTCTTCAACAGGGCCATTAAATCGCGTATAGAAGCAGCAGCTTTAATCATCTTCTTGAATTATTTCAACTCAAAATATTTTTTTATTTTTTTAGCTGATGCTTTCTGTTTTCATTGCCGTCGTCAGGTGACGCAATACAGAACTTGCAAACCGACTAAATTTGAACAAAAATTATCAATGGAATAGTTAGATTTTTTTTATTCTGAAATAATAAAAATAATTAATTTTGTTTAAGACTGACTAAATCCATATCTCTAGTGCTAAACAGAAGTAATAGTTCTTTATTTTGATAGATGGCAAAATAGCGAGCGGCCAAACATGCAATCCACGACCGGTGGGAGAAACGTCAGTTTTCGTATCGGCCGATTCAATGGTCAGCAACTTGAAAACAAACAAAAAAATCTGTCAAGTTGGCCATTTGCGCTTTCTTCCAATGCAATCATGCTCCTAAAACAGAAGTAGAGTAGACAGTTGGGCGAGTTGGTAGTTATTGAACGTAGTGACAGTTGCGCACACAGGGACAAGGACAGAGAAGAGGAACATGTTGACGACAGACAAGTGCACACTCACAACTCATGTATTAACAAAAGAAGAAAAGAAAGTGGTACAGAACGCGGAATCCGCTCGAGCGTTGGCCACACAGGCACGAGGGACCACAGGCCCGAGGGCTCAAGGGGGACTGGTAAAATTACCCACACGAAAAAGATTTTAAAAACGCCATTTCCTCCTCTGTTAATGAAACAGACGGAAAGCTAACACATTGCTCGCCCATGCTTAGGATAATGAAAGCTTCAAACATCTCTCTGGTGTGTTTTTCTCGGTACCTGCCTATTATCTTGGTTTTCGCTAAGGATGACGTACAATTACAAGATTTACAGTGCAGGGGTAGATGGCCCCCCACCGTAGACTTTAGAGAGAGATTGTGCTCTCGTAGCCGGTCGTTCACACACCGTCCGGTCTGTCCAACGTAGCGTTTACCACATGAAAGGGGGATACTATATACTACACCCAGGGAGCAGGGCACATAAAAGTGGGAGCGGCTCTTGTGGCACGTATGTTTTTTTTTGTTTTTGTTTTTGTAAATTGTTTACCTTAGCATGAACTTTAAATTGTTTACCTTAGCAGGAACGAGCCCTTGGGCCTGCGGTCCCTCGTGCCTGTGTGGCCAAAGCTCGAGCGGATTCCGCGTAGTGTACCACTTTCTTTTCTTCTTTCGTTAATACATGAGTTGTGAGTGTGCGCTTGTCTGTCGTCTACGTGTTCCTCTTCTCTGTCCTTGTCCCTGTGTGCGCAACTGTCACTATGTTCAATAACTACCAACTCGCCCAACTGTCTACTCTACTTCAGTTTATTTCTTGTACATCGGGCTCTTCTTCTGTCTCCTGCAATCTTCCCTTCCTTAACCCTATTCTTCTCGTCAACCTGGCCGTCCAAAGTGTGTGCAGCGCCCGGGCTGCCTCCTGGCACATCAAACAAGGTACCTGCCCTGTTGAGCTACTTGGTCTGAGTTGCTATTTTACACCCTCTGTAGGGCATGTGAGAAGGGTTTGCAAAATTTTAAGATCTGAGTACTGGCGCCAGGCTAGATTCTTCAAAGACTGCCTGTGGGTTGCCTGTGGCGTCAATGGGGCTGATTCGTACCGGCAATGACGATATTTTTCTGAAGTGAATAGGACATTGAGTAATGTTACGGAGTTTTTGTGTCTGCGAGTTCGACAAAACCTCCCCAAAAAGAAGAAAAAACCTGTTACAGCTGCAGGGGGATTTACCAACCTCGGGGATATTGTGGTACCCCAATCCCTTCAATCAACCTTAAATCTTGGCCCCAAGTTTTGCCTTAAACCGAATCTGCGCCCTCCGGAGCTACTTACTTTGGCAAGAAAGGTGGCGTACAAGACTGATGAGAAGATACGACCTCGATATATATCGGGATCTGTTGAAGCTATTTCTGGCTTGGGGGAAAGTCCAGTCCCAGGATCCTATGCGTCTGCTCAACTTCTTGGTTGACAACCAACAGCGTGTTTTGGAGGCCGATAAAGAAGGCTCCTTCTTGATAATGCCTGAAGACATGAATAGTAAAAAGCCTGCGCAGCAGTACAAAAGAACTTTCGACAGGTGCAGAGTGTGATGAAAAAAGTGAAGAGCCAGGCTCTCCGTCTGTGTGAACGTTTCACGTTAACACAGTTAGCTGCCAACATAAGAAAAGCTGAAGAGCTGCTCTTAGAAATCTTCTTTAGTGCCAAAACACACAAGAAAGCATGCCCATTCCGAGCTATTGTTGCTGAAAGAGGATCGTGGCAACGGCAAGTGTCGACATACCTGCAGAAACACCTTTCAGGGTTAAAAATTGACGACCCCTTTTTGATCAGCAATTTGGAGGCTGTTCATGAATTTCTGAAGACAAATGACTTTAACAATCACAGTGTCTTCAGCGTGGATGTTCAAGACCTCTTCTACTCACTTCCTGATGATTCCTTGCTCGCCTCTGTCATGTCCTGCATTGAGTCACATGATGAACATTCGTTCCGGAACTCAAGTGGAATAACGTTGGAAAGTTTCCTAGAACATCACCATTTCTATCTTAATTCCACTTTCATAGGTGGCAAAATGGGGTTTATTCACAAAAGTCGGGTGTGTGCATTGGCTCATGCGTAGCACCAATTTTAAGCGATATTTTTCTTTCGGGTGTTGACCGTGCTATTGAGTCTTCCATTGATCCCACGACTGTCACAAAAGTGTTTAGATATGTCGACGACTTCTTTCTGGTGTAAAAAAAAAAAAGGTCGATGATGATGTTGTGTCTAAGACAATGGACATTTTCCACAAATGTGGGTTGGGACTTGTCTTTACCTGTGAAACGCCGAAGGAAGGAAGTTTGCAATTTCTGGACCTTTCGCTTTCTCTGCTACCCAATCACCTGTGCTGGACCATTTCCCCTCGTTCCAAAAAAGGCATCCTAGACTACACGTCCTCTCACTCCAAAGTCGTTAAAAGGGGTATAGCTATGTCATGCATTGCAAGCGCCTTAAATAAGTCTTGTTTTCATACCCTCCAATGTAGTTTTGAAGCACAAATTGAGAGGCTGACATTCTCGGGCTTTCCAATGAGGTGCTGACTGAGGTAGTGGGAACACTAGCAAAAGAGTGAAGGGAGCTCAAAAACCTAAGCCCGCTTTTGACAAAAAAATAATTGTGGTCGTCCCGTATATGCATACAATTTCCCACAATCTTAAAAAGGTGTTTAGCAGTTACGGGGTCTCTTTAGTGATGTCAGCCCCCCAAAAAATGGCTCACATTTGTAAAATAGTTCATGCTAAGGTAAACAATTTAAAAAAAACATACCTGCCACAAGAACCACTCCCACTTTTATGTGCCCTGCTCCCTGGGTGTAGTATATAGTATATAGTATACAGTATATAGTATTTCATGTGGGAAAAGCTACGTTGGACAGACCGGACAGTGTGTGAACGACCGGTTACGAGAGCACAATCTTTCTCTAAAGTCTACGGTGGGGGGCCATCTACCCCTGCACTGTAAATCTTGTAATTGTACGCCATCCTTAGCGAAAACCAAGATAATAGGCAGGTACCGAGAAAAACACACCAGAGAGATTTTTGAAGCTTTCATTAACTTAAGCATGGGCGAGCGATGTGTAAGCTTTCCGTCTGTTTCATTAAGAGAGGAGGAAATTGCCTTTTTAAAATCTTTTTCGTGTGGGTACTTTTACCAGTCCCCTCGAGCCCTCGGGCCTGTGGTTCCTCGTGCCTGTGTGGCCAACGCTCGAGCGGATTCCGCGTTCTGTACCACTTTCTTTTCTTCTTTCGTTAATACATGAGTTGTGAGTGTGCGCTTGTCTGTCGTTTACGTGTTCCTCTTCTCTGTCCTTGTCCCTGTTTGCGCAACTGTCACTATGTTCTCCTAAAACGTATTTCTTACGTGATGCGCAAGGGCTTGCCTTCAAAACCGGGCATCAGTTGAGATGAAAACAATTGAAGTATGCCAACATTTTAGTACTACAGTGGGGTTATTTTGTTAAAAAAAGAACTTTTTAATGCTATGTCTCGGCAGGTATTCAAATGTAATTCCTTTTGAAAGCATTGTGTTGAAAAAGAACTCACAGATTAGAATAATTTTGTTGTTTAAATCAAAACCACACGGCCTTCCCTGCGCTCTAAATCAGATCGTTTCCAGAAAATCAAATATCTTGATGAGAATTTAACGCAGAATTAAATTTTCGTCTACGCAATAATTATCATAAACATACCCATACCTGACTTTCGATTGACGAACAAATTATGAAGGCAAATATTTCCATGAGACTAGAGAGACTACACAAACTGGGTCTCCCCTGTGGTAAACAACACATTTCGCTCCTGAGTATTTATATTAATTTCGCTGTACCTACCTGAATAGTGTTGAACAAGAAGAATTTTAACGGAAATCTGTCTAGTTGGGGAAACGATACATTTAAAAAGAAAAACCTCCAACCAACGTTTTTTTTTTTTTTTTGGGGGGGGGGAGGGCCCCCCCCTTCCAAAAAAAAAACGTTAAGCCCGACATTTCCAAACCAGCACGCTTTCTTCAAAAAAGCCAGAAAATAGCGTGGAGCAGCAGCAGCTTTCATCCCCTTCTTAAATTATTACAACTCAAAATTTATCTTTTAAAGTGTTTTTTTTTTTATTGCCGTCGTCAGGTGGCACAATACATGAACGTAAAGCGATTGCAACGACTAGCCCCTAACCAGAAACCGGTAGAAGAAAAGACAATGAGACTATCGTTGCTGATATCCAGAAATACGGCTACAGCAACCACTTTGCTGAACGCATCGCCCGTCGCAGTGGTTGCACCTACCAAAAATAAAAGCCATCACAAAACACGCAGCCTCGGCCCATCGCACGAATCAGCGTCCCCAACGTAAAGTAGGCCAGCGAAACGCTGACGCGCTTGCTGAGTAAGGGAGGACTCTAAGTGTCGCACATGAATGTGCCCACACTGGGATGGTTCGTGCCGCGACCCAGAGATCGGTTTCCAAGAGAGAGAAGGAGAGAGAGAGAGCACAATGCGCGGACAACAAGATACCATGTGCAAAGCTCCCAGTTTCAGACATCTTCGAGACGAAGACATTTTCGCAGCGCATCACACAGCACAAGAACGACATGCGTAAGTTCGACAACGACCGCAGTACCATCGTTGAACACTGCGATGTGCTCGACCATTTGATCGAATTCGCGAATGCGCGTGATTAAAAGTGAGCTATATATCTGAAAAAGGCTTTTGGAGTCTTGGGACATTCCGCACACGCCCTGGAAGCATAAGCCTCTTCCTGCGTGTTGTGCCATCGGTGCACGTCTTTGGGTTGCACCTACTGACGAAGGCAGTGAACACGAAACCATCTGTATAGAAGAAATTTTAATATGTAATCAACTAAGAATATGAAAGCTGCTGCCACTCCACGCGATTTAGTCACCCCTGATGACCCTTACGTGCACGAGGCTGCTTCTTTATTTAAATTTTATAAATAATTTTAATTATATTCTAATTAAAAATTCTATTTCATCTGATCAGGTGAATGTGCCCTGGGGGTTTTGAATTCCGTACCCTGGTCCTGTTCCCTTTATGATAAGCGCGGGTAAAATCAGTTTCTTTTTGGATATCGAAAGCTGACACAGGAAAGCACCGAACCTATATAAAAATAAAAATAAACGAAAAAGGCATAGCATAACCCACGCAAATAGTTTAATGCAGACAATCATCGGACATTGACATTTTTAAGCTTCACAGTCTGGTAGAATGCAAGGAACAGAGTGCGCTGCAGTAGGAAGGCACTTATAATATTTTTTTTTTTTGTAATTAAAAAAAATTATTACGCGTCTTTCGCTCTAATAGATTAACATTTATCTCAAGTTGCTAATGTTTTACCTCGTTGATGATAATGGAATTATTTTTATTTAAAATATTTAAAACTAAAGTTAAGGTTGCTCACTAAGATTATAACGCCGAGGAAACTTGCCCTACTTCTGAGACACAAAGGGTTTATATTTACTATGAAAGAGAGAGATTAAGATAAACGTAGCCTCACACATGATTACATTTAGATAGGGTTCCTTTGCGTGGACCTTGTTTTTTGAATGGCTGGCACAGGCGAGTGATTGATAATGATTCTGACACCCAAAAAATATTACGTTGATAATTGCGCACTTGTAGAATGTGGTTAATATTTTAAACGTAATATAAATAAACACGCACACAATTTTTTTATTGTTTTACAAGAAGTTATTAATTTTTTTCTAAACAAAACATATTTGAAGGTACTTTAGAAACATCTTGTCTTACTTAAAACGCTGCCACGTAAGTGGGCCCTATGAAAGGCCGACCCTAGACGCATAACACGCTGTGTTTACAACATATTATTAAAATCAATCCTCCATGAATGCAATTAGGTGAATTTAGTCGCTCGCAGCGTGAGAAGGGTGCCCTTCTTGCCCAGCAGAGACGCATCCAGTAAAAAGAGACTCTGACTTCTTAAATCTGTTAGAGAACAAAGAAACTAAACTATGTCCATGCTCCTACTTTGCCGTAAGGAACGCTTCGATCTAGGCGTTACTCTGAAGGTAGGGAGTTGGTCAACTGACGAAGGCGAAATAGGGTTTAGGCCTAATAATAACATCAGGGATGTGACACCGAGCATGACGTTGGCGCGTGAATGTCCCAGTCAGTATGACAACTAATAACTGAATTGGCGTCAAGATATCTTTTCCACCCGTTGTATGCCAAGCTTTTAGCGTATATCAGCGATTTTATATTCGAGATTTCTGCCAGAAATTAAGCCATTCATTGTACAATTAAGGTCCTGGAGGTACAGCATTCACAATATACCGCACAAAAAAAATAAGACCGCCAATGTGCTTAATGTTCAACACATTAAACGGATTAAGTGTCACATTAAACGTCAGTTTATAGTAGCGCTCTATGCTGTCTCCATCTTCCAGTTTTCCTTGTTGTGTTGCGCTTTTAATTCCTAACAGCATCATTACAGTTATTGTGACGGACGACTTAATTGTATTACCTGTTCATGGTCATTTGAGAACGAAATTACGACAACTGAATAGTTGTAGACAGGCAAGGTGTCGTTCCTGCCACCGCGAGCGGCTACGAAGCGATTGTTGTGTACACCGCGTACACCGCCCACCAAAGGCTGCCAGGCGGGGTACAATTCATGCTGCCAGCCTTTCTCGGTGCAGGCCGTCTCACTTCAAAACGGCGCACGGAGTAAAAAACCATGACTTCCTCGTGTCTAGGTTAACATATCGAAGTCTGTAGTGCTTGCGAGTGCCTTCAAGTGATTTGTGCGTCCACTGCTAGGCTTAGTAGAATCAGTGGCTTGGGGACGCGTTTTGCATATTTTTGTCAGTGTGAATTAATTTCATAACGTCAGCTTCCTGCTTCGTTTCGCGGCACACAATGTAGCTGTGTAGAGCTGTTCTCGAGTCCAAATGAGAAAAATCAGGTTGAACGGCTCAGCTATCCTAGGAGTGGGAACGCCCCCTTTGTCTTCATTCCTAGGAGCTGAAACGGACAGAATAACTGGTAACGCTAATTCCCCGGAATGAAATTGTGACAGGATGGGAGGTGCTCATTTCGCAACACTTGTGTAAATATAATATTCACGCAGAAAGATATATGAAATCCTCGTATCTTCTATTTTAAGCCGCGGCTCCAATGCCGCGCAGAAAGGGTTCTCAGATAGACAGACGAAGAGAGCGTGTTGTAGAACATACACGAAGAAACAAGCATAATTGTAACACATAGGCTCGCGAAGAGATGAGGCCACTATTGCTGTTGCTTCATTCCTTCCACGCGATCAAAAATTTAATTTGTCCTATTCTTTTGTTAAAATCCTTGCGTTTATCACGTCGCTTAATAGATAAAAAGGCTAAACGGCTTGGCCTCAAAAAAAAATTTAACCTCGCAAAACAAAAAAGAAGAAAACTCTGGGTAAACGAGGTCTGTACAGAAGCTACTAGATTTCGGATCTGCTTTGGTAGCACGTAATCTAGATTCCAGAAGCGTCGAGCATTTCGCACTTGCGCACTACGCATTTCGGGAAAAAATGTCCATTGTGTACGTCTTTGTCCGACTCCGTTCCCCCTGAAATCTATTTTTATGCTTTCTTTGTGGGTTTCCAGAGCTGAACGGTCTTAAAGCAGACGCCTTTCATTTCGTCACCGTTTATTAGAAGCGTTTAAATAACCGGCGCAGTGGGATAACGGAACAAGGTCACCAGAGGTTGCTCAAAATATGAAAAGGCCCATTGTTTCAGAATTATATCAATGTATTAAGCAGTCGCACTCATCTAAAGGCGCGCCAACCGTCATTTGCATCTCACGCGTCACTGATTTGTAATGTCCGAAAAACGGATCGGCTTTAATTAAAGTACCCCATCTGTAAGTTGTCTTCTCATACAAGGACCCGTATTGATAAATGGGTGCAAACTTTACGGCGAACTGGGACCTATGAAAGGAGCGAGGATAACGCTGCTCGGAAGGCTTTAACCCACTTATAGATGTCGAAAGTCGCAAGCTACGCCTCGTTCATCTCCGTTCAATATTGAATGCGCATCTGCGCCTTATATGTATTCTTGATTCTGCCAGCACCCGAGAAAACTAATCTCACAATACATACTCGTGATGAAGTGGTCCACTATAGATTTACAAAGGCTGCACTGGTTGACTGAAGGCAGAATAAATAAAACGCCGAAAAGCTTTACTCAGCGAGTGACTCTTATGAGATGCACTGCGCGACATTTCACGAATATTTCCGCGATACTGATGCGTTTTTCGCGGCTTTATGATGATTATGCTGCATCTCATAAAAGATGTGTAAATATTTCTGTTCGAAATGCACGTGTGAGTGCATGGCTTCACGAAGGGATTGCTTTTCGATAGTGCGCTCGTTCAGAAAACCGTGTTCCAGAGAGGGGGGGGGGGGGGGGGGGGGCGGGTCTCCCAGCCTATATTCTTGATGGAATGAAGACGCTTTTAAGGGTATAGGGAGTATTCACTGGACGCCATATTCGTGGGTGCTGTTTAGAGCGCATGCTCAAAACGAGCTCACATCAATAGGCTGCTAAGACCGGCAATCTTGAGGGTGCGGAATACACGTTGCAAAAGAACTGTGGAAGCCCGCCATCTGCATGCACGTGCTCAGAATTCGCGCACACAGCTATGGCCGCCAGTGAATACTCCCTATAAGCCCTACTATTGCCGACGTTCACTTCCGATATCCTTTTAGTTTCGAGGATCGTAATAAAAGAGAACATGCGGGCGACCTGATGAACTCTCAACATCTTGAACACCCGAGAATCTGTGTTGCCCACATTTTAGAGCGCAGTTCTTAGAAGCCCATTTCTACGTTTCCGCCCTTCGTGACGTCGGTGTCGGCGTCGTCGTCAGCGTAGCCGCCCCGCTAAATTTAGTCGGAAATTGAATTGGTGCTGAGGTCACGTGATCTCAATGCTCCCGCTAAATCTAGTATAGAAACTCAATTGGCTGATGGGTGACGTGACGAGGTCATATGACGTCATTTTCGCAGCTAAATTTAGCGGGGAAATTGACGTCACGTCCACCATGAACAAATCCAGTGGGAGGTGGAGGGGAGGGGGAAAAAAGGAGAGAAGGGAAGGAGGAGGACGGGAGGAGGAGGAGGAGATGATAAGGGTAGAAGAGGAGGAGCGGAGGGTACGGAGGAGGAGGAGGGGCATACTCTCCCCTCCTTCTCCTCAAAAGCTGCGAGTAGTTTCTCATTACAGAGATTTGTAAAAGTCTTTAACTTTTATTCCTAAATCTCGAGTATCCAATAGTTTCTCTCTCACTTCATTCGGCTTATTTCGATCACGCTAATCACAGGGCAGCTTGTTCACTTTCTAGATCCACAGTGTCCCCCACTGAACGCAGTGTTCTTTTCGCACGCTCGTCAAAGCCTGCTTCAGTGGATCGACATCTGGGTGAGAGATAAGCACGTCACCAATGGGGCTCTAATCTGGCGCGTGAGGCCTCCGCGAGTGACACCCTACGAACGCGAGCGTGTTGCCTCGAGGGACTCTTTTACTGCGCAAGCGCGTGGGGAGCGAATGCACGTTGAAAATATTGTCCTCGCTCTATTCCTCGTTTCACCGAAAGTTCGAAAATTCCGCCAAAAATGCCAGGTGATGGTCTTTCTTTATTTCTATGACTAGGCTACCACCACCTGATCCATTCAAGTCACGACAAATACGCCTTGACATTTCAGTTCTAGTCCGTGCTTTTTTCTTATTTTTTTTTTCTGTTGCCACTAACTATTTCTCACTTATGATGAAAGATTGAGCCAGAAAAGTATGGGCGAACGAAGTATTTTTTTTTATTGTGTAGCGACATAATGAGGAGCTCGTCGTACAAGAAATAGTTATGCCACGTTGTTGAAGGGGCAGTTTCGTGCGCGCAGCTTGCAGTTAGGTTTTTTTGTTTTTTTTTTGAGCTATCACGCGAGTAGTGTCCCACCTCGAAATCTACGACCTTGAGTCTGCGGTTTCCGGAGGGCGGCGTACACTATATATGTCCACTATGGGTATTTGCGCCAAAATCACACAAAACAATTGCCTGTGAGCCATATCATAAATGTTCTATATTTCACGAAACACGGTACTTAAGGACCAATTGCTCCCATTTGTTTAGACGACATGTAAACAGTCCTTTCGCGGACCGAAAACCAGGACCACAGTATTGAACTAGGCGAGTTGGTAACTTGACAGGAATAATAACTATACAAAAAACGAGAACCACGAAAGCACGCCATGGAATAATTTTCTTTCGAGTAACATGGTTTACTCGCGTTATGTGTTCCTGTGTGTTCTTTCCTTCTTGTCCGTGTGTTATTCCCGCTGTTTTTCAATATAGATTCATACCAACTAGCCCAACTTTCCATTCTAGTGTTCCTTTTTTTTCCTCATGTTTCATGTAAAAAAGGTCGGTTGCGAGTACAGCTATTCTCCTGTGTTGGCGGTAACGCGTTACTTTTTCCCGCAAAGTAATAGCTACTCGGTGCATTTTCAAAGCAGTGATTGGTAACGTACTTACGTTATTTTATTCAACTAACGGGTAACGCAGTTACATTACTCATTATATCCTTTTTCGATGACCTCGAGAAAGTGCACTTAAATATGTGTTCGTGTTTCTATTGATTCACATTACGCCCAGAAGCACCCGACGCTACGAGACGATGGGACCAATCAGACGATGTAAAAAGCTCACCATCGTGACGATCGTCATGTTTCTTTAAGTGTTCTATTCTTGCCGAATTAATCACAAAAGAAAAGATCCCAAGGAATTGAATTTTTTGAAGCTGCTTGATTGGTGCGATTAGCTCGCCGCGTCGGTTGCGCCTGGACATAAGCTGAAACTAAATATAATCCTTCATCGTTTGAGTAACCCACGCTGCACTGCACTGACTTGTTTTTAGTGTTAATGCGAAAGCGTTATCTGTCCCATGGATGGGAGTCGGCGTTGTCTGTAACCGCGAAAAACGGCAGGGAAATTCCCTTCGGAACATAACCGCAAAAAAGGCGGCGAATTCCCTCCGCGGAACGGCTATTAAAGTGGCTGCGACGTGACGGAATGGCTGCGGGGCTTGTGCCGCAGCCCCGATCTCCAGGGCAAGGTCGGCCGGCCTCCGCAGAGGTTGCTCGGCCGGTCTTTTCAGAGCTTGTAAGAATACGCTACTGCTGCGCATGCTTTCGCATTCCTACAAGTAAGCAGTCTCAAGTGTCCTCTAGTAATATATATAAATTTTCTTTTTTGAGGCGTTAAGTCAATAATTGTTGATTTCATTCCACGTGCCTTCAGAATTTCGCCCATGTTTTACCCGCGCAGAAAGTACCGCTTAAAAAAGGAGTCCAGCACCGACGCCCTTTCTCCCAGTGTCAAGAAACGCTTTAAAAAAAGGTTCATACAGTGAATTTATAAATAAAAATATAACGCAGAAGTAACGTACGTTACATTCTTATCTGTAACTGTAATGCTAACGTGTTTTCTTTACTTTGAGGTAACCTAAATCAATAACGCGTTCCTGTATTGTGCGAGTTCCGTAGGACGTATTTCTATTCAGTTGTTGGTAACACCTACAACACTGTTGTTGTTGTTTTTTTGTAATTGTTATTGATATCGTTTTCTAACGAAAATCGGTTGTGTGTATGTTTATACAGCCTAGAGCTTAGTCTGCCTCAACGGGCGACGAGTCTCGCAGCTCTAGCTGAGAAATTTAGCCAGTGGTGCAGTACAACGGCTAGCCTGGGTTTTTCAACGTGCATCAAGCAGTAGTGATACACGACCGCACGCGGTACAATGCTTATCCAAATCGAAACGGGCAGGGGTGCAGATAGAACCCAGGGTCCTGGGTTCTGAAGCGCGAGCTTCTTTCGCAGCACGTGCTCCGAGCTGGTGTTGATTAATCTCCCCGAAAAATTCGTGGACTGAAGAACACATTGTTGATTGACTTCCCCGCAAAGTTCAGGGCCGAACTCGACGCGAAGTTACCTGACGTCATAAGACGTGGTAGCACGGCGTGACGTCAAGATGTCGAGTCACGGTTTGCGTTATACAAAGACATGACGCCGAGTCAATTTTCACGCTATAATAATTTGAGGGCAGTTCGATGTTAGGTTGTCCGATGCCACGTTCCCGTGACGTCACGTTGTCTTCGTGCTGTCACTGATGCCCTGTCATCATGCGACGCTGTTTTAGAGCGCAGCTCTTAGGGGCCCGTTCCCGGCTTGACCGGCGTCGGCGTCGCCGTCGGCGTAACCGCAACCCTCGTAACCCTCGTGAGGGTTACGAGGGTTAATCTCACGAGGGTTACCCTCACGAGGATCACGAGGGTTACTTACCCTCGTAACCCTCACGAGGGTTACGAGGGTTAGTTACCCTCAAAAGGGTTACCTTCACGAGGGTTACCCTCACGAGGGTTATTAACCCTCAAAAGGGTTACCTTCACGAGGGTTACCCTCACGAGGCTTACTAACCCTCAAAAGGGTTACCTTCACGAGGGTTACCCTCACGAGGGTCACGAGGGTTATGAGAGTTACCCTCACGAGGGTCACGAGAGTTACCCTCACGAGGGTCACGAGAGTTACCCTCACGAGGGTTACTAGGGTTACCCTCACGAGGGTTACTAGGGTTACTCTCACGAGGGTCACGATGCTTACCCAGGTCACGTGACGCCCCCCGGGGTCACGTCACCTGGGGATACCCCCCGAGGTCACGTGACCCCCGTTGACGTCATAGCCACTGATGACGTCATCAGTGACGTCACTGATGACTTCACCGGCATCCGCATCGTCATCGTCATCATCACTGATGACGTCATCGGCATCGTCACGTGGCCCCAGGTCACGTGACCCCCCGACGTCACGTGACGCCCCAAGGTCACGTGACTCCCACAAGGTCACGTGACCCCCAAGGTCACGTGACCCCCCGCCCCCCGAGGTCACTTGACCCGCCCACCCAGTACCCTTCCCTCCTCCTCCTCAAGAGCTGCGCTCTAATTCGGCGTTACAGGGAGTTGTAAACGGCTTTCATTTTTTCCCGCTAAATTGAGCCGGAGCTTGCATGGATGAACAAAACAAAGACTTTCTAAAACATAACAACATTTTGTTTAAAAATAAACTTGTTGGTTTAAGATAAAAAACGGAGTATTGGCGGCGAAATTCGACTATCGCGGGTGTTTCGGGACACGTTGAACAACACTTCACTTCGCACTTACGACTTTTAACAAAAAAGAACGCTGCACATGCCAGGCCCGAACCGAGGAAGCCGATGGGCGGGTTCGCTATAGTCAGTTACAGGTTAAGAAGGTAGCGGCAAATGCCCCTCAAAGGGAATCAGATATCCCTCCGCCACCTCCGCATCCAATAGCGTCCCACCGTTTCCGTGACGTCGCGGCCAACGCGCGAGGAGGGTCTTGCCTTTCTGTACATATTTGCTTTATCTTTCGACTTTGACTTAGCATTGTGGAAGCCAGGAGAGGGAGATTAGAGTTCTCCCCCACCGACGGAAACAAATACGACCTTCGGGGATTAGCTTCCCCCCCCCCCCCCCCCCCCCCCCCCGATGGATACAAAGGCTGCTTTCAGGGGCTCGGTTCCCTCTCCGATGAATACAAAGGTCGCTTTCTTAAAAAGTGGAATCGGAGACAAGTGGGAATCCATTGAAGCGGAACAAGGAGCGTTTCCAGTGAACTCTTCTTTCGACCGCGGAGAGATTTGAAACGGGCGCATCACACTTGTGGGAGGAGCTTCTCCTACCTTCTTGACTTGTAACCGACTATATTGCGATAAAACCCGCTTCCAAAAAAAAAAAAAAAAACATGGCGTCGCGCCCTAGCCTCGCCTGTATTCGATATCTTCATAACGAGGCCGTGGTCACACCGCTGTTATATCGTACGAGACACGGCCCGCAGCCACGGTCCGAGGCCTTCCTTGCATGAGGGTCACATCGGTAAAACCAAAGCGGTCTGCAGATATCTTCGAAGGATACGAGCGTACGAAGCCGACATGCTTCAAGCACCCTTGAGGCGTGTCCGTGGGTGTTTCTGCCATCGAGTCTGCTGGATGTCTGATGTGATGTGCGAGTTGTGTAACTGCGGCTCCAAGGTGGCGGTCACGAGGTTGCACCCCATGGTGACGGGCGTAACGAGAACTGCAGGAAAGTTTTTTTGGTTGTTGCGCCTCCACCGTGAGATTTCCGCCTTCGAGGATGCTTTGGCGCGTCGCGAGCTTCACCGTTTCACGCACGGCCATAGCACGGTGGAAAGCAAGGAGCGCGTAATGCTCGGCATCGGAAAAAAAGACGTTCATCCGCTTTCGCCATCTCGGGGACTGCAGCTATGCTCCAGTCAAATCTGTTCAAAAATTGAGGCTCAGTGGGATCAAAAGGCGAAGGAACCACTCCTCATATTCACGAACACAAAAAATGCCGCCAGTCAGAAGCTCCTTTCTGGAACGGCCTAAACCTGGTATTTGCCTGCCACGTGGGTATTGTTGAATCGCCAAATAACCCGTAAGAAAACAATCGCTCGATTGCGCTAGGCAGTGTGTTTGAATTTACCTCGAACGTATACATTTCGAGATATCCGTGAAATATAGGCCGCGGACGGTGCGTGTGACTTATACGGCCATGAAAATGTAATATAAGGGTTTATTCATCAAAATAAGCCACACGAGCCTTGATACAATTTCTCGCGGACACCCGGTTGATGCAATCCCTGTAGGTGGAGACTGACATTTTGAACTATTAAACCCATCATCCTTTCAGCTCTTTCTTCTCTTATTCATTAAGCACCTCATCCCACCTTTTCATCCCTTAATCCTTTCCTCTGTGCAGAGTAGCCAGCTAGGAAAGAGGTCCGGGCTTGCCTTTTTGTCTTTCACTCGTCACTTTAATAACAAAAAAAGCTATATAATTAGGTAAACTGTTAATTCATTTTTTAAGTTGAAAATTTACGTACGGCTTCAATTAGGAACTTGCTGGGCGACATCGGAAACCACTAAATTAGTCGACTTTAAAACGACTTAAAGCGCGTGGGAAGCGCTGGAATTCGCCAAATTTACTCCTCGTGGAACGGGCGCAAAGTTAGCGATGCGAAGACACATGTGATCATCTTTTTATCGGCTTTTTCGCACGCCTAGCCTCGCGCCCGTGGCACGAATGGTAACTTGGGCTCATCACAGCGCGTCCCACCTGCTTTAAGTTGTTTAAAAATGTACTGATTTCGACGTTTTCTGGGAGAATGACAAGTTACCAATTAAATTCATTATTTGTATTACATAAGTGTATTAATAACTTTTAGTTGAATAACTAGATTAATGGAATAAATAGCCCCCCCCTATTATATCCATCTTTCAGTATAAGTCACTTGCACACTCCAGATTAGTGTACCTTCCAAAACGTGTTTTCAATAAATATTTTCGAATTAAAAGTAAACGCTCTTTACATGCATAAGTACCTTGTACTCATATTATACAAACAGACATTTTTGTCGCGTTGCTGTTGAGTGCATCTCTTGCGCAGTATACAATTTGGCCCGCGGAATGCCTTATTGTCAGGAACAACAAATAACTACGACTATCAGAACTGTAAACTGACAGCGCGATCAAGACATACAGTATACCTGACTAACTAAAAAGAATATGATTTACGACTCGAAGTTACCTTACTTTAAAAACGGTCACCCTTACCCGCTCAAAACAACTCTTAACAGCGATATGAAGTGATCGAAAATGAAATTCAAACTACGAATACATGGCTCAGAATATATGATGTGTACTTTTCCTAATCGGGTCTTTGTGCTTATTTTCACATTGCGATCCGGCCGGCGATGCGTGCAAGTATTGAGATGGCCGTTTTGAGCAGACTAAAACTGCGGATTATGGGCGTAGGCTTTTTTCAAGAACTTCTCGGGCATATTTTTTTTAAATTGTATCACAGCGTGAAAACGAGCAGCTGATTGCAGAGTTCCCGCCTAATGACCGACGCGAGTTGCATATTGTTTTGCATACCTCGCCTTGCCGGGGCGGAATCCGTAGCCTCCATGGGAAACAAAGTAATTTGCATAATTATCTAGCACGTATACTCTTCCACCACTCGGTCTTAAGATTGCTAACGAATATGCAAAGTTTGTTTCGCGCACAAATGTTGTTTCCCACGGGCACGGATGAACTAAAAAGACTCTACCCTGCCATGACAGAAGCATGCTTTGTAGGAATGTTTTCTCAGCGTAAGTTTGTCCTCACGTTTATTGCAAAGCTTAAAGGAATATAAAACCGAAAATTAGATTTAGCGAAATAAGTCCGCAGAAACGTTAAACAGGACGTTAAGAACTCCAAAAAAGTCACTCATTCATAGAAATCTCAAACGAATGCCGTACTTTTGGAAACGAACGGTGCGATCAAGCGAGGGCTAAGACGTTATGGTCCTCCTGGAACAGTTGAGAAGGAGCGAAAGCTGCCTCGCTTCTCTCCTCCTCTCTTCGGCTCACCAGCTCGAGGGGATGTGGGGAGGAGGAGAATAATGAGAGTAGCGACAGCCTCGTCGGCCGTGTTCAATCGCGCCATTATTTTCCAAAAAATACGGCGATCCGTAAGAGATATCACTGCGAGTTATGTTTTGCGGTTTTGCAGCGTCCCGCCTCTCAATTCAGCCTCATTTTGTGAGCTCGAAATTTTGGTTCAGTATCCCTTTAAGTATTTTATGGAAGAATTTCCGTTCTCTCGCATCTAGCGCGAGCTTCCGATTTTTGTACACGTCGGCATCTCGTAAGCGTTCAACCTGCATGGGGAATCAAGAGACGTCGGAAACCATCGAGCGTGTGCTGGAGCATAGCCTCCGCTATGCTGGCAGTTCGACGACGGTGCCATAGACTGTTCGGTCGCAAATTTGGAGTGCGAGGATCTAGTAACACAGAGCATCAAAGAGCAATCTCTCGGGGCACCTGGAAGTCATCGCACAGCTTTTGCAGCGGCAATGACACGAAATACATTCGTTCGCTCGGGGGAAGTGTGTTTCGACGTCTCGCCGCAGCGGAGCACCAGTCACGTGGCTCTTCTTTCGTCCGTTGTCCGCCACTCCA
Organism: Ixodes scapularis; assembly: GCF_016920785.2. Taxonomy (NCBI): domain Eukaryota; kingdom Metazoa; phylum Arthropoda; class Arachnida; order Ixodida; family Ixodidae; genus Ixodes; species Ixodes scapularis. The sequence continues at coordinate 8,535,439 of NW_024609867.1, forward strand.
CCTTTTCTATTTCGGTGGCCGCTTCTCGTGGTGATCTTCCAGGCTTTTTCTGTACATAGGAGGCTATGGCTGGAGGCAGCCACCGGAACAAGATCTTGTGCTGTTCCCACTCCCTCAGGAACTATCGAATATTCGCATGGAACGCTATCATTGTGGTGATGGCCGACGGAACTCTCGAATGCATGGGGCTCTTTGGCGCCAGAAACCGAAAACTGGTGAAAATGGGCCTCATTTTACCCATTAAAAGTTTCAGAAAACCACTTAAAACTTTTGTATAACATGTCAGTTCTTGCTCAAAATTTGGCATCTGGTTCGAACCTCAAGCGCTACCTTTTGAAGGAATGTGAGTCTTCCGCAATGCATTGTTCAATTTTGCGTTAAACGAAAAAAACCTGTAAATATTTTTTGGGCTACACACTGCATATAAATACCGCATACTAACAGACCATTGGTGCAGGCTTTCGTATGTTTGAATGCGCTAAATTCGTGGTTAAAAATATGCCTGCTCAGGACACGTGAAAGATTAGCACATAAAAGACAAGGCCTAGGCGTTATGTCATTGTTAGTGAAACCAACGTTATTAGGTTAGCTCAGTCGTGAAACACCCGCAGAGGGGGGCTCCCGCCACCCCCTGTCCGTCACCCCTTCAGTCCACCTCTGCCGCTTAAAGCGCCGTCTAGATTTTCGTTTTAAATGTCTGTGTTCCATAGGGGTAGTGTGCAACACCGCCTAGACGGCTGCGCTTCAAATCATAGGTCTCCTATTGAACACACTGCAGTTACCATACGAGTGAAGGCCAAAACGGTTGCGCGTCCAAAGAGGACGATCGTGGGGAGGACGGAGGTACTGCACGTCGAAGCAGCTTCTATGAACAAATCTGTAACTGATATAGTCTGGTAACGTTGGTGAAACCCCAATGGGCCCCAACTAACTTAAAAGAGCTGTGCAACAATTTCAGTGCCTTGCCTAAATAACTTGGGAGTTTGTGTGTCGACCTTTCTAAAGTAAAGAACAAAAAACCGCTTTTGCCTGAATGTCCTAGTTTTAATTTTAAAAATGGGCAAAGATTGAGGTTTGCGGCACCTCTCAATTTCTTCACCATCTTCCGAGTCACGTGCGCTGTTGCGTGAATGGGGGACGGAAAGGGTTCCGGGTTAATCTCTCCCTCTAGAGCCACCAGTGAGCAGCGAGAACTCACCCGCTCGTGACCACTTTGCCACGTACTTGCGCAGAGGGGTCAACATGGCGAAAGGAGGAAAATCTCACCCTAGTCCGGCCATCCCCGTCCGGCTCTGCCCCCGCCCCCCTCTCGCTTCTGGCAGCTGTTCGCAGTAGCAGATAGAGCTTACTGTTTTTTCGACCTCGGAGAGATGGCGCCACTAGAACTCCGTATAATAAAATACATGTCGATGATACCAGGTTTTTGACGCATTTATGTTTCTGTTGGAACGACAAGATTTATAGAATATTCTCCTTTCATCGAGCAGGTATTTGCACAACTTCTTTTCTCTTTACAAGTTCCCGTGTGACGTCATACCGCGTTGTTCTCATGGCCGCCGCTCGCGGCTGCAGGTAGAGAAATACCGTAGTCTAATGTTTGCCTTCGATTGCGCTGTGGAGTCGCAACATTTCAAAGGAAGCAGATGTGTTTTCTGCCCTTTGTGACAAGATAAACACTGTCAAAAGTAGAAGATGCAAATTTTTTCAAAGTTAAAATTGTTGCGCAGCTCCTTTAAGTGGCAGACAAGCTGAAACTCAACGCTAGTACTTGGTCAAGCGGCAGATGCGTGCCTCTTGGCGTTGCCGCTCCTACATTTCTCTCGTTGTGTGACGTAGTAATGGCGCCTTTACACTGGCGGAATCGCGGGCGGGTCTCCGCAGGAGGGAAGTGGTTTTTGAAGCCGGGTGGCGAAATCGACTCGTCACTGGCAGGAAATCTGGATATTTGGTCTCGAACTGATAAAGAGTTCCCGCCAGCGACGAGCCGATTTCGCCTTTCGGTTCCAAAATACACTTTCTACCTTTGTGGTTCCGCCCGCAAATCCGCAAGTGTAAACACGCCATACAATGCGCTCGCGGCGACGCGGACGTGGCTAAGCGACTCTGGGAGGGCCCACGATTGATGACAGGTGGTTTGGAGTGAATTCATCTTTTTGACGTGTAACACGCGCTTGTGATCACATTAAATTAACCTAGTATTACAATGGCAGCTAGAAACTGGTAAAACTAGACACATGTTGCCGCTGTGAAAGAATGCATCGAGTTAACGCCTTCGGATGTTTATATTGCTGCTTGAATTTGCAACAATTGTCATATTAGTGGTTTTCGCTAGTGGATACCACGTTTTTTTCTCTTTGAACATTGTAAAAATTGTGTTTGTTTGTTGTCATATTGATAATATTTATAGCATTGGAAATGGATTTTAATGCGCTAGGGGCAATCCAATTTTTGATCTACAAGCTTTTAGAAAGAAGCCAAGAAAGGGGGATACAAAATGAGAAGAAAGAGAAAGGCCAGGCAATGGATGTAGCGAAAACTCCCTTTCATCAGCTGCTCTCTTACCTGAACCACGAAATGTTTCTGTATTGCAGTCCAGACGTCCCTGTCCTACTGTATTGTAGACATTCCGCGAACAACGCCAAAGCACCCAGATTCGTCAGCAGGAGGAGAACCTTGTTGAATAAGTTATTTTGTGCATCAAGGAACAGAAGGTGGAGTTAGTAGTAAGGCGGCTGAAGTTTCAGGAGGCTCATATCTATGACGACTTTTGTTGAGACGCATGTGACTCGGCTGAGGGATGTCCGTAACCTCGAATAAATTGGAGACTATATGTATTTCTTATGATCAATGTGCTTCACTTTAAGCCAACCTAGACAGGGAAGACATCGAAAGTGTTGGAGTGACTGACCAGACACAGTTCAGTGGCTCATGCTTAAGAGCCCCCAACGGGCAGATGTAGGTTATCGAATTAGGGTACCCAGGAAGTAATTTTCTTGTAAAGCTAGCAAAACTTGCGCTCAAACTGCAAGTAGATATATCTTAAAAATTGTATTCTTCTTAGACGTATGAAATTGGCTGTCTTGTTGAAATCGTCGTATTCATCTTTTCATCTGTTCTAGAAGCTAGGAATCTTGATTAGACAAGAACATTTGATAATTACGGCTGTAATTTTGAGCGTACAAATAGCCTCTCCTGACAATTTTGTACTATTTCCCTGCATACAACGTGAATTAAGTTACATGGAAGGGTATTCAGTAAAAACAGGTCCGGGTACGTAACCTCAGTCATATCTATACACGAAGCTGGAGCAGAGGTTTGACATCATATTGTCGCTTTTAGAGATTTTCGGGGTGAGAAGGAAGGGAATACCAATACTGCGACCAAGACGATCTGCAATCCATAATATCCTATCTGGTGTGTAATAACAAAAAAGTATTTTGCGGGTCTCAGTGTGGCAGCCGTCGTTTTTCTAAGAGCCTTAGCTTCTTCAGTGCTCTGAAGAAGCTAGGTTTCTTAGCGAAATGTCAGTCACCACCCTGAGCCCTCCACGAAACTCATTTTACTTGGTGCCTATCAGCATATGCCAACGGGTTGTGTGTGTGTTTTCTTTTTTTGCTTCTCTTGAGCGTAGACTATCAAGAATAAAGCCAGGAACAAATACAAGTTTTGACGTGTTCAGTAATTAAATTTATTTGAATTTTTTTTTGCCATGTAATATTTGTGTTGTGTGATAATCGTTGCATATGATTTAAATAAAGTTTCTTGTCTTTTCGGACAAAATCATAGTGTATTTGTGGTGTTGCCACGACATGGTCGATGTTAAGGCAATACATTAGGCATTAGAATTACGTTACATAGCTCTTAAAACTTTTTAATTCATTCAGACGATTCCGGAATAATATACATATAAGTGGCAAGTTGGTAATTACGAATTCAACTTATTCTTTAAGTGTCTTCTTCACGACTCCGGCGAATGTTTAACGCGAGGAGAAACAAACCTTGACACCCTCTTCCGTGACACTTCTATGAACCATTCAAACTTCGAGAGTACTTCAGAAAAAAAAAAAGAAAAAAAGATGACAGACGTTAACAAATCTCTGTAATGCAAACTAGAGCGCAGCTCTGGAAGACGAAGAGGGGAGGGTGCGGAGGAAAGGGTCTAACTTCTCCTCCTATTCTGTACCCTCCCCTCCTCCCCTCCTCCTACTCCTTCTCCCCCTCTCCCCTCATCATCCTTTCATCACCCTCCTCATTCTTCTTTTATCTTCCTCCTCCTTTCCTCCTGCTCTCCTCCTGCCGCTGAATATATTCACGGGTGACGTGACACGAAGGTGTGACGACATTTTCCCTGCTAAATTAAGCGGGAAACCGAATCGGTGCTCAGGTCACGTGACATCACATTCGCTGCTAAATTTAGCAGGGAAATTCTCCCGCTAAATGTAGCCGGAAAACATTCCCCACTAAATTTGGCGGGAAATTTTCCCCGCTAATTTTAGCGGGTAAAATACAACGCGCGCGGTTACGCTACGCCGACGCCGCTCAATCCGGAATCGGGTGCATCAGAGATGCGCCCTAAAATAAAAAATAGGGAAACAAAACTCCATAGCTGCAATTCTCGACGCTATGGACCCGCCGTCGTTAATCTCAATTACCACCGCAAAGATTTTCCTAAAAACGCATCGCGTGACGCGTAAAAGTGTCGCGCCAGTGTGTGCCCCAGCAGCCAACAGGGACGTGGTACTCGACGAGCGGTCAGTGCCGCGTCAGCGTCGCCAGTCGCTCAACGAGAACTCGTCCCTCCATCCATCAAGCTCGGCGCCAGGAGGATTAGTCTTTAACGCTAAATGATGGCTTATTTACCCGCCATAAGTATCTCTCCTGCGCTTGGGGGCCACCAAGCGGGAAGATGCGACGAAGGCCACGACAGAGCTCGCGCCTCCGGGCACGGGGACGGAAGAAACGCTGATTCAGGGCGTCTGTCGTCGTGCAGAGATCATTCTTGGCCCGAACGGACAAGACGACAGATCACGACGCCTTCGGACAATCGAGATGACGGTCTTTTCGTTGCCAGTCGATGCGGGAGAAGAAAGGGCGCACGCCGTGCTTTTGTTGTGTCGCAAGCGAGAGTCGTCGCTATGGAACGGGAAAATTGGGCATCGTGCCTCTGTCTCTTAGTCCGCTGTTTCGGAGCCCGCGGCTATTGTTTCGCAATATAATATCCTATGTTTTCCGAAGGCTTCGTCTTCTGTCGTTGTTATATGCACGTTTATTTTATTGTCTGCGATATAATAGCTTCTTTTTCGTCGAATAGTGAAAACGAATGGTGGGAGTAGCCATTGATGCCGAAACGTGTTGTATCGAACCCATACTTTGCGACTGATTGATCACGTCCTAAGCAATGTGGAGCGCAGTCACATGATACAAAAAGAGCCTTGCTCAAGCTTGTTTGGGAGTTCTCTGAATCGAATTGAGCGTAAACTTTCATGACGCCTGTAGAAAATTCCTTTCTTTCTTCTTTTTCTTTTTTTAATGGCAACACCTGTACAGCACGTCTCTTCCGACGAACCTTCTTGCACATAGTTCAGTTCAACATGCGGAACCGGATATACATGGAAGTCTGCACATAAAGAGTCGGCAGCGATATGAATATCATGGAACGAAAATATGTGAGCCGGGAAATCGACTTGTCAGGCATCTCAATACCTTTTTCGACGGCCCCCTTGTTGACCGTTGGCATAACCGTTGAAGAATACAACTGTATTCTTCAACGGTTATGTTAATAAACTTTGAACTTTGATTCGACTGCGCAAATATATTGGTGCGTATGAACCAACAGTTTTGCGAGCTCAGCTGCCGAAAACAAAACAAAAGAAAATCTGCTAGGATCGTTACCAACCAGGCAGGAAATAATGATTTGACAAATATGGCTAAACAGAAAATGTCGTTGGTCACTCCTGCTTTTTTAAATACAATAGCATTTCTCAGCTAACCCTACGCACATTCGCGCCAGTGGCTCTGTTTGTAACTAATGAAGCAGGCGGTAAGCATTTGTTATATGTATAAGCACTTCAGTTATTCATAAGGCGCCCAAGAAATGTTATTTTATTCATCCGATGTAACCAGCGGAGCAGGCGCCACGCATCTTTTATATGTATACTCACTTGAATTATCAATAAGGTGAGCAAAGAATGCGATATGATGTGCTAGCTTCTGAACAGCAGATACTCTACATACGGCAAATACTGCATGAACAAACCAGCCCAACGAAAGCCCGTAGAGCAAAGTGTCATCCAACTTGTTCTGACTGCGTTCTTTCTGTCTTTCTTTCCGACCACGCAGGCGTCCCGGAACCCACAGTCACGTGGTGGCGCAACGGGACAGAGCAGCTCCACGACACGACGGACAGCTCATCCCACGGCGTTGCCCGGTCGACGCTCCAGGTGGCGCAGCTGCACAGGCGGGACCTGAACGCCAGCCTTACGTGCAGGGCGTCCAACCACAACGGCACCTACATCGTCACCTCGTCGGTTACCCTCGACCTGTACCGTGAGTGAAGGCATACGCTAGATCGCGCTCCTGACGTCACGCCTCTCCGGCAGCGTTTTGTCGGCTTGACACATTAGAGAACCTGGATTGAAGAGGGCTCCAACTGAAACCATGTGGAGAGTTTGCAATGTAATAGCGGACGCCTCCCGCACCAATTGGTCGCAAACGCTTGCGTGCTGCGTTTTCGGGTTGCGAGCAGGGAAGCTGGCAAACCGTGGGGGCGTTTGCAGACGATCAGCGCTTTCGTACGCACCTCGTGGCTCGCAATATATATATATGAATATATATATATATATATATAGAGAGAGAGAGAGAGAGAGAGAGCGAGATAGTGAAGTAAAAGGTTCGTACTGATGGAGCTAACACAGTGATGTTTCGCTAACTGTATAGCGGGGTATTCATATTAACGGGATTCATTTTACCGACGCATCACTGTTTCTAAGTTGATTAAATATGACGTTTCAAGCGGGGACCGTTTTTCCTGCCGGACGCTCCTTAAGCCACCTTGCCCGAAAGTTCGCTTGAGCGAGAAGCCTGAGGAATCCAAAGTAAAACATGCCAATAAGTTTCTCCCATGCGAAGAGAAGGTTTTTTTTTTTTTTTTTCTTTTGGGGCGTGGTGAACATTACATGGGACATACGGGCAGGTGCACCAAATACCGACTCTGCGAGCACCACGTGGAATTTTCAAAGCTTCGGCAGGCTCTCTTCATTCTTATTAAAGCTTGGTCTTGGGTTTTGGCTAGCTGTTTGTACATAGCTAAATGTGCTGCGCTGCGAACTAGAACTTCGCAGCGCAGTAGGTGGGATCCGAGTTCTGAGAAAGCACGTAATTGGGAGGGCACAAAAACAGGTTTGGCAGATAACTTACAGAATCATTCAGCATGATCTCATTTAATGATAATATTTCGGCGCCTTCGATCATTTTAACTAAGAATGAGGTAGACTTGGCATAATGGCATTTCCTATTCCATACGACAACGTAATTGTTCTGTCAATTTTTTTTTTCTGTACCCGTTTATCCTTTATTTTAGCCGCCTCGGTGGCTCCGGAGCGAGAGCGCCGGCCTCCGGATCCCCGTGTGGCGGGTTCGAATCCCGGCCGAGGTGCCCGCAATCTGACGGAGGCTTATTTTGGAGGAGGCGCCGTGTAACCGAGCTTTCAGTTGCGCGTCGAAAGATCCCCAGGTGGTCGAATCCTCATCGAATCCCCGTCGTGGGTTTCGCACGTAAAACCCCCGAATTCGACTTATCCTTTATTTACTATATCGCACCCATCACTCGTTTCATTTTCTTGCTTCTTTATTATTCTGGCAGGGATGGGCTAAATATATTAAACTAGGGGATTCACTCCCCTACCGAAAAAAACCCGTTTAAACTAGATTTCATGTGTCCAAAAAGAAATCCAGTTAGATTTTCCTGTTCCATAATCCAGTTTAAACTGTTGCTGTTTTTTTTTTTTTGTTTCTTTGGTAGGGTCTATTTGTGTTGTTGCGAGTTGAAAGAAAAGTGTTCATCGGCCCTTTTTTCTAATTGTGGTATTTTTTCTGTAGTCTTTGTTTCCACCTTATTTAGCGAATTGGCTTTAAAAACCCGACAAAAAAAATGCGCTAAGCACACTATCGATTCCTCCGATTTTCTGCAGTCGAATAGAAAATCGTGCATGTTGTTGTATATTTGAATTATGCTCGCTTGAACTTCGTTGTTTTTCAAACAGTTGCTTGAGGCGCCTACGATATATCTTTTTCTACATATGGTATACTTAGGTACTACAGAAGCTTCCCTAATATTGGGGAGGGATTTTATGTAATCTATAGAATCATAATGAGTTTTTTTACTCAATAATAAATTGTACAGTTCGATTAACTCATGTACTAACCGTAGTGGCAATGCATCAAAAAATGTATTCAATTTAGGAACCCTCAGTTTACACTTCACCATTTCGAAACTTTGGCTGAAGAATAGCGGTAGATGATAAACTGGAGCAAGGCAAATTGTTCAAAGCGTATCGTTTCAATGTTATGGCCATAATTGTATATCAAATACGTGGATTTCCATGGGAGCGCTGCCTTAACCCGCTAAGAAATGGCGCAAGCATAAGGTGGCAGAACTTTCTGGGGATGCTCACGTATGTCGTGATTAGGCGTGTAGCCAGGAGTAGGTTTCGCCGGGGGAAGGGGGGCCGAACTCCATACCCCCCCCCCCCCCCCTCTAAGAATACGTGCCTGGTCGTCACCGTGGTGGTTCTGGCTACAGTCCTGGCAGAAAGTACCAGTACGAATAAATTTGCTTGTCGTTGTTGTTATGGGGTCTCAACATCTGGCTGCTGAAGGTTTCGTGAACTGTCAAGCAGCAGAACGAACTTCAGCAGAACTCGCGTCTGCCACATCCAACACCGCTGATGTGGCACCACCAACATCGCGGCCGGCGATAACCCGGCACTTCTATGATGCTATAAGGTGACAATCACGGAACTACCTTTTAGGACGCGGTAAACGCACTAGTTGGAGACGCATTCCAGGCACAATACTGGGACAACACTGCCGAAATTGCCCCTAATAACATAGTGAACTGAACAGAACTCGCCCAGCTTACAACACTCTGGCCCCTAAAATGAGTCGACACCTAGCTTTTGGTTGACCATTCAGCAGCCTTTTGAGACTTGTCTCTGGACAATGTATACCGGACATGGGCGTGAGCTTGAGGTGTCCTGTTTCAACCGTATATATTGGTCTAAAGTATTTCACACGCGATAACAACTGACTCGATATACCAAGCACGCTGTTGCCTCTGTAGGTATTTTTTTTTCTCCAAGTGAATCAGCTGTGATTTGGCATAAAGATTAGGAGACAGAACATGAACACTGATGCTGAGATTGACTTTACGTCCAAACAGTTACTCCCGTAACTTCTCAGCCCTTTTTCGTGCATAACAACATGGCCCGTTTCGAAGTGTACCATCCTCCAGCTGTTTAGACGTCTATATAGGAAACTGAACCACCATCCTTTTCTTCACGAAGAATAGGCAAGCGTGTTTACGGTTTGGCTCCAATTCATAACTCATAAATTACCTCCTTAAATATAACTCCTATACATCATCAGCATACGACATCACACGATCTAGCCGATCACGTGGCTGGGGACCAATGTCATCGCGGCACTCGAGTGGTGACTCAGCAACAGACAGGTTAATGCCGGAGCACGCGTGTGTGAAAAGTCAACTGGAAAAGACAATTGGAGAAAATAGTTCTAGACCAATATTTTTATTTACACAAAACACCTATTGCGAATAACCACAAGAAGTGACAGATTTTACTTCACAAGTTCCTGTGGCTCCAACGGCTTTTATGCAATTTATTGAAAGATAAAATAAAAAGGAGATATGATTTTGACAATTTTGGCGAAACAATATTGGAGAATTTTCGCGCAGTTAATATTACCTTTTTTTAATTCCCCTGACATTTGTTGTTTTTTCTTTTTTTTTTTTTTGCTCGTGCGGTTTTGGAATGAATCTTTCCATATGCGTTCCATCTTATATCGGGATTTATTAATGGCGTCCTTTCATGATTCGTTTCCGTGACCTCAGGACCAGGATTTACCTCGCCCCTGACGTCACAAGTTGTGATCCCGACTGCTTATCATCCGCTGTGAACTAAAGTTCGACATAGGTGTGTGTAGAAATCTATTTAAGGGAAAATCCTCTCAGCACCGCGGACGTCGGGAATTGTAAAACACCTACACTTTAGCATAATTACAGGACGATTCTTAAAGGAATACAACAACGAAATTTCGGCGCTCATTTTATGGTCTATATGTGTTCAAAGGAGCAGAATGACATCGGACACACCAATATCGTGTCAAAAAAGAAACGAAAAGGAATTTTAAAACGAATTAAACGATTAGCAAAGAGCACCTGATGGATGTCGCTACCGCTTCGTTCGTAATGCCCGTCTAGGTACCTTGAGAGGTAGTGACGGTTATTGTCTCGCCTCCGGCCTTGACGAAAGAGGAGGGGAAGGAGGAACTTCCCTCTTCACAAGAATCTCTTTTGTGTGACCCAGAAGTCGCTATTGTCCCCCTACAAGATTATAGAAGATTAACCCGTCACTCAAAATTCGTACAAAAGCAGCCGCTTCGGTGGCTGGAACGACTAGGCCGTCCTCTTGACGTAAGCCTCGCCGTAACTTTGCTCGTCCCGAGACGAACTACCTCACGATTGCGTCGGATATCACGTGCTCTAAGCTGGACCTTCTCCGAGCTAGAGTGCCTTCGTGTGCGCTTCGCATAGAGTGATGCCAACTGCCTGTTTCCCTTTCCCACACCCTCTTCCACCTCCATTTTGTTCCTCATTGGTTCCCCGTGCGTCGGAAAGTGACCATTGTGTCCATCGGTCCTCCCATCCGAGGGGGTAAATGCTAGTCCTCCCTCCGTGGGTTCCACAACGCTGCTCCGAACTTGTGAGATAAGGTACTTGTTTCCGGGAGGGTTATAAGCCCCACGGATTATCGCGGTGACCAAAATGGCTGCTGGTTTGTCGGAGAGTGGTATTACAAAGGGTGGCATCACCCTAGCAATGCGCACATGAAGGCTCCCTACTCCGAGCGCTTGCCAGAGTGGGCCGTTTATAACGAAAAATGCAGCCACCAGGCTCGAAATACAAACGTGCGATTGTCATGTACGAATATTGTGGAACATATTTAACCTATTTTTCAACATGACGGATATATTTCAAATTTTGCTGAAGTATCCCTTTAAGCTTCGCCTTTAAAAGTAAACCGCGATAGATAAATATGAACACCCAGTTGTTTCCTTGGGCCGCGCCGCGAGCTTGTCTGCGTGGCCTAGTTGGTAGCCTGTCTGGTCCGCCGAGTTGGAATCCCCTGTCCGCCTGGAATTCTTTAGATTTGTTCTCTGGAGAAAATTACGTACTTCATAGAGTAAAATCATTCGAAAAACGCGGCGACCTTTCGTTGGCCTTGCATGTCATGTTTTATTAACTTTTAATCAACGCGTGACGTTACGCTTTAAGTGAGCATTGTGGGTTGTCCGAAGTTCCCACGCAAGGTGATGTGGATGTGATATCTTGACCCTCTTGACCAATGAGGATTTTCCCATCCGTCATCGACACCAACGCCGGCTTTTCTGCAAAACGAGCTCCTCGCAGCTATTGTTTTACAAGCTCGATGAATGCTTCAAGACATGGAGTTGTTAAACCAAGGCTGTCGAAGTTAACTCTGATGTTGCTTTTCTTTCCGTCGATGAAAATATAATTAATTTTGCTGAAGGCCTAATAGTGAACGCGTGACTAAGCGTTAAAAGCCAGCTTCAGTGAAGCTCTTGGTCTTGCGCGTAGCACATATGCTCGCGACATCTTTACATAGGCTGACGCAAGGACTACGAATACGTGTTCCTTGCTTTGGAAAGCATTTAAGGGGACACACCCCTAGGGGGGGTCGACTTTTGAACCCTTGTCTTAAAAGTAATGAAATGTATAGGGTAGGCTGGTGGTCATGCTGGAGGGTTTATAATAAAATTTCAGGTTTGTCGGTTTTATGAGAAGGAAATTAGAGTAGCTTCTATCAGCAACACGCCTCTATTGTTTAGTTAATCTATCGTCAAAAACTATCACGATATTCAAGATTTTTATTTCCTAGATATGTATCAGAATGCCCAGAGGGTGCGGCTATGGAACGTTGTTTCTCGAAGTAATTTATTTGTAAACTTATTTTTTTCTGCAAAATTAGTCAACTTTTTGGTCTTCTATGTCTTCGACAAAATGTTCAGATTTTTTTATAAAATAAATCAGTAAAGTGACAAAAAAGTTCCGTAGCCGCATTTCTTATTAAATTTCAGTCAGGAAAAGGAAAGAACGAGCCTCCCCTGTTTTGCCATTATCAAACGCTAGATTGACTAAAATGGAGTTTATACCAAAAAGTGGAACCGAAGAAACTGCGTTCAAAGTACTCCAAACCGTATCTTTCCTTTAGTTTTGGTGGAAAGAAAATAGTTTATAAAAAATTAACTATGTATTGTATATTAATTAAACTTTTTTTGGGATACTCTCTAGATGTTGGTGGATGTAAATATGTCATTTTTCAAATTCAACTTTTTTTGCAGAAGTTCTTTTTCTGGGCAGTGTCTCCGCTTAAAGGCCGCCGTACAGTTCGCGCTTTCCACTTTTTCTGCGTTTCCTCCTCTCCTGCCCTCCTTTCCTTCCTTCACCGCCCTCCCCCACGTGTTTACCGCCCTCCCCCGAGGGGACAACACGGAGAATGGATTAGGAGACGCCTCCGTTAATCCGGCCTAACCCGCCGAAGAGGGGGCCTGCTGCTTGACCAAAAACTATTTCGCTGCTAAAAAAAAAAAGAAAAAAAAAGAAGAAAAAAAACGCCGCGGGCAGCGATCGAATGCGCTTTGCCGGATGCGCAACGCTCCGTCCGCTTTGAACAAGCTTGTATGCATTGGACTAACATTTTTCGAAGCGCGGCAGGTTTAGTGTAGGTCCTATCATATGGTCCTGCATGACTTCCCTGTCCGCCATAAGCTAGCCAATAATTCAAGAACGTAACGACGGCAGCGTATTCAAACAGTGTAAAATAAAATGTATATAAAATTTATAAGAACACCGTTGTCTTCACTGCTTGGCTGTAAAATTTTAGCGTTGCCAATAATCGTAATCAAACTATTTTTATGATTGAAGACCCCTCGTCGTGCATCGAACCCAAGATTACGCTTACGTAAAACATGATTCGGCGAGGAAGCGGCTCGAGTCACCGTAAACTTTTTTCTTTTTTTTTTTTTTTCATCATGGATTTTTTTTTTTTTTTTTTAATTTAGCTGATGTACCACTGGCAGAACACGAATCGCATACTTGGAAGGTATATACCGTCTGAAAACTCATATAGCTGGTTGAGTACTATCGCATTCGTTGAAGCTTGATTTGTTGATTCGAACTTCAACAAATCACACGCACCCATTCTCCCTATTCCTGTTTACCCAGTCATAGTCGTTCCCTCACGATGCAATACGAGTACAAGTAACTGCAGTTTATGCATTGTTGACGTTGCACTGCCGTGATCTCACGCTTTTTAGAAGCGCTATAGAACGAGCACAAGCGTCGAATTCCGCTACACTGATTGATTTCTGTCTCACCGCCGTGACGCCACACGAGAAAAGCGATTTCGTTCTGTCTCTGAAATTAGGAACACAGAAATCAAGCTATAATCCCGGTGATAAAACAAAGCGAAATGGATCTCTGCAGCCAATACCCAACCGTTTGCGAGGTGACTAGGCGAAAGCATATATTACCTCCGTGCCTTTACCCTCTGCACACCGCCAGAGAGAGTCATACAAACTCCTTGGAGCTATTGTCAACACGATTGCGTTTGCAAGCCGGTAGTTTGACTCGGCTGGGATTCGTCCGTTTTCTACTTTGGGTGGGTTTGCCCGGGGCCTCCAGTTATTTATGGCCAAAATCACACTGGAGGCACTTCAGCAATGTTGACTCTGGTCGACACACGTGCGCTCTAAAAATGCCAGTCGTCTGCCTTCCCAAAAGATACTTGAAGAGCCAATCATAGAGACCGACGGATAACGAGGCCGAAATTATGCTTATACCTCAAAAAAATTATAACACAAATTTGGCCTCGTCATTCCCAAACTGGTTGCCGGACGAAATTCTCTATGCGAATTGCAAGCCAGGGTTGGTAATAGTAACGTAAGATACGTACGGCAGAATTCCCTGCCATAAATAAAATGATTTGGCTGACGCCAAAGTAACGCGAAATAGGTGCAAAGAGTTTTGCAAAAGGGAGCATAAACCGAAAGTAAGGGGAAAAAAAGACAGAAGAAAAGGAGAAATAAAAAAAAAAATCTCTGGTGACGTGGCTAAAACAAATTCTGTTCATGTGATTTTTATTGTCACGTGACTGAACAAAAAAAAAATACTGTAAAACCCGTAATGTTCGCGAGCCCTCAATTTTCGCGAATTTCGCGGATTGAAGAATTCGCGAAATGTAAGGGCGCGCGAAAATTTCGGTCCTTAAGATTTTCAACGCAGGCGTCTGGAATTCGCGAAATTTAGTGGTCGCGATTATGTCATCTGTGTCCGATTCGCGAAAAATAGGGGCCGCGAAAATAAAGGGTTTTACAGTAAACGAAATAGAAAAAGAACACGAGAAAAAAACCATCCCCTGCCCGGTTTCGAAGCTGGGCTCTCTTGATCGTGAAACTAGCGCACTATTCGTTGCGCTTAGTTGCGCCAGCATAACTTCTTTTTTCTTTCTTTATTGCAAGTTGCGCCAACATAACTCTGCCTGTAATGCTTACGCATTCTCACATCATAGGAGAAAGCTTAGGTGCCTTCGTAGTTTTTCATGTATGTGTTATTTTTATTTGTGGCAAGAGTTCACGTTCCATAATGCTTTTAGAGTTTTGGAGCAAAACGAGTTTTCTTCATCCGAGTCACCTTCTAGAGCCAGTAGACCCCACTGGGTCCTCCGGCTAATCAAGCAGCTATTTTCAAATTCTCTGACGTGCCCGTCCTCGCATCCGAGGTTGCCGTTTGACAAGCTTATCTTCCACCTGGTAGCCAGAACCCCCACGGCAGCTTTGTTCCGTCCCCACTCCCTCTCGAGAGGATGGCCTCGCCCCGAGGCTAATCCCACTCTCTAGACGCCCTTTCCACCCAACGCTGGCCCTTTCCCTTCCCGTCTCCAGCTTCGGGAGAGAAGGTTCTTCCCTGCAGAACGTCCCGTTTGTACAGCGGCCTTGAGCTCTCTCGTAGGCGGACCACGAAGCATCCCGGTTTTGTAGCCTCCCCTGCAATCTGCGTTACAAAGAGATTAAATATGCGCGAAAATTGAGGCCCGGTTTTGATTCTTTTGTTACGAGAGGACCGACGCTACTGAAAATACGCGAATTCTTTAACCATTAATAAAACCGCTCTTTTTCTTTTAACCTCGTCCCGATCATTAACTTATTTATACCGGAGCGACCGTTTAACGGCACACTTTCGGGTGTAGTCACGTTGGTTTTAAATTGTATTGACTAGCGTAAACAGATCGAGTGCTTTTTGAAAACGGGACATCTCGTCTCTCACCCAAGAGAGGAGCAGCTCAATCCAAAGGCACTCGGAAGTTCGTTACCGACTGGTGTTTCTCGCCTGAAATCCCGGTAATCCCAGATAGCCTCTTCTCCCTTAGACCCCGCCGATCAGTGAAATCCGCGTCAGTGTCTTTCCGATGCCGTTGCGCCGCCGAACCGGCCAGCGTCGCAGGTACACCATCTTCATTCCCGGGCACTAATTCCGCACCGGATCATCAGCGTCCCGCGCAGAAAAACAAACTCGCCGTCCGTTGACCGTTGGTTGTCTCCCGGTTGACTGGCTATGTTCAGAAACTTATGGCGCACCCCTCGCTTCGTTTGGCTTCACGTCCCACCGCAACTGACTGCATTCTCGTTCAAAGTGTCGCTCGCTTTCGTCGAATGTCGCCGATGCTCTCGTTTGCCCGAAAGTTGCGTGCCTCTTTCGCGACGTGATTTGCCAGAAAGGTGCGCGCCGCCCCATTGCCGCCCATGTCACCCATGGCAAGAAGGGCTACCGCTAAGTGAGCTACGTAATCTTCCGCAGCTCTCGTGTTTTATTGATGACGTCGGTTTTGGTTTTTCTTCGTAGCTGCCTTATTTTTATAGACACCTAATAATATACCAAATAGAATATGAATTGCTTCTTGCAGTCCCAACGTGGGTATATTATGTCTATTTATTCTACTTTAAATTTAATTTAATTAAAACAATACCTGCCCCCCCCCCCCAAAAAAAAAAAAAGGAATGTGAAGGGACGTAGAAAAAAAAAATTACCGGTGTTTAAGGAAGATGAAATCCCTACTTCCCCGAAGAGTTCAGCGCTAGACAGGACGTCAGCAAAATGAATGTGTAAAAGTCAAACAAATTATCAAATAACTTGCGCAAAAATAAAAGTGTAGAACACTATACTAAACAGTACTCATAAGAACGCTACCTTCCAGCGTTATTCCATACGCATACCTGCAATGGGCATGTTTCTGAAAGATCCTTTCCGCTGTCGGCAGTAATCCAAACGCATTCCTATCTGAGGAATAGTGTTCTACTCTAGGCCCATTAAGGCATCGACTTACCCCGTAAATAGGAGCAGTAAAATGAAAAGTGGCTCCAGCAGACCGAAAAAAAAAAGAATTAATCTCAACAGAGCTGCCTAAAACGTACTTTGAAGAGCTGTGATCTGGACGCCTTTCGAGTCAATGTGAAAGTTTCTTGCCCTTTCAAATTAGCTTGAAAGGCCACTTTTGCGCGTTTCAAACCAATTCGAAAAGTGCACAGGAGGGCCGTGAGCTGGGCGCCATGTGCGCGATTCACGAGATGTGATGCGATTCCTTGTAATCAATCATTTCAAGCCATGCTCCAGGCAAAGCTCTTTGTCTGTCCAGTGAGCTTAGGTGGGAGTCTCCCTAAGCTCTCGCGCTCTTTTCCCTCTTATTCTTACACGGGTGGAGTTTTCTTTTTTTTTTTTCTAGTTGCACATCGCTTTCAATCTTACTTAGGCTCGAGCCTATTGTATTTTTAATAACGGAAGCGTTACGTGCTTCGCAAAGCGAAACGCCTCTCACATCAGCCACTCTCTCAGTCTAGGAGAGCAAGCTAGGTCTCCCGACTCTTTTTCGTCTCGGTGAATCAAAGCCAAGGATGCGATCTAGTTGAGCGAATCATGTCTCACTAATGTGTTGCGTCATAACGCTTCTCGACCAATGAGCTGCCGAGCCTGGGCTAAGGGACAGCTCTTCGATTGTTGATTGTGCATGTGAGAAGGCGCCTTCGCTTTATTTCGTCTTAAAAAAAAAAAGGTGATCGATTCAAATACTTCGGAAATGAAAAGTTGAGCAAGATTCCATTTGTTTGGACCAACTGAAGTTTAGAGTCAGAGAGTCGGAACTGCACGAGAACCCTTCTTTCGTGAAGTGAAAATAAAATAAATATTTTATTATCAGACTCGCTTAACCTGGAAACTCATACCGGTATGCAATTTCCGAGACTCCATCCGACAGATTCCGTCTGTCGTACTTGTTGAGCGTGAAGCTTAAATCAAGATATTCCAGATAAGGTCATATAAGAAATAAATTCGTGTTTATTTTTTTTTTTTTTTACTTTTGAAGTTTGTAGTTGAGGTAAATTTTGGAAAAACCGGAGCTCAAGTGTGGCCGATTTCTAATTGATAGCATAAATTGTGACATCGAAAGATGTATACGCAAATCCGAAGGTGACGAGAGTTAACTTAGGGACAAGGTATTCTTTGAGCGTGATATACCTGTTGGGATGAGCATAACAAGGTTATGAGGGGCGCATTACTTTTTTCTGATAATACTCATGTACAGCACACCTATCCAGCCGTGGTAGCTTTCCTTTAAATATTTTTCTTCGGTTTCTTCCTTAATACGGCGAATTGAATCGAGTGGTCTGCTAACATCACAACAGAATTATTTCAGATGGCAAACTGATAAGGAAGACCACAACGCTCGTTATTTTTTTTTCACCTACAAAACCGCCTTATTTTATTTATTTCTTTTTTTTTTTTATCCGCAAGATAACGAAGGTATTAGTGCCGCACATTTCAACTGAACTGGCCATCTGAATTAGAATGCGGCATAACGCTGTTCCGGTTTTACAAGATTTTGCTTTTTGATTCTGAACTACTGAGAGATATCAGGGGGAGTTAAACTTGTCTGTGAAGGCGTTCGAGAACCGGGAGGACAAGACGGGAAGGGGGGGGGGGGGGGGGGGGGGATTCTAGAACTTTCATCGCAATTATGCAAGCCTCGCTTGCGAAATATCGGAATCCTTCGAAACCAGGCTCAATTTTAATTATAAAAACAATTCGCTACCAAATTTAATTTAAACAAAAATAATTACCGATTTGTTATGAAGTATGCAGGACAGAGCTATTCTTGTCGTTCCATTTAAGTTTTATATTTTCAATACGTTGAACCAACTAGCCTACCTTATTACAGGTTGCCCCAAGAAGCAGCCAGGCTCTTTGAATCGATTGCAAAATTCGGTTTCTTAACCCATCGCGCTACGATTTTGTGCAGCCTTTCCCGCATATGGTGCATTTTGTTTTGTAAAATATGTAAAGAGCGAACTTACTTGAGGAAAAATTAAAGAAAGAAAAGGCTTAGCTTCTACGAAAACGCAGCAAATTCACCGGTCTTCAAACAATATTGAACCGTGTCGTACGGGAGACAAGAGATGGCGCAAGCGGTCGCGACGCCAACTGCCACCAACGAACGAGCATACGGCGCCAAGAGCCGGCGTCATTAGCAGACGACCTTTTCGACTCAAGTAGCGCGTGTTTTCTTCTTTTTTTAATATGAGTTGCCAATGCATTATTTTATTATCCTTACTAAGAAAACACATTGAATGAACACATAACCGATTAAAGATAGTTTGCCGCGTTATTTTAACTGCTTTTTCGTGGTACTTATGATGTCAGCTTTGCAATTCTTTGTTGTTACCGCGCTTGTTTTTGTTTCTGTGATTGTCGCCGCCTGCGGAACCTGCGCCGCTTTTGAGTCAAAAAGGTCGTCTGCTAAAGACGCCGGCTCTCAAGCGCCGTATGCTCGTTAGTTGGGGGCAGTTAATGTCGCGACCGCTTGCGCCATCTCTTGTCTCCTGAGCGAAACGGCACCGTATCGTTTTAAGGCTGGTGGCTTCGCTGCGTTTCTATAGGAGGTAAGCCTTTTTCTTTCTTGACTTTTAACTCAGGTAAACTCGCTCTTTGCAAATTAAAAAAAAAACACCATCTGCTGGCAACGCTGCAAAAAATCCTAGCGCGATAGGTTAAGAAGTCAAATTTTGCGGTCGATTTAAAGAACTTGGCTGTTACGTGGGGCACTCGGTATTTTGGAATAAAATGAGAACAAACAAAACAGAAGTCTCGGAGTGAAGTATACACCTGGAGCGTTGTTTAACTTGAAGTGTGCTATACTAAAAAACGTAGCTTATTTTAGTTAACGTCTCACTATATTCCGTACCTTTTTTGCGAAGCATGTATTCTCCGAGGAAGTTCGCTTTCAAATGGCAAAATAATAGGCGTGAACATTTGTAATTGGTATGTTTTGAAGTTTATATGCTTATCTCTTCTTGCAAAACAAAACAAATATAAAGTTTACATTTTTATATCTTGCAGATGTCACCATATTTGTCGAATAAATACCAAGGAATGCACTTAGAATGCGCAACACATAATGCGGGTACAGTCGTCTCCATTTCAAATCAAGCACCTTCCAGGAAAAAATGTTTAGCTTCGAGTATGGTAGATTTTTACATAAAAATGCTACTGAAAATATTTCTGAAAAACTTACATACAAGGATATACATTTTGGGAAGTTAAGACCCTTCCGTTACTAGAGCCCCCGACTCGGAGCACCCAGCCAGCAGAGATAATAATGTTCCTTCAATTGTGCCTTGGAGCCCAGGAAAACATTAGAGAATACAGAGATAAGTCTTAAAATTCCGCTATCTTATTTTCTCTAATTGCATCCATGGGATGTGTTCCCTCTATATCTAACTCGCAGAAATATCCTACAAATTAGTTTTTATAACGACAGGGCTGAGTTGATAACATTTAAACTTTGCACCTTTGAACTTTGATGTGCGTATCTCTCTCTCTCTCTCTCTCTCTCTCTCTCATTTTTTTTTTAATTTAATGTTCGCATGTTTTTTATTTGCATAAATTATTCTTGGTGAATCCAAGTAGAGCTAGCGCTCATTCGACTAGTTTTTTTTTTTTTTTTTTTTAATTCCTTCGCGTTCAGTTACCCGCAAAACACTCCAAGGCCAATCTCTGCGGTCTACGAAATCAGCTCGGCGAATGATGAGGCATAACATTTGTTTAAAGCTCAAAATTAAATCTGCGCTGTGACATTGGAAAATGCAAGGGTGACGCCTTGTATTGTGTATTAATTGCCACAGCGTATACTTAATTTTCAGGTCTAAACGGATGCTCCGCTTCATCATTCCCTGAGCTAATATTTTAGATTGCAGAGATTGACTGTAGATGGTTGAGCGTGTTGGTTATTAATCTTTCCTTATCGTGAAGAGATTGACTCTTTGAGTGTTTTTCCGGTAAGTAAACGCACATACATTTTTTAGAGTTTAGTACGAAGAGAGATTTACATTTTGACGTAGGTTTAGTGGTTGCACTCCAGTTCGACGCCAGCATCGCTTTTGGCTCATTCAAATGCAGCAAACTACAAATAACTCTCCAAGCTACATTTTCACGGTACATGTTTCCCACCTCGCAAGTCCGTTAGACCCACACACGTTGACCGAGACGTCTCCCTCAAAACGTCTAACGAACCTCGGGGCAATTCATCGAGATGTCAGTCCACATGATAATCCATCTCTCCATTTCGGTCGCACGCGGAAGCCGCCTCCTCCCCGACCACCAGAACCAACCTAGGTTTTCAGCGACGAAGGGAGAAGAAAGACGTCTCCGGCACAGCTCGTCTACTAAAACCGCACAAAAACGCACGGAACATTTGTCTTTAGCGATGATAAATAGTCCCCGCCGCGCGGTATCCCTCACCGCCTCCACCAAACCAGCCAAGAACACATTCTCTCCTCCATCCACGCTGACATCAACGTAGGCACCGTAACTGCGGCGAGCCACGTGAGAAGCTAATATTCGAAAACGACGCAGTCAGATTAAGCCACATGGAGAAACGCGTTTTGACTCGAGAAAAGATGAAAGAAGAGAAAAGAAAGTCAAGAACCGAAAGCGTAGTGGAAGAGATACAATCTGGAATACACCAGAGAGCAGAATAACCAGGACGGGAACCGTTGATAAACTCAGCGAGGGTATTTCCCGTAGCTGGGCCGATATCGGGGAGAGGCCGGGGTGCGACTCGCCGACACACAATGGAGCCTGGCTTTTTCTTCCCCCGTAACACATATCACACACTGCTGCTGCCGCTCACGCCATTCTTGTGTGCGCGTTTGCTGTTGTTGTTGTTGATGTTGACGTTTGGTGCTGACTGCTTGTTTGTGTTGGGCGCAGGAGAAGGAGAGGCTTTGTGGCAGCTTGCTTGCCTCCAGCAGGTTCGCTCGGGAAAGCAGTACGCTGCCGGATTCTTTGTTGTTGTCGCTTCGCCCTTGTCGTTCGTTGATTGAGATTTTTTGTTTTTTGCGGTGATAGAGGATCTTTCTTTTTTTTTTCCTTATTCTCCTCTAGACTCTAGGAGCGCTTGATAAATTGCCCGTCGTGTTTTCTGGGTGACTACAGCCGACGTCTTCCGCGGTGTGATGGAGGTGGGAAGCCTCCGTTTGAGGAGAGGGCAAGGGGAAATAAACAACGTAGACAGGCGTGGTTAGGTGTAAATTTATATCTCGCCCGCTTTATTATAATTTTCTAGTTTTTTGGGGTTTTTTTTTTTTGCACTTCTTTAGTTTTATTTTAATATCTGACAGCGGTTATTTTCCGATTTTTAACAACTGAAAATTCGGTTTCACCACGCCTTTTTTATTTTTAACCACTGATCTCTTTATGAATATGCTGGATCGAGCTTCCCTCTTAGCCAGTGCGGCCCCCAGAAGTTCCGAATAGGCCATATTGCACTCTAAAAAATGTATGTGCGTCTACTTTCACGCACAACACTCGGATAATCAATCAGCATAACCTACGGAGGCAGCTCAGCGAATGATGATGCCGAAACATCGGTTTAGACCAAAAACGCAGTCTGAGTTGTGACATTAAGCAATGCAAGCGTGACGTTTTGCATTGCTTAATGTCACAACTCAGACTGCGTTTTTTGGTCTAAACATATGTTTCGGCATCGTCATTCGCTGAACTGTCTCCGTAAATTGCGCTGATTTGCTCTCCGAGTGTTGTGCGCGAAAGCAGCTGACGCACTGACTTTCTTTAGACTGTGAGCCTGTGAAAATCTGCCGGCTGAAATGTTGCAGGGGCTGGGAGGCAGATATGCCTAAAGACGCGTTTACTGCTCGTTAGCCATCATTCGCCGAAGACGTTTCTTTTTAAAGAACATAGCGAAAATGATTTCAGCTGTTTTTGGGAACCAGTAAAAATTTGAAAAAAAAAACAAAAAAACACAGCATTGAAGGAAAGAAGCACAACTCGTCGGACGCAAGTGTCGCGCTCTGACGGCGTGAACCGAAAAAAAAATATTTTAACCAGTCGCACCCGAGGACTCGATATTTCCAAGGCAGTCTGATGCTTACCAGTGGTTTGTCTTTTTATGTCACGATAAGAAACACAGATTTAAGCACAATAATTCATCACTGATCGTCGGTCGACCGACGTAGCCTTCGTTTCCTCTTGTTGCGATATTGCCGCGCGCCAAGTAGGCAGCGCGGCCGTAGCCTAATGGTTATCGCGCTTGCCTCCCACGCGAGGGGCCAGGGTTCGATTCCTGGCCGCGACTATGCATTTTTGTTAACACTGTAATGTGATGTTCTGGTGAAATCGAGAACCGTCTAGCTGATTCGAGGTTAGAATGTTCCACGCGCCGAACCTTCTACACCGAACGATCCAGAAACCCACGAGGGTACATAAGGGATTCCGCAAGGCGAGCGGAGTCAGTCTCGCCCCAGCGTTCGACTCTGCTGCCACGCCGACTTCGACGCCCGCGACGCTCTATTATTATCTTTTGTACTCGATTATTTTTGGCACAAGTTCGCCACATTAAACGTTTATTTCTTCCTGTTTATTTGTTATTTTTGGTCACCACCCGTGACATTTTGGTGGAGGTGCGGGGTACATACGCATGCCCCTGCCGGGTGCCCCTCCGAGGGACCGCAGTGCAAGTCCGACGCCAAGCACACGAAGAACCAACGAAGGCACTACCGAGATCCGGTTCAGTCGTCGCACCCGAGGCCTACACCCGGAATTCGGACTTCTGCCGCCCAGGACCAAGCAGCCAACGAAGCCGACGATGGCCAACCAGATCCTCCACGAACGTCGGAGGGCCCCCGCTCGAACGCTACCGGAGACCGAAACGACGCTCCTGAAACGGTGTCCAACAACCTAAACGTCATCATCGACGGCCACGACGCATCGGCACTGGTGGACACCGGAGCAGACTACTCAGTCTTGAGTGGGAGGCTCTCCCGCCACCTTCGAAAAGTCACGACGCCGTGGGATGGACCACAGATACGAACCGCCGGAGGACACCTCATCACGCCCGTTGGAAGGTGCACCGCTCGCGTCGAAATTCACGGCGAGACGTGTCCTGTGAAATTCGTCATTCTACAAGACTGTTCCAGAGACGTCATTCTCGGCATGGACTTTTTGTGTGAATACGGCACCGTCATCGACCTTGGAGAAAACAGATTGACGCTGCGGACACCTGTTCCGCCTTCAGAGAAACTCCAAACTGCGTCAGCCGCCGTCCGAGTCGCTGCCGACCACGTGAATCTGCCGCCGCGATCAAGTATTGTCGTACCCGTCGTGACCGATGCAGCTACCCGTAGCGAAGTTCTTCTGGAAGGTAACCTCCAGTTGCTCCTTGGAAGAGGAATAGGCGTCGCACGAGGAGTAGCTGAACTTCAGGATGGCCGCACTGTGGTCCTCGTGACGAACTTCCGGAATGAAACGCAACACATCACAAAAGGTGCAGCCGTTGGCCACGTCGAGGATCTCCGAAACTCCGCCGAAATCGCCGCCATTACTGATGAATCCTCGCCACCTCAGCAAGACGGTACGTCGCCAGCGCAACTCGACATCGACCCTAAGCTTCCGGACCCGAAACGAAGGCAGCTGATTAACCTCCTCGCCGAATACCGTGACTGCTTTGCGACGTCGTCCAAGGTACGCCAAACAGCCGTTGCGAAGCACCGCATCATTACCGAGGACGACGCGCGCCCTGTGCATAGATCACCGTACAGAGTCTCCGTTAAAGAAAGGGAGGTGATCCAGGAGCAAGTTCAAGAGATGCTGAACGACGACATAATCCAGCCATCAAGCAGTCCGTGGTCCTCTCCAGTCGTACTGGTTAAGAAAAAGGACGGAACGCTTCGGTTCTGCGTGGACTACCGGCAGCTGAACGCGGTGACGAAGAAAGACGTCTACCCACTCCCCCGAATCGACGACACGTTAGACCGGCTGCGCCACTCTCGATACTTCTCATCGATGGACCTGAAGAGCGGCTACTGGCAGATCGAAGTCGACGAACGGGACCGAGAGAAGACAGCTTTCGTCACGCCAGATGGGCTGTACGAATTCAAGGTGATGCCCTTCGGACTGTGCACGGCTCCAGCAACTTTCCAGCGTGTTATGGACACCGTACTGGCAGGACTGAAGTGGCAGAGCTGTCTGGTCTACCTCGATGACGTCGTGGTGTTTTCCAGCGACTTCGACGAGCACTTGCGACGACTCCGAGCTGTTCTTCAAGCCATACGGACCGCTGGACTCACTCTCAAACCGTCAAAGTGTCGGTTCGCCTATGACAAACTGAAGTTTCTAGGTCACGTGGTTATCAACGAAGGCGTGCGCCCAGACCCTGAGAAGACTCGCGCCGTCGCGTCATTTCCAGCGCCAGCAGACAAAAAGGCCGTGCGAAGATTCCTTGGACTTTGCGCCTAATATCGTCGCTTCGTTCGGGATTTCGCACGGATTTCCGCACCGCTCACAAACCTCACGAAGGACGCCGAGAGGTTCGAATGGGCCGAGGAACAGCAGCAGGCATTCGACGAGTTGAAGCGACGACTCCAGACGCCTCCGGTTCTTGGACATTTCGATCAGGATGTGGACACCGAGATTCACACTGACGCAAGTAACGCAGGACTTGGCGCGGTACTAGTTCAAGTACAAGAAGGCACCGAACGAGTCATCGCCTACGCAAGTCGGACACTGTCCAGGGCAGAGAGAAATTACTCCACGACTGAGAAAGAATGCCTTGCGGTCGTCTGGGCAATCGCGAAGTTTCGTCCGTACTTGTACGGAAGCCCGTTCCGCGTAGTCACGGACCACCACTCGCTCTGCTGGCTTGCGAACCTCAAGGACCCGTCATGACGCCTCGCTCGATGGAGCCTCCGGCTACAAGAGTTCAACATGACTGTGGTTTACAAGTCAGGACGCAAGCACAGCGACGCTGACTGCCTGTCCAGGGCCCTTGTCGAAACACCTTCCGGCAGCAGCGACGACGATGATGACGAGTGCTTTCTAGGGGCAGTGAACACCGATGACATGGCACGACGTCAACGAGACGATCCGGAGCTGCGAGCCTTAATCGAGCACCTAGAAGGGCGCGGCGGTACCGTACCCCGTGTTTTCTCACGAGCCGTGTCGACCTTCGCCATTCGACAAGGTGTACTCTACAAAGAGAACTTCGGGGACAACGACTCGCCGTGGCTGCTGGTAATCCCGACCGACATTCGAGGGGAGATCTTTCAAGCATGTCACGACGACCCGACATCCGGACACCTTGGATACAGCCGGACACTGGCCCGTATTCGTGAAAAGTATTACTGGCCCAAGCTCCCCAAGACCGTCCACCTGTACACACGATCATGCCACGAGTGCCAGCGACGCAAGAAACCTCCGACGAGGCCGGCCGGACTCCTGCAGCCTATTTCTCCTCCAACTGCACCCTTCCAGCAGATCGGAATGGATCTACTTGGTCCTTCTCCGCCTTCGACGGCGGGGAACCGCTGGATCATCGTCGCCACAGATTATCTCACACGGTACGCCGAAACGAAAGCTCTTCCTTCGGGGACTGCTGTGGAAGTTGCCAAGTTTTTCATTAAGTCCATCGTCCTCCGGCACGGCGCTCCAGAATTTCTGATTACAGATCGCAGATCATCGTTCATGGCACAACTGACCCAAGAAATCCTCCGACTCAGTCATACCAGCCATCGTCGTACAACTGCGTACCACCCGCAGACCAACGGGCTGACGGAGCGACTCAACAAGACAATCGCCGATATGATCTCTATGTACGTCGACGTAGAGCACAAGACGTGGAACGAGGTGCTGCCCTACGTCACGTTCACCTACAATACGGCGGTTCAAGAGACCACTGGATTCACCCCTTTCCAGCTGGTACATGGTCGGAAGGTAACGACCATGCTGGACGCAATGCTGCCCCATGAGCCATCTGACAATGAGAGCGACGACGCCCAGGAGGTTGCTCAACGCGCCGAAGAAGTCCGCCAGCTCGCCCGACTCATGATTCAAAACCAGCAACGCGTCGACGCGGGCCGCTACAACCTTCGTCGCAGGGAAGTTCACTTCCAGCCCGGAGACAGGGTGTGGGTGTGGACGCCCATCCGTCGCCGCGGCCTCAGTGAGAAACTGCTGAAACGGTACTTTGGACCATACAAGGTACTTCGTCGCCTCGGCGAGCTGAACTACGAGGTGATGCCTGACGGAACAAGAACATCATCACGCCGCCCACCACGACCTGAGGTCGTCCACGTCGTGCGCCTGAAGCCGTACTACGCTCGATAGGACTGTGGATCTTATGTGTTCAAGTAACTCTTTAGTTTGCCGTTCTTTTTATGTGCTTTGTTTTGTTTTGGGATGCATCGGGGCGATGCACTTTTTAAGGGGGAGTAATGCCGGGCGCCAAGTAGGTAGCGCGGCCGTAGCCTAATGGTTATCGCGCTTGCCTCCCACGCGAGGGGCCAGGGTTCGATTCCTGGCCGCGACTATGCATTTTTGTTAACACTGTAATGTGATGTTCTGGTGAAATCGAGAACCGTCTACCTGATTCGAGGTTAGAATGTTCCACGCGCCGAACCTTCAACGCCGAACGATCCAGAAACCCACGAGGGTACATAAGGGATTCCGCAAGGCGAGCGGAGTCAGTCTCGCCCCAGCGTTCGACTCTGCTGCCACGCCGACTTCGACGCCCGCGACGCTCTATTATTGTCTTTTGTACTCGTTTATTTTTGGCACAAGTTCGCCACATTAAACGTTTATTTCTTCCTGTTTATCTGTTATTTTTGGTCACCACCCGTGACAATATCACTAAAGCGGCGTTCGTTCTAACTACGAGCTGAGCCAACAAAGAATGTGTTTAATCAGTCGAAGGACACTCCGATTCCAGCGATGCGTTCCGGTGACATTTTCTACCATTACAGATGATTTTAAGAAATACGCAATTCAAACAAGTTCTTGGAGAAAATTTTAAACGAGCATAATACCGTCCAACGGGAAGCAAACCCGCAATCAAGTGATTGTTAGCCGTGTATAATACCTGTCGAGCTAAGTGGCGCAGGCGGTCTTCGAGTAACTGCGGAAAGGGCAGGTGCGTGAGGAACACCTGCACTTTGAAGTCTGTAGTTTTCGCTCAAAACATTTTGCCCTTTCATGTGGATGTCGCCGAGATCAAGCTTATGTAAATTTTGAGATGACACAGTCACGTCCGAATGCCAAAATCATCTAACCGTATAACAACGCAGATACTAAAGAAATGTTCAATGTTGAAAATAGCTAAGGTTCTCATTCTCAAAGATAAGCGAAACCGTTAACACGCTCAAGAATCGATAAAACAACTAGTTCGATAGGGGACGCCAAATTTATTACGTAAGTATCTTGAAGAGAAGGCCCCAAAATCCAGCTCATCTAGTGGAAAGTATCAAATAAATGTACACCTGTTTCCACGACTTAAAAATAACATTGAATTTCATTTTACGGCACACGTCAAAATAGTTCCGTGCTTTTCCCATAAGTGCCTTCCGCAAGACGCGGACAAGATACTGGCGCTCGCGGGGAAGAAATCCCAACTCTGACACCGACTCCTTCAAATAATACCCCGACCCTATTGAAGTTCATGAACGACCCCTCTTTGGATACTCCACCAGCAGTGATGAAATCACGCAAAAACCCCACATGCTGAGGGTGATGGATGGCGGCCCATCAAGCGCGAGTACGCTGTCTTCCGTTCTTAGGACGCAGATTAGAGAATGAAGGATTGAAATCTCACCAAATGTAAATTGAAAACAAAAAAAAAATTAAAAAAGAAGGGCACAACGTGGCGAACTCATAATACACTAACTACCGAACAACCGACGATCCAAACTCTTTTAACAGATGGAATCCAACGGAAGAAAATACGACTACAACAACTTGACTAAAATTGATCAGCTGTAACCGAGACAACATAAAATAGACGAAACCCGCGTACTAGAACTTCCACGTCCTCAAAGTGAGATCATGTGCCGACACGTACTGGACAAGAGTATTGCGTTACCATTCGCCTCGGACTCTTGTATAATCAATGCATCGAAAGACGCAGACATCGGACTTGACCTTAATTTCTGACTTGTCGCCATCCAAGAGTGATGATTTTGCCTGGAGTCATTTGAGTTTCTTCATAGGCTTTGATCATTTTAGGCGCGGTTGATAGAACCCCGAAATTATATTAGCGAGGCAATTACACTACTTTTGTCGAAACAACGTGGTGTTGTAAATCGTTACATTTTGACCAATACATACGCATTATTTCGACTATTACTGTTGATTTTCGAAGCCGGTTTGTTCTGATTATATCTACAATTCTAAATTGTAGATATAATTAGATATAATCAATTTACGCGGACATTTTTTTTATATATGTATATCTCCAGAGGGAAAATACAGTAACCGTGTATTCGATATGAATCTTAGAGCTGCTCCCTCGGTCAACCTGCCTGGTGTAATGTTAGCTTTCGCTTATTTGATCCTTGCAGAGGTGACACAGCTTGCTTGCCTGGATTAGCAATATCGGTTAAGCCCTCAAACTTGATGGGCGACAACTTTCTCAACCGCGTGAGCTCCTTTTAGCATGCAAATCCCACCCTGGTCCCTAAATAGATGTATGTATTTAATAATTCTTAATTTAATAAGCAAAAAAAAAAAACTCAAAGGCACAGAAACAAGGTGTATACAGACAGCGCTGACTAACATCTGTTTATCATTAAAATCATCGCCTCCAAATTTGCAAATTAAAAAAAAAATCGCGTGTCTTCGTCCTGTTCCAATCCCTGTACCAGTAGAGTTCGAGTACAGAAATGGAGGAGTGCGGCGTATTGCACCCCTGATGGAATAAAAAAAAAATCTTGAAGGGTGTTTTTGTCGTAAGCCAAACACTGAACATCGTTATACCATTAAAGGTGTAAATGGCTTGTCCTACAAAGTACACCCATATTGGTGTAGCAAAATGCATGCAGAAATTGGCGTTATTTCTAGCACCCTTAAAGAAAGGCGTTATAGGAACACCCTTACATTACGGTGTCATTCCAAAGTACACCTTTCTATTAAGGTGTCAACACTGCAACACACCCTCTAAGTGTGGTGTATCACTGCCACAAAAGATACTAAAAAGGCGCAATGAACAACACACATATAAGAGGGTCTAATAAGTTAACCCAAAAGAGTGAACGGAAAAATTACCGCAAATGAGTCAAAACATGCCTGGTACGCTTTTTTTTAATTTTCAGATCAAGGTTCTACTAAAACCCCTTATTGAGACAGAAGCAGGACTGTCACAAACGTGCTTGTTGTGCACTTCCGAATAAAATAGCGATATCATATAATTCGTTATAGATGCACAATCGGATTCGGGGAGCACGGAGCAACGCAACCACAATGTCGAGAAGGAAGTCAGTCACCCACATTCAACGGAAGTCTCGCTATTGCCGATGAGCATTTTCTTGTCGAAGCACATCCAACAAACACAAAACAATAATTCTATCGATTACAAATTCCAAGGAAAAAAGTGGCCATAACCAAAAAGTTAACGTATGTGTTTAACGTATTCTGGGTTTTCGCGAAGAAAAATCACAGTCGCGACTCGTACGCGCGAAAACCAGCCGAAAACTGGAGAGCGCATTTCGGAAACCCGATCTACTTGGCCCCCTACCAATCACCATAACCTGGCGAACGGCGAAGACTACAGCCCTGGTGAGCCCATCAGCGCGTCAGAGCGAGTCACGTGACAAATGTTTGTCCAAGCGTTTTCGTCCTACAGAGAGCGGTTACGTGTTTGTTTCGCTCCAGCCCTCTGAATTGCTCCAAGCGGCCGTCGCGCTCGCTCACAGCCACGCAAAGGCACAAAAGAAGATGGGGAGGCTTAACGAAAGGCGTGGTCGAAGACACATACACAATGGATCCAATCTCTCTCTGCCTCCTTGTGTGTGTTTCTCCGGCTAAAAGTGCGCAAAATCTGTTTTGCATTTTTTTTTTTTCAGTCTTGGTTTTGAGGTGGTTAAGAAATAGAAATTGCTCGCCGGCATCCTCAATTCGCAAAGGGCACTTTCAACACTCATCCAAAAACAGCGGCGGATACGATATGTCAGGATGGCGTCGGCTCGTCCCATCCGATGCTTCATAAATATCGGCTGGGTCAATTCAGTTAATTTCAGTTAGTTTATTATCAGTGAGGTGTATCTACATTTTGCTGATAAAGCAGATGACGCCGTAGCCTGCTGGTTAGTTTTTCTTGAGTAAAAATAAGAAATCTGAGATAAATCGAGCAACACTGATTAGTAATGAACTAAACGGAATTCTACAAAACAATAAAATATACAGGGTGAAACAAGGGGACGGCAGGCTCTTTAAATCGACCGTAAAATTCGGTTTCCTCACCTATCGCGCTACGACTTTCTGCAGCGTTGCCCACAGATGGTGCATTTTTTTTTGTAAAATTTACAAAGAATTTACAATTTACAATTGTGAATTTACAATTTACAAATTTACCTAAGAAAAAAGTAAAGAAAGAAAAAGGCATAGCTCCTATGGAAACGCAGCGGCGCCACCGGTCTTCAAACAACACGGCGCCGTTTCGCACGGGATACAAGAGATGGCGCAAGCGGTCGCGACGCCAAATGCCGCCAACGAACGAGCAGACGCCGCCGAGAGCCGGCGTATTTAGCAGACAAGGAACTGCAGTTCCTTGTTGCTAGCGGGCCTGTTTTTGCTTCTGTGACTGCCGCCGCCCGCGGAACGCGCGCCGCTTTTGAGTCGAAAATATTGTCTGCTAAAGACGCTTGCTCTCGGCGCCGCATGCTCGTTCGTTGGCGGCGTTCGTTGCGCCATCTCTTGTGTCCCGTGCGAAACGGCGCCGTGTTGTTTGAAGACCAGTGGCGCCGCTGCGTTTCCATAGGAGCTCATCCTTTTTTCTTTCTTTACTTTTTCCTCAGGTAAGTTCGCTCTTTGCAAAATTTTTCAAAAGAAATGCACCATGTGTGGGCAATGCTGCACAAAGTCGTAGCGTGATAGGTTAAGAAACCGAATTTTGCGGCGGATTTAAAGAGCCTGCAGTCTCCTTGTTTCACCCTGTACAATAGATACGTGTCATAGGAGACACTAATTTAATTAAATCGAGGTAATTATTATGAGGGTGAAGGTAATTTAAGAAAGGAAAAGGTAGTGTTTTAGGGCTTGACTAAAATTATATGAACATCAAAAATGTTTAGGCGTAGAGTTCAATTTTTTTTTTTAAACAGAAAAAGAATAATTTTTCTCAATATCTGTTATTACATTAGACAGTATTAAGATTCTCAAAATTAATTACATATATTTAGAAGGGCACCTATCAAAAGTATTTCTATTGGAAAACTGTTCTTATTGTTACACGTCTATGGAACTTCGTAGCAACTTCGTGTTTAATTATTTCTTGGAAACTTAGAACACAAATGTGATTAAATAAAACGATTGATTCTGCACTGTAATGTGAGTTCCTTCTAACTCTAACTGGTCTTTTTATATTAAATATGGTCACGAGGTTGCTATCATAAATCATACCCGAAGCTTCGATATATTATATAACATGACTTTAAAATATTGTAAAATAAATTATTCTTAGAGTGCGAAGGTCGAAACTGTGCCGCGCTTTTAGCAATATGAAACATGCGTATGTTAATTTTTGACAGGTTTAAGTTATGCGCTCTTGCCAGTTCAAGGGTTGTCAAATATTCTCAGGCTTTCGAATAAACTTAGCTGCTCAATATTGCAAAATATTAATATACACTTCGCCGTTGTTTTTGTTCATGTCTTTTATTAGACTGAATTATTACGTACTTTGCCGTTTTTCATTGGGTGTAATTTTGTTGTAATTGCACCATTCTTCAAAAAGGAGCAGACATTTATTAACTACACCTTCCTGTTACCTGATGATTGACTGGAGTATAAAAGAGATCTGCCATCGGCGAAAATTATTATCTGTGTTGAGTATTTATTTTATTTATTGATACTGCAGTCCCTGAATGGGATTTGAGCAAGTAGGTACATTTGGTGAACAAGAGAGGAAGGTATAAAAAATAGCAAACAAGTAGCAGAAATTAAGAAACGTAATTTCCATATAATGAGAAGAGTATACTCCGTCGCACGGCGCGCTCCGTTTAAAAACGCGGCAGGAGAGCACCGCATGCCGTCGAGGGGTGTGGGCAAAAGCGGCCGCTCTCGCCGTGTTTTCCCCATTGGGACGCGGGCCACACGTTCGCTAACCGAAGCTGCTGCGGCCTTTCTAGCTTCATTTCTGTGTCGTATTATGTTATTAGTTATGTCTGACTATCATCGCTCGCTGCCAGAGCTCGACTAGCAGCGATAGGGCGAAAACCGCATTGATGGTGCGGCCTTCGAGGATTCCTGCGCCGTGAGCAAAAAGTGCCGGCGCTACGACGCCAGATCGACCGAGTTGGTGCCGCCAATCTGGATGGCGCAGTTGTCGTCAACCTGTTTTTTTAGCCGAGCTAATTTACAGGCGACGCGGTGCGAGCGTACGAGTCTCTTGAGGGCTACAACTACTTTGAGTCTGGTAAAAACTGCTTGAGCGCGACGCGTGCGAATTTATGCGCAGTCGTCCGTGTCGGATATTTAACCGCACTTTTTACGCCGGAAGCTTGGTACGAGACTGCAAGCTCTATACTAAGGCGCCGCGTTTCGCGTCGTCATAGTCAACGCGATGCCGTCGTAGCGGGCAGCTGCTACATCTTGGGATGCCTCGGTGTAGCTTTTTTGCGACTTACGCCATAGTTCATAATGTTCACCAACAAGCCCAACTTGTTCAACCGATGAACTCTTGGGCGGCAAGTTTTCTGCAAACACTGTAAGAACGAAGTCCGGTCGGTCTTGATCAGAGTGACACCCCTACGCATAGGAGTGCCTTACTTATGGGGACAACGATTCAAGTAGAAGATACGCACTTACCTTCAATGAAGGCTTACCGCACAGGCGGCTTTCCGTGCGAGACGATCATTTTTTCAGGCGAAAGCCTTACTTGTCCCATCAAAGAAAAAATTGAAATAAATGGACATAAAAAGGCAATTGCGCGGCACGCACCGCTTAATGGGCGACCCTATTCGTCCCACTATCTTGGCGTCGTCATTGCGGTCCTCCTGGAAGTTGTCCTGGACCTCTAAGACCACCTAACTTGTCCCATTACGTGAAAAAAAAGCGGCTTCGGCGTTGTTGTGCCTGAGAAATGGCCATGAAAATACGTCATCAATCGTCATCAGCGTGATGTCACCAAGCGTCATCATACGTCATTATCGTGACGTCACCGCCGCAGTGCCATGTGGAAAATGTGCGCTTCGGACTTCATCTCTGCTCGTGCGATGAACTGTGAGGCGACCTCGTCTACATCTAGGGCGGGTTCCGCACGCAATCGTGGCCGCCCAGGAGAATACGCCACCGACTTCTTAAGGGTCCTCCTCTAGGCGACGTTCTCGACGAGATCCTGGACATCGTCATTGAAGTCGTCCAAGAGGTCGTCCTTGAAGTCGTCCTAGACATCGCTCTTGACGTCGTCCTTAGTCCTAGACGTTGTCCTCTAGGCGTCGTCTTCGACGTCGTCCTAGACGTCCTCTAGGTGTCGTTCTCGACGTTGTCTTAGACGCAGTCCTCTAGGTGTCGTTCTCGAGGTCGCCCTAGACGGCGTCCTTAAGGTCGCCCTCGGCGATGTCCTTGACTGGTTTTCGCCTTCGTACACGTAAGCAGTCTTAAGTGTACTCGCGTAATTCTTTTCGATCCACGCAGGTTATTCATTTTCTGCGTCTGTCAGCGTTCGCCGGGAACTTATGGAAGATTATTTCACCGCGTTTGTAGTATTTTTTGGCATAACCAACCAACAGTCACACAATGTTGTGGCATGACCCCCTCTATCCTGGGAAAAGTATGCCATTCATTGTTGTGGAAACGCTCGAGACACGTGCCACACGCCACTTCTGGGGAAAACATGGCGTCTGAAACCAAGCTCAGCGCTGCGCTGCGCCGCCATGATCTTCCCAAAGCATGCACGTTGCACGTGCCTCGTGCATCGGCGCACCTTGCGCTTCTTATTTAACAGATAAAGGGGCTTTAATTCGGTGCCATCGGAGCGCCACCTCAGCTCTGTGACGTCAATCTCGCACATTGGTGTATAGTTACAATTGTGATCCTTGTGGAACCCGAGCCGTAATTCATGAAATAATGGATTTTAAGCCAGATATAGGAACAAACTGGCAGCAAGCTGCTAAATAGCTTTTAAGAAAGCAAAGCGAAACACCTCTAAAATCGTATCACTCCAGTTTATTAATTACAATGGAATGAACAATTTTGAAGTATTTGTCATTCAGCATTGTCATTAAGCGGATCAATAATTATTTGGGTGAGCGGTATGAAGGCACTTGCTGTAGACGGTCTGGGACAGAAGCCATGGTGGAGCGGGTTTATAACTTGATATTTGACTCGAAATGAATGAATTCGTTTTAATACAAGTTTGTCGGATAGTCTGTTACTGCCATTTAGTGCCGAGACTGATTTAATATTTCCGGTTCATTAACATTAACTTTTTCACCTGCATAAATATAGGACACACGTTTGCAGTATCTAACGGATTAGGTTATACGGCATGCAAGTTCATCTGCTCGTTTCTCACCTCGCGCGTTTGTTTACGCCCCAAACGCGTCCATGTGCTTTAGTTTTTCCCCTACCTCAACCAATTACGGCACGAGCTTGGCTGCCTGGTCACCGCGCGTCCCCGTGCCTTCTCTACGTTGCCCTTTGTTCGGCGTGCGCCTTCTTCCACTCCGATGCGCCAAAGACGCATTTTGGAACACTTCCTGGTCGTACACTCCGGATTTTAACGAATAAATTAACAGCTCTTACAATGAAATGTCCAGTAGATCGGTATATTATTTTAACACTTCAAATGAAACTTTGTCAGACACTGCTGATTTACTGATAGGCATTGTAAAGATTGTAGACTTTATTACTGTAAGTGTTTTTTCAAAAAAGCTTTTTCGAGCAAAACTCTGGCTGAGGAAACATCGGCGAGCTGCTTGTGGTATTATCAATTTTGTCGGGATTTATTTGCCGTGCACTTTAGGCTTAATGTCAGTAGTGATTATATTCCACATATTTTTTTTTCTAACCTTGGCAGATGGAATTGTTAACATTGAAAGTATGTTATTTTTTTACGTTTCCTTATAAGTGTTACGGATAACTTATAATAGGGCTTATATTGACTACGATAAATTTTCCTGTGTTTATGGTGTCTCAACATTTGATGCATAGTGTTTTTATCCTTAAGAGCGCCAAGAATTCGCGGCGTAATTATTGGGCTAGTAGGATCGGAGTAACACCCTTTCTTCAACTCGCTCGAACTATATGCAATCGGGCTTTTTACCACTCCTGCCAAAACGCTAAATTGTCGATTCATGTCTGGATTATATGTTGTTGTAAGATCAAACGTTGATAACCTGTTTCTAACTTTTCAACATGTATTTGCGTTTTAATTGGTGCCGCGGAATATTTTATATTGTATTAAAAGCTGGGACAAGAACGAAAGTGGGACAGTGATCTGCGACATTAAATTTGTAAGCTGCAGCATCATTTGTTTTATTATTAGTAAGATTGCGATTAATGGAGCTTTATGAAACAATAACTACGCTAGTTAACTCGCAAATAACATTTGTAAAATTGAACGGCTGTGTAAGATGAATATATTCTATGCGCAAATATTTTAAAATTACTAATATTAAAATTCCCACCTACGTATATTCGATTTTTAATTACCAATTATTTAAGTATATCTTTTATTAAATTAAGGCATTATGCCTCGCAAACCTTTGGTTGTATATAGAGCGCACCAACCATTATGCCACAATACAGCTCTAGAAACAAAGCTTCGACACAATTCGAAGAGCGATAAAAACGAGGTAGCTCACTATAATTTAATTCCGTTTTTATGAACAATGATACGCCGCCTCCTTTTTGCTTAGGAGTTTTTGGAAAGGACACAAGAACATAGCAAGGGACATCAACGCACTCGTATCCTTTCAACCACGTTTCGAAAACGGGAAAGCAAGCAGTGCCTCGAAATTTTTATGAATGCTCCGTATGTTACAGTGGCACCGAGAGCACTTCTTAGCCAAAAACAATCTTATGGCCAATTCCATAGGACGTTTTGGAGCGCGAAGAGATCAGTAGGCCAGCTCCTAGAGGGAGCACTCGATCCGAACGGAACCGCTCCACCTGCGGATCCCAATGGAATATGACAACCCGTCAAGGATTGGTGGAAGCCTTTTTGTTATTGTCCTTCCCGAGAATCTCCTTTACACGGTCCCAGATCTCGATTTAGATGATTTCGCAATCATGGCGCTAATAACACATTTTCAACGCACAAGCGAAGTTAATCATGGTGTGAGCGATGCGTGTCCATAAGCGATGTGCATCAGCGTATCCGCGTAGTCCTCTTGCCTGTTCATCGGCATACTCGTGAACGGTGTCCAAGTACGTCTCAACTTTTGGCCTCTTCTGCGGAGCTACGAAAAGGCCGTCGAATTCATGGGAACATACACGAAAACATCGTCCTTCTTGCTACTCGAGTTGAGCCGCTGTTTCTTGAGGAGCTGCTAGAACAAACTTAACGGCGAGCTGTCATCAAGCAGCAGCAGCAATAAAACGGGTGGCACTTCCCGAGAGGCCATTACTACTTCTTCCGAAGCGAGAGCAGCAAGACGCCCGGCGAGGAAGCAAGTCACGTGTTCGCACCGAATTCTGGCCAAGATGGCTTCCGATCGAAACCGCCGAAATCGACGGAGCGACTGTTCTCATACCCACCTGTAACTCTAGCCAACAATAAAGGTTTCACAATCCAATCGCATCCGGATCGAGATCTGGAGTGGGAACTGATCCAAAACGACGAGTGGAACACGTCCGTCTCGATCTTGATCGCCCAGTGAAATAGGCGCGCTCTAGAAAAGTAGGTCCCGGCGTGTTCTAAAACGACCAGTGCAATTCGCCTTTATCAAAGTCCGTAAAAATTCTGCTTCTTTCGCCTCAAAACTTATTTCTTTGCGATACCCACAAACACTTCTAGATTTTATCCCCCTTTGTTTGTGTTCCCCTACCAAATAATCTTTTCGTTTCTAGGAATCGATGCACATTTGTCTATACCGGATCACTGGTGCTAAAAACTGACTTTGAAAAAAACCTGACCAAAATGTGTTATTTTGGTCTTGGTATCGAAGCTGGGACCTCTCTATTTCCAGTCGAGTTTTCGGTTACTCACCAGTCATATAGCTGTGCTTGGAGATTTGTGTTTGTCCTGTGTTTCCCTTGTTCCCCTTCGCCAGGGATTATTTTCGCCATTCTTCTCCAGCTCGTTTGCACCATTCCATTAATTGCATTTTCCTCAGAAATCAGTTATGTTTCTTTCCCCGTCCTGCATGTTTTATCTTTTCATATATTCGTATCTATTCAGCTACATGCTCGATTTCAATTATTAAGGCGAACGCCTTATATGTCTCATCATTTAGTCGATCTTGAAAGTCCTTGAGTGAAAACATGTCGGCGACATGAGCGGTACCAAAAGGTTTACGAGACAACTCAGGTGAATTAGAGGCAATAAAATTTAGAAGAATGACAAAGCAAATTAAGCGGAATTAAAATGAATTAAGGAGAATTAAAGTGAATAGGAGTAATTCAAGCGAAGTCAGAAGAATCAATAAGAATTAAGGACTCTAATGCGAACTAAGGAGAGTCGAAGTGAATTAAGGGGAGTCAAAGTGAATGAAGAGAAATTAAAGAGCAGAAAAAGTAATTAAAGTTAATTAATAAGGACGAAAAAGCTAATTAAGAGAAATTAAAGTGAATTAAGAGGAATTTAGTGCTAATTAAATGGATGACTAACCGAATTAAGAGGATGACTAAGCGAATCAAAATAATTACTCAGCACATTGAGAAGGATGACTCAGTACATCGAGAAAGGTGACTCAGCACATTGAGAAGATGACTCAACACATTAATAAGAACGACTCAGCATACTAAGACTGATGAATCAGCGATTTAAGGTGGCTACTTAATGTGGCTACAATCTAAAAAAAGCCCGTGCGGCTACTTTCCCGCACGACACTCAGAGGACCAATCAGCGCAACTTACGGAGGCAGCTCAGCGTATGACGAGTTCAAACATGTTTAGACCAATAAACGCAGTCTGAGTTGTGACATTAAGCAATGCAAAACGTCACGCTTGCATTGCTTAATGTCACAACTCAGACTGCGTTTTTTGGTCTGAACAGATGTTTCGGCATCGTCATTCGCTGAGCTGCCTCTGTAACTTGTGCTGATTGGCCCTCCAAGTGTTGTCCGGTAAAGTAGACGCACGGTTTTTTTAGAGTGTATGTAAAAAAAGAGAACGTGAAACAAAGTACATCATGTGGCTGTCTTTGATGCATCGGGGCTTGGGCTTTCGCCTTCAAGTCATCTTAGGGATAAGATAAGAGACCCTGTAAATGTTTATGCCTTAACCACAGCGAGCATTAAATAACGGCATTCATGTTTACTTAGCCTGTAGTAAACGATGCAAACTAATTTTACGAACTATGATTTGGTTATTGAAAATTTCAGCCTAAGGCAGAGCGAGAACATAATGAAATATCGTGAACCCCTTATTTTAAACAACTGCCGAGGTTCAAAAAAAAAAAATCGCTCACAGAACGCAATTTTAGAATCCACTATTTTAAATCATTGTATCAGACGTTCTAGTTCGAAAACAGATTTTCGCGTTCCATAGCTTCTCGACCAACAATGACCGGCTTATTTTGAATAAAGTTTTGGGCGTGAAAGGTAAAGCGGAATCCTCGTGCCAGCACTCGTTGTAGGCATCTGCGTTCTCAGCACCAACACCTCACACCGGCAATTTGCAAAAAAGAAAAAAGTGGATTTCGTTACTTTGTTTTTTACCTAATTTTTCTTAATCGCGCAGACCTTCAAATTGCGTCCATCATAACGCAAACTCTTCTACGTACTATCGGCGTTAATACTCGTGCACTATATTCACTTTGGCGGCACCGCTTTCCCGGCCAAGCGCCGGGCACTCTAACCCGAGCATCGATCCTGCACCGCCGGTGAAAAATACGACGTGGGTGTCTCTTCCTCTTTCTCTCGCGACTCCGTGTTATTCTGCGAGGGGTAAACAGCGGCACGGCGCGAACAGCGGGACGCGAAAGTTGGGCCCGCCTGAGTTAGTGCCTGCTGCTCGAAGCTAGGACTCAATCGCTCTCGTAAACTTTGTGCAAGGGCGAGCGTTGTTTGTTCGGCCCCGGACAGGCCACGCTCTCCATATTCGTTCTTTTTTTTTTCCGCTCGGAGACAACTTGTAAAAAAGGATGTACCACTAGTGCCATGTTAGGAACAAAAATAAAGGGAAGGAGGAGAGGAGTGTCGGAGGGACAGCCCTCGCAAAAATACACGCTATCTCTCATTGCTTATGAAATGTGTTCCCCGTTCTTTTAAATACCGACAGTCTCCGAACATTTACCCCCGAGATGGTTTTATTAAAATCAGAGAGACAAAAACTAATAGGAGATGTCCTAGAAAATAAAATCCAAAGCTTGACATACCAAAGCCTTCCCTTGCAGCTTAATTCTGTTTGCAGCGGGAACATTTCCCACACCAAACTGTCCGCGATTCTGCTTGTTCCTTGGAAACGCCATCGTTTTGTTTTTTTCGCTCGTCGGTACTAAAGTCGGTACCGGCATCTTGCCCAAGAATTTGGGTAAGGCGCTTGTTTCTTTGAGGTTGTCCAATCCCATACCCGTGTTCGATTCTCTGTTACATAAGCCCCGATGAAAACTGATATTTTACCAGACAGCAGAGAGGTACCCCTAGAAAAAACGAATTTATGAGGAAAATAAAATCTGAAAAGAACACACCACAATTAAAAAAAAGGCCCCAAATACTCGGAGCTCACTTATGACTGGAGTCACCGGTTTTCCGAGCCTATCGTTTCTTTTTTTTTTTTTTTTCCTTACAAGGCGGGGACATTGATTTGTGCCACAGATTTTGGGCTTTTTAGTGTCAATTTCTGGTTCCGGATAAAAAAATATATATATATATTCCGTCCTTTGTATTAGTTTATGTCCAATGAAACGGGGCAGTGTCATACAGCTTCCAGGGAACATTCGCGTAAATCGACCACTTCAAAAACTTTTCGGTACAGCTAAAAGAAGGAACGGGAACAATATGCTTTGTTAACGACTAAGGAGGCAATTTCGCGATCAACCCGACCAAGAGATTATAAAGACAAAAAGAAAAACTATTTTTTCCGCGAAGCTTTATTCTTTTTTTATTCAAAAATATCGCTTTTCGATTCTTTTTTACTTTTTTCCCCACCGATTTGCATAGCTTTTGGTAGGAGCATAGTATCCGAGAATTAGCGGTATTTACCGAATGTCCGGGAGGCTACTTGTGGCCTTCTATACTCTAATCACTGTAAACTTGAGGAGCGCAGGGCTTGCCAAGCATTTTGTTATCGCAACCCAGCCAATGACGTGGCGGCATTTGCCTGTTCGGAATGCAGGAGAAGGAATCGGGGAGCAAGAAACGCGAACAGGGTACGCCACCTCGTGCTTTTCTTAAGCTGCCCCTGACTCTAAACGCGCACGCTCGCCCAGAGTATTTAGTCAGCCTAGGTGTGTCCACGGGCGTACATATGGCAGTGGACCTCAACTTAAGAGTGCATCTTTTTTCGTTATATCAACCTTTAAATTTGGCGAATATTGCGGTGTGCATAACCGAGAGCATAGCTTCTCCATTCATCTAGAACAGTGATCTCAAACTCGTTAGAGTGTCGGAGCCAGATAGCCCACACCGGAAAGGTTGAGGGCCAACGTAAAAGTGGAAGGGGGGTTAAAACATTTTAAAAATAAGAGACAGCGTGGACTATGCATTTTATAAATTCGCAGTTTTTTTAGTGACGTCTTCGGAGGTTACTTGTGTATATGACTGCTCTGTGCGC
Organism: Ixodes scapularis; assembly: GCF_016920785.2. Classification (NCBI taxonomy): domain Eukaryota; kingdom Metazoa; phylum Arthropoda; class Arachnida; order Ixodida; family Ixodidae; genus Ixodes; species Ixodes scapularis. The sequence goes on from NW_024609867.1 coordinate 8,577,239, forward strand.
TGACCTGATGTGATACAAAGAATTAAAATTTCACAGCCCCGCCAGCCTGCTGGCATTTTAATAGAAAAATAGAACACGTGCGCTGTCATTTTTGGCGCTCAGATCACTCGGGAATCAACCAAGCTCAGCGTGTCTCTAACAAACAATCGGTTAATTTGGCAGTTCTTGGTTTCCTGACTATTTTTATTACAACACTCTGAATAAATGCTTGTGACTACGTCTTTGGCAGTCCCTCCTGCTGATCGGGAATTTGCGCAGCGGGAATGCATTCAACGAGCAACTTGCTCTTGCAACCTAGTAGCGAAATCGTTGCACATTATAAAACGTTGTGAAGCAAAACATAAATCGTAACAAAAGGCAAGTGAACACATATAAGTATAAACTATGTGAATACGTTAAAAGAGCAGAGCTACTTTTTGAACGTAAATAAATCGACGAGATGAAACAACTATGAGGCAAGCCGTTCTTAGCGCTCTAGATATGGCAACCGGGACCTGTAGCCGGGTGGGACTACGGGCCACGTCCCAGGGAGTCACGGGTCGCGTGGGGCCCGCGGGCCGCGTGTTTGAGACCCCTGATCTTGAAAATTCCCGTATAGACGTTTTCTGTTTCCTGTCGTTTTCAGTCACGTGGGTTCCGTACTTGGCATGCGGGACGAAAAAATAATAAAAAAGCTTCAACCCGGAATATTCGAGAAAATATAGGTGAGACAAAACAAGAATCTGTGACAATCACGCATTTTTCGTAAACACCTCCCAGCGGCGAGGAGAGATCAAAACGATATTTTACCGCATACCAGAAGGGACGACATTCAAGATGGCTCCGCCCTCGTGGAAAAGGTGCGTATACCCTTAACCCGAGCATCAAAGATAAAGAGGCCAGAACGATGCCTAGTCAGTCTCGCCCTGGCTCTTTCCCGAACATTCTAGGTCGGATAGTCGAGATGACGAGCATAATAGACAAAGAGCCGTGCGTCGCACTACCAATTAATCCACTGAATTTCTCTCGCGATATCCTGCTGCTACGCCGAAATACCGTCGCTTGCTGCTGCCGCCGGCGACGCTCGCTGCTGCTTTCTCGAAGTGTGTTCTTCTGTTTTCGTCTCTGGCTCAAGTTCGTCCCGAATAAATCTTTGGTGCGTTTCATTTATCCTGTCATTGATCGTCTGTCATTCGTGACAGACGATGAAGCGGGATGGGAAAATAATTTCACAATCTCCATTGTATGGCGATTCAAACTCCAAAACGTCATATCCGGGCCGTTCCTCTTGCAACTTTATATATATATATGTATATCAGGTTGTCACATTGTGATTATGTTATAATTTCTTAATTAAAAACATTTGCTAAGAAAGGAAACGATTGATAAATGAAACTCTAGTGAAAAAACGACGTAATGTTTTTAGTTCGAGGCTCGCTTAACCTGTACCTCAGAAAGTGTAAATATACACACACACACATATATATATATATGTATATATATATATATATGTGTGTGTGTGTGTGTGTGTGTGTGTGTGTGTGTCTGTGTGTGTGTGTGTAACGGGCATGGTGCCGGGAGGCCGGAGGCGTGGGTATAACTGAGAAGAAAAAAACCCTTGGTAAAAACAGCAACAACGGACGATTTATTTTATTCCATAAGCACGCAACGCAGCCAGCTATGCGTATGTTCCCTCACTGCCGATGTTCCCGTGCGTACGCCCCGGCCCTCTGCGTGCTCTTCTCGTTCCTCTCGCCGCGCGCAGGATAACGCGAGACTTCATAGAGAGAACAAAAATGGCGGAAATCCAAGGTCGGTCATTCTTGGAGCAGTTTTCAGGGGCACGTCAAGATTATGCTGGAACTGCTTGCGTATGCATTTGCGTTCCGTCGCACTAAAACGTTTGTCTGACATCCTCCGCCGCGTTCCGCTGAGGGATCATGTGCTTCGGCGTGCGCATTGGCGGGGGGCTTTACACTACTTTAAAACTCTCTGAAAGGCACGCGCCTGGTTTGATGTATAGGTTGTACAATGTGGTCTGTATTTATGAACATTGGAATGGTGCATGCATATACCTTTAGATGTTGACGATACAGCATATATATATTTTTTTGACAGGTATAGCCTATATGGAGCTATGCGTAACACAAAAATGTTGATGACAGAATGGATGAAAAAGTGATTAAATTGTTTAAACAACGTTAATATTAATACAAATCAATGCAGAATTGCAGTTATAGACTCGATGGCATTATTATAAAGCCCTAAATCACTTTAGAATAACTCAGGATCGCAGGGTCGTTCTGATGACCCCGTGCACTAGTGGGCGTTTGAATGGAAAGTGCGGTCATCTCAGGGCGCTTACGAGGTTTCGACTGTCTGTTGGTCGCGAGGATGGAGGCGAGAAAAAACAGAAACTGTCACCCCTGCGTGCAAGATTGGCTTTCCTTCGAGACGTTTTAAAATAATTCATTTCATAAAATAAACTACGCAACCGTTTTAAGTGATTCCGAGCAAGTTATAAATAAAACTGTGACGTCACATACATATAAATCTGAATTGCTTAACATACTGTAAATGCTTAATATTTTTAATACATCCCTTTAAATAGTTTCTGATGCCGGGATACCTCAAGAACGAATTTTGTTTCGTCCAGTTCACAATTTTATTTTGGTAGCTGTTCTTTGCGCTTCTTTTAGCGCCATGTATACAGCTAATGGTTATTGGATGCGGCAACATTGAGCGCCACTAAGAAAAAATACATTACTCGAAAATGTATTGCGACCATCAGGAAACGTATACAATCTGCCTGCTTCACCAAGCAAACAAAAAAAAGGCAATAAAATACAGCCATTGTGCGACAACGCGCTAGTTACAAAAACTCTATTTTCCGGTTCTTGCCTTTCATTCTGGACATGGTAACATGATGCGAGTCAAGACCGCATCGAACGAAATGTGCCTCAATTTCCTTGTGTTGTGTACCTTCAACACGGCACCCACGTCATTCCGCCGACGCACCAGCGCTTCTAGAAAAAAAAATAAGCTAAGAGGAAAGCCTCGCTTTTATGTATAGACCGAGCCGGAGTTACACTACCGCCCGCCTACGAATCGGCCATCAGAGAGAACCGACATGTAATTTCGGTCGCTGCAGGTCTCCAAACTACCAAAGCGTCTCCGGAGAGACCGGACAACGCCTTCGGTCAACGTCCATTGTCCCGCCGCCTTCCGCTGCTATGGGCCATAACACTCCGCACTAATGCCTTCGGCAGGTCCACGAATCGATCCGCCGCAGAAATTGAGAGAGCGCGATCCTCAGGCATACGAGGACTATGCATATACGCGTACGATGCAATCATCGCCACTACTGAGCACCCTCGCCCCCCCTCCCCCCCCACACACACACACATACCCAGCCTTCCACAGGGACTTCTTTTTTTATTCACCGAGTTAATGATTTCATATTCTGCTGTTTTTGTTAGGAGGCTGAAGTCCCTTTTCATGTATGTCCCCGGCTTTTTTTTTTTTTTATCATGCGCGAGAGGAAATGTAGCCTCCTATCTCCAGGGCGGCTCGGTGACACCCAAAATAACCGCCGCGCGCGTGCGCGGAGTTGGCCGGGGTCGAATGTTAATTCGCGCGGTGGAAACAAAAGGGAGTGTCACCCGGTAATCCCTGCCGATTGACGAAGGTAATGCGATTTTCGCTCGCACACTGCCTTCGTCCCAGAATTTGAAATGGGAAGAGGGAGGAGGGAGGACGCGAAGCGCCCGGTTTCCCGACTGGGTGTCCGGTCGCGAGGCAGGAAATCTCCCTGAGCAACGTAAAGGCGCGCTTATGCTACTTCCCGGCCCAATAAAAGGGATAAGGAGAAACGCATCAAAACGCGCTCTGGGATATAAGAAAGCAGAAAATAGTGCGCGAACGTGTGTTTGAATCGGATTGCTTCATTGACGAGGAACTGGCGACGATAAGCCCACGCTCATTGTCTCCCCTCTCATTCTTCGGCTAGATAACTTTAACGGGCTTATAGGCTGACTCCCACATTTGCCAAGTATGCCTAAGTGATACAGGGAAAACGGAATGAAATTTCCAAAGAAACAACTCAGTTCAGGCTGTGCGGAAGGAGGATTAAAGAGAAAGTGCAAAGGCCGTATAACTTGCAACAACTTTTGTTCTATATAAAAAAAGGCAAAAACAGTACCTAGATAGGACGCGTATTTTACAAAACGAAGAGGTATATGGTAATACTTACGCCGCCAGACGCAATTTTGATTCAGGTAGTCTAGGTCTAAGCACCGCCATTGAGCGAAAGCAGCTTAGCTATTGCTAGTCTTGTGAATCAACTGTTTAGTAATCCAGTGGTGGTTCCTATTAAAAAGATTAAAAACGTTGAGATAATCATCAGACGCATTGCATTACAAAATTATGCGTTTGTTTCAAAACAGTACAGACCAGTCTAGTTTTCATATTAAAGTACTAAACAGAGCACGAAGCCGCAAAAAAAGATCTTCTAATTCAGAATAATGCGAGCACATTCAAGTTATCTTCCCCGATTCTGAGACTGAGATTGCCTCACTGACATTGAGTAGAGTAACAAATAATTGAAAAAGAACTTGTATTTCAAGAGAAGAGGAGAGTTTAACTCACGAACCTCACGATCGACAACAAAAAAGGCACAGCTGTAAAAAAAAAATGTTAGAAGATACTTTGAATCCAAACAGGAAGTGAAGCCACGTAAAAATTCGAAGCTTCATTGAAAAAAAAAAAAAGAACGAAAAGAAAACGAGTTTTCTTGTATAATTATTTGACCATCCGGCAGCATGTCGTCCGTTTCTTGTGTAGGCAACCCGGTGACCTCAGTACGACATAGAGCTCCGATTCTTGTGCAACAAGCAGATGATTGTGCGCTCTGCATACCGCCCAAACAGATTAGCTGGAAACCTCTGAGATTAATTTTCCATGCCGCCTGGAAGATTTGATGCGAAGGGGTTAACAGTCTCATGGAGCTAGCCGACGTCATCAGCTTTGAAGCCACACGAAACGGTACCTTAACTTCTTTCTCCAAGTGAAGCGAGCTCCCAGCTATGAAAACCACACGAAACGCGTAGCCAAACGGAACCTAGTTTCCCCGATCCTAAAGGAGCGGAGTAAAGCTGATGGATTTAGGCTTCGGTCCCGTTGGCTAGCGCACGTCGTAGTTTAAGGAACGAGGATCCCATTGGTCGCTGCGCGTCAGTTTCAACGACCACCGCTTCATGGCGCTGCGTGTTCGTCAGCGCGCCGGTAACACGAAGCGTCCAAGGCAGAGCAGCGGAGAGAGGGTGGGCTCTGCCGCCGACGCAAATACGCTGCAGATGAAAAAAAGGAGAGGAAGAATGACGTGCATGCTTTCGCATTCACAACTAATAAGAAGTGCTTAGGTGTACCTCGAGCCTTTTTTTCTAAAAGTAAAAATTAAAAAAAAGGACTACAGCCGCATTGAAAAGAAATGACGCATTGCTGATGCCGCTGGAATGAAGATGACAAACGAGTCGAGGCCTACCGTTTTTTTTCATGCGATGGTTGACTCCACGGTGGCGAAACTTGAAAACACAACTTTACCATCGTCGAACTCTGTCCCAAAATAGATTTCGACTCCTTCATTGCAAACTGGGAACACAAGACCTAGTGGGAAGTGAGCGAGTGGCTTTACCATATCAAACCTCTTATTGTCGCTCTGGGTTCACTCTGGTCGCTCTTATAATCAAATGAGCGAATAAATAAAGTGGAAACATTGGACCTCCGTTTGGTGACGCTCTTTTCTGTCTTAATTTGTTTTCCAAGAGGCAAGCTTAGAACATTCTTTTTTTTTTATCTTTAATAATTGTTGTTTGAGCATAGTGCACGACAGGAGCATTGAAACCTGTGAAAGGCCTGGACGTATCAAGAAACGGACAAGAGGTAGAAAGAAGAAGAAAAAAAACTTTCAGCGTTTTCACTCTGGTGAGGAAGGAAGAGCAGCAGATCTGTACTATGTGCCGCCATCTATGAGTGAATGCGGCAACCAGACAACCGGCAAGCCGGTTGTTTGGCTGCCGCCATCGCTCATAAATGGCGGTAGCTCTCCAAAGGGTTGTGTCGAGATCTATTTGTCCGCGGACATGAAACTGGGAAAACTAGCCCTTAAGAGCTCAGCTGTAAAACGTTGCACAAACTTGAGTATTCTGAAAAAGGCCGGGAGCACAGAATGTCCCGCCCAAACCAGTTTGTTTTTTTACGTAATATTCTGGCGTTGCTTTATTTATATTTTATTTTTTTATTTTATTTTTATTTACTATTATGATAAATTTTCTTTTTCTTTCTTTCTTTCTTTTCTACTTATTACATTTTATTTACTTTTATAACTATAATATTAAGCTTGATGTAATCTAGTTCATAACGCTCGTTCATAAAACTTTTCTCAAAGAAAACGACCTATAAAGCACGCTCTGTGCTGAAAAAATATAGCCGGTCGAATTCGTGCATCTGGCTACCCTATGACAATTAGCTTAAGACAAGAAGACCTATAAGCAGCTTGCAGAAATGTGAAGAATTCTGCAAAGGCGACCAGCGCGTATCAAGCACCTCAGTCCCTGATTGATGGCTATATCATCGCTGTACTTTCAGTATGCCTCACCACCGAGAATATATTAGCTAAATGTCTCCTTTTGTGCATTCAAACGTCCGGTGCCTTAGTTAACCGTTTAACTCCAATACCAGTAATATATAATTCGTTTCTAACCTGTAAATGCATAATGTTCTTTGAGTCAACTTAGTTCACAAACACTCAAATAAACACACAGGGCAGCTCGTAAGAAGCTGCGCACTTTATGTCACCCGACTTTATCAATAGAGAAAAGATAGATTTAGTTTCTTTTTTTATCAATAAGTTCTCGCATTGCAGAATTTATATCACCTCCTTCACTCTGTACGCAACATTTTTTAGTTCGGTACTATATGTTCCACTAGTCAGATTTGTTCTCGAAAGTTCGTAAAATATCGCTCGTTTTTAATATTCTTTTAGGAGGGCGAGGGGACAAATTGGTAACGAAAGAAACATTAAAAAAATATTGGCAAGAAAGATTTCCTGTCATAGCCACGGTAAGAAGCTCCGGCCGTACAGTTGGTCGTTACGATTCTGCCGCATATCAACACAAACGAAAACTGAAGGCGACCGCTAATCAAAACGTCCGTAAATGAAAAAAAAAAAAAATTGTGGACAGTAAAGTGGACAGTAATAGTTTTGTAAGTACCTTTACTAACATGTACATCTTGACACAGCCATAGTCCCCCTGCCGTTTTGCTGTTGTGTGTTTTTCCTATGTGTCTTTTTTTTTAAACCCACTCCTTCTGTAACTCCTCCAGCACTGAGGGTAACATAAAAAAAAAAAAAAAATAGGCATTTGATAATAGGGTGTGTGACCTCGCCGACGTATCTTATGACTACAAAAGAAAGCGGCTTTTCGGATGACCTAACTGGCCATTTCACCTAATATTAGAAATCGGATTCGTGTGGGATCCACAATAGCAGGCGGGTAGGGTTTCCCTCGCTGCTGGGTCATGATGTTACGAGGAATGAAAAGAACACAACTTCTTTTCTGTTTGGCTTTCCGCTAAACAAATCACAGACATGAACAGTGCTACGCTCTCACTTCGATATAACGCCCACTTTATCACGTTACTAGAAAGAGGAGAGCGTTACAAGAATAGTCCACAGCTGCGAAGCGCACGGCCGTAACTTCAATAGCAGGTTTCGAGAAGAAGGAGGGGAAGGGGGGATAAAACCTGTGTTTAGGTTTCGGCCGTGGTAGCCTAAACTTTTAATGAATAAGTTCCAATACTAATATAGGTGCGGATTTTGCTCCAATCACTCAGTACCCTACAAGCTTAATGTTGTTGCTGGTATTGTGAAAAACGTTCTTCAATAGTAATTAGGTAAGCCTAGTTATGCTAGTCCACGTCACGGCTTTTTTCAGCGTCCTAATTCAATTTGGGTGTTGATAGTTTTATGTATGTTGAAAAATATCCCTGATGTGCGTTTAGGTAACAGTTTTCTTTTTCAATTCTTAAAATAAAGATGCGAAAAACATGTGGATGTATTTAAGCAGTTTTCTCGTTCTCTCTTCTTCTCTCATTTTCTCTCCCCTTTTTACATTTCTATCTATCAGCACACAAAGAAAAATCATGTTGCTGCTACTGCTACTACTGTTGCTGTTGATGACAATTATTTGTCAAATAATTTTTTTTTTATTGAGTCACTTCACCTGAGAAGGCAGAAAAGTAATTCTTTCGAGGAGGAGATGCTTATTGATTCTATTAGACTACAAATATAAAATAATTTGATAAGTCCGAGTGAGAAGACGACGATGACGAAGACACAGGACGTGTGTGGACGCTGCTCCAAGACCATCAATGGGCGGCAGCAATATATTGCGTGTACTGGGACCTGCAACCGCCGGTTCCACTGCAGATGCGTGAATATTGCCGCTGCGGAGTATGAACTTCTCGTTCAGAACGGAGTCAGCACCTACGAGTGCCACGAGTGCACCAAACTGCCCGGCCTCGATTCGGCTAAGCTTTGCTCCGACGATGTGCACTCTTGTGTGGATCCCAGTGGTGATGCAGGCGAAGAACAACCTGACAAAGAGGAAGGACCTGGAGACAACGCAGACCTTCGAACGATCATCCTTCAGCTTTGCCGGAAGGTTGATGCTCTGTCGTCTGAAGTACAGGCCCTGCGAGCAGACAATGAACAGCTGCACCTTCAACTGGCCCGTAATGCGGAACTCCTTCGTAAGTCCTTAGGCACTGGTCCTCCTCGCTCTGCTTTGTTAAATCAAGAAGCTGCATATGCAAGTCATATGTCAGCGATTCCGAGTACTACAACTGATGTGACGGTGCCATCTTGTTCGACTTCCTCAAATTTCGAAGCTAGACGTACCAGTTACGCGTCCGCGCTTCGGACCACTACGACTGGTGGTGATATGCAAGCAGGGAGACAAGTACGCCCCCTACCAGTTTGGAACCGTGCACCTAACCTGGAGCATGGGGACCCCTTCGTAGCTTCGACCGCCGGTATCCGCAACAGTCGATCGACTACTGACGAAGACGGATACACCCTTGTGCAAAAGAAGAGGAGAGTAAGGCCCGCCACGGGCACGAACTCTACAAGTAAGCTGACGGCTGTACCTCGACCTCCGAGGAGTAGGGCGCTCTTTGTGTCTCGGCTTGACCCTACAACCACTGTTGACGACATCGCAGCAATACTCAGCAACGTCGTCAAAACATGTGTCTGTACCCCACTTCCCTCTAGACATGTGAGCTATGCATCGTTCCACATCGCTGTAGAGTGGGACGATTTTGACAAGGTGAATGACGCGAGTGTGTGGCCCATTGGCTGTCTCTTTAGGCAGTTTTTTGGGTTGTTGAGGAGAAACCAAGAAGATGCATGATGAGTGTACCATTTATTATCAGAATGTACGTGGTTTGAGGACTAAGGACACCGAGTTTTTTTCGGAGGCTATGTCAAGCACGTATTAATCATATGCCTAACAGAAACTTGGCTTATAGATGGAATTTCTAGTTCTAATTATTTTCCACCCAAGTATGAAGTATATAGACGTGATCGTGACTATGTGAAAACGGGAAAGAGCTTGGGGGGAGGTGTCTTGATTGCTGCAGATAGGAGCTTGAAAGTTCATCGGAGGAGCGACCTCAAGTATTATCCCGAGAGCGTGTGGATTGAAGTACTGTCTACCGATGGTAGAAACTTTCTCATTGGCAATTACTATTTTCCGCCGATGTTTGATCACATTATTTTCTGTGAGCATATCAACTTCCTGGAAGAAAGAATTGACTTCTCTAAATTTCGAGTGCACATGTATGGCGATTTCAACCTTCCTGGTTACGATTGGGAGTCAGGCAGCTTCTTAGTCAGTCACACGAACACAAGGTTGAAGCTACTTTGTCTGTTAGACTTCGTTCATTTCAATGGTTTTGAACAACGTAATACTGTACGCAACTGTTGTGGAAACATACTTGACCTTGCCCTGGTCACTTCGGCTGTTGATATCAGTCTTGCCAAAGCTCCGCTATCTCGGGTGGATAACTATCATCAACCTTTTATTGTATCATTTTTCTTCCCACTTGCCAAGCGAATTTTCCATTCACAGTCATGGTTTTCCTACTCCAACGGTGATTACTATTCATTGTATCAGTATCTTCGGGACTATGACTGGAGTAATGTTCTAGCTGATCAGTGTGTTGAATCATCAACTTCCACACTTTCGACTATTGTCCAGGAAAGCATGCGACTCTTTATACCAAAGAGGGTGTCTCATAAAAGTGACTATCCCATATGGTTCTCGAAGGAACTAAGACATTGCTTAAGGCGCAAGCTACACTATCATCGCCTGTACAAAAAAACTGGCAATGTCGTTTGGTACACGAGATTTAGTCAATGTCGTGCAGAGGCGAAACAATTGTTTAAGCGAGATAAACAACAACATGCTGACATCGCCGAGCAATCATTGAGCACACAGCCACAGTGTATGTGGAAGTTTGTCAAAGAGAGCATCAAAGAGAATGTTACCACGATCACATTGCGAGATAATGAGGATTGCGTCTCTGACCCTGTTGATGTAGCTAATCTTTTTGCGCGCCACTTTAGTGCTTCTTTCAGTACAAATAATGGCCTAATGCCTAGCTCGAATATAAACTGCCTGGATTTTTTGACTGTTGCTCCAATTAATGAATCTGAAGTCTTAGAGGCAATTAAAAAATTGAAACCAAAGTTATCTACGGGAATAGATGGAATTCCCAGCTTCATAGTAAAAGGTTGTGCTCCACTCCTTTGTCCAGTTTTGGTTCATATCTTTAACTTATCACTTGCATCTGAAACATTTCCTACCGCTTGGAAGCGCTCTGTTGTTGTTCCATTACATAAATCGGGAGATCGATCCATGGTTAACAACTATAGGCCAGTCTCCCTCCTTTGTAGTTTTTCTAAAGTTTATGAAATTGTTTTGCACACCCGCCTTTACGCATATTTTTGTCGGAAAATTATTCCTGAGCAACATGGTTTCATGAAAGGCCGCTCCACAGAAACAAACCTGTGTTCCTTCCTACATCAGATTGTACCACCTGTCCATAGCGGAGGACAAGCGGATGTAGTCTACTTTGATATGAGCAAAGCTTTTGACAAAGTTAATCACCGATTACTGTTGAGTAAACTCTGTAGTTACGGTCTGTCCCTTAAGTACTGTCGTCTCCTCGATAGTTACTTATCTCATCGGCTTAACTTTGTGCGAGTATCCGGCCGATTATCTGCTCCTTTTTTATCTACTTCTGGGGTTCCTCAAGGCAGTAACCTCGGTCCTCTGCTGTTTTTGGTTTTTGTAAATGATCTAACTTCCTGCATCAAACACACGCGGTTTTTGTTATTTGCTGATGATATTAAGTTGTTTACAGCGGTTAAAACGGTTGACGATTGTAAATGTCTTCAGCGCGATATAGATTCTATTTCGGCGTGGTGTTTTTCAAATGACCTACTCTTAAATGAGTCAAAGACGAAAGTTATGTCCTTTTCTAGGAAGCGTGAAATTCTGAGTTTTCCCTATGTATTAGATTCCACCAATATTACTCGCGTTGAGGTCATTCGTGATCTAGGCGTTTTTATGGATCCTGCAATTAATTTCAACCATCACGTGACCACAATTACGAATGCTTTCTTTCGAGTGCTGGGAGCCATTACACGAGTGACACGCGATTTTTCTAAACCACTTTGTATTTTACGTTTGTTCTCTTCACTGGTGCGTAGTCGTGTTGAATATGCCTCAGTTGTCTGGAACTGTATTGGAGTGACAAATTCAGGTTTAATTGAGAGTGTTCAACGTAGGTTTGTTCGTGTGTTGTTTGATCGTTATTTTCAACCGAATTATTTCTATAGTTATGAGAGGATTTGTGAACTCGTGAAGTTAGACTCGTTGCATAACAGGAGAACAATTCGTGAACTGACATACTTGTATAAGATTGTAAATGGTATAATTGACTCCCCAGAGCTACTCGGCCACATCTATTTGCACGTTCCTCGTCAGTCTTGTAGACTTCATACTTTGTTTTATCCTATAGACTTTTATCATGCTGCACCCATAACACGCCTACAATTGACTTATAACCATTTAGAACAGATTTGTGCGAATGCTAGCCTTGATATATTTGATGAAAAGCGTAAATTTCGACAGTGTGTTGAGGCTATTGTTCTTTCCTAACGTTTCGCTTTTATCCTGTTTAGCGTTGTATTTCTGAAGGAATAAGTGCACCACTAAGGAGGCGTCAAGCTGTTGGTGGGTCACTGAAAATAAGACTAAACAATAAACAATAAACAATTTTCAGATGTAAGGGGAAACAACGTAAAAATTAATGTTTAATTCAAACACCATTGCTCAACATGTTATTAAACGTCAGTGCTGTAGATGTCATGGGCACCATCTCAATTGGTTTCTTGTTCAATTCGCTCGTCGTAAAAAAAAAAAAAAAGTAGAACCCGTTCGCCTGGCACAAATACTCTCGAACCTTTTTAGACTGGCCTCGCCTTTCAGAAGTGAAGGGGGAAAGCAGCATAGACTTGATTTTGTTCGAGCCGATATAAATATGAAGGATGCTAGAACACAGCTCCAATCGGAGGGACCGCTTTCTGCAAGTTAAAGGAGTTAGGTAGATTTCTAAAGTTATAGTTGCTATTTATCGTTCTAAAGTTATAGTTGTCATATAATGATCTAGAGTTATAGTTGCCCTTTATAGATTTGACAGCTTTGTTTTTAAATTTTTTCAATCGCTCTATGAGGGCTCTGAAATAGGTCAAATATATGTTACGTACAGTGTCCGCTTAATGTATTTGGGTCAGTTACTGATATTTTGTTTAATGAGGTTCAGCATACGAGAAGCCTTAGCAGTTATATAGTCTGTGTGTTTTGTCCAGGAAGGATTTTTCTGTGAAATACACGCCCAGATACTTTACCTTAGCTACAGTTGTCATTTGATTTCCGCTGATGGCATATGTAAACGCGAAAAGCTTAAGTTTTTGAGTAAAACATTCATGTTTAATAATAATAATAATAATCTTTATTTGCAAGAGCAATGTAACCCCGGGTGGCTTGCGAGGCGATGACAGAAAGGCGAGAGCCCGTACACTAGAGTGCCTGTCAGCCAACCACCCGGGGTATGAAATAACAAAACAAACAACAATAACAGAGAACGATAAAAACAAAATGAAACCGAACACTGATCATGGCGTAGAATCAGTTTAGGTGCTTTGACCGCGAAAATGCACGGCGCAAGGCAGCGGACTCGTCACGGTTGTTGGGGAGTGGAGATCGAATCGACAGGGGGGCCACAAGAAAGTCTCTGAGGGCAGCGGGGTTTCATATTTCACACTTAATGAAAATACGGGAAATACCATCTTGCAAACCAAACAGTCGTCAATGTCCCCAATATTGTACTAAACAACGTAATCATCAGCATATAACCCTTATTTGAAATAAGTTAACTTCTAATACTATTAAATAATATTCAACACAAATGCGGGCCCAAACCAGATACTTGTGAGACACCGAAAGTGACCGTCTCATAGTTTGAACGCTTTCATTGATCATATATATATATTTTTTTTAATAAATACTCAATGAGCCGCGAAAGTATAATAATTGGAATGTTTAATGTTGACAGTTTATGAAGAATGAATGCCTAAGGTACCATGCACGCCGAATGCTTTCTGAAAATCAAGAAGTATGCGTTCAACTGGCAGCCCGCTGTTAAAAGAAGATATAACGCCGTGGTAATACTGAAACAGTTGCGTCTCACAGGAGAACATCTCTATATATTTATGTTGAGAGGGAGTGAAACAATTCTTAACAAAACTGCAGCTTGGGCGAGTTGGATGAGCAGGTTACCGACTTCACATCGCACAATTAGCACACACATACACACAAGATTAGTGTGTTGACTTAAAGTCGGCTGGCTTTGTCTCTACTGCATTCGTCAAACGCTCTAGAGGGCGGAACGCCGTTGCCGGAGTTTCGCTCTCGCATTTGAAAGGGTTCGACCAGTTCAATGGAAACAAAGACGGCTACTTTTGGGTCTACCTAGAGTGCCTTCATGTGCGCATCGCATAGAGTGATGCCAACTGCCTGTTTCCCCTTCTCACACCCTCTTCCACCGCCATTTTGTTTCTCTCACTGTTTCCCCGTGCGCCGGAAAGTGGCCATTGTGTCCAGAGGGAGGATTACCATTTTCCCGAGGGGGAAAATGCTAATCCTCCCTCTGTGGGTTCCACGACGGTGCTCCGAACTTCTGAGATAAGGTGCTTGTTTCCGGGAGGGTTATAAGCCCCACGGGTTATCGCCGAGGAACAAAATGGCTGCTGGTCTGTCGGCGGGTGGTATTACAAAGGGTGGCATCACCCTAGCAAAGCGCACATGAAGGCTCCCTAGGTGTACACACTACTCATTCGAACCAGAGCTCGGCGTTCTGACGTCCCCGAACGCGCTCGCCTCCTTCTCTCTCTCATTTCCTGGGCGCATTTTTTCGCACATTGACGGTAGAAAACCTAAACGCGTCCAGCATTTTGTTTTCCTTTTTTTTTGTGTGAGCTCAGGTCATTGAATGCGCAGGAGCTGCTCTGATCTCAATTTCAATAATGTTCCCCGCTGTCTCAAGCGACAACGATGGCAACACTGATTCGTGTTTTCGTTTATCTTCGCCGGAACTTGCCATTGAAAAGCGCTTGCGTCTTCGGCGGTCCGGAAATTACTAAGGTTCGACGTTCATATCAATATCAGAAATTGATCAAATCTACGAGAGAAGCAGTTGTCTCTCCTCTTATTTTCAGGTTGCTGTTCGCTCGCTGGCGGATTTGGTAGACGTACTGGGATTGAGATGATCCTACCCGTTTTCGACAGCGCACAGTGTGGACCTGTGTTCTCAATTTTTCAGTCTTATTTAGAAAAAAAAAGCAGACGCCAACTGTGACTCGAAAGGTTTTGCATGCGCTTAGATAAGGTGAAAATATTTAGAAACCAAGTAAGGGCTGCGTGCTGAGCTTGTTGGTACATACTTGTGAATCGATCAGCTGAACTTTAGAACTATACCTTGAACATAAAGAAAGAAAAAACAGAAGACAGACAGCTGACTACCTACGATGTTTTGGCGTAAACTTCTTCCTTGCGTGTTTCCTTTGTCCTTTAGAGGCAATAGTAGAGCAAGAAAAACGTATTACTGTCGAGACCGGTGCTCACGAAATAGTGGCGATAGCGAAGCGATCACGATTACCTTTCCCTTTTGCACTTCGTTATAACCGAAGTCGGTTATAACGAGATAGCGTATATAGCGAAGTTATTTCCGATTCCCGTTGACTTCGTTATAAATGGTCTCCAGATAAATAAACCTATTGCACTAATAAAGATTACTACTGATAATTACAGTTATAAAAATTCTGCAGAAAATCGCGCGACGATCAGACGACGTGATGCGTTCGGCCAGCGCCAGCTCTGCTGCTTATTTGACGATATGACGAGGTAGATTGATCGACATTGCGCCGACCGTGCGTCACACGGTGATCTTATGTCAAAATGACGTTACGATGATTTAGTCTCGATACGTTGTTGGCGAATGAATGATTTCAGGGCGTGATGCCTTTTCTTTCCAAAAATTAGCGGCTAAGCAAAATTGGCAAATAGATCACGTGACGCAAAATTTTCCCCTAAGTTTAGCGGAAAACAGTAATTTTCTGTAGGTTCAGTGTTGTCAGGTGACGTGACGTCAATGTTTCCGCTAAATTTAGCGGGGAAACTGAATTGATGCACAGGTCACGTGACGTCACTTATTTCGCTTAATTTAGCGGCAAAACTGAAAAGGTGCATAAGTCAAGTGACATAAATTTTCTCGCCGAATATAGCTGGGAAATTGAATTGCTGCCCAAGTCGCCTGACGTCAATTTTTTCCGCTAAACTGAGCGGGAAAACTGAATTAGCGCACATGTCACGCGACGTAAATTTTTGCACTAAATTTAGCGGGGAAACTTCTCGTTTACGTTCACTCCATCGAAAAACCGGGGTCGGGTCACTAAAGCATACGGTGTAAAAATACGAAGACATAGCCTAAAATGTTATTAAAATGACCCGCTACAGGCACTAAAACAGCCTTCGTAGTCATTCGCCTGTTATTTCCTGCGCTTTCTTTCTTCATTTTCAAGTATACACCGTTCCCATATTGAAAACTGGTCAGCCCAACACGCTCATGTCCGTCGCTTGCCAAAGCAAGCAAATCACGCGCCATACACACGGACATTGAAAATGGAACCCGCTAAAATACCTTTTTTTTTGTTTTAGGGCGCAGCCCTTAGGGGCCCGTTCCCGGCTTGAGCGGCGTCCCCGTCGGGGTCACGTGACCCCCTTGAGGTCACACGACCCCGAGGTCACGTGTCCCCCCCTCCCCCGAGGACACGCGACCCCCCTGACGTCACACGACTCCCCCCCCCCCCCCCCCCCCTGAGGTCACGTGACCTCAAGGAGTCACCTATCCCTCAGTACACTTCCATCCGTCTCCTCAAGAGCTGCGCTCTAGGCGGCGTTACAGGGAATTGTAAACGGCTTTCATTTTTCTTACATGGTTGTAAAGTTGAAGCTCATCTCTTTACAACTACTTACCAGAAACTAACGTCGGCGGCTACTTTCTATGCCTACGCCAGCTGATGCACCGTGGCGCCCTCCACTGTCACTACTCGCATTTTGATTGCAGGCAGATACAACCCTTATGTACCGCGCTACGTGGACCATCAAGGCTGCGTCCTTTTCAAGGCAAGCTGAGTAGTGAGCGTGCGCTGCGAGCAGGCACCAGTATGTCCTTCAGCTAGATTTACCGATACAGTGATGCAAGTTAACTAACTGTAATGATGCAGCTACCAAACATGCCTATAACCTACTATGAAGCTTAAAATGAGGGCATTACAAGATGCAGATCTATTGTTTTTTATTATTTTAAGTACGGTATAAATTCTTAAGCCCCCCCCCCCCCCCCCCTCCGTCCCTCTCTTGAAAAAGTTCGGTCGTTACATCAAAACGCACTTGCCGTACGACGAAACCGTCCGATCCGACATCCGATCAAGCAATACAACGGTCGGAGGCGATGGTTTTCAACGCTCTCCGGTGCTACGAAAACCCTCGCCCCCGAAGGTCATTCCGGCAGTTCGCACGTCAGATAGGACGGTTTTGTCGTACATGTTTCGCGCTTTACTTATCCCGTTCATCTGCGGGACGCGGGACGAGTCGCTCACTGGATCTTTCGCATTCTTTAGAACACTGCGCAGGAGTAAAAATCGTACGGAAGAGGAATAGCCTGCTAGACCCCTTTATCGATCCTCAGACAAAAGATGGGAGCCGTTTATAACTCCCTGTAACGCCGAATTGGAGCGCAGCTCTTG
The DNA here is from genome assembly GCF_016920785.2 of Ixodes scapularis. Classification (NCBI taxonomy): domain Eukaryota; kingdom Metazoa; phylum Arthropoda; class Arachnida; order Ixodida; family Ixodidae; genus Ixodes; species Ixodes scapularis. The sequence continues at coordinate 8,594,712 of NW_024609867.1, forward strand.
AGGAGGAGGAGGGAAGGGTACGGGGGGGTCAGTTGACCTCGGAAGGGGGGGGGGGGGTCACGTGACCTCGGGGGAGGGGGGGAGGGGTCACGTGACCTGGGGTTCACGTGACGATGACGTCATCAGTGATGATGGCGATGACGATGCGGATGCCGATTACGTCATTGGCATCCGCATCGCCATCGTCATCATGACTGATGAAGTTATCAGTGACGTCACTGATGACGTCATCGGCATCGTCATCGTCATCATCACTGATGACGTCATCGTCACGTGACCCCCCCCCCTAGGTCCTCCCGAAGGAACCCGAGGTCCTCCCGAAGGAGCCCGAGGTCTTCCTGAGGTCCTCCCGAAGGAACCCGAGGTCCTTACGAGGTCCTCCCGAAGGAACCCGAGGTCCTAGGGGGGTCACGTGACGATGACGTCATCAGTGATGATGACGATGACGATGCGGATGCCGATGAAGTCATTGGCATCCGCATCGCCATCGTCATCGTCACTGATGACGTCGTCGGCATCCGCATTGTCATCGTCATCGTCACTGATGACGTCATCGTCACGTGACCCCCCCCCTAGGTCCTCCCGAGGTCCTCCCGAAGGAGCCCGAGGTCCTTCGGGAGGACCTCGGGTTCCTTCGGGAGGACCTCGGAAGGACCTCGGGTTCCTTCGGGAAAATTTACCCATAATGCACCGCACGGTTACGCCGACGCCGCTCGAGCCGGAAACGGGCCCCTAAGAGCTGCGCTCCAAAAAGCGTCATTTGACGCACGAAAAGGCAACTAGCACCCGCCGCCATCTTGAAGGATAACGCGTCGCAGTGGCAGTCTGCGGGCATTTGAGTGTTGCGATAGAAACCACGATATTTTAACGTTCTGTTGTGTAATGCCAGCTGGCGAGTGGCTTCGTTACTCGATTTAGTGAAAGAACATATTTTGTCTTGTTCTGCCGTGATGTCCAGATTAAAAGTTAGACAGGATGGGGGGGGGGGGGGGGGGGGTGTGCAGACACGATTAGGGATGGGGGTGGGTGGGGGGGGGGGGGGGGGGAGACTGTCTGCGTGACGTGGCCATAGCGCTCTGTGGTGTGTGTTTCTCCTACTCGTCCGTCGTTTTTAGCGCTTTTAACCCCTAAACATGGCCATGCCCGTTTGACACGAAGTACGTGAGTTTGATACACTGCTGATAGAATGTTGTTAGAAAAGTGTGCGGCTATAGGTCTTGATTACGACTTCATTTATTTGGAAAGTTGCTTTGTAGACGCGGAAGATCGGTAAAACAATTAAAGCGTTCAAAATGCTAAATTCTATCTAACGTGACAATGTAAAAAAAAATATTTGTGGAGTTAATTCATCTACTAATTGTTTTTGAAGAATCGGTATTTTTACCAACTGCTTTCGATAAGGCGGGGGAAAATTATTCGGCCCTGAATAAGACTTATTGAACAAAAAATTCAAAATAAATTTTGCCTCGCGTGCTTGTCTGCGTCTCATTAATTACAGAGTTAAGAATTACTAAGTACATTTTAAAGTGGCAATATCAAAATAATGCTTTAATTATTTCGTCTGGCAGCTGTTTTCGAAGAATTGGTAATTTTAGCATTTTCGTTCGGCAACGCGTGGGTACATCATTTGGCCCTGAATACGACTTACTCAAGAATAAATTTAAATAAAATTTGCCTCGCGTGCTCCTCTACGTCCGATTAATTACAGCTTTCAGAAAAATAAGTACAAATCGAAGAGGCAATATCACAATATTTTTACACTTATTCTTGTACCAATTGTTTTCCAAGGATTGGTCATTTTAACAACTGCTTTCGACAAGGCGCGTGGAGATTATTCGACCCTGAATACGATTTACTGGAGCATAAATTTAAATAAATTTCTCCTCGCGTGCTGCTCTTCGTCTGATTAATTATATCCTTCAGAAGACTAACCCTAATGAAAAAGCTTATTTATATGAGAAAATTCTGTGCCCAATAAACACAAATGAATCATACAAGAACTCATAAGAGCCATATAAAAACCGTAAGAGAAACTTGAGGAAAGTTTCTTATAATTTTCTTATGTGGTTCTTATAAGCGGAGAAACAGAAACGCGGTCGGGTGTTGACGCGTGATTTCCGGTCTTGAGCTTCTTGCTCGTGGTTTGGTTTCGGTTTCGAGCACTTAAGTTTTTCGGCTGTCTTAAAAAATACGCGACTCTAGCAAAATATTGATTGGGTAGTCTCCTGACAACCATGGTAAATCGCCTGGCAGAATATACCAAAGCAAAATTTAAGGGCCGTCTCTCTTTTCTTAAAAACAACCCAGTGAGAATTGCGATACCACCAAATTTGGCTCACACATCCAGTGTGCGCCGACGACGTGCTGGCACCATTCAAGCAAACCGAAAGGAGGGCGAGCGCTCGGACGTCGGCCGCTACGTCGGCAGTAGCGAAACGTGGCCGTCCATGCAGTAACCCGCAGACGAACTGAGGGAGGGCAAGAACGACATTCATGCTTTCGCATTCACAACTCATTACAAGTGCTCGGGTGTCTTCGGAATGTTCTACACAGCCTGTCAAATCGCTAAATTCTTTGGTGTGAGACTTGTTGCTGCCGTCTGTTCCTGAAATTAAAGCATGGGTGCAGGCAAGCTGGTTGAATATAGACATTTTTAACCCTGGAGAGTGGGGACAAGGAGCACAAACACGATACAGATCTCCAAACACAGCTAACATTCATTTCACGCTTCACGACCTTTTATAGGCGCGTACAGAAAGAAGGAAACCGAAAGACCAAAAGGTAACATGAAGGCCCGGACACACAAAGCGAAACAACCTTAAACTCGGGGGAAGGGGAGGCACTCGAACAATCGAAATTCACACCTCAACCTGGCTAAAAGTCAACCACATCGAAAACAAAAAAGCTTTTTGTGTGAAAATTTACACAATAGACAAAGAGAAATGTCCTAGGAAACATTGGTGACCAAGCATAGATGACGACAAAAATTCAATGGTGTAGGAACCTTCTAATATGTTTTCCTAATGAAACAGACATATTGTTAAAACAATCTTTTTGGTTATCTATCATTATTATTCTTTCAGTAGACGTTTATGCAAATCTTTTTTTTTTTTCTTAAGGACCCTAGTGTTCGGCGACACAACTACGCACTTATTACAAGAAGAAAGGTGTTTTGCCAGTTCTGAAGACTCAGCTTTGTTTTTGAGTGCACGCTTATGTTCAGTTAACCTGTCTTTAATACACCTTGCCGCTTGTCCAACATAACAAGCCCCACATTTGACTGGAATTTGATAGACAACGCTTAGATTGAAACCGACGGAACAGTCCATGTGATTTCTGTTGCAACCAGGTTGAAGTATGAACCCCAATCGTTCGAGTGCCTCCCCTTCACCCGAGTTCAAGTTTGTTTCGCTTTGTGTGTCCGGGCCTTAATGTTACCTTTTGGTCTTTCGATTTACTTCTTGGTGTACGTACGTATAAAAGGTCGTGAAGCGTGAAATACATGTTAGCGGTGTTTGTAGATCTGTGCAGGGCTTGTCCTCCTTGTCCCCACTCTCCAGGGTTAAAAATGTGTTTCTGTCTCTCGCTATAGCGGGACACAGGCATTGGTGTTGCAGTGGTGATATTTTCACAAGAAAGTTAATGGAATTTTTTTTCGGTCGTTGCGAGATATACATTACTGTTAGCTGTTTTAGTGGCTTTCAACATGTCAAAACTTCACTAATAATTTCAGTGTTTATTTTGCGGTCATTTACATAACAACATAATGAAAAACGTAGTACTCATTGTCGACACTTGTCTCGAATAAAGCTTGTTTTATGGTTCACGTTTATGCATGTGATACACCATCTACCCTATTAAAAAGGGTTTTTTACGCAATTTTGGTTTAAGAAACATAAAAAACTTATATAAATTACATAATGCATAAAAAGGTGAAAATAAGCTTTTTTAGGTACGTTCGTATTAGAATATATTTAATGGGCACATTCGTTTATTTTCTATTAATAAGATAATTCAAGAGATCTTGAAGTGTGTATTTTTTCTGTGTCATTAATTCGGCAAAAACGTTATTAGCTCCAATGGTGACCCACGACCAAGGCGTAAGCGTGGCCCTCCGTTGTCGGGAATACACCGACAGCGAGAGTGGCCGAAGCATTTTTCTCTCCGAATTTTTGGGTGCTCGTTAGACAGTTATCATCCGCGAAACCAGGAATTATGTTTCATTAGGCGGATTCTGGCGTTTACGGTACATATCAGCTCGGCATCGTCCACCACCCATATCGGTAAAACAGCGAATAAAGAAAGAAAAATGTATCGCCTCTGTGAACGAGCAAGCACAAAAAGAGCGCTCGTTCTGAATCATCCTTCGGGCTTTCGCTGGTCACCAGCGAAAGCACGAAGAAGAAGAGGAGACGACGGGGGACGTCGGAATACCGAGCTCCAGTTGAAATGATTAGCGAATAGACTCGAATCTAGCTGCCTAGGTCCCTAACCACTCTTCGAACGCGTTCGAACATTGATTAGGGACCAAGGACAGCTAGTGTTTGTCGATAAGCTGAGGGTTTTGAGCGCGGTTTTGTCGCCAGCCCGATGAGGTAGCGGCGCCGTACGATAAAAAGGCCGAAGAACGAATCACCGAGCACGAACTAGTTTCTCGACATATAGTGCGTTGGTTTTGCCGCCCGTTCTATTTCAAATTAATAATGAAATAAAATGGCCAATGGTGCGGATGGGCTGATATTGGACGACACTAGCACGCTAGACGTCTGAAGTTGAGCTCCAATAGGTGCCGGTTCGTCTCGTTGTACGTTTCATTTTTCGTCCCCGTCCCGGAATACAAGCGAACCAACCGACGTGTATTTTTCTGTTGTACACATTCGTTTTTGCGGAGTGTCAATAATAAATATACCAGTGAAGAGTTTTTTTTTTTTTTGCTCTTTAAGGTGCGGAAACGCACGCGCGTATCGGGTCGCGTATGAAAACTAAGATGTTTATTAGAAATGAGTCGTAATACTCGTAAAATATATAAGAAATAAATACCGATAGTTTTTTGTCGATGATGTTACACAAACGCGAAGCTCTCATGAAATGAACTCTGCGGCGAAGCACGAAAGCAAGCGTTATGTGTCAAAAGCCCAGAGACGTGTCTTTCCTTCTCTTTCCCTGCGAGGCTTACTCTTCCTCCAATAGAGGTCTATTGCGGTAAAGGCCACCTCCGGGGTGGCGCAGTCTTCGAAGCATCCTGCGTCTAGGCTCGAGGAGCTGAACGTTTCGTCATCTTGGATGTTCTTAACTTAATCACGCGCTACATGGGCGCTCAGTATCTCTAGCACCGCAGCTTGGGTTGCCTACTTTGTTTTAGCGGTTAGCATATCGTTAGGAAGAGTCAGACTTGTGCCTCTCTCAAATATTCTATTCTACTCAAGATACAATATTTAAAACACTTTATGTAGTACTTTGGTATCTTTCAAGTACATTAAGTCTGGAGTATTTGCAACTCTATCTTGATTACATTTCTCACTATCTTGAACTCGGTATCTCAAATACATTCTAAAACCCTGGAAAAAATCTTTCGTGAGAACAATCTAGGGAACTGGATCGTCGGACTCCAGGGTAAAGCTGAACCGATTGCCAATTTTTAGCTAAGCGACCGAACACAACAGAGGAGACGAGGCGCGAGCAAAACACTGTCCCCAAATGCAAACGAAATACCTGATAGATAGCCCCAAATGCCGGCCTTTTTGTGCCTTCTTGTCTATCTTTTTTTTATGCTCTTTTTGAATGGTACGTTACTCCTGCAGCATGCAAAGTGCTGGGGACGTCATCTGGAATTTACACTCAGACTCAACATTTTGAAACCGTGCAGTGGACGCCAAATGCAGCGCTAGGCGAGGAGAGAACGGGCAAGCCTTCGGAATGTTGCAGGGAAGAGGAAGTTTCTCTTCTCCACTCCGGGCTTCCTAGTGCTTTCCCCTTCTCCCTCCACCCAGCGCTGCCTTTGCGTCCTCTGCAAAGTTTTAGTGAGACAGAGTATAGAGTGGTTCCGTCAGCGGAGGATTGTAACGCCAACAACCGGTAAGATCACAATGAACCGCTTTCGCAAATGGCTGGTTCAAGCGGTTCCACTATGAAAATGCACGAACACGCTTTCATGCGAGCAAAGGCATTCCCTCAGCCAAAGTACATACATCCTGATATCTTTATTTAGCTGCAGTGAACTAGACTGGACTTCCCCAAATCTCCTTGTGCGCCTATTGTGGCTTAGCTTTTGTTCCGAAGCCCCTTCAAACGCGTTACATCTTCTTCCCAATGCGCGTATTCTTTCATCCTCAAAATGCTGGTAACTAGTTTCCGGCTAGGTGGAGTAATTTATGAACTACTAGACTCTGATTCTGGGATCATTACCATCTTGACCTCAGTGCGTCAAAAATGGTTTGAACTTATGCAGAAAATGCAGCGGAAGGGGATTACAAGCTGTGACTGGAAACTTATGTGTTTCCCTCGTAACCTTCCGCTTTCATTTTTTTTTTACAGCTTGAGGTTACAGGTACTTTTTCTCGCTTTGGATAAGGGGCCAAAGTTATCTCTCTTGGTTGTCAATTCAGGACTGCTGCCGCTGTCTTCAAATTCGATGTTTCCCCCGAGTACACGCGTGCGTATTTCACTCGTTTACTTATCAACACGTTTGACTGTTTGATCAAATTCTACAGTTTTTCCCGCTAATAATAATCCAAGTACCAGCTTTTTTTTTTAAATCGAGTGTTCCTTAGTTTAATCCAGCAGCGCACCAATTTACTCCGGGTATCAATGAATTTATTCCAAGTTATCAACAATTTAATTCCAACGCCATTCAATTTTAGTTCGAGAGTAACTAAATTTATTTCGTCCATATCTATAAGTGGTTGTCGCAGGATACGCTTCGTGGCCCTTTTTGTTCCTGAAGATGTCGGTCACACGATCACATGTAAAAAGGTTTTGAAAAACCCCATAAAATGAACCATCCATATTGTCCGAAATCGGGTGGCATATACTTCACAGATACGCGGGCAGCCTGTTGTTTGTTTAATAAAGCTTTTTTGTGCGTGGCGCTAAAAGAGAATATACGCTCTCTGCTTTCAACACCTCTACAACAACACCGCTAGTACACTGTCGGAAGCGACGCCGCACTTACCTGCCCTAACTCGTGAACTGCCGCAAGCACGCAAAACCGCTAACGGTGCCAGCTCGAGGGACGGTAGAACCATATTATAAAACCGTACTTGGCACGTATACTATTACGTTTGCTGTTCAATTCTTCTAATTTCTTTCCATATTCAATCAATTTTTTATTTGTTTTTCGCGCGAACATTAAAAATACACTAGGTTTAAAGCTACGCCCTAAATGCACATAGTCACAACATCCGCTCTGTCGTACCTCGCAGCGCAAGGAACCAAACTTTGCCCGTCTACAACCTTTACTTAAGAGCTTTGTTTGCCTAACTGGAGGCGCGTCGCTTTTCTTTTCGAAGAAGCGTGAGCCAATTAGACTCTCAAGCCGTCAGTATAATTCAGAGAAATGACGCTGTTTCAATGGCCATTTTATGTTACGTTAGCTTTGTACCAGCAACATACTCTTGGATGCACTTACCCAAGTGTACCCAAGAGTATGTTTGTAACAAATAGAAAATATGCTCAAAAAAAAAAATCTCGAAAGTTTCACCTGGGCGCGTTTTCTGCTGTCAGCTTCATTAGATTATATTTATTGGTCTTTCAGGGACCTAAAGCATTACAGAGGGGGAGAGCAAGGAAAAAAAGCCTTACAATAACAAAATAAAATGTACAGGTCAGGCACAATCGGCAAGAATATTACTATAGTGATAGTTTTAAAACCTTCTGTGCCCGTGATGTTGACGATTGTCCCGGCAAGGTAATTCCAATGCTGGGATCTATAGGAGACGAACTATATAAAAAAACGCTTGTCTTCATCGAACTTGGGACGCTGACCTTCTGTCGATGATCAAAACAAGAGGAAACATAAGCAAGGGGGGTGGTAGATTGGTCGTAGCATGGAATTACGAAAATAAAGTTTATGGAATAAAGGAAGGCGAGCAGCCTTTTGGCGGAAGGCAGGCAGAGTAATTTTTATGCTTATGATGCTTGCTCTGAAGTGGCGAATCGCGAGGAAAAAAAAGTCGTTTACAAAGCCCTGTAACCCCGAATTAGAGGGCAGCTCTTAGGAGGACGATGGAAGGTTACTGAAGGGAGGGCGTACCCATTCTTCCTCCTCCTCACCTCCACATCCTCCCTGATAATCCTGCTCCCTGATACTCCTCCTCCCCTCCTCTCTCCTCTTCCGCCTCCTCGTCCTTCTCTTCCTCGTCCTCCTCCTCTCCTCCTCCTTCACCTCCTCCTCCCCTCATCCCTCAAACTACTCCCCTCCTCTCCTCCCCCTCCCTCCCCCTACTCTCCTACTCTTCATCCCTCCTCCTCCCCTCTTCCACCTCCCCCTTCCTCCTGTAGGGTGCAACGCACTCACAGATCCATGCTTCTCATGAAAATAAAAGAGATGGCTCGAGGCGCAGTAGGCGCAGTACGTGCAAGAGGATGCTCTGAAGCCGCCATCACAGGCAGACACGTCGTTCGCTTGTCTCGTTCTATGTCCTCACTTTAAATAACGTGGCAGGGCCTCGCGGCCCCCCCACATATTTGGTGACCCGGTCGAGGACCGTGGACAACGGCGAACCCCAAAGAGCAGCGGCCGGATCCCCGGCTTCCATCTCATCGGTTGCAGTCCGACTTCCGCCGTACTATGACAGAAACCCGAGGGTCTGGTTCCTGCAGGCTGAGTCCCAGTTTCATCTCTGCGGTGTGACGAGCCAGGAGAGCAAGTATCATTATGTCGTCTCGGCGCTGTCGCTGGCAGCAGCCGACGAAGTATACGACATCCTTGCGCAACCGTCGGCCACAGCTTCCTACGACCAGCTGAAGGCGGCTCTCCTGCAGAGAACCGAGGCATCAGATCGCTCCCGCCTTCAAGAACTTCTTTCGGCGGAAGAACTCGGCGATCGACGTCCGTCTCAGCTGCTAAGGCGGATGACTCAGCTCCTTGGAGATCGCGCCAACACGATCGGCGACGCTCTGCTGCAGGAGCTATTAATTCAGCGCCTCCCAACCAACGTTCAGATGGTGTTGGCCACCGCTACGGCTCTCGACCTCACAGGCCTCGCAGCCCTGGCAGACGCCGTTATTGAAGTTGCCACTCCACCCGTCGCCAGCGTTACATCGGCGGCAGAAAACGGAAGTGAAGCTATGCCTGCCCCGCCAGGCACTCCATCATTTGACGGCAACCTCGAGCGGCTTTTCCAGTGGTTGGAAAAGAGTGTTACCGCGGCAACTCACCGGCGAGATCATCCACGCACTCAACAACAACGTGGGCGTTCAACATCTCGTTGCAGAAATGCTGACCGTTCCCACTCCGCAAGTTCAGCGGACGTCTGCGTATACCATCGTCGCTTTGGCTCCGACGCCCGGCACTGCCTTCGTCCCTGCTCCTGGAGCTAACCGATAGAGGCAACGAGTAGTCAGAACCTACCAGGAAGTCGCCTATTTTACATCGCCGACAGGACTACGGGAACCCATTATCTCGTCGATACCGGGGCCGAGGTAAGCGCTGTTCCTGCAAAACGCGCGGATCGATCACAGACGCCCATCTGCTACCTTCGGGCTGTGAACAACTCGTCGATCCCCGTCTACAAGGAACGGTCCATCACCATAAATCTTGGCCTCAGACGAGTCTATCGATGGGTATTCCTGGTCGCAGACGTAGGCAACGCGATCATCGGCGCTGCCTTCCTACAACACCACAGCCTCCTTGTAGGCGTCAAGGAGAGACGTCTGCTCGACTCCACAACGCGACCCTCCGTGCAAGGCGTTTCAACAACTGACACCGCAGGATTCGCGTCAGTCTGCTCTAACATCGACGGGCCATTCCGACCTCCTCTCCAGGATTTTTCAAGCCTCACGCGAGCTCCTGACTGGACCAGACCGGTTTCGCACGATGTCCACCATCACATAGAAACAACGGGCGCACCGGTTCACTTCCGACCCCGTCGTCTGGCTCCAGAGAAACTCCGCATCGCTCGCGAAGAATTTGAGCACATGCTCGAGCTTGGAATTATCCGACCTTCGTCAAGCAGCTGGGCGTCTCCCCTACACATGGTGTCCAAGAAGAACGGAGATTGAAGACCGTGTGGCGACTATCGCGCACTGAACAAGAGCACAGTGCCCGATAGATACCCCCTCCCAAACATTCAGAACTTTACTGTCAACCTCGAAGGCGCGACCATTTTTTCGAAGATTGACCTTACCCGCGCGTACCACCAGATCCCCGTCGCTGACGAAGATATCCCAAAGACAGCTATCACAACTCCGTTTGGTCTGTTTGAGTTTCTCCGCATGCCCTTTGGCCTCAGTAATGCGGCTCAAACATTCCAGAGATTCATCGACGCTGTCACGCGCGGGCTTCCCTTCGTATTTGCCTACGTTGACGACTTGTTGGTCGCTAGCTCGACAACGGAGGAGCACACCAACCACCTCCGTCTTCTTTTCCAAATACTCTCAGACCACGGCATCATCATCAACGCCGCAAAAAGTGAGTTTGGGAGATCAGAACTCGAGTTTCTGGGACATCGACTGGACCGACACGGCATCAGACCTTTGCCGTCGAAAGTGCAAGTGATCAGGGACTTTCCAAGACCTAGCTCGATCACAAAGCTTCGCCAGTTCCTCGGCCCGGTAAATTTTTACCGCCGGTTCATTCCGAACTGCGCGAGGCTGCTCCAGCCTCTTGATTTTCTACTAGCCAAGACTGCACGTGCCACTACCAACCTGCCTTCGAGTGAAGTCGCGGAGCAAGCCTTCTGCGAAGTAAAGACTGTATTTGCAGACGCTGTACTTCTGCGACATCCACAACACGATGCCAGAACCTCGATCATGACAGATGCTTCAGCTACGGCTGTTGGGGCGGTCCTACAACAACAGGTGGACGGTGAATGGCAGCCCCTAGCTTTCTTTTCCAAGAAGTTAAAGCCCGCCCAGACCCGCTACAGCGTCTTTGGAAGAGAACTGCTCGCAGCGTACTTGGCCGTCCGGCACTTTCGACACTTTGTCGAAGGTCGCCCCTTCGTCATCCGGACAGACCATAAACCACTCACCTACGCCATCCGCAACTCAAGCTCTGTCTATACCCCTCGAGAGATCCGCCAGCTGGCCTTCTTGTCGGAGTTTACGACGGACATCCGGCATATCAAAGGAAAATCAAACGTCCCCGCTGATGTACTGAGCCGAATTGACGCCGTACCTTCGCCTGCTCCGCAACTCGACATCACGTCGCTGGCTCGTCATCAGGCATCCGACGAGGAGCTACAGCAGCTCCGCACATCAAACAACTTTCTCCAGCTAGAGGATGTTGAGTTCCCAGGAGGCATCACCATCGTCTGCGACACGTCCACAGGAACGCATCGCCCATTCGTTCTGATGGCGCTACGAAGGCCGCTTTTTGATGCCATTCATTCGTTGTCGCATCCCGGCGTGAAGGCAACACAGAAGCTAGTGGCCAATCGCTACGTTTGGCCTCGGCTGAAGTCCGACGTGTGTGACTGGGTGCGGACGTGCTTGGCATGTCAACGAGCCAAGGTTCACCGTCATTCCGTGCCTTGATCCAGGAGCTTCCTGCCACCAGATGCCCGTTTCGACAAGGTCCACATCGAACTAGTCGGGCCCCTTCCGACATCTCAAGGGCAACAATACATCCTGACCTGTATCGACCGCTTCACAAGGTGGCCGGAAGCTACACCATTGCCCGACATGACTGCAGCCACCGTCGCCGAGGCATTCGTCTCGTCCTGGGTTGCGCGCTTCGGATGCCCATCTGAAATCGTCACCGACAGAGGGCGTCAATTCGAATCCAACTTGTTCACCGAGTTTTCCCGAATCCTAGGCATGACGAGATCTCGGACAACTGCATACCATCCGCAGTCTAACGGCCTGGTGGAACGTTTCCACCGACACCTCAAGTCCGCGCTCATGGCCCACGCGAAATCCAAGGAATGGGTATAACAGCTTCCACTCGTCTTACTCGGAGTTCGAACGGCGTTGAAGCAGGACCTCGGCTGTGCAACCTCTGAACTCGTCTATGGGACGACCCTCCGATTACCATCGGACTTTTTTGAGGTCGACCCGTCTCCAAACACGAGGCCAGAAAGACTACGCCACAAAGCTGAAGGAGGTTTTTGCAGACCTACGACCAGTTCCTACGCGCGCGGTATCTGCCAAGACTCCTTACGTCTCTCAGGACGTGTACAGTGCAACGCATGTGTTCGTGCGCCAAACAGCCAGACGGAAACCGCTCCAACCACACTATATGGGACCGTTCCCGGTTCTGGAAAAGAAGCCAAGTGACTTCGTTGTACAGATCAATGGACGACGAGACACCATCGCTCTCGAGCGTCTAAAGCCAGCCCATCTCGAGCACGCACCCGTCAACCTCATCACATGTGAGACGCGCGAGGAAAGTGCGAAGTCTCGCAGGAAGTCTGCTCAAGTTCATTGGACAAACTCATGGCCAAAGCTAGCGCCCTAATTGTGTGTTGTCGTTGTTCTTTTCGTTTTCTTTAATCGCTCGTTGGGGCTCCTCGCTAAGGGGGGGCATATCTGTCGGGTGCAACGCACCCACAGATCCATTCTTCTCATGAAAATAAAAGAGATGGCTCGAGGCGCAGCACGCGCACGCGCCTCGGAGAGCGCGTGCAAGAGAATGCTCTGAAGCTGCCATCACAGGCAGACACGTCGTTCGCTTGTCTCGTTCTATGTCCTCACTTTAAATAACGTGGCAGGGCCTAGGCGGCCCCCCACACTCCTCCTCCCCTCCCCTCCCTTTCCTCCTCCTCCTCGCCCTCCCCTCCCCCTCGTCCTGCCCGTGCGCTGAATCATGGGAAATGTTCCATGATGCACCGCATGGGACTCTCGTGACGTCACTCGTGACATCACGAGTGACGTCGTGAAGGTCCCGCGCGGTGCATTACAGAACATTTCCCATAATGCATCGCGCGGTTACGCCTATGGCGACGACGACGGCGACGCCAACGACGACGGCGACGCCGCTCAAGCCGGAAACGAGCGCCTAAGAGCTGCGCTCTAAAACAAGCAGATCTGTTTTGGATGGCTTACAATGCTTTAATGAGAGCTTGTCAGGTATCCCAGACATATTCGCATATTCTAATTTTGAACTATGTTAAACCTGCCGGTATTTCGAATGTTTTTTTTTTTTTTTTTTTATTTAGTTGTACTCGTTTTAAACCAGCTGCGCCTTCAAAAACGCGTTGCACTTGTTTACCCGTCTAACCATCATTTTATCGTTCAAAAAAGAAAAACCGCCAGTTCTTCTGCTTATTTCGCTAAAAAGCTAACCCCCGAATTTCGTAATCACTGAAGAAAGACGGACGAATTGACTAAAATAAATGTTTATTTTAGTCAATAAATGAATAAATAAATAAATAACAGGTCTACGCAATCCTTCGATTGCTGATTCCACGAAAAAAAGAAAACAAAAATGAGGTAAAGCAATAGAGAAAGAGAGAGAATGGGAGCGATCGAGAGAAAAAGTGAAAGATGGAGCGAGAGAGAGAAACAAAAGGCTCGTAAAGCGACCCATTAACTGGAAAATACTGCTGAAACAAACTTTGCTGGTTCTGAAGAAACGGTGCTAGATGTCGTGAAGTTCGTTGAGAGACCGTCGAGCTTTATTCAAATTGAATCATGCGTGCGAGACCGAAAACTTTCTTTCGCTTTCCCGCCAACGCTTTTGCTTTGCGGGACAGAGCGGGTCGGCACTCGATACCTTGTTTACGATCGTGCCTGCCGGTTTTACCGTCCTATCGTTATACTGGTTCCGTTGTTTCCTGGTCTGTGCTGAACGAGCGCGCTCTCGGGGGACGTTGAGTTGGCGGGAATCGAAGGTTGAGAGCACGTTTTACCGGATAGCATTCACTGGCGAACAAGTCGTTCAACACACGAACTCGGATGTTGACACTGGGGTCTCTGTTGTTTGGGTATACACTGGCTCCGCTTTTTGCGGAACTGAAGTTTACAGTGAAAACAAATACGTGTTTTACGGGACAAAAGAAAAAATACAGGTTACTTTTTGTTTTCTTTTTGTTGTTTTTGTCGAAAAAAGTATTAAAGCACTAAGGAATATCCTACTTAATAGTTTTCCTCTAAGCTGAGAGGAGGTTCTTGATTTGGGAATTAAGTTAGAAATAATCCGATATACCCACTACCTTTAGTGCAGCCGAAGCTGTAGTTGTTTTAAGATGAACCACGAATAAGTTCCGTCGGTATATGTTAAGTGTACCTGTTACTGTGATATTGCATTGTTAAACAAATATTTAAAGAGGTCGCATCAGCAGGGGTGTCTCGGGCCGGTTAACCTAACGTTCTAATGCATGATTACAATCTTTAGGCCAGTGTGCAAAACAATAAAAACAATAGTCGTACGGTTAAACAAATACAAGTGATGTGCACCTAGGATTTTGATACTCCCTTTAATTACAATGCCAAAAATAGTTTTCATACTTTTTTTTTTCGAACGGTGTTTAGCTTACGCTCAGTTGTCGAAAACTTTTTTTTATTAACACCGATTATCTTTAAGATTTAGGATACATGACAAATATGTGACGTTGCGTCTTTAAAAAAAATTGCAGCAAAATACGTGTGACTTATTTCAGTGAAAAAAAAAAAAAGAAACACCACTGGCAAGAAAGAACAAAACAGTTGAAAACGTATCAAAGCTAGAATTTAAAAATCTCAGAGTTTCAGCCCGAAGCATAAGAACTGTTTGAAAGGATAGACTTGTAAAATTACAATTCGTCTAGTGCGCCAAAGCGCCGTATGACCACATTACATGTACATGTGTGTGAATTGACACAACGCGAAAGGTTCCAAATAGACGCAGGAGTGGAGAAATAGGAGAAACCTGCACAACTTTAATAACACCCTTTTTACACACTTACATTAATTATTACACATCAAAAATTACACACATTAATAATTCCACTTCAACGATACAAAATATTTGTGACCAAAAATTTTCGACGCCTGTTTTATTTTTTAGCATCCGATAAAGGGGGTGAAGTGAGACAAAAAATATTTTAATATGCAAAGAATGTAAGTACCTATTCTAGCTATCTCTTCACATAATCATGGGAAGAATTTAGGCAGCTATTGTGACGTGGCCCAGGCTCTTGAATGCCCACCGCAAACAAGACTGCCGCTAGTTATCTTAGTTAGAGCATCATAAGATAGCAAGGCTGTCACCTGCAACAAACGTGTAATGGGCATACCTCGGCAAACCTCACTCATGAGGGCCCTCACTCACCCTCACTCACCCTCATCTTCACAGGTGAGGTGAGGGTGAGTGAGTTTCTGAACCAGGAAAATTCATGAGTGTGAGGGTGAGTGAGGGGTGTGAGGGCGGTGAGGGCCGTGAGGGCTGTGAGGGCGGTGAGGGCCGTGAGGGCTGTGAGGGCGGTGAGGGCCGTGAGGGCGGTGAGGGCGGTGAGGGCCGTGAGGGCGGTGAGGGCCGTGAGGGCGGTGAGGGCGGTGAGGGCGGTGAGGGCCGTGAGGGCGGTGAGGGCCGTGAGGGCCGTGAGGGCTGTGAGGGCGGTGAGGGCCGTGAGGGCGGTGAGGGCGGTGAGGGCCGTGAGGGCGGTGAGGGCCGTGAGGGCCGTGAGGGCGGTGAGGGCCGTGAGGGCGGTGAGGGCTGTGAGGGCGGTGAGGGCCGTGAGGGCGGTGAGGGCGGTGAGGGCCGTGAGGGCGGTGAGGGCCGTGAGGGCCGTGAGGGCGGTGAGGGCCGTGAGGGCGGTGAGGGCCGTGAGGGCCGTGAGGGCGGTGAGGGCCGTGAGGGCGGTGAGGGCTGTGAGGGCGGTGAGGGCCGTGAGGGCGGTGAGGGCGGTGAGGGCCGTGAGGGCGGTGAGGGCCGTGACGGCCGTGAGGGCGGTGAGGGCCGTGAGGGCGGTGAGGGCTGTGAGGGCGGTGAGGGCCGTGAGGGCTGTGAGGGCCGTGAGGGCCGTGAGGGCGGTGAGGGCGGTGAGGGCCGTGAGGGCGGTGAGGGCCGTGAGGGCGGTGAGGGCTGTGAGGGCGGTGAGGGCCGTGAGGGCGGTGAGGGCGGTGAGGGCCGTGAGGGCTGTGAGGGCGGTGAGGGCCGTGAGGGCGGTGAGGGCGGTGAGGGCCGTGAGGGCGGTGAGGGCCGTGAGGGCGGTGAGGGCCGTGAGGGCGGTGAGGGTCATGAGTGCGTGAGGGGCGTGAGGGCGGTGAGTGGCGTGAGGGCCATGAGTGCGTGAGTGGTGTGAGGGCGGTGAGTGTGTGAGGGGTGTGAGGGCCATGAGTGCGTGAGGGCAGTGAGTGGCATGAGAGGCGTGAGGGCCGTGAGGGCGGTGAGTGCTTGAGGTGTGTGAGGGCCATGAGTGCGTGAGGGCGGTGAGTGCGTGAGGCCCCCTTCAGATCGAGCATCTTTCTCGGCAATTTTGGTGTTAATGGCGGGTTGTTCTCTAGCTTTCCCTAGGTCGACACGAATTGCTGAGATCGGGTCCGGCTCGAAATAAGCAAGCAACTCGGAGCAACTCAAATACGTTTGAAGCGGCTGCATCCAATCAGGGACGCAAAATTTTCACGTGATACCTCGTGCCGGTGATGATGACACCGAATGACTTGGTTCTGGTTTGAAATCGATCGTTTTTTTGGAAATAAACTGTTTCAGAAAGGTGCATTAGTATTCTTAACGAGGTTTAAATGCATAAAAACACGTTTATAACGCATAATTCTGTCTAAATAGTACAAGAAAAATAAAATTTTATGATGACGATGGCAAATTGCAGCAATTGGTTGCTGCGTGTGATCGCGGGCGGCCCGTGTTGCTGGTGTTGCGACGTAAAGTTTCTGGGCGAAATTGCCCCATCTGAAGGCTGGCTGAGGCGTGAGGGCCATGAGTGCGTGAGGGGCGTGAGGGGTGTGAGGGCCGCATAGGCGGTGAGGGGCGCATGGGCGGTGAGGGGCGTGAGGGCGGTGAGTGGCGTGAGGGCCGTGAGGGCGGTGAGGGCGGTGAGGGCGGTGAGGGCCGTGAGGGCGGTGAGTGGCGTGAGGGCTGTGAGGGCTCTGAGTGCGTGAGGGCGGTGAGGGCCGTGAGGGCGGTGAGGGCCGTGAGGGCGGTGAGGGCCATGAGGGCGGTGAGTGGCGTGAGGGCTATGAGTGCGTGAGGGCCGTGAGGGCGGTGAGGGCCGTGAGGGCGGTGAGTGGCGTGAGGGCGGTGAGTGTCGCGAGGGCCACGAGTGAGTGAGGGGCATGGCCGTGAGGGCGGTGAGGGCGTGAGGACCGTGAGGGCCGTGAGGTTCAGTGAGGGTGAGTGAAGGGCTGAAGGTGAGTGTGACTGTGAGGGTGAGGGTGAGTGAGTGCCTGAAGGTGAGTGTAGCTGTGAGGGTGAGGGTGAGTGAGCGGCTTAGGTGAGTGTGGCTGTGAGGGTGAGGGTGAGTGAGGGCGACCTAAAATGCCGACCTCTGGTAATGGGTATGGAGGAAATTGCACGAAGCTTCGGGAAGAACTGAGAGATGCCATTGGTGATGGGTTCTAGAGAATAACATCTCTGGCAAATGACGGTCTTGTTGAACCCGGTACGAAATGACTAGAAAAACAGGTGGCAACTTTTTTTGTGGAGGCCTCCTAAAAGCGTGTTCTAGGTCATGATAACTGCTTCAATATGTGCGGTCACTACGAAGAAACGTAGCTAGAGTATGGATATGCCTTCTTTGTATAATCAAAAATTTGTTTTTATACATTTCATAGAATGCTAAAAAAAAAGAACACAACAGCCTAAACCCCTCTCGACCGTATAAAAAGAGTGCATGCAAGAAAAATTAAAAATTATTGTAACAAAGCAGCGTAAGTTGACATCGCTTGTAATCTTCATCTGTTGAGTAAAATTACATAACACTTCTCCATAAAAGCAAACTATGTGGCCCTCTATGGCGTGTTTCATCCTTCCTAATTTTCCTTACACCTACGTTCCGTTTTATATGCGCTCACTTTCGCCTTTACGTTTGATGTTGTCCTTGCTTAACCTTAACATCGCATCTACACTTATTGCCGACGTGTCTTTTAGATTGCTTTTATTTGTATTGCTATTATTAAAGCTAATGGCTCGCTTCCAGACCAAACGCACTTGTATGGAGTTTGTAATTTTCTAATTGTGTTTATTATTCGACGACCAGACAACGCACTTGTAAGACCACGGATTTGTAATTCGTCCGTCGTTAAGAGTATTTCTAATGCAAATTTTGCCCAAGCCAACCCCTGCGACCTCCGTCATCAGCTCAGCGAATGATGAAGCGGAACATTTGTTTAGACCTCAAAATTAAGTCTGCGCTGTGGCATTACGCAGTACATGACGTTTTTGATTGCGTAATTCAACAGCGCAGACTTCATTGTTCGGCTTAAATGCATGTTCCGCCCCATCATTCGCTGAGCCGGTTTCGTAGGTCGTAGAGATTCACCCCTCAAGTGTTTTGCGGGTAAGCAGACGCGCAGTCATTTTATAGAGTGTATCTTAAACTGCTATTTTGTTGTTGCAGTAATCATTCCCGAATTTGTAACCACCGGAATCAGAGAATAACGATCTACTTCTTTATGTGCAACTCGAAGTTCCTCGTTCGAAAACCGTAGCCTGCGGATGTGGCCGCAGTGGCTTCCAGGTTGGGGATTCGGAATTGGGGCTAATGGATGAGTTTCCTTCATTTGTCTTGCGGATTGTTAATTGCTTACTTGCAGACGGGTTAATGGCAGGGAACATCAGGTGTGGTCGAGTTCTTAATAAACAGCCGTTAATCAAGCCCGGTTAGAAGAATGTTCGTTACATTTCAGCTTGTTTTTGGTTTGTTGCTGAGGCAATGTGAATTGCCTCTTAGCGTATTTATTTGTTTGAGCTAAGTTTGTTTGCGAGTTGTGGTACCAGAATGGAATGTCTTCGCATTGATCTTCTCTGTAGCGGTCTTTGTTTGATTTAGGGCTGGACAGTGTTGCGATACAAATGTATCGCGATAATATCTTATAGATAGTGTCGAGTATATGTATATTTGCATTGAGATATATTTTAAAAACGTATTTGTATCTGAGTAGTGAAATACATTTAAAATGAATCGCTTGTATCGCGATACTTTGTATACTAAGGTATTTCGTTACATTTATTGCCATTTTTACGATAATTTGAAAAGGTGAAAACATCTGTTTGGTGCAAGGTGCTTTTTAATGTATAATGTGAACCCGCCCTATGACATGATACATCACAGTCCCTCACATAAAAAATTGCGGTTTAAAAAAGGTTACTTACAATAAAAACAGAATGTGCTTTTGTTAAACAGCCCTACACTATTTTCATTTTAGCAGAGCGAACGCCGTAAAGGAGTTTAATAAAGCAAAGGAATGGCTCTGCTGTTTAATCTCCCCGCACTATGGGTGACCTTAAAATTCTGTAGCTCATTATTTCTATTCATATATACTTTTTTGGGTATCTCTGCCCAGCTCCGGTTTGATTATGAATTGGTCGTTATATTTGTCACTTTTAATTTGGAATTCGTATTGTTGTTCATTTTTTTACGAATAGAGCAGCCACCTGTAAGACATCGATCGTCAGTCTGTGGGTTCGAATCACGTTGAGCTGCCCAGCGCTGCATATCTGATGGAGGCTTATGGCGAAGAACGAGCAGTGTGCAATAAATTTTTGTTGCGTGACAAAAGAGTATTCACGTTGTTAAAATTTGCACTTGACACCTCCGTTGGAATGTACCTGGTACCCTTTGCTGGTTTGGTATCTAAACCTTCTTATTTGTTTTGGGGAATAATTTCGGCTGTAAAACCAAACTGGATCATTGCTGTACCTATCGCGGCACTTTTGCAGGCACGGTCTTATTTCGACCAAAGGAAAATGACGTATTTATAGCGAAAAATGTCACTTTTGCAGGATGCGTAACCACATATAGTTACAGTCTATTGTGTTTTATTTTAAACTGTCTCACTAAGATTCTGGCAGATATTAAGCGTTTCTGACTGCATTAACGTTATACAAAGTTGGGCTAATAGGGTATGCGTAATTCTTGTAAACCAACACCACAAAAACAAATTCTGATTTAGGAAAGAGGTATACAGAGATAGCTCACTATCTGCATGCGCCAAGTTCCCTGTCACTCTTGTTTTGACTTTTTTTTAGTGCAGTTAATGTCTAAATACTGTAATCCATTTTATTTAAAAATAACCCAGAACTTTAGTTATTCTTTAAAAAAAGAACCAGTTAACACATCCCTCCAGTCTCTTATCCTTTCTTCCTCACGGTCCTCGATTGCGCTCTGGTGGTAGCGGCGTGAAATGACCACGGGGACGGCGTGTGCATCTTTGTTCACCAAGCATGGCAATACGTGAGATGCGACGCCAACATGACGCGGCCGGGAGCTGTAAGCTGCACAATCAGCGAGAAAGTCGGCTACAATTCTGACCGACGCGATTGGTCAGCGCCAAGTTTGTTGTTGGGGTTGGACAATCACGGCGGTCAGAAATTTCGACGAGTGTCAGCTTAGAGCCCCGATCTGAGGATCGCGGGTTCACCCTTCGTAGTATACTTTTTCAGTCCTAATCATCAAAGCGTAAAACGCCGAGTCATTGCGCTGTGGCCGGATGCTCAGCGTCTGCCATTTGGAAGAAGAGAGCTACTGCGTTTGTTTAGAATGAGTTTCACAGCCCAATGGACATAATGGCACAGCGGGCAGAAACAAATGCAGCTGGAATAATCAAAGCCCACCGAACAGCCTCTCGTACCTGCACGTAACCCCGTCACGCTCGAAGGGCGAGAACCTAGCAATTAAGCCTCAGTCCACCGCCAAGCGTTAACCCACGTTAACTACGTTATTAATAATTCTAATCGCATCCTCCTCTACTTACGTCAAAATGTCGCTCAAACACCTTTTTCTCTTCAGCTTCTTCTTTACCGTACACTCACCCGCCCAAAGCTCGAATACGCTTCTGCGATATGGGATCCAGCACAACGCTATCTTATTGATGCCATTGAATCTGCTCAAAATCGATCAGCCCGTTTTATTAACTCTAATTATTACCTCCTTGCTAGCGAGTCACTAATGAAGTCTAATGCTGGTAATCTTGAACTAATGTGTCAAAAAAAATTGCGCATCTTTATCTTTTTAATAGAATCTATTTTTATAACCCAGTTCTCAAACAGGAACTCTTTTTACAGCCTTCTGACCTTTCATCCTTGTTGATCACCAGTACAAAGTTGCCAGACTTCATTGCAGCACTAACATATTTTTTTTTTTTTTTTTATTCTTTCTTTCAAAAACTTGTTCAGAGCGGAACAACCTTCCCCTACACATCGCCGCAATTGAAGATGTTTCTGCTTTCGAGGCAGCCATAATTGATAACTTTTATAACTCTGCAATTTTTTGATTTTGTTGATTTATACTTTATCTTTTTTTTTGTTGTTGTTGTCTAAGTTTTTCACTGCGAATTGATCATTTGTACTTTGTAAAATCATTGTACCCACCCTCGTCTGTAACGCCCGATGGGCCTTGAGGGTAATGAAATAAATAAATAAATAAAGCGTCCTTCGATGCACTGAATCGATACCTGGCCCAGCCGGAGGCTCACGCAGCTCCCGTGTCTAATCAATAACTGCGCTCAATGTGATAATGTTCAAATGCTCGTCCACAGACTTGAATTATTCTAGGTGGTTTTGTCAGAAGGCTGTTACAGTGATGGCATATACGTCGGGACTACGCTAGTCCTTCTGGGACGCGGAAATGGTAAAATCTTTACTGATATTTATGAAAATGCGTATTTGATGACGTGTTGATTACCCATGGGTTCCAGTTCACTGATATTTATTTTTAATGCGAAAGTATTAACTGTCCCATGCAGCGAACCTGCGTTATCAGCTTTAAACCCACGCCAAACGGCACCTGAACTCCCCGGTCTCAATGGAGCGAAGCCTATCTATCGTCTGTAGCAGCGATTAGATGGATAGGCTCCCATTGGATGGCGAGCGTCATAGTTTCAAGGAACGATCGAGGCTCCGACTGGCTGCCACAAGGCGTAGTTCCAGGGAACGCCATTCTACAGATATGCTTTCTCCACGGCGGCGCAACGCGACGGCCACCGGTAAGAGGCTGGCCCCACAGCCAGCAGAGTCCGCCCGGGCAGACTCCGGAAAGGCTGCACGGCGGAGCTTATCGCGCTGTGGCCACTTCACCAGAGCGCGCGCTCGACCGTTGGCCACAACCTTGGCATTAGGAAAACGTGGCTATCCACGCCAGTACGTCGCAGATGAACTAAGGAAGCGGAAAAACGACATTCATGCTTTCGCAGTCACAAATGATAAGAAGTGCTTAGGTGTCCTTGGATTTTTTTTTTTAACATGTAAAGTAAGTTTGGGCGTTCTTTTTTTTTTTTTTTGCGCTATGAATGCTGATGCTCGAACTTAAAAAATGATGTAAAGCGCAACCTGCTATTTGCATAAATTATTTGTGAATAAAGCTGCCTCAATGTATTTCCGAAAACAGTTTTTAAAGTAACCACACGCAAGCCCATTCACACAAAGCGCCTATACATTCGAACGAGCTGCAAATTACTCAAAGCTGGCTCAAAAATAAGTGCCATTGATTATAGACATTGTTCATTCCTACTCTTTCTGACATTGGGGTAGCCGCATAGGCTTCGCACTGCACTCCTGTATCAAAATGTCTGTTCTTTTTTATGCTTCGAAACCGGATGAGGGTGGATCGAACCGAAGAAATACTCGGGAAGTAATTTAGGCTCTGATATTTTAAGCTAAGCGCTCTAAAATAAACAAATAAAAAATAAAAATGCGGTGAAAGAACAAAAAAAAAAGACAGCAACAAATTTCTAAGCGCGATTTAGCATTTTTCTGTAGAGTAAGCTAGAGCAGAGGGCGGGAACAAGAGCGGCGCACGGATCAGCATCTCAAATGAAGGCCGTCGTCGTCTCGGGACAATCGACTCTCAATTTAGGCTCGGCGGGTCCGTGTTTTGCTTCCCTTTCTCTCAAAGCCAGCAAGGGTTGGTCACCAGATGCCGCCTCTCGTCGCTTTCTCCCGAGCCTCCCAGTCCGCCCATCTCATTTCAGGACTCTCGCGTTTGTTTCTTTTTCGGCCCGGCTTTGAAATTTGAGTCCATAGAGCCTCACAGGGTATGGTGATCACGCTCAGCTTCTTCATCTTACGGGGGACCGCTCAATACGCTACGAAACATCGGAGCCAATTCGATGCCGCGTGAGTGTCACCTAACCCCGTCGCCAGGGACGCACCGAAGCCTGCTGCGCCTAGCCACGTGACGCATTCGAAGGGGCAGGATTGGCTGGGCTGCGGTCCATCTTTAGGTGAAGTGGACCATGGCTCTTGGGACAGGTGGAGCCTAGTGTTCGGTTTTTGAGTTTCACGGCGAGTTTTAGCGCTGCTGCTTGCACCTGTTCTTTTGTGGATAGTTGATTCGGCGATTGGTTAGTCGTTTATAATACTACGCATGCTGCGCGGCTCGGCGGTTAAATCAGCCTCGTGAGCGCAGGAGTCACTCAATCGCTGGACTAAAAAAGACACTACCAAATAACGTGTTTGTTTTTGAAGTGCTTAGAAGGAACTTACATTCGTAAATCACTAGAAAAAGTTTATAATAAATTACCGCAATATTACGTTTTAATAAAAATATAAGTCTCGCCTCTTTTTTGTGATCCTTTATCAGTCCCACGCGACGAAAGAGAAGCAAATTGTGGAAACTCGGTCTTGGACCATCTCTTACTTTTTTAAAAAGACTTGGGACGGCGGCTGGTGGACTGGAAGCGCGTCGCTGTCGGTAACAATGCGGTCCTTTGCTACCGTCGTTTGTCGCACCCTTGAAATTTTGGCGAAACACTTGCTGAACTCGCCAAGGAGTTCAAGCACCCGTCGTCGTCCTGTATACAGAACGACGACAGGACCCGAAGCTGACTGCTATAGCAGGCAGCTTCGTCCCGGGTCGATTTCGAGTTCCGGGAGTGGCGTAATTTCGTGCTGCGATCAAGGCGAGACTTCCGAAAGGGCGGTGATTGAGGCGGAGCCTCGGAGCTCTTCGTCGTGGCCCACGGCCGTACCATTCGTAAGCTGCTGCTTCTAATGTCTTAAGTGGGTCACGAAGACTGCGGTGTGCCCATCTTCGATGTCCGCTACACCTCTAGTGACGACGATTCCTCTTCCTAGGAGCAGTTGTAAGCTTCCTTCCAGTAGAGCTTCTTCGTTTGTGCTTGCTTTGGTCCCAACATGTACAAATGCACTCGAACGCGACTCCTAGTTTCCATGGTCAGCGAGGACTTCGTCCGTGGCTGACGTCGCTATGGGTTCCTCCAAATGTAGAACAGTTTTTCTTTGCGTCAGCTGGTTGGCTCTGATGTCCATGACGAAACCATACTCGCACAGAAACTCCATTCCGAAGATAATGTCCCTCGCACACTCTTTTGGAACGACGAACTTGACCGGACAGGTTTCACCGCGAGCAGTGCACCTTCCGACAGGCGTGATGAGGTGTCCTCCAGAGGTTCGTATTTCCGGGTCATCCCACAGCGTCAACAATTTTTGAAGGCGGCGAGAGAGTTTCCCACTGAAAACTCAGCAGTCTGTTCCAGTTTCCACGAGCGCCGATCCGTCGTGGCGGTCGATAACAACATTTAGGTTCTTGTGCACCGCCGCAGAAGCGTCACTGCGATTCGTGGCGTCAAGAGAGTTGGACGCTCCGGTGTTCTTGGAGGCTCTTTACCTCGACAACCCCACTTCTACGGGTTGCCGTTCTTAATTTTCCCGACGCGACAGGGGGCGCAGGCTTTCACGGCGGAATGTCTGTAGAGGTGATGCTGGGCGACGGCGACGCTGGGTGACGACGAACGGAAACCGCGGAGTGGTGACTGGTCTCGGTAAGGCGACCGGCGGAGGTGTTTATCAATGTCCCGAAGTCGCCAGCCGTACCTTGGTTGTGGGTCGCTCGTCTGAAAACTACACAGCCCATGCTCGTGGTAGTAGTAGCGGTGATAGACATGACCAACCTCTAGACAGTGGAAGCTTATTTCGCGCCAGTCTGGAGCCCTCAACACGTCGGTCTCTCGAGGCCCAGATTGCTCCTGGTGGAGAGTGTGCTGTGGCAATGTGGAAATGTAACCAAATCCTGCCGGGAACGTACGTGACGAGCTACTGCGGCCTAGGGCAGGGCCAGTAGTTCCAGAGCGGCGTTGACGAAAACTTTCTGCTGGAGCGCTTTTGCTGAACTCCTTCCATGAGAACCTCGGCAATGGAGGGCGAAGCTGGGCTTTCGGCAGCCGGTAGGAGTTTCTTCAGTTCTTACAGGACAACATCCCGGATGTTTTCGTGGACGTTCGGAGTTGTGCGGCTGGAAGACGAGAAGGTAGCCACGGCGGGAATTTTCTGGTAGTAAGAGGCCCATTTCTTAAGGGCACGTTCAATATTTGTAGCCCATGTAACGAAACCTTTGATGGTGGTAGGCGGGGTTCGCACAAGGCATCCGAAGATGTTTCCCTTCACTCGCCGCATCAGGACCCGCAGTTTTTTCTTCTTAGGAAGCGTTTGGGTAGGCGAGGTTCATTAGCGGAAGACGTCTTCGAAACAACTTGTGACGCTCTCGTTCGGACGTTGGCTTCTTGCTTGTAGAAGATACTCGGCCCGATAAGGTCGCTACTGGCTGGCAAAGGTGCGTCGAAGCTGGGTTTGGAACCTTTTGCACGACAAGATTGGCACTTCAAGGTTTTCGAAACAGTTGCGTGCCTTGCCTTCCAGAGTGAAGTAGCCATTCCGTAGGCTCTGCTCATGCCTTCACCCGTTGAGCAGGGCGACGCGCTCGTGCTGACTCGACCAGTCTTCCACATCTTCATAAAGACCCTCATTGAAAGTCATCGGCGTCCGGTGCCGGGCCTGCACATAGACGTTGACCGTCGGTGGCGTTCCGTCTTGCTGCGATGCGTGGTTCATCGTGACCGCAGTTTTGGTTAGCTTGCCCAAAAGAGGGTTTAATTCCGGGGGCAGACCTTGAGTACGGCGGCTGGTCAGGGCTTCGGGATCGTCGACGGGGATTAGCTTTCCGCTACTTAAAAAGATATCGGACCCAACCTATCTTCTGAAATGAACGTTTAACGGACACAAAATGCCCGTGAAACCAAAATGCCGTCAAAATGTCACGAATGAGAATTAATGAGGCGACGAATGACTGTAGCGAACTAAACGTTTAATGGGGCGAACTTCTACACAAAACAAAATATAAGAAAGCTAGCGTCGCAGGCGTCGATGGCGGCGAAACAGAAGAATCAAGGCCTGGAGCGAGACTCACTCCGTATGACGCGGCGCGAATTCTTTCGAGCTTTCCGGGGAAGCCTCTAACTTTCTACCTCGTTTGAAGTGTTTGCCCTTTTTTGTTTGGAAACAAATTCAGTGGCGCCACCTATTAAATGGCTCCGGCACACTTTTGTTTTCACTATATATTTCCTACCGTTTTACTCATCATTATTTTATTATGCGAGTAAGCTAAGTCTGACGGAACCATAAGTGGCCATTTCGAGAAGATAGCGTGTATATCTAATACCTCAAATATTGCGAAACTTGCCGTCTACTTCAGAACCGGAAGTTGTTGGGGGTTATTCACCCACTTGCGCCAGCACGTTTCCGCTAACGCGAGAAAGAGCGAATATGTTCTGAGTTTGAACAGGCTACACGGCTCTCCAACGTTCTAGAATTTTCTGCCTACATAAAGAAGAAAAAACGATAATCGGTGGTGGGATTCCATCTGCTTGGGAGCCAAGCGGTGCCTACTTGCCCATTTGCAATTTTTTTGTTTTATTCTACATCACCAGTTTCGCTCGCGGAAATATTCCTTATAGCATTTAAATAGGGCGAATAACAGACGAAGACTGCTGTAATCCTATAACGAAAATCGCATTTGGGTATCAGCTTGCATGAGCTCGAAACTTCGCGAAATAATCCCTCTGGAGGCTAATGCTACACTCGTTTTTACGTGTACTTGTCTTGGGCCCTTATTTTTCAACCACGTTCTTACCAGTCATACACTTTAACATTTGATGAGGCTTCGTATAGGATCGATAGACTGCTATATATACTGCACCACTTTGCAATTTGCACATCTAATTTTCGTTGTGTAACGAACATTGCATATCACCTGAAAACTGTACCGTTTAAGAAGATCTGCAACTGACGTCGTCGCTCCCTGTGCTGGCGGTCAAGGCGTTTTGTTCCTGCTGATAAAATAATATCCACTGGTGAAAAATGCACGCTGCAGATGGTTTGCGCTCAGAGAAAGCCATCTATTTGAGGAACAAAAACTGTTCTTGTTCATTGCAGCGTCGTGAGGAACGGCGCGAGCGTCTGGTACCACGAAAACGCACTTTCTGGATAGAGTGTTTTTGCAAACAAAGTAGTTTCTGGGGTCACGCTTTTTGCTAAGAGCCGAAGATGCGGGGCAGAGGAACCTTTACATCAAAGCGTGTTTTTAAAGCTTGACCCCCCCCCCCCCTCTCTCCTGCTTCTTTTTCCTTGTTCGTTGCTCCTCCAGGGAATACTTATTATTCCCGTGGACTGCATCCTCCGTTTGGGGAACTTGATTCGAAAATTGCGTTTCCGTCTCTTGTTAACAGTAGACCTTCATTGCTTCTATTCTGCGCCTAAAAGCTGTAAAGTTTAAACAAAATACGGAGCTGGTCAAAACTTGTGGAAGAACTTGAGAGCGACACTCCCGTGAGAATTAGAGTAGCTGCAAACGTACGGCTGCCAATCTTTCTTTTTTTTTTTTTTAGGTATCTTTTTTGTACGCATGTGTAGTTCTATGTGACGTCGGATTGATTACCTGCATTTAGTTTTTTTTTAATGTGTCTATTTTCGTTGGCAACCTTCCGAGGCACTTGGCAACAGCAAAAACGTATTTGGGTGCCTCAATAATGCGTACACGTAAAATGGGTTATGCGCAAGATTGTCACTAAAGGGTATTTTTACAAGCTATCAACGTCTTAGATTTGATTCTTAGTAGTATTTACCCACTAAGAAATAATCCCAAACGATGATAACGTGTAAAAACACCTGCCAGCTTTTCTCTCCGCGCAATGGCACACGCAGAAAGACCAAACAAAAGAAACGGCTTTCCCCTCCTCAAGTCGCCATTAAAACAAGCGGCCACATGATCTGACGCTAATCACACATCGTCATTGTTCATCACGGTCATGCGCCTGATTTGGAGAAGCATAGAACATGAGCTGAACTTCAGACTTTGTAAGAGTTAGGCTACTCTGATCTTTGATCGAGCACGAGCCATCACCATAATGCTTGGCGATTCTGATTGTCATAAACCTAAACGATCATTCAACTCAGGCTCATTAAAATCTAGCACGTCACGGTGGCCCCTGATTCGCGGCGCGAAGTTGTCATGTCACGTGACGTCAGGATGTCAACGATGCTAGTCAATCCAGCAATTTTTAACCGACTTGACGCGTTGAGTCACGGGATTACGTCAAGCAACGTCACGGGGCCACGCGACTTGACATTGCTTGACATCAATCCTTGACATGATGACATCACATAACCACGTGACACGTGATTAATCATAATGCTTATACAAAACTGCCACGAAAACTCACAATTTAATAATATATTGCAAGTATAAGATGAGATACCATATCAATACATAAAATACAGTGGCTAATTTTTCATTCCCAAATGTTCAATCCGTGATACTAACAAAGAAATTTAAAGAATACCATAAACAAATTATTAATTGCTTAGCGTTGTATTTTTTCCGGCTTAGATTTGGTTCAGGTTCAAAAAGGCAGCGAAGATTTCGGTTCGGCTCAGTTCCGGTTCATCAAAAAATAACAGTTCGGTGAGGGTTTTCAGTTCGGTTCGGTTCCGGTTCGACACTCCGCGCACGAGTATGATCTCAAATGAATATACAGCATTTATACGGCAATAAGTACTTTGACGACAACCTTCTGAGGCCTAGTTCTTTACACATTGTTCAACAAGCTTTTGTATGCATTATTTTGTTTTCTTCGGCAGCTCAACAAGGACACGAGGAAGGAATAAATTATTTAAATACCTAGACGGCACGAATTGCATGCCCATAGGCCTCATCCACACATGCTGAAGCGCAGAAAATTCCTAACGTTGCAAATACTGAGTTTTTCATGTGGTTTCTTTTTAATGCGGAAGCGTTAACTGTCCCAGGGAGGGAAGCCAGCGCTGTCTGTAACTGCAAAACGAGCAATAAATTCCCATTGGCTGCGACGCGTCATATTAGATTCTTCACCAAGGAAGCCGGCGGGGGCGCTCAAGGGAAAAGCGGAGGCGACTCAGAAATAAAGCACAGAGAAAGCACAGCGATGCGTCATGGAAGCTCTGGAGCCGGAGGGGGCGTTGCGCATGCGCAGTGGAGGAGCGTGATCTCACTGCCGGAGCGCCGTGGGAAGAGAAGACATGGGCAGGAGATCGAACTATAGAGGGAACTTTATCGAGCTTGTTGTCCCTACAGCCCGGAGTTTACTAACACACAATAACAAAGAAATTGAACCTTGCCATGCAAGGTCTGGGCACGAGCGCTTCACTCTTACCAGTGCTTTGGTTGCACGAGGAGCGCTTATTCGAATCGTCACCATCGATATTACTCATCAAAAATAAACAAGAAAATTCGGTTTGTTGTCCCCACAGCTGAAGCGTGCCGCCAAAGGCGTGACTGCTCGATCTCCTCCCCAATACTCTATTCCACGTTATGGTGTATCGGAGGAAAGGCTACGAGCGCGAGCTTTTTGCTCTAGGGCACATCTCGGCGGCACCAGCTCTCGTGCATTAAGGGCATCTGCTAACGGTATGAGCTCGAGCTTCTAGCCTACGGTGCGGTACAACATAAGGTGAAACAGAGTACAGAAATGTGCTGCGTATAGAAATGCTTTCGCATTCTTATACTTAAGCAGTCTTAATTCTTTAAAAAAATTTTTACAGAGGCTCATTTCATCCTTTTTTTTTTATTTAAAAACCTATTTAAGCAGTAGCGGCACTGCATAGTGGTTTCTCTAAAAAAAAAAGTGGTTTTCTCCAAAATTAATCGTTTGATCATAAAAAAAGAAAAAAAACCTGTGAATTTCTGGAATTGAAATTATATATCTTGCTTTCGCCCCGATATTATTCCCGCAGTAACGTAAAATGATTATTTGAAATCATGTCTTCAAATATGCGTGACAGTATTACGTAAGAAAAATAAATAAGATACGCATCTACCACTAGATAAACGTTCGGCTTTAAAAAAGTAGATGTCGTCTGTACACGCTTTTTGTTTTAGTGTTGATTTTGTTAAATGTTGATTTTGAAGCATATCTCGAGTCAGTACCCATCAAGAGCTAACGTATTCGCTGCGTCAATATTTTCACTATTATTTCTTTTTTTGTCGTCCACACACCGCTATCAGAGCGCATACAAACACAGAGGTAACTCAGCTTTTCATAGAAAGGAAATGAAACGCGAAGGCTATACCCGTCGAGCCGTCGATTGTGCGGCGACGCCATCGAGCAGATAGATACACGACGTACGAATTGTAACGCAGAATTCTCATAGTTTATCCACGCGCTTTTAACGGATGCGATCTCCGAAGCGAAAATGACACCGGGTCGGTAAGTTATTCAGAGCGAGGGTTCGTGCGAGCCACGATATCCCGGACTCATAATCAGTCGCGCGAGGGACGACTCGCCGCTTTCCCGCTAAGACGGGCACAGAGACGCACGAACGACAACGTCGACACAGGCCCTCCTGGCCGAACATTAATCGAGACAGCCCATAAAAACCCCACAATCACAGTCGGACCGATCCCGCACAGCCGAAGCTGAATCCAACCTCGTCCCCCAATGCAGAAGCAAATAAACAAAAAAACGAGCAGAATTATCGGTGGCCTTTTGTCCCGTACCTACGCCGAAACAGAGAGAAAAAAGGAATGTCGAAAGAAAAAAAGAAACGAAAGAAGACAGCATTAAAAAAAATATAGATATATATAGATATATATGTATGGCATACGATTCCGCGGCGCCGAATTAAGTCATGGGACGGACCATCCGGTCGACGGGGTCATTGTTATTCACGACGAACGGGACAAAGGAAAGAAAGGTCCGTGCACTCGACCATTAAATGGGATTGCTGGTTATTGCGGCGCTCCCCCCCCCCCCCCCCCCCCCCCCCCAACCCTCCTGTTTTTTTTTTATCCTTGTTTTTATTTTTGTAAGTTTCTGTTTGGCAGATGGCCATTGCTATACATACGCATTTTTTTTTTTTCCAAAGGCAGCGTTAAAATGAGTAAGTATATCTGAGTACGCGGGCGGACTCCGCCGTGTTCTTTTCTCGTCGACCCAGGTGACTTTCCCCGAAGAACCAGCTTCACGAAGGACAGTGGAGAACGCCGGCGCCATTCATTTCCAAGCGCGTGGCGTGCGAGCGATTGCTTCGACGATTGCGGGTCCCGTCCATTCGGATGTTTGAGTTGGCGCCGGCAGCTGTCGAGACTGAGCGTTATTTTGCCGGGCTCGGCTTTCGAGTCGGTTCCGTCGATTGCGGCACGCACTCCCCCGAGGCTGTTATGTTTCACTGGCACGCACACTCGCGTAATAGGCCGCCCGCAAGCTGCGGTTTCCAACACGAGTTGCCCGTTAGGAGGGGCTCGAAAAATACGCGCGATGGTGTTCGTGGAGCTAAGGGAAGACTGGAAATGAGTCAGGGGACGCCGTTTGGGTGTCGGATCGGGTGTCGAGGCGGCGAGCTGTTGGCTCGCACTGGGCGTGGACGAGGGGACCACGCCTGACTAAGCCTCGCGTACATTTGTTTTGTGTTTTTGGCCACGTGGAGCCTCGATCTGGATTTCCGTAGAGACCGCTTTCTACGCGGTAGGATGTGGCAATATGAAATCAAACGTACTTCAAATATACGGGTTACGCTTTACAGTGCACAAATGATCGGTGGAAATATCCGCAACATATATAGCGTGCATTCTTATTCCATTCCAGGCTCTGTCAATTCCTCATTTGAGCGCCGCTTTACTTGCAGTTTGTAGCAGCGTATCCGCTAAGTAGAGTTTTTTTTTTCTTTTCGACAAGTTATTTCTAACAGTTAGCCAAGGGAGTTTGAACGTAGCAGTCGTGTCAACTGCTCTTTGCCACTGAGGCAGACACGAAAATTCTTGCAACAAAGAAAATAAAAAAACATCATCATATTTTGCTGATCTGAAGGTCACGAGAGTGTCGTAGTTATGGCCAGAAAGCGTGTACAGTACTATTAAACGGTGCAAGTTCAGTAGGTATTCGGGAAATATGTGTTCATCGCTTTAGTATCCGAGGAACGCTTTTTTACCTTAGAGACTGAAAGGACACGCTTGTAACACTGCTTCTTCTTCGAGCAAAAAATGTCTTTTTTTTGCATACATTAGAAATTAGAATGCCCACTACCACCTAAGGAATCATGCTAATACACTGGAAGCGGTGTTTGAAACATTTTGTCGCCACAGGTCTTCGCTCCTTACAAATATCGTGAGACAATTTTCGGAATTTTATCGCGAACTGCGGATTTCGAATGTTGATATCGCATCCGAGCACTTCTGAACATATTCTCTTCTTTCTTTCTAAACAATAATTTACGTGAGAAATACGTAAAATATTGTCGCCAAGCTTCGACATAAGTAAAACTGTTAGTTCCCAAACACTATGGCTGAAATAAAATGTCTCTGTGTAGAGTATAAAATAAAAACCTCAACATATAAGGAAACAAAAACAGCGTAGTTGTCACTAAGTGAATGGCGTAATGGGGTTTCTCAGTTATATTGGTGGTGGTACTTAAATGAGTTAGCTCACTTTCTGCTTGCTAACTTTCTCGTCAATATTTTGCAGAGAAGACGTATTCCACGACCATTGGGTTTAAATTTATGTTCAAGATTGATGTATTCTCGCTTTTTCTGTGCAAAAGGTATGAGATATCCTATCGTGCAATACTCGACGACAAACATTTGCATTAGTACGAATCGGAAAGAGCGTTTTGTTTTTCAATAACGGCGTCCCTCTTATATATGTAAAAGCGCACTTGTTTAATCATAATTTTTTTAGGGGCACAACATCTGCCATAAAACCAAAAATTGCATTAGGATTAGCCGCCCGAGTTCTGCAGAGACTGACGCTTCACACCGCTTTATAGGAAGAGTCTAGACTACAGGGAAGGTTCAACTCAAGCAAACGCGATCATTCGCAATTTATTGGCGGCGTATAAACAAGGTGACACGAGATTTAAAAAAAATGCCGTGTTCCTCTAGTGCAATGGTCTCAAACTCATTTGAGCCTGGGGGCCAGATATCCCACCCCGGAAAGATCGAGGGCCAGCGGAAGGTAGGGGGGGGGGGGGGGGGGGGGGCGGAGAGAGAGAGAGAGAGAGAGAGAACTTGTGAACCTGTCAATGACATATTTAGATTTTACTTGTTTATATGCCTATTTTGGGCCCTGACCTGGTGTGATAACAAGAATTAAAATGACGCCACCCCGCCGACGTGCTGGCATTTTTAGTATAACAAAAGATCAAGTATATGGTCGTTCCGGTTGCTCAATTCACTCAAAAAATAACCAAGCTCAAGATATCTCTAAAAAAAACAATTAATTTGACAGTTCTTGCTTTCCTTACCATTTTTGTTGCAACACTCGAACAAATACTTGTATTTTAATGGTGATATTTATTCAAGGCGAGAATCCCGAGCACGTAACTTTATTTCTGCCAGTTGCTCCTGCTGATCGAGAGCACGCGCAACCAATATGCATCCTTCAACGAATAGCTCGGGCTTGCAGCCTAGCAGCGGAATTGTTGTACATTACGAAAAGCTGGAAAGCAAAAGATAAAGCGAAACAAAGGCAAATGAATATAGATAAGTATAAACCAGGGATGGGCAGTATTTCAAATACAAGTATTTGAAATACGCATTTAAAATACTTTGTGTATTTTGAATTTGTATTTAATTACAAATTGGGTAATGTATTTGACGTGTGTATGTAAATACTAAAACGTGGGTATTTCAAATACAATTGTAATTAAATACAATTTTGTGGGCAAAAATACATCCTTCAAATTTATTGTCGCTGTCCAGAGCAGGAAGAAAACTACGTTCTGCACCGAATGCAGTGTCTCCTTTGTGATTAGGGTGCTAGTCCAGGGCAAGAATAGTGACACAATCGACGTTCACAGGCAGAGTGGCTAAATAAGTGCCTGTGACAACTTGTGGTGCTTTCCAGCCTGATTTCCATCCATATTTTTGCCTGGAACATTCTAAATGCGGGGGTCGTCCAGATTTTCGTAACTGGTGCGAGTTGCAACAATTAAAAATTCTCTAGCTAGTGCTGCGCGTCTTGGTCGTCTCGGTTCTTCGATGGTCTCTACCAAAATGTAATCGACAAAAAGAGGTGCTTGAAGCACTGTACTTTTTTTCACCTATTACGTCTAAGCTGGTTACATTTTTTTTTGTGATTATATATATATATTACGTTGCTATCGCACACTAACTCCCGAGTGTGCGATGCAATATTAGAATTAGATACCCAGAAACCCGTTGCAGGTCCCCTGAAGTCGCTGACGCAAATTTTGAGGAATGTATTTGGAAAAGTATTTGGAGGAGACCAAATACATTTGGTTGTGTTTGTATCTTGTACTTAAATGCTTTTTTTGTAAATGTAATTAGATTTTTAAGTAAATACATTTTTGACGAAGTATTTTGTATGTGTATTTCGATACATATTTACATGTATTTTGCCCATCCCTGGTATGAACTATGTAAATATGTTAAAAGAGCAGAGCTACTTTCTGAGCGCAAATGAACCGACGACATGAGATCACTATGGCGCGTGCCATTTCAAGCGCTCGAGACATGGGAACCGGGACTCGCAGCCGGTTGCCTGCGGGCCGCGTCCCAGCAAATGGCGGGCCGCATGCGGTCCGCGGGCCGCGTGTTTGAGATCCCTGCTCTAGTGCTTCCTTCGAAGTGCACTAGTATATTGTCTGCTCCGAAGCCTGCCTTCTCCATTGCCAGCCAAACGTCGCTCTCTCACCTCCGGTGTTTCCTTGGCACGTCGAGCACGGTCGAACTCATCCCGGCGGCTGACTTAAAAAAATGCGGCCCCACTTGAAAAGTGCGTAAAAAACACCTCGCGCGGGGAAGCTTTCTGCATGGGCATGCGTTTATTACCGGAGGTGAGGAGGATAGGCGGATTTTGGCGGAAAGCAGGGCCAACTCTTCGCGGCATGAATTACGAGGGTTGTGCTCATAAGCAGTAGCTGCGTTCGATTTACTTACACCTCCAACAGCATTGTACAAAGGTGTGGGGTGGTGCACTTCCGGTATCCATATTTAGATACGACCGGAAGTACGCCGCCCTTCACTTTTCTGCACCGGTTCAGGAGGTGTAAGCAAATCAAACGCACCTAGTGTGACCACTATCGACCAGTTCACAACACTCTGTACTATGAGGACTCTTCGTTTATATGCCGATCGCTGCTGACATGACACTGGCACAACAGCTCCAATGGATACGGCAGACGCCTGTTCAGCCGTAGCTCGGGTTGTATCAAAATGGCCTAGATTAGGAAGCCTAAGTATAGAATTTTCCTGCGTTGCTAAAAAAGGCCTTCATAGGCCAGACATTGGACACGACAACGGCGTCAGCCTTCGAGAAGGAGTCTTGTTGTATCTGATTGGACGATAGTACCGACCGAACGCTGACGCCGTAGTCGTGTTCAATCCCTGGCTTTCGTTCAAGCCCCACCCCTGCCCGTTTCGATCTGGATGAGCATCGTACCGGCGTGCGGTCGTGTGTCACTACTGCGTGATGCACGTTAAAGACCCCAGGCTAGCGGCTGTACCGCGCTGGCTAAATTTCTCATCTACAGCTGGGAGACTCGTCGCCCCTGTGAGGCAGACCAAGTTCTAGGCTGTATAAACACGCACACAGCCCAATTTTCTCTGGCTTTCGGTGGCCTTTTCAGTGGCGCTGAAAAGCACTTAGGCTTTTGTTGTCTAGGAGGTGTTGGTTGCATCCGGCCAGTTCTCGGAAACTGCAGCATGTACAGGCTGGGATGCTGCGACCAAAGTGACTCCTACTGGCGCTCTTGTCCGTGGTGCTCCTACAACCAGCCAATTCTAATTATGAGGGCAATTTTTTAAATTCTCGGTCACCTCCTGTAATTTATTTTGTTGATATGTTGGGGATATTCTGGACGCGCATGTCTGTCGCACACAGATGTCTGGACGCACATGTCTGCGTTTGTCTGTTCACACATGACTGGACAAACGCACACACAGGAACAGTTAAAAACACACACACAGTAGATTCGTGGAGGCTCAGTGGCGCCCTCTGAGACTAAGAGTGCCTCCGCGGTCATAAAAACCTATGCCCCAATAGCTCGCACAC
The DNA here is from genome assembly GCF_016920785.2 of Ixodes scapularis. Lineage (NCBI taxonomy): Eukaryota > Metazoa > Arthropoda > Arachnida > Ixodida > Ixodidae > Ixodes > Ixodes scapularis. The sequence goes on from NW_024609867.1 coordinate 8,631,306, forward strand.
TCCACCGGAGGAACAGACGCGTGGGCTCGGAACTTGCAGAGGTGCCCTTCTCATTTCTAATCTCGTGGGAAGGGCCGAAAGAACAAAGAGGGAAAGTGGACGTCCATCCCGATGTGGCAGAGGACGACGACGAGAGTTTCCGTCTCGCCCCATACTCTCGGCGTGGCCACTCGTCGATCCCAGGCGCGGCTCTGTTTGCCTAGCGTCCCGGGCTGGGACTCGGGCCACCAATACCGCGTCCGCGCGACCTGTCCCCGCCCTGTATACTCGACCGATCCCCGGCAGGCTCCCCGATACCACCCCGGCGACAAGGCCTTTCCCCTCCGAACGTAATCATTAGTGGATCCAAAACAGCATCATCTCACTCGCGTCAGACTTGCCGCCAGCGTGTGGTGCGACGGCTCACAAACGGGGGCGACACTAGTCCGCTACAGTGCCTCTTGGGGTGGGGATCGACTATCATGACGTCATCGGCAGGCCTTGTTTTCAAGTTGGTTCTGCGCTCACTCGTTTCGCCCCGGGCAAACTCGTCCCATTGTCGGCCGAGTGGGTCTCGGGTCTGCTGCACTGTCGGCGCTGTGAACCTCGCTGCTTTCCGAAACGGGCCGTGGAAGTGCTCGGATTCAGCATGCATTTATACGCCTGTGGCGCGCCTTTTCGGAGTATTGACGGCAGCTTCTTATTCTACATTATTGCCCGCTCTAGCCATTTGTCTCGCTCATTAGGTTTCTTCGTATTTTTGAATATTTTTATATTGTTTCTATCCTTTTACGCTCATTGCTCCCACCCGCTCTCTCTCTGTCTTTCCCCCTCTTTGTTTATTTTTGCTTTAATATTCCCTTTTTGAACTTCTTTCATTATTCCCTCTTTTTTTATCTTCATATCGCTCTTTCTTAGATTTCCCACTTTCTTGTTTTTGTTTTCTTTCTTTCGTCCGCATAATTTTATTGACTTAAAGTTATTAATCTCTTTTTTTGTGGTCAACATATCCTATTTGATGTTGACTACATCATTTTTCGGTTGCGTCTTATCATTGAATACCCTTTCCGTTTCGCTTTTTTTCTCAGTATATCTTACCGATGTTAAGGGATGGTGCACAGACCGGCTGAAGACATCATGATGTTTTAATGACACATGATTTGATGGAAGCGTTCAGTGTTAAGCCCCATTCTGTCTCTGGAGCGCGTACCTGCGCGTCCCCTTTATTAAGACGCGGTTGGAGGTACCTGTCGGCATCGATGAAAATGATGTCCCACAGCCGCTGTCGTTGGCCCTGGAGGTTTATGTATTCGCAGTGGCAGCTTCTCTCGATGTTAAGGAAAGAGGACCACCAAGGAAGACCAGGTGCTCAAAACCCTTGGTTCCGGGTCTTCAAGAGGGTCTCTGTCGAGCGTAGGTGCTGCGGACCGTCCTTTTAAATGCTCTGTTCAACTCCGACGTCGGGCGTAGCAGATGCGGCGTCACACGGCGGAAACCGATACTGATTGCTCGTAGATATCAAGTTCCTGCTCGCCGGCCAATGAAACGCACGAGTTCTGCTCTCCACTACGTTCTCCGTGCTCAACATTAGTTTAGCACCCGGTGCTGCTTGTTTCGGTCTCTATTATGCAAAAAAAAAAAAAAATTAATATTCGCACTGAGTTTTTTTTTTTTTTTGTTCAATGAAAAAACGGTTAAAGTGCAGACCAGCTGGTTTGACATGATGATTGAAACATCTGACTGTGGTTTGAAAAACGGAAACTCGTAAAGGAGGAAGAGGGACAGACAACGTATTTTTGTTTAAGCTATCGCCGTCGAAACATTATGTATGGAGACTCACGGGCTCTGAAGTATTCGCTCATGAATTCACTCAAGTGTCTGGCTGTGCTCCCTTTGTGTACAGAGCATTCCTTTATGTGCACTGACCTACAACAACAATACAGGTGTTAATTTTTTATATTTTCTTATTTATGTCTCTAACGTTTCCGGTTTACTTTCTGCTTAGATATGAATTGCTTGTTTTCTCGACACGTATCCTTTCGATCTTATTTTACATCGTAGCGACAACACTTTGAAAATAGTGCCTTGTAAAGGACAGACTACAGTAAAAAAAGTGCAAAGTATTTTTTATCGTCAAAATAAACTGCGCCTTCACGAACTCCCATTCTCTGCCGAAATTTGGGGCCAGTAGTCCCCACCAGAGTACCAGAGTACCAGATTTAATCACTATCTTATTTGAAAGTTATAAGTGATTTTGTTTAGTGTTCTATAGAACAATATTGGCCGACTGAGGTGTCAAAAATACATGGAGCTAAATGGCTAAAAACGGACCACGTTTTCATAATGAAACTTTCAGGTAATGAAACCTACTGAATGAGGTGATGGTTTCCTCCGAAACTTTGGCATCTCCTTTGGACAGCTAATGCTACGTTCGGGTGAAGAAGGAGCGTTGGGCAGTGCGTAGTTCATTTTTGCAGTAAAAAAAAACAAAAAAAAAACATGAATTTTTGTTGTTGATTTTGTACACGCCGTAACTTTATAGTGCCTTTGTGCCTTTAATTTTCGGATTTTATACTTTTCAAAAATCGGGAGTAAAAATGCATGGGACTCTATTTTCAAAGTTCGTACAAATTTGGGGTACAAAATCAGGTTTTTCTGAAACTACTAGCGAACTCTCGTTTTTCTGGTTATATACAATATCAATAACTATTTTTAATTAATAAGTGGCAGTAATCGGTTTCAGGACATATCATGTTTTATTTACACAAACAAAACACACAAACCAGTCATTAATGTGAAGATAATCTGATCAAAACGTGATATAAGATCTTTTTTGGCCATTCCAAGATACAACAATTTTTTGTTGGCCTTCGTAATAATCTGCGTGCCCAGCATTTCTGTCCTCACCGTGCACCTGTCCAGACTTTAAACATCTCTTAAGTAAAAGAAATGATTTTTATCTTTTTTTCAAACAACTTCTAATGGTTCGGATCTCTCCCGATTGTATTTTTTTATTCATTGAGATTTTTATTCATTGAGTTCGGAGAGGATGCCACATTTAGCGTCTGAAGATATGTATATGTAGCATGAGTTAAAGACGAAGGCTCAAAGCCGCGTAAAGCCTCGAGTGAATACGTCATTGCACTACTACACGTCGGTTGGGTGCGCTTGCGGCTATCCGCATTCGTTATTCAGTCTGCGCTAGTGCACTTACCCGTGTCTCTGAAAATCTGCGGAGGGATTCTGGTATAAATTGGACTACGTTTGTGAGTCTGTTTGTGTAGGATCGTGTTTTCATGTCCGAAGGAGTTTGCACCAGCTGGCGAGGCAGTGCGATTGCGAGTGCCTGCAAGTGGTAGTGCATTATACCGTTTTGTTTTGTTTTTGAGGCTAGTAGGTGCGTTTATATCCATAAATATTTTTTCAATCGATTATTATGACGTTTGCGGTATATTAAAGATTGTATGTCTATGCAGTATTAAAGATTGTAGGTCTATGCAGTATTAAAGATTGTATGTCTATGTCTTTGTATATCTATGCAGTGTCGTGTGCGTGTTACTCTTTATTTATTTATATACTGGTGCTCGCACGAGTGTTTATTACTTTTCGCATGCGTGTTTGTCCGTGTGAGTGAGTAGGCGGGGGCATTTCTCCGGTATTTTTTTTTTTTTCAGCGTCGACACGTGCTTGGGTTCGAGTCTTTTTGCTTTTATCCTTTTATCGTCAGCACAATGTTCCGAATGTCATTAAGACACACTCACTTCACCCAAAGATGGGTCTCTGTCGTTCGCACAAGGCAAGCAAGGCACGTGCAAACTTCGTATAACAAAATCAAAACAAGCAGAACTGAACACGCGCATCACGCGCAGAGCTTCAAAGTAAGGCGTTCTGCTGAGCTGGTCCACAGTAGTTCGCGGTTCGCTCCCTCGCGCGACATCGCGCATATGGCAGTGCGCTTCTCCGGTCGGCCCGACGTTAGAAAGCGCCGGGGACACGGAGCACCCAGCGCCGTTTCCGCACTGCCGTGCGCGCACCCGACTTGGAGAACCCCCGAAGCCGCGATGCGCTCGTTCGAACCCTGCTCACGTCGACGCCTCCACGCTGAAAACCTCAAACGACGACGCGGAGGAGTGGCGGAACAACAGTGTCTCGTTTTTTCCCCGCCCGAAATGTTGACGCTCTCCCTTCCACCGTCGCGTACCTTGTTGACGCTCCTCATTTCCAGCGCGGCCTGGTCGCGTCGCGAAAAGGGCGACGACGACGACGACGAAAACCGCGTCAGAGACACCCTGGAACGCGAGGGACGAAACCGAGTCAAATGGGGCGCGAAGAAAACAAAAAAGACAGGAAGGAGCCTCCACCGCCACAGGAAAGAGGAAAGAGCTCACCGCTGCGGCACTGCCGGCTTGTATACCTTGCCAGCCAAAGAATAATAACGGGGAAAGTTTTATGGTTGTTCGGGGTACAGCGTTTACGGAACATGTCTCGTTGAGCTTGCCTCGTCCGTCCCCTCGTGGGGCTTTGTTAGTAGTTTTTACCCGCGTTTTATCGGCTAAATTTTGATTAGTTGGATGTCTCGGTAGCTTTTTTTTTTTTTTCGGCGCGAGGGCTTGCTTTCGGGTAATCGCCGTTCTTCCGCTTGTCTTAGCTGGAGCAGCCACAGTAGCGGCTGCGGCGCTGTTTCTGAAGGACGGAGAAAGGCCTCGCGTTTTTTGCTGCATCGGATGCTCTCTATGTAAGGTCGACAACACCATCGAGACACACGTTCGGACGGGTTACGGTCTTGGGTTTCGCTAGTTTGCGTCGAGTTAAGTGGCGGTAGGTAACTTAAGTACTTTTTACCTTTTTTTATTCCTAGCGGTTAGGCCGCTTCGTTTGTGTGTTCGCCACTTCCCTTGAACGAGACTTGAAAGAAAACTAAATAATACTAGGTTTCTTTAATAATATTACATATATAATTTTGTTGCTAGCACGTCTTTTGTGCGACTTCTTACTACAGGGCGATGAAAGCTAAGTTTAATGGAACTTGAACTGGTAGTAGGCTTTTCAAAGCGTGGTCACGTTTACAAAAAGCGGACCAGCTAGACTAGAATCATATCTTTTCGTAACCAAAGGAATAACAATGTAAAAAATTAACGCACCTTTAGGGCAGCTATCCCGCTTGGTAAGGGATGGTTTCGATAGAGCGATAGAGACAGCATTGTCCCTAGAGTGCGCTTGGGTGAACCAAAGCAGTGTCAAATCGACGCGAAAAATATATTATGATGCTTCAGCATATTACGCCATTCAGTTCTAAGATTGCCTGCGGTACTGCGCCATCTTTAATTTTTTTATCGGATACACCGACCTGTTACGATTCGCTTACAAACGGGATGCAGGTCAAAATACTCTGAGAAATCCCTGCGCGTGTACTTACCCGCAAAACAATCAAAGAGCCAATCATTGCTATCTAGGAAATCAGCTCTGCCAATCATGGAGCGGAACATTTGTTTAGAGCTTAAAATTAAGTCTGCGCTGTGGCATTGCGCAATGCCAAGTTTCATGCTTGCATTGCGTAATGCCAGAGCGCAGACTTAACTTTAAGGCCTAAACAAATGTTCTGCCTCATCATTCGCTGAGCTGACTTCCTAGATCGCAATGATTGGCTCTTTGAGTGTTTTGTAGGTAACCAGATGCGCAGACATTTCTTGGAATGAAAATACAGCCACCGAATTTGCCTGTCAAATAGTCCCAAAATATCACACCTGTGAAGTGCCTAATAATATATCGTGTACGCTTTGGTCACATCCCGTGCATCTAGCAGACAGCAAGGCGCTTTTCGACGGTTTTTGCGACACAAGACGATTACAATCTTTTTTTTAATTTTTTTTTACGACGTGCTATTTGACAACGTGTCGTCCGGTAAAGAAAAAGAAACAATTTGTATCATAAGCTTACTTGATCACACGCCTAGTCAGCACTAATACATACCAACGAGCGCTTCACGTTTCGTAGTATTGTTGGAGCGTTCCAACTGATAGGAACAAAAAAAAAATAATTTGCTGATTTGTGAATCTGACACCTCTGACTTGCCTTGATCCTGCCTCCTACAGTTCCTTATTCTGATTTTTCCACTCCTCCACGCAGTGTATGAAACGTATTCCAATCGACACGATGAACGGGCTCTTCCTCTAACCTGGGGACTTTGTTCTAGCCTGGTCTAGACGCAGCTGACTACGAGTTAATGAAATCAATCGAGAAGCGTGAAAAACGCAAGTCGCTAGAACCTATCTGTTTATGATTTGTTCAGCAGTGATAGAACACGTACAGAAACACGACGAACGCCATGAGCTTTTGACGCCTGACTGATTTGTTCAATCAACTCAATTGCGTCGGCTGGGTCTATAGACCACATCGTGATCTAGACTTAAAGTGAATCAAAGTATATATTTCCTGTTTCGGTAGGACAACCCTCCTTTTATTTTTTTTTTTTTTTTTTTCATGTTCAAGACGACCTTTTTTTTCTTGTCGAGGAAGTTTGTCAAGAACACGAGGAGGTGTCGAAATTGTGCAATATTGCGAAATCACGTAGATATATATTTCCTACTAAATCGGTGATTACTCACCCATTTTAGAGTTCATTGCGGAAAGATAGGTAAAAAATGTGAATTAAACATATTGACCGAGCTTATCTGGTTTAAGCTTAGACGACAGGAAGTCTGCAATAGACTGCTACACCCCCCCCCCCCCCCCCCCCCCCCCGCTCCCTGCTATGTTCACATACCAGGGTGAAGGGTGCCGTCGAGTTAGTTAAAAACGACTTTTTCAGGTGAAATAACACCGAACAAAACCATGTATAAAACAAAAATGATGTTTTTTTTTGTGTTTTTTTTAATAATTCTGTTGTGTGTATATTTATACAGCCGGAAGTTAGTCAGCCCCAATTGACGACTTGTCTCTCAGCTGTAGGTGAGCAACATAACCAGTGCAGTAAAACCGCTAACCTGGGGTCTTTGACGTACACAACCAGTAATGTTACGCTACCGCTCGTGGGTAGGATGTTGATCTACATCAAAACGGGCGGGAGTGGGCATTAAGCCTGGCATTCCTAGCAATAGTGTACAAGGATGGGGAGGTTTGCCATCCGGCGGCCGTGCATGTAGTGTGATGTGCAAGCGCTCCCATGAGGGTGCTGCGGTGCAGAGCTCGGCCAACCCACGGCTGACAGAGGCCTGGGTTCATTTGATCCAGGCCGGTGACCTTTAACCGCGGAAACAATTTAACTACCCTAGCACACTAGGCAGGCATGTAGCCAGGGAGGCGGCCCATGGGGCCCGGGCCCCCCCGAAATCTTCAATTTTGCTGGGACCTCCTCTCCCCCCCTTCCCTCATACAGCATTTTGTCATAGGCGGCCCCCCCCCCCCCCCCCCCCCCCCCGAAACAAAATCCTGGCTACGTACCTGACACTAGGTACGTACAAGAACCTAGCCGAGTTTGAAGAGGGCTGGATACGCGATAGCTCCATGTTTTATTATGGCGTGGTACCCTTGTCCTGTACACTACTGGTTAGAGCGAATATAACTGTCTTCCGTGGAAAACTTTATCAAAAAGGGGGACCCGAACACGCGCGCTGCTGAATTTCGCGACGAAGCGCGGCTTACGTTTAAGCTTAATAAACGCTTTATATTGGTCGTGGTTCAAATAATAGGCAAGGTAAAACCAAATCAACCCGTGTTCAGCAATTTAATCCCTAAAACGAGGAAATATAATATTTCCTTGTTTTATGTATGTTCACTGAGAACATAACGTTGAACAAATCAAAACCAAATCCGCTAAGCTAAAAAAAAAAAAAAACCCTCTATATAAAGCCAGCAAAGTTTCACCTTACGTCTTGGTGACACGTGACATTATAGTGTCCTCTAACTTTGCAGTGCGGCTTAAGATAGATTATGCTGTGAGAAACTGTTGACAAGGAGTCAGAGCGCGTGGGAGCACCAGGAAGCACAGCTCTGACTGGAAGGAATCATTCTTGGGTACACGCAAAGCTGCTTTTGCCTCTGATCACTGCTCGAACGTGTTCGAAAGCGAACGCCGAAAGCAGGACGCCAGCGTTTGCGTTTTAACGCGTTCAAAGAATAAGTAATGACAAGGACAGCTTGCTTTGCCTCTGCCCACGGAACATTCCAGTCAGAGCTCAGCTCTCTCTCGACCCCGTGGAAACTCGTCTCCTGCGCTTTATGTTTTACCCGTATACGTGGGGACACCACGGGCGTCGCAGCTGCCAGATAAAGTCCTCTCCTCGCCTTTGCAAGCGGTGAAACCAGATGGCTCCTCGATATTCGGCTAACGGCAGCCTGTCACGGGCCGGGTTTCTCTTTTAAATTCATCTTACGGGTTTGCCATGACATGAAGACCTTGGCTCTCGCGGTATACGCAGGTTGCTTCGACACTACTTCGTCATTGACCCTAGTTGCGTGCCTCAGCGGCGACAGTACGTGTTTTGTGAAAGCGCTGAAGCGGGGAGAACCCTGACGTAGTGTTAAAGCTTTAGTTCAAGTTATCGTTCGTCAAGCTAAAAGCAGACGCTCCGAGCGGAATGAGTGCGCGTCCGCAATACATTGAAAAGACGCACTTTTTTTTTTTCTATTGTCTGGACGGTGGAGACGTGGTCGGCTAAGGGTGCACGTGTGAGGGCCAACAGGATTTTATGTGGTCGATCACGTCGCATCATTCGCCTTGCTGTGTGCGCTCCCATATATTTATCTTACACTGTGTTGTAAGGGACGTCCCGACATAGTCTGACCTGAAGGTGCCACACGATGTCAATATCACGTGACGTCAGTTTATGTCCCGTGACACTAAGACTAGAAGGTGTCATCTGGACTCACCGTGTCGTGACGTCATGATGTTACAGTTCCACATGACGCTAATATGTCACGTGACGTAACCGCGTCACGTGATGTAATAATTCACGTGACACCATCGACCCACAGTTACGTAAAGTCGTAATCTCATGTGATCTTACAGAGTCACGTTCGTCACGGTTTTATGCGACGTCATTCTGTTTCGACGTGACACGCATCTAAATAATATGCATTTAGAACGCTTTTGGACAGATGTCAGAGCTTCTCGTGAGAATATGACGTCATCGAGACAACATGAAGCAGACAAAATCCCAGAGGCTGGCCCTCTAAATGCTATGCGTGTAAAACATTCAGTGCTACTGCCAGAAACCGAAATATGAGTCCGTCCAATTTATTAAGAGACCGCCTCTCATTTAGAAACCGCGAGGGTTTTAGCGGCGACGAGACGCAGACATTTCTGACGCAGGGTCGGTTCTCGGAAGCTCGGTCGTCATCGCGACTGTTGACTCGGGACGCGGCGGCGATGTCCCCGCTGCATAAATCAAAAGCGCGCTCCAAGCGGTTCTAAAAAATGCAGCTCCACGATTCAGATCTCGAAGCGGGCCTCGAGCCAGAAACCCTCGAAATCTCATGGCCGGCACACGCGCGTCATTCTCGAAGTCACTTTCAGCGCAATCCTTGAAGAGTTTTTCGAGGAACTCTCGTGTCCACGCTGAATTATACAGCAAAGCGGCTCCCTCTCTCTCTCCATTGCCCTCTTCCTCGCCCAGCCCCCCATCCATCTCTTTCGGCAAATCCTATGATCGCCTTCTGCGCTTTCCCATCGTTCCTTACTGGGCGTAGGTACGCGTCCTGAGCACCCGCGGTAGTTATTTTTGTTCTGTTTTGTCTTTTGACACTCAGATATGCATGCACAACCCAGTGACTAGAAACTTCACGTCCGGGCGATAAGCGCAGGAACGGTGTGTATATTTTTTTCTCTAGCTTCCGGGATGAGATTTGCTCCCCGGCTCCTTCAGGCATATTTCGTCCCCACTGTTTTTTTTTTTTGTTTTTTTCTGTACTGTGCACCAACTTATGTTTACAAACAAACAGGAGCGCCCCTTGTGTCAACCCACCGGCGGCGCGGATGCGCGATGGGGGGTGGACAAGAAGTGACGCGTCCCTTTTCACCAAACCATTGGAATGTGGTGTTGTCCGCGTCGGTGTCTTTCCCCACGCTCTGTTTTACGTTGTAATTGCTGGGTTTCGCCTTCCTTGTAATGTCTTACTTCTATAGTGAAGGGAGATAAATTAACGAGACTCGATAAACCGTAAAACATGGCGTAAATATTGTGACGTGCGGTCATTCATTCCGCATGAACACCGCAGAACGGACGCTAAGCCTGATTCACATGATGAGATTCTGCTGTGTATTTTCAGACGCAACGTCGCCTCGGGCTGTCAAAGCGTGAAGGGTAGCTGCGATCCTCAGCGGCTGTACTGAAAATCGCAAGCAGTATCCGACCAAGTAATCAGGCATGACATGTGGGTGATGGCCGCAGGTAACAATTGTCAAAATATCCCTGGAACTAATATTTATACCGAGCCTACTTGCCCGAAACAACTTTCAAACTTGGAAGACTTTTGAGGCCTTAAGATACTTCTTTTAGCAACGTTTATCTTCTTGCTTCTTATCGAAATTGTGATCCGACCACGATTAGTTGTACCTGTATTCTCACCCGCCGAGAGGGCAGAAAACATAAAAAGTGATCTTCACCGTATTCTCGGCGTTTATGTAACAGCGCCATTCGCTGTGTTTTGACGAGAAGGCACGTTTTAGACTGATTCCTTGCAAAACAGTAAAGAAATACCCTTTGCGCTAAGCGACTTTCGCCCTCACCCCCGTACCGGTAGTGCGCCGAAGCCCGTGAAGAACAAGGTTGAGTCGGTTTACACTTGCGCTCTCTAGTTGGACGGATTGGCAAGTTTTAAGAGAAGAAAAAATTAGTTGAATAGGAACGTCATTTTCCTTTTGAGCTTAAAACAAGTGTCTGAGTAGTCGTTGTTGGTGGGTTGTTTACTCCCCTGGAACGTCGCCCGACTTTCATGCAGAGTGTGTATTTCATTGACCCATATCCTGAAATGTACACGTTACTGTAATGAAGTAATTAGATGCCGTTATTCGCTCGCTTCTCAATAAATAGGTTACTACGTACGTTACTCGTTACAGATGTTGAAAAGAAAAGCGGAACATCCGCTCGGAAATAACGTGTTACACTCACGTCTTGTTTAATGTGTCATCTAGCTACCTTTGGAGTTTTGCGTCTTTACTTTGTCCCTCTTGTTTCCACTCTCCAGGGATTATGATCGTTATTTCTTTGCAGCTCAGTTGCACATTTGCATTAACTACATTGTGTTGTATATGTGTCGTCGTTAATATGTACTGGTTATTTAACGATATTTGAATGACCCTGTGGCAATACTGATAATCCTTGTGCACAATTTTTAGGTCGATCATAGTTTTCTTATCATGCAAATCGCAAGCGCGAGCTGCACTCTAAAAAAAAGCCCGCGAGTCTACTTTGTCGCACAACACTCGAAGGGGCAATCATCGCAGCTAACGGAGGCAGTTCAGCGAATGACGATGCCGAAACATAGGTTTATACCAAAACACGCAGTCTGAGTTGGGACATTAAGCAATGCAAGCGTGACGTTTTGCATTGATTAATATCACAACTTAGACTGCGGCTTTTGGTCTAAACATATGTTTGGGCGTCGTCATTCGCTGAGCTGTCTCCGTAAGTTCCGGTGATTGGCTCTCCGAGTGTTGTGCGGGAACGTAGACACACGAGCTTTTTTTGAGAATGTGGGGTGAGAACTAGGTTCGGTGTTTGTGCTGCATACGTTCCTTTCCTGACGCCGCTAAATAGCGTCACTCGTTTCTTAATGATAAAACAGTGAAAAAATGTTTCTACAGAATGTGGACGAACGCTTCTAAGCCACTTCAAAAGGCCCGCAATAATCGGTTTCTCAACGTATCGCGCTGCGATTTACTACACAAGTGCAACCACGTGGTGGAAACATTAGAGTGAAAATCTCGACAAATCAACTTACCCCGTTCAAAAAAGAAAAAAAAAAACGGTTTTAACTATCTGCCGCGAGAATCGCAGACGACCGAGCTTGCAGACCATGGGGGTAGGAAGCTTCTGGAGGCGACATTTCGCCACCAGAGGGGAACCCGGAGGTGTAAAAGGACACACCCCTAACGATGACTAAGACCAAGAGACGCCATTGAATGAAAAGGACAGCTCTCTCCTTATCGTCCAATAGCGTCTCTTCATTTTGGTCATTGATGGGGGCGTGTCCCTCCACACTTCCCTATAGACGCTATTTGACGAAAAGGAGAACTCTCTCCTTTTCGTCTTCTAGCGTGTCTTGGTTTTGGTCGTCGTTGTGGGCGTGCCCCTCCACATTTCCGGCTTTTTTTATTTTTTTTTAATATTTAATTGAGCTATAGTATTATACATTGGAAGGAATACAATAGGAGTGACACAAATTAGCGCAAAATGAACAATCATAAGACAACGCGGTCATGTGGCAATACAATGCTATGACATGAAATACAGATTACAATTGACACCAGAGCAAGGCAAGGGTCAAAGCATTGAAAAAAGAAAACTGTATGACAATACATGCACAAATAAATTCACAGTACCGCAACACCAATGAAAACAAAAGGTCAATCTCGATGAAGTAGAAATGGTTAGAATGTTGTTCCCGCTACAAAACAACTTATTTATACATAATGTGTCAGTTGGTCCAAAAACAAATAAACATTATCACAGTCAACGGCATGCCTGGGTAGCAGCTGTTCCACTCTGATGCTGTGAGTGGGAAAAAGGCGTTTTTAAAGGAATGAATTCGAGACCGGTGTTCAATAATCGTTTTCGAATGTGTAAATGCGGTATTTGTTCTAGTCGCGAAAGTTACGTATTTGTCGTCTGGAATTTTAACTAAGTGGTTAACGATTGGTAGGAGGGTATTAAGGCGGACAACTTTTCTTCTAGTTTGCAAATGAATTAAATCAGTTTGAAACATTAGCTTTGAAGGGGAATTGTTACGTCCAAATTTGTTGAACACAAACCTAAGAGTTCTTCTCTGAACCATTTCCCATTTGTCTATGACTTTTTTGTGTAAACGCGTCCCATAGAACGATCGCGTATTCAAGAATGGGGCGAATTAATATTTTATAAGCGAGCAGTGGCGAAACTTTGATGAGTAGAATATCGTCGCGTTCCGCCACGGCTAGCTTCGCGCCTGCTGCACGATTGATAACTTTGGTGCACCCCCGAGTTTCCCACAAGCTTTAAGTCATTCTAAAATTTACTGATATAGTGGTTTTCAATTATGCTCAGCATATTCCTATTGGAAACACTATGCATATTTTTCCTAAATAAAAGTTAATTACGGAAGTCTAGTTAAATATCCGAGTTATGGCTAAGATTAGCTACTAATATGATGTCCTCCAGGCCTGATAATTCACCTGCTCAAACTCTATCAGTACATCATTTACGGATTTTTTTTTTGTAATAAATCTGTTCGAATTCAAACGGAACACTCGGTATATGGCCGACCAAGTAAATCAATAACTACTATTATAGGCTCTCAGAATCAACAACTACTGCAATAAAGTTTCATGAAAGCTTCAAGATGTATTAGGACAAATGTCCCTGTACCTAGGGCTTCACATCCAGGCCGGATTGGCGTACGTAGATAACGTTCTTGCGTCATCATGGTCTAATCATTCTGTACCTAAGGACAAAATGACTGCAGTTTGGAAAGCGCAGCGCTGACTTACAACTCAGTTGTAAGTCAGCGTTACGTCCGTGTCACTTCTTTGTCTGGTCCTCGTCTTGCCGCGCGGTTTTTAATTCCGAATTATGTACCAACTTTAGGAACCTAAATTCGTTGAGAATGCATTTTCCGTCCTGCCCCGTTCGTCACCCAGAGACGTGGAGCATGGTCACTTAGCGAGCAAATTATGTCTTCCAAATGCTTAACACTACACTTAAACGGTCACTCAATATATTTATTGATTTTCTTTGATTTCTTTTTCTGAAAGGTGGTGCAACGATTTCAAACGCTTTCAGTTTGTTTTTTGTGCCTAGAATAAGGACGAAAAACATTATTAGGACATTGGCACCTGTAAAGCATTCTCGTACTCTAAAAAAGTAATCAATTACAATTACTATTACTATTGGTTAAAACGCCAAGGAGCTTTACCTTCAAAGGCTTATGATGCATAAAATGCAGTGTTTAAGCAGTAATCATATATTTTGTTTTTAAGGCTATATACTGTTTTGTACCGAAAGGTCACCTCGGGTCGTGTCATAAAACGTAAATTTTCCCGCTAAATTTAGGGGGAAATATACATTGGTGTGTAGTTCACGTGACATCAGGTTACGTGACATCCATTTTCCCGCCAAATCGAGCGAAAAAATTGAATTGGTGTTTGGGTCATATGACGTAGGTCACGCGACACTGATTTTCTCGTCAAATTTAGCGGAGAAAATGAGTTGGTGTATAGTTTGTGACCTAAACTTTCCGCTAAATATGGCGGGGAAACTGAATTGGTTTATAGGTTTCGTTACGGCACGTCACGCGACATCGAATTTAACACTACATATAGTGTTGCGTGCATAAAATTATTTGCGCGTACGTGTATGGTTTTTATTTGTGGTTAAATATGTTTAATGCGAGGATAGAAAGTAAGAATATTCTCATTGAAACAAGCAGACACAATATTATTTGCTGCGCACAAATGCTCGGAATTTATATCAGCGTACATTTTTCTTTAAAAAAAACAAAAAAAAACGATAACCTGCGAGAGCTATCATGCAGAAAGAAATTAATAAATTAATTCATCGAGCAGGCGATCGTTGCGATAAATATATATCCGGCCAAAATATGTCATAAAATATATATTCAATACCTCGCTGAGTTCATTCTAATTGGGTGTCAAAGGACGCCTCGAGCAAATTCTATGTCGCTGAACCAAACTCTAGTCTGGATGTAAGTAAATGAAGCACTCACGCAGGCTTCAAAAAACGTTTGTTAACACAAGTGATATACCACAACGCTCCGACTGCAGAGCCCGCAATATGAGTGACGGGGCTGCTAAACAAAAATGAAATATGAAAATACACCCTGCAAACACGAAATATTGACACACGAGTAACAATCTTACTGTCAATATAATACCGATAATAAATTTATTTTTGTTTTTTTCTGAATGCAAAATATGTATTTATTTTTAAATAGAATCACGAAAAAAAATATAATAACAATGATTTAGGATAGGCAGAACATGTCCTTACAGAACCATATGGTTATCGTTCGGAAGAACACTAGAGATCTATGATATCTTCAGGAAGTATGTATAAAATTGAAATATTAAAAAAATGCTGCGGTGCAGTTGATCAAACTCAGAATACGTTGTCAAATATGCTAGCCCTCGTGGTACCCCTCACAACCAAAAACATTTTGAGAAGTTCTTCAGAACGTGAGGAAGACATTAAAGGTTTTTCAAATAGATGTGGAACTTCATCAGGATAATACGGAAAAGCCCATTTCGTGAAAATCTATATAAAATGATACCATTGTTTACCGTATGGAACACCCTAGATATATAAAAGTACAAGTTTGTTTAGGCTCTACAGATTCGTTCAAATAAAGCCGTGAGAAGTACTTTAATGAGACCTTTCAGGGCTGCTGTTTTCCACCTCTGCTTATTTTCGTTATCACTTCGCATTGACGGGTTGATACAGAGACACGATGCTCAACATACAAGGATTTCAAAGTTCGAAATATTTCATTTGTACGCTGTAATTTGCATGAGCGTAATGGTCATATGCTCTGTTATCTATCATCGTTGCAGTGAAGCCGTCAATGGTTCGCATCCGGTCCAAGCAGCGTCCCCTGGCGGCTGGTCTGGCGGCCGAGATTGAGTGCGAGGCCGCCGGGTCCCGCCCTGCACCGACAGTTTCCTGGTGGCGAGGCAAGGCCAAGATACCCATGGACCACGTCAAGGTGAATTCTGACAATATTTACATCTACATGCTGAGCTCGTTTGCAGATGCTTCGAAAAAGTTTGCTCGATCTATCATAACATTTGTAACTGGTCGCCGTTCCGAAAAATGTTTGTACTCGTTTGCGACCTGTATCTGACCAGCATACTTTTCACTGGAATGCTACACAATTTTTATGAATATGCCATTAAAAAAATGTCCGTGCCTTTGTTTTCTTTCTAAACATGCTGTAGGTCGATTATGGTTGAAATAAAGAATAATCCGTGTAAATATCATGGCCCAAAAGACTTTAAGAGCAAAATGTGAGATCTCTGAAGCAATAGTGTACGAGCAATATTTTGTATGTTTGTCAATATTGGGACTTTTCTTAATTTATGTTTACTTACACTTATTAATCCTTACGACAACAAATCATATTAATATCCTAAGCAACACAACATTAGGAACAAATTTATGGCAATCTTGCTACATCCTCTATATGCCACTTCACTCTTCCTTGTTCGCTACCTGGGCCGTATTGCGTTGTCTGTGCACTCACAGATTGTGAGTTCAATTTCATTCGGGTATTAGCAGAGTGCAACTGTGGCGGCCGCTTTATCACGCAGGTGATGCTGATCGGCAACCGCATCTTCTCCGTGGTGGCCTACACGCCTACACGGGAGGACAACGGCAAGCGACTGCGATGCGTGGCCGAAAATCCAAACATCGTCGGCAGCTCAATAGAGGCGTCATACAACCTCGACGTTCACTGTGAGTGGACTGTCTTTTGTGCTTTTGACTGAAGTCAAAAAAGTGAAAGCCGTTTACAACTCCCTGTAACGCCGAATTTGAGCGCAGCTCTTGAGGAGGGGGAGGGAAGGGTAAGGGGGGGTGGGTGGGTCACGTGACCTTGGGGGCCACGTGACGATGCCAATGACGTCATCAGTGACGTCACTGATGACGTCATCAGTGACGTCACTCATGTGACGATGACGATGCGGATACCGATGACGTCATCAGTGATGATGACGATGACGATGCGGATGCCGGTGACGTCATAAGTGACGTCACTGATGACGCTATCAGCGATGATGACGATGACGATGCGGATGCCGGTGACGTTATCAGTGACGATGACGCCATCGGGGGGGGGGGGGTCACGTGACCTCGGGGGAGGGGGTCACGTGACCACTCCGAGGTCACGTGACCCCCTCAGGGTCACGTGACCGGGGGGTCACGTGACCTGGGGAGTCACGTGACCTGTTGCATGCAACCTGTTGCACTTCCTCTGAGTTGCTGCATCTCAGGTTGCATGCAACCTGTTGCATCTTCATCGAGTTGCTGCATCTCAGGTTGCATGCAACCTGTTACATCTCTTCTGAGTTGCTGCATCTCAGGCTGCATGCAACCTGTTGCATCTCCTATGAGCTGCTGCATCTCAGGTTGCATGCAACCTGCTGCATGTCAGGTTGCATGCAACCTGTTGCATCTCCTCTGAGTTGCATGCAACGCGCGGTTACGCCGACGGCGACGGCGACGGCGACGGCGACGGCGACGGCGACGCCGCTCAGGCTGGAAACGGGCCCCTAAGAGCTGCGCTCTAAAATTGTGTACATGTGCTCCTGTGTCTGTGTGCACGTACCTGTGCAGTTGTGCTTGATTAAAAATGAGGTCAATGACTACGCGGTCAAAAATTATACAGAGAACACTTTCTGACAGCAAATGAGAATGACGAGTGGCGCGGTGCGTGGGGAGTGTGCGAGGCTTCGCGTTATAACCGCTGCGCTTCTAGACCAGTTGTCTCAATTCTGCCGTGTTAATTGCGAGAAGATTGCGGACTCACTTGACGGCTCTTTGAAGACGGCCGCACGAAAGGATTTTGTCAGATCAAATCAGCCAAACCTCCCTCAGCACTGAGCATAATTTTTTCCAACTAAGACTAATGAATAACGATCACATTCGGTGTAAAGCATTTGGCGCCTTCTAGTTTATTGTATTTCGTTTTAGAGCGCAGCTCTTAGGGGCCTGTTTCCAGCCTGAGCGGCGTCGGCGTCGCCGTCGGCGTAATTGCGCCCCTCCCTCTCCTCCTCCTCCTCCTCCCCTCCTCCTCCCCTCATTGTGTAGTATGGTCCGGGCGGGTCACGTGACCTCGGGGGGAGGGGGTCACTAGACCCGTTTCCAGCCTGTGCGGCGTCGGCGTCGCCCCTCCCCCTCCTCCTTCTCCCCCTCCGCTCCTCCTCCTCCCCCTCCTCCCCCGCCCAGTAAAGGTGGTAAAGGAGAGGGAGGGGTAGCAGGAGGGGAGGAGGACTAGCAGGCATGATCACGAGGGAGGAGGAGGAATATACCCTTCACTCCTCCTCCTCAAGAGCTGCGCTCCAATTCGGAGTTGCAGGAAGTTGTAAACGGCTCTCACTTTTTTTTTTTTTTTAGCTTGTACAGTTACGTCGCCAGGCACCGAGCACAATGTTATTAAAACCAAGAAACGTAAAGTGCTCCGTTTATCTAACCAGATAAAACACTGTCGAATAAAGAAAAATATTTTCCTGATAATGCTTGTCGTGTGTGCGTGAAACTTACAAATTATTTTGTCCATCAACACGGATTTCCAAGATAATGGCAGAAAAGTTAGTCAGGCAGCTCTTTGTTTCTTTTAAATATTTCTTCTGTATCCACCCTTGATAGCTAAACAATGCTATCAAGCATACTAAGTACTTCACTGACCCGCGATGCATCCGCATCGCACGACGAGTCATGAAATATACCTTCTTAAGCGCAGTTTTTGTTTCAGTACTAAATGTTCTTTTCCAATCGACCTTAAAATGATCGTCATGACTCTCAAAACTGGCCCACAAAGTGGGGTGCACAATTCCATTGATGGCTTGATTACCGTCTGCATTTATTTTAATAGGATTCGTGGTATCTGGGTTAGCAAGTACGGACAGTTATTTTCAGTCATGGGCACATGTGTACACATGTGTGCGCGCAGGCGGAATTGTGCATAAGTTTATATATGTACTCGTATATTTCTGAAAGCGTAATGTGTCCTTGTGAATATACTTTACCGTTCTTGTTTTATATGCGGGTGTTCGCGCGTATATGTTAGATATAGGTTTGCGAGTAGCCCTGCGAATATTCGTACTTTCGTATCTGAGTTTTGGAGTTGCACCGGGTCTGTTCATCTGCTGCAGTGCATATGCGTTTATGCCTAGGCGCCCAGGTTTGTGCACGCCCGCCTACGTATATCTCGGTACGTGTTCGCGCTTATTGCCATACAATTGGGTTAGTGGCTTCGAGGGTGTAACTTCTACGTGCGCGAAGAATCAAAAGGAGCTGGCGAACGTAGCTTCATTCACCAATCACATCGGAGTAAGAGATCGGTCCTTTTGGGCACCCCAATTCAACCAGATGGCAACCCGCTCGTTCGCGACTACAGTTCCGTCTTCCCCCTGCGGCAGACAAACCGCTAGTGACGCTGCAACTGGGCAAGCGTCTTCGGCTGGAGGAGATCTTCGAGGGCCAGGACGTGTACCTGGAGTGCAGCATCGATGCCAACCCGCGCGTCTCCGAGGTCGTCTGGCGTTTCGAGGACAACCAGGAGGTGCACTCGGACCCCGCGGCCAAGGTCATCACCAGCAACCAGTCGCTGGTCTTCCAAGCCATCCAGAGGCAAAACGCGGGGCGCTACGTTTGCGTCGCCATCAACTCTGAGGGGGAGTCCATCAGCAACGAGGTTCAGCTGAGCGTGCAATGTGCGTACCCTCATTCTGCTTTCCGGATCACTTGATACCTGACCGGCCAGCAGGA
This sequence comes from Ixodes scapularis, assembly GCF_016920785.2. NCBI lineage: Eukaryota > Metazoa > Arthropoda > Arachnida > Ixodida > Ixodidae > Ixodes > Ixodes scapularis. Next base: position 8,650,982 of record NW_024609867.1, read on the forward strand.
ACAAGGGTCCTTCGTATGAGTGGCAGTGGGTGTATAATACGTTTCGCCTAAAGTCCGAGCGCTACCAACGTTTTGGGTCAATAGGGCCATTCAAGCTTACCGAATAGCGCCGGATCACCGTTTTTTTCCGTCTTTTTGTGCTTGCTTCAACCTCAACCGACCTCACCAAGCGCGACAAATGCGTCGCGACTTCGTGTTTTTACTCTGCGCGTTCGTGCTCGGGCTGCAACTAGCTTTTGCCTTTGCTCAGACTTTAGATAAAACAAAGCGTATTTTAAAAAAATACAGAGCCTCAATATATGTTTTAATAAGTGTACCTGGTAAATGAGTAATACACGGATTAATAACCTATTTTTATGAGCGGTCGAATGGTTTAGCCTATTGTATTTGATGCATACGGAGCAACGACAAAATACACATTTGGTGCTTGTGGCTTATGTTCACGCTGCTTTAAGGAATATATTGACTCACATTTTTTAAGTGTTGGGAAGTATCTGAACAACATTGTACTTAAAATAATACTTCAAGCCCGTTAAAAAAACTTCGACTTTACTTGAAGTACATTCACTGCGTATGTAGTTTCGCCTTGCTTAAAGTATTTTGCTATTATACTTTCTGAAAAACCTGCAACTCCATACTTCAAAGTACATTTTGTCAACTATGAAGATTTTCTGGGAGGCATATTTTACTTTCACCAAATACCCGAGTAGACAACGCATTACAAGGTTTACTGGAGCGGCTTTCATGCAGTTTTTAAGCTACCGATATTTCTTGTTCGCGGTCAACACAGGTGAGGAGATTAAAATATCAGGTGAGGACACTCCCTCGGCAAGGGATTGCTTCCGCAGTTACGGTGCTGACTTCATGCTCTCTACCCTAGTACGTTTAGTCCCTTGTGTGCAAGACAGTACAAGCGGAGCAACATTCAGAAGTCGGAGGAACCTGAATTTGACGCCATTGCCGAAAATCACTATTTTGTGCCCGCTCGACTCGAGTCAATGCTTGTGAATGGGGCCAGCTGAACATGAAAAACACACAGTAAAAAATTGTAACATTCGCACCGCTGGACTAGCAACATTTAATAATGCATCGTTTTCCTTTTCTGCTAACCCTTGATTCCGGTTTTCTTTGTCTTTACTCTAACTTGTCAGTAACCTTTCCTTTACACTAACTTAACAGATATCTAGGCTACTTGATGCTAGGTATTCGGAAACACTACTGGTATCATTATGTGAAAATATCTCCCAGAAGCTGAAGCGCGGACAGAAAGGCATCGAGTGAAAAACAAAGAAAAAGAATGGAAATTCCATAGTGGTAGCACCCAACGTTACTGGATCGGAGAAGTTGACAAGCTCCCAGCAAAAAAGTGACGCGCTGCCATTCACTGCCGCGTAGCGGCGCTCGTGTCCAAGTCCGCACGACTCGTTCGGTCTGGCTGGCCTCGGTACCGTGGATACGCTGTGAAACATCGTTTCTGTGTGGGTTCACAGAGTGTATTACTAAGGGCTGTTGACAGTGTGATAATGTCCGGATCAAGACAACATTTCCTGGGATATTTGAGGTAAATTTAAGCCCTCCGTGCCTTCTTAGTTTTGGCAGTTTTCCAACATTTGGCACCAAGGCAAGCAGCTCGAAAAAATGACTGTGTCTTTCGTTCGTGGTTTTCTGCACATGAACCGTTATGTTCTCGTCGTCTACGGACTTAAATTCCATGAACTTCCCTCTTCTGGTGTTCCGTGTTTGTATCAGAAGTTCAAGCGTAAACTGCTGCCTACATACCAAACCGGCATCAGGAAAAAATGACAATTTGAAGACGTCTTGGTCATTCGAAGGAAGCGGGCTGTTTTGTATTTGTATTCGACTAAGTCGAGGCCTGCTATTGGGGAAAACAACTGAGTTATTCCTCTTATGTGTTTTTCACGTGTGTGACAACCTCGCTCCCTCTCGTCTGCGTGCCATTTCGGAGACGTGTCACTAAGGGGTAAGAATTTCAAGACATCACTTCCGATTAGCTGATTTGCTCAGATTCGTGTCTGTATATTTGGAGATTTACAGGTGAAAGTGCAGTAGATATTAGAACCGTTATTTTACACCACCTACTACAGCTTCGCGGAAACAGTGCACGAGTGGTGAGACGCCCTCGTTGACTATGTGAAACGAGTTCACTTGTGTAAGTGTATGCATGCTCCATGTGCCTGACAGCGACATGCTTGTTGACATGTTTATAAGCATGCGTTAATTTAAATTCGCTTTATGTTAATTTCTATTTTCTTAACGTTGCAGTAGTTCATAAAAGATAATGTTAATTTATTGATCTCGTGACGTTTCTGCGATCCATCTCAAGCCAAAATAAAGACATTTTAGCTACCCTGAGAATGCGACATAGAAAGGCGGAGGTGCAAATACCAGTTTCGAAAACCGCAATGCCTCTTTGTTTTAACGCAAATGTTCTTCTATGCGAGATACGTCAATCGAGAGACGATGAAGAAGGTGGGAGCAGCAAACAGGAAAGCTCGGGTCCTGTGATTACCAACTACATGTCTTTACAGTCGTGGTGTTTTGCATTCTGCTCGCGATTTTTTTTTATGCAAAAAGAAATAAACGTTGCACAGTAATTATCTGCAATTTTAGCCTTGCTGAACGTTTGTTGTGGTAACAAATAAAAGACAGAAGACGTATTTTGTTCGTGTTCTTTTGACAAGTGGGAGCGTTTATCGAGAACTGCATACGGCGCTGACAGCGCAAGCGCGGATATGAGAGACATCAACTATGATATAAATCCCGGTGTACTTTGGTATTACACGAACATAGAATCGCACTCGGAAGCCAGACTAAAAACTAGGCGCCCAGTGATTTCCCTACACACCTCCTACGAAGGGCGGGGGGGGGGGGGGGTGCATACCCCCCCCCCCTTGTTTTTTTAAAGGCACCTAATAAATTCAAGACAATTCTCCTCTAATCTTAATGCCCCCCCCCCCCCCCCCTAAAATTTAGACGCCCCCCCCCCCCTCATTTCAATTCCTGCGGAAAAACCTGTAGCCGCCCATGCTGTTATCCGATGAATTATAGAGTAAAAACCGGAGAAATAGTTAACATGCATAATTACAATCGTGACTGCAGCAGAATCTACTTGCAGAGTTCATTTCTTAAAAATAAATGCGCAAGGGCCGTCGACGTGCCGCCGACCGCCTAATTTTGGAATGAAAAGCCAGCGTCTTGAGCTTGTCCAGAGCGTGGCCGGCCTTGCGGACCGGGCGGGCTGCGACGACAGCGCCACCACTCTCACGCGAACGGAGGGGGCCGGCTTTCCGAAGCGCGGCTAATGCGGAGCTTGTCAACTGAGCTGATCTTATGACGTTGGTAGCATCATATCTCCATGGCATCACTCACCGGCTAAAAAAGATCACAGGTCGGCAAGGGGTCCAAGTGATAAGCTGCGCGCCGTACAAGGGCTATTCAATGTGCGGCAGGGTAAACGAAAACCAACGTAGCAACCAAGAGGCATGTAATATCGCACACAAAACAAGGTACGCCCAATCTCAAAAAGTCATTTATAACATTCCATTAACATGTAGAAAGTGTTATATTGCGCAGACAGGGCGCTGTATTAATGATAGAACCAGGGAACATGTCACATCTTTACAAAACTTGACAGCAGCAGGACACCTTGCAGCCCATTGTCGCGCATGCCAATGCGAGGCAACGTTGTGCAACGTAAACATCGTGGGGCGACATCAAAATCAACGCGCCCGTAAACTACTAGAGGCTGTAGCCATCGAAGAAAAAGACGAGGACTGTATTAGTGCTCCTTCCGTTGCACTACACAACTCAGAGAAGATTTTCCTGCGCAGTGATATTAGTTCCAGTCAAAGGTAGAAGAAGAGGAAGATCGCTTAAAGAAGACCGAAGAGAAGGGATGAGAACATTCCGACAGCAGAAAAATCAATGCGTTAAAGGAAAAGAAATTCTGAACTAGGTGTAAAGAAAAAGAAAACCTAAATCATTTGTAAAGAATTAAAAAAAATCTAACTGAGTGTAAAGAAAAAGAAAACCGGGATCAAGGATTAGCAGAAAAAAAAGGCATTATCAAATGTTGCTAGTCCAGCGGTGCGAATGTTATAATTTTTCTCTGTGTGTTTTTCATGTTCAGCTGGCCCCATTCATAAGTGATGAACCAACTTGTTAAGCTTAAGCCCATAACTTCGTTCAATATTGGCCATCATTTTGGAAAATAACTGATGCACGCTCGATAACTCCGGGGGCAATGCATGCCAGTTTGAAAGATCATGAAATATCGTGTTATACGTAGTCGTACTTTACTTAAAAAGTACACTGCATTTATAATACTTTACTTTAAATTACAATGCATTTATCTTCACATCAAGCATTTATCTTCGCATCAAGTACATTGCGTTGGGTGTACTTACTACTTTACACTCTAAAAAACCTCTGTGCGTCAACTTTCACGCACAACACTCGGAGAAACAATCAGCGCAACTTACGGAGGCAGCTCAGCGAATGACGATGCCGAAAAATCTGTTTAGACCATAAAACGCAGAGTGAGTTGTGACATTAATCAATGCAAGCGTGACGTTTTACATTGCTTAATGTCACAACTCAGACTGCGTTTTTGGTCTAAACTTATGTTTCGGCATTGTCATTCGCCGATCTGCCTCCGTTAGCTGCGCTGATAGGCTCTGAGAGTGCTGTGCGTGAAATTAGACGCACAGAGATTTTTTAGACTGTATTTGAAGTACCTGACCTCTAATTTACTTTGTACTTTACTTCAAGTACTTTTTTAGACACTTAACCATAAACTGATAATACTTGCAGAGTGTTGCCTCATCTGTCCACGTGGGCCTTAATCCGACTTCGCTTTGTGCAACCCTTCAATTTGTATTCTTTCTCTCACTCGTTTTTCTTTCGCTATATTGCTCTTTGAATGAAGCCAACTAGTCTTTACTTTCAGTTAGGTATCAAAACTGGCAGTTTAGTATTAAATTAAACGGCCTTCATGAGGAAGTAACGTGACTATATCTCCAGTTTTTCCACCTAAATATTTATGAACACTTCACTGTATACCTGACAGAGTCATGATATCGAAGAGGTCATTGTTCTTACCCGATTGTTCCTTTCTTTAATAGAGCGACACCATTTATAGCTTGCGATGCTATAGTGGCGTCTAGATCTCCTCCAGAGCGTATACGTTCTGGTTTGTCTTCATATTCTCGATACATCTATCAATAGCGCTGTGGCCCATTAAAAAGGGTAAACGTCCGTGATCTCAAGTTCGTTTCCTCCTCCTTTGGCATTATTCGAGTAAGCCAGCCATACAGTTTGAAGGAAATGCGATCTCTAGGTACAATTAGGGTACCGCTTTTTTGTATATAGCATAATGGTTGTTTCAATAGCCCAAAGATTACAACGCGTTGCAGCAGTAATATTAGTAAGATTACGTGCAACAAAATGCCGTACTGGCCCATGTCTAAACTGAGAGCTCAAATTGATACGCTTTTTATATCTACAGAAGCACGTTGAGCTTGCATAAACGCGGCCTAGCTACTCAGACCGTTAGACTTTTTCTTTAACAGAAGAGTTTCAGTAGCTTAGAAAAAAACAAAAAAAAAAACCCGCAATAATAGCATGAGCAGTATGGCCTGCGATGTCACCATCTGGACACAAATTGATGTGCACATCAAGTTACTATATGCATGACTACAGCGCGAAGCAAAGGGATTAATGCCTGGTGGAGGGGACCGTATACACCAACTCATGTTTACAAACAAACCGAAGCGCCCCTAGCGGACGCCACCGGCGCCGCGCATGCGCGATGGGGGTGTGGGCAAGAAGTTCGCCGTCGCCCGTAAACAAACCTTTGGAATGCGATGTTGTCGGCGTCGGTGTTAGTCCCCCTGCTCTTTTTCGCATTCGAATTGTTGATTCTACGTCTTCCTGGCGATGTCTGACTGCTTGAGCCGCGTCAGCGAAATTACCGAGGCTCGCTACACCGCGAAACTTCGCGTGAATAATGTGACATGTGGCGATTCATTCCGCGTGGACGCCGCAGTATGCACGCTAAAACCTGATTCGCATGATGAGATTTCGTTCGCAATTTTCAGTCGCGACGCCGCTCGGGCAGCAAAAGCTTGAACCGTAGTTGAGATAGTCGACGTCGATTCTGAAAATCGCAAGCAGAATCGGACCAAGTCAATTAGGCATACCAAGTCAGTGACCGCCACTCGCAACAATGATCAACATCTCCTTGTATTTACTGTTTACATCGAGCCTGCTTACCAACCTTCAAACTGAAGTCTTTTGAGACCTGCACTTACTTCGTATAGCAAGTACCGGGCCAACATTTAATCTACAGGCCGGCGTCGTCTAAGAGAGCAGACGACAAGCAGAAACGTTTGAAAGAGCAGACGACAGTTCGAACGACCAGGCGGCCGTTTGAACTTGCAGACGCACTGAACGTAGTCCGCAGATGGTCCGCACAACTTGATGGTTTTCTGGCGTCCATGTTGGAATAAAACAAATAAATCTGATGACCACAAGTATCCGTGAATTCAACTCAAAGTGCTTCCCGCCCAAGCAATCGTTGTCCGTCGGCGTTTGCTTTTCCCTTTTCACGGCACATATCCAGATTCTCGGACGAACCCAGCACGTAAAAACTGGCCTTCAAATCTTTCTCGACTCTTTTGGCACGGCCCCAGTCCCGGCGTTTCGACGAGAAGGCAGTTTTTTGTCTGGTTCCCTTCAAAACAACGCAGGAATACACGTCTGGCATGGGGACTTCTGCCCACAGCCCCAGACCGGAAGTGCGACCGACGCGCCACCACCGCGCCGTGACGTCACAGAGATGAGTTGGTGTATATCTCGGTTTGAGAACGTAATGATCTAAGATTTTGCACAGAGGTGGCCGAAAAACGTCCATAAAGGGTATACATATTTAACAGAAAAAAGTTCCCGAGTAAAAAATGAGAAATGAAACACTTGTAACCCCTTCATACAGTGGCCGTGCGCAAACCAAGGGCGTCGAATCGGCGCAACAGCCCTTGCATGTCGACAGTGCTCCACGTGTCGACAGGTAGGGTCGGCACTGAAGGCACCAAGTGACGTACTTTTTTAGCATCAGCTTCGATGACGAGATCACTGCTCTCGCTGGCTTGTTTTAGAGGTACCAGAGGGCAACATTCACTCGCTAGTTGGGATCTAATTGCAGAGTCAAGACGAATTCCACCCCAAAACGACACCTTTGAATGTTGCAGACAAGAAATGAGACACTGTAACACGCAGTGTGCAAAGCATACGACGACATGTAGTAAAAAAAATCTTTATCGAAAAAAGACGATACAACACATTTATTGCCTTATCATTTCATCTTAAATTTGCATGTTTTATTGGTAGAATAAAACGTCCATGCACTCAAGATTGGCGCAGTAAAAAACGCATCGCTTTTGACTCAGAAACGTCGTCTTGTAAAGCCGAGATCGAGGGAAGCGCCCGTCGTGTGCCCCTGCAGAAAACCTATACTACAGAGAGCTTTTATTTGCTCAATCGGGCTCATGTGATTTATGGGGCACGTTTACAACAAGAGCTGCTAGTAGACGAAGAAATCTTTTGATAGTCTGCAAAAGTCTTCGCCCTTCCGACTGCACTCCTCGTCACCACTCGAAAATGCTGCTCTCGAGTACTTTCGAACAACCTTATGATGCGCCCGCCATTAAAAGACAAACGCTCCCCATGGTTTGAGATGGACTCTTTTTTTAACCTAAGCTCTGGAAAAATTTGTAAACGTACGAGCCGCCATCTTTCAGTTTTTTCGCCGATCATGTAACTTTTGCTAGCAGACGGACGCGGTAGGTAGGTAGGTATATTTTTGATTTCTAACTTTTTAGTTAGGTGAATTTATTCAATGAAATTTATGTACACCCAATACACGTTGTTTGGCCACGCCCGTACAAACTCTTAGCACAATACATTAACAAACCGACTCATGCGTCCCTTTTAAACAGTCATCGATCTCTTTGCTTCACGCTGTATGATCTGTTACAACATAAAACTGTGGCAGAAGCTTCTTAAAGAAAAGAAATCACAGACAAAACGAAAATATGTTTTTGGTACTTACAATTTGTATAATGTTTCACAGTGACAGCTGCAAAACACTATATCACTGACAATTCTAAACAGCAATTACCTTTGTTTCCAAGAACATTCACGTTGCTGCAGAAGCGCCTGTTTTCCGGTGTTGGATGTAATGATGCCAGAAAAATATCGTTATATATCGTTATATATATATATCGTTTTTATCAAGTACGCAGTGATACCGTTTTCGTCCTGTACATTGGGGTTTGAGCGTTTTAAGCGTAACCTACGTTACCCCAGTCTATACATGGCCATTCTAATCTTATCAGATGTTTACAGTGGCCATTCCAGCATGTTCTCACCGGAAAAAAAAAATACAAATTCAATAGCGCGAAATGTAATCTGCAGAATGTACGAGCAGATCCACCTGGCCATTACAGTGGCCCCTGGTATTATGACATTCATGAAAGTTAAGTGTACGCGTATACTTTTCTTCCTCCCATCCAGATTCTCCTGTCTGTTCTTCGCGGCAGCGCACCGTGTACCCCGCCGCGGCGCACGAGATGCTGCAGGTCTCCTGCGACGTGGACGCCCATCCGTCCGCGGTGGGCTTCCACTGGTCGTTCAACGGCAGCCTGCGCAACCACGAGGTGCAGACCTTCGTGTCCGAGGGCACCCGCAGCATCGCCTCTTACGTGCCGCGCGAGAAGGCCGACTACGGCTCGCTCTTTTGCTGGGCCGCCAACAAGATCGGCCGCCAGAAGACGCCCTGCGAGTTCAAGGTCCTGCCTGTCGGTACGTAAATCTTACAATGGTCCCGCGCAGAAAAAAAAAAAAAATCTTACAATGGTCCCGCGCAGGGAAAAAAATCTTACAATGGTCCCGCGCAGGGAAAAAAATCTTACAATGGTCCCGCACAGGAAAAAAAATATACTATCACAATATATTGCAGCCTAAGGGACGTCTTCCAAGGTCTGCGCGTAAAATTCACGCAAATATAAGCTTTGCTGTAAACGCAAAGACAATAAAAAGATCAAAACAAAATTAGAAATGAAAAGTTGCCTCTGTTTTTTGTTGAATGTTTCTTTTATTCATAACTGTTACAGAGATTGCTGTAGGAGATACCATAATGCGTCCGATGTTTTTTTTTAAATATTAGTTTCTATAGACGGTAAGGAACATTACTTTTTTCGTTTTTGCATCACAGAAAATATTTCGGATTGTTAATTTTTTTTAATACTTTAAGGATTACTTTTATTGGTGTTTTAAAGAAGTATTCTTTTCACGGCTAGGCAATGCGAAAAGTGCTGCTAAAAAGAAGTGCGGTCAGTTGCGTGATAACTCTAAAACACACACAACTACGTTACTTTTTTGGATTCTCGAGCACTTGGTATGCGATTTGCAGTGAATTTTGTTATAACCTTAGGCAGCGGTGCACCGAAAAATGTTTCATAAATGAAGAAGTGCTCACGGCTGTAATGCCGTGGGTATAGACGCGAGGGGCCGTGGCCACGCAAGCCTTTTTGAGTGTGCCACCGTGCTGTAACGACGCCGACTTCTTTTGCTGGATTTGAAGCTGCTCGAGTACCGAAGTACTCCTGACTGCTGTAGAAATTAATGTAGAAGAAAGGGAATCACTCAGTGGTTTAGTACCGTATACCATTTGGGCAAGTCACACGACCTCAACAACCAGTACTATTTTAGCTTCTCTTCATTCCTTTCCTTGAAACTATGTGGTAAGAAAGGGTGCCGCAGGGACACGAACCACCGTTAAAATGGCGGTGATGGTGATGATAATGTTTGATTTGGTCAATACAATCGACTTCGTTGTCGCTTTGGGCAGAATCTACATTGCGATAACATTAGTCACCTAGTCATCTGTTCGAAGCAGGCGACGAACTCGGCGCTGTTTCTGAACTCGTGTAATTCACGAAGTAGGACGCACGCACAATAAAGATTGCCTCGGGATCACGTGGCCAAAATGTCCTACTTTTTTAATGTCCGGCGGAAAAGCGCAAATTAAGTGCGCTGTGCTGAAATCTTTTGACTTCCCGCACGCATGCCTGTCACGATAGAGACCTACGTAGGTTTTGTCTAGCCTTCACTAGCACTTCAAAATTTAAATAGGTTAGCGGGTGCCTCAAATATATGGCAAGTCACCCAGGATGGACTTCTACAGCACTTACATGTTGGTTGATGCGAGTTTTCTTGGGAGGTTCCTATGATGGTTCCGCGCCACCGAGAGCCGCCTCAGTCCTAAGTCACTGCAGCTTGATTACTGCCACTTCGCTATGGCCTGCCGATTCCCGCGAGATTCATAAAAACAGCGATCCATCTTAGCTATATAAGCTTATCGATAAAGGCGTGGAAGAGGGGCCAGGAGCAATGCTTTGGTTTGGCTTGGTCGCCAGCCAATGTGGCCGCTGTTCAGCACCACCAGGCTCACCACCATCCACTGCGGGCGCCTTGGCCACCTTCGTTTCTATCGGCAAAAAGAACCACACAGTTTTGTGCTGCGGAGTGCTTTCTTTCTTTGTTTTTGTTACAACATGTATTCTAGTTGGTCGGCTGGCCCCACATACAAGCAGAATGCTGCTTTTGTGGGCCAGCTCTTTATTTTGTATTACTTGATCTGAAAATAAAAATTGAATTGAATTGACTGTTCTCAGCGATGCGGAAAACAGAATCGAGCGACCGTGGTTTAGTAGGCCCCTTATCGGCATGTGTGTGTGTGTGTGTGTGTGTGTGTGTTTGTAAGCGGAGGCGGGGAGTGATCCAAGGAGTGTTTAAATAGAGCTCAGTGCGTCATGGTGAAAGTGACGACTGTCGCTGACAGCATAAGCAAGTGCCTTCGTCATCGTCTTCGTTCGTTGGCAGGGCACCACACAAGAACAAAGATCTGTGGGTTTTCGGTTTTCAGCTCTCTTTCCCTCTGGCTGCGGCTGCAGCCAGGGTGTCAGTCGCTGTCGCTTGTTCTCTGTAACGCCAATTGCTGAGAAATCGCTGGCATGATGGCGTCTGTGTTGTGGAGGCCTCTCATTGGACGGGCATAATTTCACGAGGTGCTTAATATTGATGATGCGATACTTTGTGAATCAGTCGTTTTGTGCTTCCCAACTGCCATCCTCCTGACGCCGTTTTACCGTTTCTTTTCATATGACGAAAACAAAAAAACAGTAAGGGCTACCAATAACTTAAGACTTTATTATATATACAGTTTATTCTGTGTCGAGCGCTGTTGCCACGTGACCTCTGGGTGACTACGTTGGTTATTAACTTGCGCTACAGCGTTGAAACTTACGCAATGATACGCTTCCCAGAAACACATGTTGTTATCTTTCTATTGAGACGCGCTGGAATTATTATTTCAATTAATATTATGCGGTACAGAACCATTCTTTATTATTTGACTCTGCCGCGTCACCCTTAGTCGCAGCCGTATACCATACCGCAATGCACTATAAAGCCATACGCACTTTGCACGCTAGGTGTGATAGAGCTACTCAACAAGATCTACTCTTCTCGCATAATTATGATGTCTCACACTCTAAAAACATTCGGCGGAATATTATCCCGACAGCCTCATGTAATTCTCAAGGCGGAATTCTTATCGCTCGCTCTGATGTTCTTAATCCTGAAGTGACTGGCGTCGCGGGGATTACTGCACTTGACGCCGCTGTTGAGACGCAGCGCCGCCTGGCACGCGGGATCTGGCAAACCGAGGTAATTGGAAGTGGAAGCCTTCTGAGTGAGAAGGAACCTAATGTTGAACATAACAAAAACTTGGCAAGCGATTTCAAGCACCGAAAAAAATAAAAAGAACCTAATCACAGTTTAATGGCATCGTTGCACCGGTGGCTTCTTGTCTGGTGTTTAAAATTCTAATTAAGAATCCGGAAAAATTGCCGAAGAAAGGATTAGCGCTGTTTACAAAATCTCACAGCGTTCGATTCCTCGCTAGCGTAAACGCTGCTCCCTTTTTTCCTGCGAATTTTCTTGTTCTGTGCGATGATCGGGATTTCTGCGCTTCGGTTGTACGAAAACGACGGCTCTCTTAAATAGTCAAGGATCGTCTTTTATATATATATATATATTTCCGGGACGTAATTTTAGTAATGAAGAAAGACGAGGCAATTCACAAGAAGCAAAATCTTTTTCTTAGAAGGAACAAAATAGCGAGGACATTATCTTGGGTAGATGAATAATATAAATACAAGTTGAAGCAGAAAGGATCCACAGGAGCGGCAGAAAGTGGTCCTTTTTAAATAAGGGTTCAGCGCATGCATAAACACCCCTGGAGAAAGTTTAGATAGCGAAAAGAAGTTGCGCCACGTCTCCCGCGCCAGGGAAACAAAACTACGGTTCCCGGGTTAATTCAAGTCCGCAACGCCTATACCAAGGCAAGGTAGAGAGTCATGGTATTGGACCACTCGACCGTACCAGTCCAAACAGAAGATAATTTTCTTTGCTGTTTTGTACGCAACAGTTATCTATGTAATATACAGGGGACTCAATCAAATGACGTCGTTATACGGTGGTAGTACATAGAATAATAGGCATGCATAATATACAAGCTGTCGCCACAAAAAACGTGACCATCTTTTATTGTCTGTCGTCAAAATATGTTACGGACCGCTAAATGCTCAGCCTCCGCCCAAAGTTAGCACTAGCGGACCGAACCAGTTTCGGTGCAAACAGGTGTCTTGTTAAAAAAAAAAAGTTATGAGAATTTTTTATGAGAAAATGGTTGTTGGCAGAGCCATTGATGCACGAAGGTAGATTGCGCCAGTTACCAAAAGCGGGTTCCATTGTGCCCATTGAAAATTTCATAAAATCAAAAAAACTGCAGAAAACAGTCGAATGTAATAATGGTTAGGTTTAAAACTGTGGCACCTGATGGCGACTAATAGAGCCAGCTATCGGCGGAAAATGAACGCTGAGTAATGCGTTGTTCATTTTTGCCGCAAAAAAATAATAGGGGGGGGAGGGGAAGAGAGAGGGAAAGGGGGGAACGTGTTAGTGTTGTACATCGGAAGGTTCTTTCGACTGTGTCGACATTCTAAACATTGCGAAGCCACGATATCAACGGTCCGTTCCCAACCTCCACGGAGCGCCCTATTACGATATAAGGTGCAAGTGCCCACGTGCTTCTTTCCTCTCCAAATTCACGACCTTTGTTGCCCCTGCCCGGTCGTGAACCGCTCCCCAAAAGAGTTTTCCCCAAAATCTGAGACCGCTCCCCAAAAAAGGTTGACGCTAGAGCGAGAGAGCCGCCGGCGGCAACAACTTTGTGTTGGAGGAAAGGGAAAACCGCCTACGCGCAAAAAGAAAAAAAAAAAAAAAGGGAAAAGGTGGGGGCATATCCCGGACGGTTGTCTCATAAATATTCACTCCGCTTCCACTGGCGCGTTCCTTGGTCGGCGTTTTATAAGCGCGGTGCCCCCGCAGCACGCGGCCACGTCGACGTCCCTGAGGCGGGCGAGGCCAGGCTTCCTGGGCAGCTGGTTCGCAATAAAGTGCCGAGTTTGCGTTAATTGGGCAGTCTCGTTAGTGGGCCCCTTTCTGCCTCCCTCGAGCCTCCGGGCGAGAAAGAAATTTTGACGGGAAGCTCGGGTGAGGGGAAAGCCCTGGAAGAGGGGGAAGAAAAAGAGAAGCACGACACGGTGTTTTATTTTTTCTTTCCATGATCGGGTCTAAGAGGAGGCCCAGGTGAGGAAAAGAAGGAAGAGAAAGGAGCTACCGAGAGCGTTTTTGAAGCGAAATGAAAGAAGAAAGAAGAGTGGAGGAAGAGATGAAACAGCAGATGATTGTAGAACCAAGAACTAGAAGGAAGTCTCTACGAAGACTAAAATAAAATAAAGAGAAAATAGTAAAAAAGAGTAAAAAGCTGGAAGTGATAACCTCCCTCGTGGCGTTAATGTGCCAAATGGTGAGCTCTTTGCGGTTCATTTAACCTCAACCTTTCTGGGATCAAATGAAGAATAATAAAGATCAGTATAGTATATTGAGTTCTAAAAAGCATTCGAAGCCATTCCCAAATGACAAGTGTTTTTCAACGCTAGACATGGTTTCTCTTTTTCTGGGACCAGAATTAAGAAAGTAAGAAACCTGCAGTTATATTTCTGTTTTAGCTCCGCGTAACTTGGGGGCTGCGAGTAACACTAGAAAAGAGGCAAAGTCCGTTAAGTAAGCAGAAAACTAAGCTAGCTGAGAGTTGTACATGTTGATAAAAAAAGAAGGACAAAACCAGAAGATACACGACAAGCAAGCTCTAAAAGAAAATTATGCCCAATTTGTCGCAGAGTGAACGCGAAGGCAAACGAAATAGCAGGCGATATGTATTGTAAGAAACACGCCAATCCGATGGTTACAGGTGCTATGGGAGTAGCGTATTAGATACCACACTCTTTTGAGGCCGCACATACGTTGACCGGAAGCGACGCTGCCTGAACAACAAGCTCCGATAAGTATTCCAAAGGAGCGACTGCGGGAGGACACCGGCCGATTCACTCTATAGAGTGCCTGTGCGAACTGTCATTTATTTCCCCCACTATCTGAGTACGACACATGGACAAGGTGACATGCGAAGGGCTTGAGGCATTTCACATTCTTAGAGGGGGAAGAAAACTGTATAAGTGTGGCGTCAGTGGCGTTGTGTAGAAACGAGCTGCAGTTCCTGAAAATTACAATAAAGTCCAGCGCGTGCCCTAGTAAGCAGCTATTACGGGTGGAAGTGGCACGTTTGAAAGAGTTCGTTGCGTGTATTATTTATTCTTTTTTAAAGCAAAAAAAAAAAACGAATAATTGCGAGTAGGCGCTAATGAAAGCATAATGCCATTAGAGAATTGATTCCTTGCCTCATTACAGTCGACCCGCGACTAAAGTCTCTGGAGCCTAAGAAAAAAGCGCCTTTCCCATTTCATGCGTGTTTGCCTGACAAAAGCAAATACGAACGTAAAAGCGACTTAACCTCGCAAGGTGATTGACTGACCGATCTTAATTGCCATGGCAATCGCCATTTTGGTCCCTTCAAATCTTCGAAGCTTCCAAAGGGTCGTTATGGAGAATCGCTATGGCGCACAGTGCTGAACGCGTTCCTCGCAAATATAAGCGTCTTTGCCACTGCGTGTAGAATATACTTATAAATCGTGCTTATCTCCGTAGATCTCTCAAAAGAGTACTGTTTTTCTGGAGTATTTCAAGACAGAGAAATTATTTGCTAATGCCACTAGAAACCCACGCCGCGTGTGCTGGCGGTTCAAAAATGCGCGCTTCTTCTGCTGGTCTGTAAATGAAAAAAATATGGTTGTTAAAAAAAATATAAAGTAGCCTGTCAATAGAAATAGAAATCGGCTTGGAACTTTGGGAAGATGTCATTGCATGAATCAAAATGGCGACCGTCCGGGGTGCTTTGCTCTACACTCCCAGGACCCACTACCTTTAGCCGCGAGGTGAAATTTATATTTCAACAATGTGAGTGGGCTCTACGGGCCAAGGAATAGCATAATTGTCGACGGTTTTGAATCAAAACTAGCCCACTTAATAGTGCCCCTGACGTCGATCCCTCCCCTCTGCACTTACGTCGCACTGCTGACGCCACTGGGGGACAAGATGGTTGCGGAGCCAGCGCAGAGTGATCGACGGCATGGGAGCGCTCCGCCGACCCCGTCTCGGTTCGAAGCAGTCCACGAGGTTGACATTTGTCGGTTGAAAATGCCCACTATAACTATTTTAATCAGGATTCGTTGATTCCTGATAAATGTGTTTACTTCGGCTATATACACATGAGGTGAAAGGAGGGGTTTAGTCAGTTATTAACCCGCCGGATACTCGGCACGAGGAGAAAAACCAAGCACTGGATTCGCTTGGTCGTCTTCATATCTGGGTACACAATACACACTTAGGCCCAGGATAAAAACAAAACGCTTAATTGCAAATTTCCTTGATTAAGAATTGGTCTCATTAAAGCAACAAGCATCTCAGTGTTTCTCTAAGAAGTGCGAGTTTCCTTATTAAGAAATGACTCATTAATGCAACAAGCATCTGAGTGTTGCTCTAAAAAGTGCCTTGTTTGGAGCACTGCTGGCGAAGGGGATATTCTACTCTGCGCGCCGGCGGCCATGGCTCCAACTGTAATGCTGGTAATTCTTAAGAGGAATTAGGTTTCACCTCATAAAGCCTCAAATATAAAAAAAAAACAAAACAACATCGTTCGGCAATTCAATCATGAAGAGCAGAGATTTTCTACTAATGATACATAACCCGTACCAGTAAGAGCTCGACGGTTGTAAAAAGAGACGCCTTATTCGAGTAACAAACGATACAAAAGTACGCAAAATGCATAAAAACACCTTTCGGTTATGAAGATATTTTGTTTTGAACATAAAATATGAAGTGTAAATGTTTCACTTTCGTAACAGATTCTACTCGAAAGCTACCGAAACTAGGAGCGGAGACAACCAGAAACTATTTTTTTCTTCAATTACGGTGCCTTTATGTGTTGAGAGAGGACTTTTTTAGGTAGCAGCTGACGGTTTCATCGTCTTGTTCTTTCTCTGCTTGAAATGGTGTACTCCTAACCTCCATCAGAAATCACACGGAGGAAGGCGATGGTACGAACGATAATGAACTGGGAATAAAGGTTTATTCGACGAACTAATGTCACTAACAAAGAAACACGAAACGTCGAGAAAGCCGGACCGAACGTCGATGGCGGCAGCAGCGAGCAACGCTGCGTCGACGTGACAGCTGGCTAGTGCGTGAGTGAATGACTGCAAAATGGCGCTCAGTTCCTTATCCACTACACTCGGTTTATCGAATATCCGACCTATAAAGTTCGTGTGTGAGCTAAGTCGAGGCTAACTAGGCAAGGACATTCTGGCCCTTCTTATATTTTACTGTCCAAGTAAAAATAAAGACGAATCTCCTAGATGTACGGAGAAGCGTATTTTCTCGGTTATGCTCTCGGAAATAAGTTGCCGGTTGAAAATCAATTTTTCTTGCAGTGTTGTACGTCACTTCAGAAGGGTACACCGGTCACTGTGGTACGCCTACTAATCTCGGTCCTTCGACGCTATACATCACTTAGAATTTGTTACGAGATAGCATACTCCTAGATTTTCATTGCTGGTAGAAACATATAGAAATTATAAGCTACAAAAGTCAGGAACTATACACATCGTACACTGCGCGACATGAGGCGCTCTGTCAAATCTTCAATCTCGTGAACCACGCGCTTTATATCCGACGTGAGAGTTCAAACTATACCCAAGGCCCCTCGTTCCATATGTGTCTCGTAAGTATTTCTGGCATAGTTTCCTAACACTGGGTGGGGATCCTGGCGGTATCATAATCTCTTTGACTCTCTCGTTCACAGATGAATGCAACATATATTTTTATCCCACACAGAGGGTTAGGAGCTCTTCTGGACCTCTCATTTGGATTTAGAAAACTTTTGTTTTTCTATACTCTTTAATATAATATCAATGCGCATTAAAGTTTCAATAATAAAATAATAGTTAGGTGTATAAAAGCATTGTTTCAAGGAGAAATTATACGTGGAAAGTCAAAACCACAAAATCAGTAACAGATAGCTATATTAAGGCACGTACAGTGCCCTATGGCCGCTCTAAAGAACATCCAATGTGAAAAGCCCAACCCAGATTTCAACTGTCTATTCACTGGAATCTGCCTCCAGAAACCGATTATAAACTTCAATCACTGAGCGAGGCACATTTGAATGGATGCTTCTTTCGTGCAGCAACTAGCAGAACACTGCAAGGCATGGCTGTGCATTGAACAATTAAACTCCTAAATATCTCAAACGCTAAGCACCCTTGTACGCAGACCCACTGACAATACGTTTATGAGAATTATGTCACCTATTTTTGTTTTTCTGATGCCTGGTTTACGCGTGGCAATGTTGCACATTGTTCTACCTAAAGGCTCTCTCACATACAATTCATCTGCACAAATAAATAAATGTGACAAAACGCAGGCCATTTGTGATTCACTCGCAACCCCAGAGCGCAAGGATAATATCCCATTGTCAGCCACAAACCAGTCGGTCTTGAGCGCCTGGATGAACTTGTGGTAGATACATTCAGGTTTCCTAAGACACCTGAATCAACCTTCCTAATCGAACTGCCAGAGTCGTGAATATTATTTCTGAAACAATCTAAGATTCTCGTTCAGGTTAATATTTTAACATTCTTGACACCAAGCGATTTCGTCAGCTGCGCAGTAAACTAAACGACCCCAAGCTGCGGGAGTTATGAGTCAATTAAGTGTATCTTGTCGCCGACAAATCCGGCCGTGAGAACAAATCTTAAAGGGGCGGTGCAACGATATTCAATTGGAATGTTTTCACTTTACACTAGCTTACTGGCACTAGTGGGACTCGAGGGTACTCGCACGCAACGCCATTGACCAAGAAACTCCTTCGTTTCGCTGTAATTTCGAGGACAAAACCGAGTGTTTTCATTCAATCTCTCCTTCGCAAAACCTGATGACGTAGCTGGGCGGTTGGAGTACCGCCCTGTGTCGATATTTGAATGCGGCTCATAGATTGGACCCGACCAAGGCGTGGACACTCGATCTGGGTTCGTGATAAAGGATAGCTCGAAACGCATTCGAGTAGTGTCCTGTGTCCAATCGCTGCAATCACGACAACAGCCGAACCATAACAATGTCTGGAATTCAGCGCGTGTCCTGTGCCTTGCCAACCCCAGCGCATGGCTATGATCAACATTGGCGGCTTATAATCGGCTCCAGATCACGTGGCCGCTTGTTCTGGCTGCGAGTTGAGGAGGTGAACTCTGCTCGTTTTTCTTTCCTTTTTTTCTGCGACTTCGACTGCGTGTGGTGAAAAACGAACGGGTATTTTACAGGTCATTAACGTCAGGGATCCGTTCTAAGCGGTATTTGCGCAAAATACAAAAATCGTTGCATCGCCCCTTTCAGACTGAAACACATAATCTAATATGTCATCGAAATATCCAAAAGAGTTTTCAATGTAATTAAAAAAAAACATATATGGCAATGGTATCTACTGCGGATAAATATCAAATAGGACTTTCTAAAAAGCATTATTTTGATTTCTGTACAATAAATACCCACTCACATTTTTTTTAATGGAGGTAAAGTATGTTTGCATTTTTAGATTGCGAGAAAAATATGACTGGTTTCTTTTCACATGCGTTGCCGCGTTTTATGTATATTTTTTATACCTGGGTAGTAATTCAGTTGCAGTAATTGAATTAGTATAGTTTAATTACGCCTAAGTAATTTGTCCTTAAAATTGTTTTCTTCTCTACAAAAGTAATTTAAGTTGTAACTTGAAAAATACCTAATTGATTGTGAAATTTAATTATAGCTACAAATACTTCTTATGACCTTGTCAACTTCAAAATTAATTTCCTATGACAACAATATGCGATCGTGGATTGAGTCTCTGCCTCATGGATCTTTTTCTAAATAGTGGTGCTTTCAAAGCGCCGAGAGTGCGTCAGGGCGCCCGCGGTGGATGCACATCTTAAGAACTGCCGAAGCGACAGCAAAGAAGGACACAGGGGATGCCCCGCACAAAGCGAAAGTGCCTTACATTGTTAGAGGCAGGGAAAATTTCAAAATGATGAAATTTGAATGTGTTCTTTTATTATCTGATTGAAAATCATATCGGCAATTTCCAAAATACTTGAGAATTAAGATTATAATAGATTCCTTCAGTGCATACTAACGCAATTAATCCCGTATGCTGCACCGCCGTAATACGAGTCAACGCGACCTTTGTGTAGTTGCGAAATAAAGCAACTGACATAAGTCATACTCAGGTCATTATTGAAATGAGTGAAACAATGGCACACAATGGAATCAATGCAAAACGCCCATAGTCTACTGCATCATAAACAAACAGATGATGAACTGAGAAATCAATTTTGGTGCGGAAGAATGGCACCATACCAACACCGTCGAAGTCGGAGGTTTTCAAAGTCAAGTAAGTGCGAAGTAGTTGCTTTACTTTCTGAAAGTAATAAATAATTGTCTTTAAAAATTTCATTGCACTAGTAACTATAATTATAATTTAACTACTTCTAGAAGGCATTACTTCTAAGTGTAATAAATCAAAATCCTGAACTAGTTAACCCGAATAAATTTGCGTTCAGAAGCTTTAACAACTTAAAATGCAACCGTCCTATGGTGACTCTCGGAACCCAAGCCCCAAACAGTGAAGTTGCGCGAAAATGAATAGAGGTAAAGCACGAAGTTCTTTACGTCCAACTGATAAAGCTAAACCAGAAAATGCACATCATCTAATCGTTTGGCCTTACATATGAATCGACCGCTTCATCAATATCGGCTCCTGAAGCGGTCTGCGAGAATGCACCGTCCTAGGCTTTTTTACACGCGTGTTTAATAACTCTTTTGAATTTTTCTCTTCGCTCCATTATCACTATTCATCTTTTGCAGAATACTACAAATGGCTTTTTTTTTTCATATAGTCGCTTTTAGCACGCCTCGGAGTTAAGGTTTCGTTTCATGAAAGCATGAACGGGTAAAAGAGAAGGGGACGTTTCACCGATAAAGCCTGCGGAACCCAGACGGGTCTGCGGTTTTTCGACGCGGAGGAGGAGGGGTTGCGGTACCGGGATCATCAATTATCCCCGACGAAACTTCCGCTTGCTGAAAATTATCAGCACCGCAGGTTTTTCCTGGAATTGAACGCTTGCGTAATGGGAGGCGACGCCTTTCACGTGCTTCCTTTTTCTGTTGTTAGTGTTGCTTTTTATGCGTGTTTTTTTATGGAAGAGTTCATCTGTATTAGCGGTATGATAACGTTTGAAATAGTGAAGCGCGCTGTCGATGTCGATCCGATCACTCAGTTTGAAGCACCTGTCGCATCAAGAAGTCAGCGTGAGGCGATTTGTGTGTGAATTACCACGAACGCACACAAACACACAAATTGCGGAGATCAATACCCCGATAATAAAGTAAACCGCATACCTTGAAAGAAATATTACCTTGTTTTGTGTTTTAAGTTAAGGTTGCGCATCGAGTTTGGAGGATCGGTCGACGAGGTTGCCATTTGTATTTAAGCATTGATCAATCCCGCCGCAGTACTTTGTTTGCGCATATAGAGTTTATTTCGTCAAGCCTTTGTATGGGTTTAGTCAATTTCATTTCACTTCAGAGTCCTTGAAGCACGGTCGCAATCCATACGAAGGTGAACGCGTGACAGACGACGGCTCTGTAATGGCAGCGTCATGTAACATCGGCTGCGGCGGATTTCGCGCATTACCTCTCGCACCTTGTGTTTCCTCGAAACACATACGCCGCAACTGCCGTAGTTTCATGGCGTTGCCAGGCGGCGATCATGAGCTCGCCTTCATGTGCATCGCTACTGCACGGGTTACACTGATTATACAAACTATGGTTAAAAAGAGAGAAGACAGAAGCGCTTGTCTCTTCTCTCATTCCTCTTCTCTGTTCCTTTCTATTTGGGCGCAATTTTAACCATGTTCAATCATTACCAACTCGCCCAACTAACAATTTTACTATAAGAAATATACAGTAACCTGACGTTGACTCTGTTCAAAGCGGAAGCACGCGCTCGCACGTATTCATGGAGCTTAATCACAAGTGTAACCGGTCTCGATTATTGTAAAAAAATGTTTAATTTTGGGGTATAATTAATCGCTGCTAGGTTAATTGCATATCGCTTCAAAACCTACAACCACTTTCTTTTGATTATCTTACTTTTCCACAGGGGAATAAGGGAGTATGATCACTGAGCACCCTTCGCACGTGGTGCGAAGGTGCTGCTACCGACTGAAGAGGTTTGATCAGTCTCCTGCTAAACTTTATGAGAGAGATGGCGCTGTACTGTTTGAAATTCATAGAACATATTTCATATCATGCACGTAAAAAAATTACAACCGAGTGTATTCTAACTTAACCTAACCAGTCTAACCTTGCCAAACCAAACTTAACCTACACACTAGAAAAGAGGTTATATTCCGACACCCCTTGTCAGATATAATACACCACAAAACTTCAGTTGAACGTACAGCGCACTGACTTTGAACCGACGGTACCAACTTTCAGGAGTGGCTTGACAACCGAGTTTGACTTAAAATAGCTAATTTAAGTGTGACTGACTACAAAAAAAAGTGATCGGAGTTGTCTTGACCCTACTGGAAATCCTCTGTTTTTTCTATAGCTTTTGATACGTACTTTAGTCGTCTAATATGTTATATCGCACCGGTCCTCAAACCTTTCCTAAAACTTAGGGCCGTCAGTTTTTCGTCGAACTGAAGTTTTGGGGTGCCTTGTATAGAACAAGAAGTGTGAAGTCTACATACTTTTATTAGAGTGTAGCTTAGCCTAACCAAACCCCACCTTTTCAGCGGATACATAGCTGGCCTCGTTTTACGCTGTTTAAATATGAACCACCGATTTGACGAATTGTCATTCGCTTCTCCACCTTATCCATACTCAGGTGATAGTTAAATTAGAATAATTGAAATACGTAATGGAAATTACTTTTTAGGTACTTTATTTTTGTACTTAAGTACTTTTCTCTGCCAGCTCAATTCTAACTATGATTTAATCAGTTTTGAACATCAGATTTCGAGCCATTTTACATTACAATTACTACCACGTTCTTGAAGTTTGGATCACTCTGTATTTCGCTATATCTGTGGTATTCCAGTGCCTTCCGGTGGTCACGCAAGGGGTGGAAAGCTTTTTCCGGTTTGAGTAATTTTTGAATTCGCTTGAAGGGAAATATTTGGGGAACTTTCGTGGGCTCTGCTATGCGATCGATCTTTTGCCATGACAGGCGTGCCCGCCTGCTGCGAGGATATTTTTGTTATTTGCTGTTCACTGCCCATCTTTCTTATTTTTTTTTGTAGATTCCCCACAAGTAAAACACCCAGTCAAAATTGGCCCCTCGCTGACCGGCACAAAGATTTGAAGTCCAGCAACCCCATTCAATGTCCTACCGCACTTCAGCCTACATTTTGCGGTGATACCGTGGCCTACAGATAAGGCTATGGCAATGTGATCTTGACGCATATCATGCCACTTTATTTTTATCATAGCACTCTGTCGCTTTTTTCTGCAAGTATGTACGGCCTCCGGCTTCTCCAACTGGAGAAGGGATTATATTAGCCCATAGTGACCATCCAACAAACACGCGTGAGTTCGTAGCGAAATGTGATATCCACCAATTGCGAAAATTTTGGCACATCAAAAGATAAATAGAATAAATTGTATTTGTGTTGTCCGTCCGTTTTTTCTCCGCTTCTAAGTTACCGCGTTACTATTTCTTTAGCCTGATAACCAGCTCCAGTTTTACATTCCCGTATTTTTGATTGCACAGACCACATATATTCTTCAATCATAATTATTAGTAAGGTGATTGTATTTTTTCACCGTAATTTTTTTGTTGAAATTTGTGTACATTTGTGAGCAGGTAATTCATGTAGCAGTCTACGAAATTCCAACCGAGGACACCACGAACCAACAACAAGAAACGAAAAACATCTACCAATTCCGAGCAGAGGAGTTAGGATAGGAAACCTTCGACGCTAAACCGAAATCTGTCTTACAAGGCACGGCATATTCTCCGTAATTGTATTGCGGCGCTGGTACTCTCAAGGCCGGGATTCTAAAACTTCGTCTAGCGATCGGTACAGAGTGCTCCTTCCAAAAGTACTTAATTTTTTTTTTTTTTTTTTAGCGGGATAGCATTTTTGTTTGAATTTCAATTTGCTTTTTGCGCATGCTTTTTCTCAACGCGTCCAAAATAATGACGCTGCATCGCTCAACTTATTTTATGTCTCCTCGTGAAAACCACGTGTTCCGCCCGGATCCGCCTTCTCGTTGTATGAACCCGCGTATCGCGGCAGCTCTGAAGTTCGGATAACGATCTCGGGGGGATCGAGGCAGCTCCGCTGACGTTACTGAAAGCAACGCGCTTAAGCGTATCAGTCAATAAAGACCTCTTCTACAGGTTTATTTTGTATTTCTGCACACGTTTCCTCCACGGGGATGTCTAGGCAGGTATCGGATCGACGAGGCGGTAGCCACGAAAGCAGCAAGATACGAAGTAGGTTTGACAAGGCGCAGTCTTCGGGTAACGAAGGAAGACAGAACCTACGGGAAGCCAATGTTGGGCATACATTAAACACGAGTTCAGAGTCAGCTCTCGGCTGAGGCCCAATTGGTGAGAAAGCGAGTTCTAGAGCAGAATGCAAATGCAATCCTCGTGTAACTAAGCTGCGTCCCTCGTTGGCCTCGTCAAAGGCGCAATCCCAAACACGCCTCAGACAGCGTCTAAGACGTGCTTGTGTGACCATAGCCTCCTATATACTGATAGAGCCTGGCAGATTGCCACGAGATATGGCCGCCAAAACGGAAAAGGTGGAGCGGCAGACAACGGATGAGAGGAGAGCCACGTGACTGGCGCCCCGTTGCGGCCAGACGCCGAAACACACTTGTCCCGAGCGAACAAGTGTGTTTCGTGTCCTTGCCGCTGCAAAAGTTGTGCACTGACGTCCAGGTTTCCCGAGAAAAAGCTTTTTGATGCCCTGTGCTACCAGACTCTCGCGCACCAAATTTGCGACCGGGCACTGTATGGCTCCATCGTCGAACTGCCAGGCTTTGCGAATACAGAGGAGGCTATGGTATGACGGTCACTTTGGCCACCGAAAAAGTTATTGTGGACGTGTTCGAAATTGTTCAAAAAGGAAGTGGCGTTGAAGTACGGTTTATAAAATTTAGTGTTTACCGAGTGCTCGTTAAAAAGTTGTTTAAGCGTGACGTATGCGTTTATGAAAACGAAGTAGGAAGCAGCCTGTGCCGAGAACCCGATAAATTTTGCCTATTCGTCTATTCGTAAGGCAACATAGGGAAGAGCCAAGTAGGAACATATTTTTACATACTTACACGGGTTATGGAACTTGTCCCGAAAAGGTAGCTACTATATTCCGAAGCTATTTTAGCGATTAATATTCATCGGGCTTTCTCCAGAACGCGAATTCTGTAGGTAGCAATGTTTCTAATCACACTTTCTCATTTCGACTAAGTTAATATTGATGAAATCTTAGAGGCAATGAAAAAATTAAAACCAAAGCGATTTTTTGGAGCATATTTAATACCTAGTTTTATTGTTAAGAGCAATGCTGATATCGTTGCCCCTTTACTAAAACATGCATTCAATATTTCAATTAAAAAAAAGTGTTTTTCCAAGTCTATTGAAAAAGTATGTTGTACCAGTACACAAAGCTGGTGACGTGTCTAAGGCAGGGAACTACCGCCATGTATCGTTACTAAGTACTTTCTCAAAAGTTTTTGAAATATTGATCTACACCCGTGTTTAGTTTCACTTCTTTTGGAAACCGAGCGCCGTTCAACATGCAACTATTTGTAAGAGGTCGCTCGGTTGAGGTTCAGCAGTGAACCTTTGATTACTACTCAATGTATGCACTGTGCAGTTCGTTGTTGCGCGAGGGCAAGTCGATATTGTTTGTTTAGATTTATCTAAGGCTTTTCATAAGATAAACCACAAATTGCTTCTAAATAAACTTGCCTTATATGGTGTGTCGTCACTACTTTTATTGTGGTTCAGTAGTTATCGGAATGACCGTCAGAGAAACGTACGTGTCTTGAAGAGCTTATCAGACATTTTTGTACCAACCTCGGGTGTGCTTCAATGGTCAAACCTGGGGCCGCTTCTTTTTCTTGTATTTATTAGTGATATTGAATATTGTGTAAGAAATCCTCAGTTGCTCTTATTTCCAGACGGTATCAAGCTTTATATAAGAGTTCAGTCGACGAATAATTGTGTTATTTCGCGAGGGACGTTGCCCGCACCTCAGGGTTTTGTTTTGATAACTTATTACTGGTCATTCCAGATAAAACAAAGAATTCTAACGATCTGTAGAAAATGTGAAGTAATTTCTATCTATCCAACGAGGTCAAACGAATCGTGACTTAGGTGTTTATTTTTACAGCTACCTTAATTTTTCATACCACGTTACCCAAATCGTTTCCTTTTCTTCTCGAATGCTAGGAATCATATCACGCCTGACGCGTGATGCTTTTTAATCCTCTGTGTCCTTCGCTTGTTTCGTTCTTTGGTTTGTGTTA
Source organism: Ixodes scapularis (assembly GCF_016920785.2). Lineage (NCBI taxonomy): Eukaryota > Metazoa > Arthropoda > Arachnida > Ixodida > Ixodidae > Ixodes > Ixodes scapularis. The sequence goes on from NW_024609867.1 coordinate 8,677,220, forward strand.
CGCTCAAGTTTTTTAGTGCTGTTTGAAATTCGCTGACGGTGACTGATGCAGCAAGAATCGAAAACGTTTAGAGACGATTTTTTTGCATTGTGTATGAGATATTTTCAGAGATGCTTGTTTAACTATTAATACAATCTTAATGAGCTTTTCTTACGCGCCTTGTCGAAAAGAAGGGCTACTGGTGACCTTCTATTCTTAGATAAAGCGATTCATGGAGGTGTAGATATTAATTTGTCGTCATCATTACAATTTCATGTGCCCGCTCGTTTTTCTAGATGTTCACGCATTTTTTACTCATCTATTGAAGCAAAATTCTCACCATTAATAAGAATGCGGAACTGTTTGCATCACCTGTCTCGTCATGTTGACGTATTTTCATAGTTATCTGTTTTTAAAAGGGAGCTTGAGTTGCAAGTTTTTGGCTCTTAGTCTGCATGGCATTCTCGTCGAATGTGATTATTAACCTGGACTGTGTGTTTCATTTAGATTTATGTGCCACCATATTCTGACGGGCTGGTTTTTTGGGGCATCAAAGATATAAAACATTATTCCGTATCATTATCATCATCATCATCACCATCGTCACCGTCATCATCATCATAATAATCACCACAGTTATGTTCGAAGCAAACTTGCTTCCAACATGGTTAAGACCAGTCCGCACATAATTTTGTCATCGTCGACATCATATATGGCTCATGTATGAGCCATATATTAAGCTTAAGCTGATGTCGAAAATTCTGTTCTACGTCTTCGCTATCTAGGAGGTACGTGAATAGGCGGAACACTTCTCCAACTTGGCCGAGCATCGAGTACTAGGTCACCGATGCATTGCGGCTGATTCGGGGCTGCGATCGTCTCAACCCGCGTCTCCTCTCGGACCTCTCCCCGCAGGTCCTCCCAGAGCGCCGTACAACTGCACGCTAAGCAACCAGACGGAGGAGGCCTTCCTGGCCGAGTGTCGCGAAGACCACAGCGGCGGCCTGCGCCAGCGGTACAACCTGGAGGTGCACGACATCTCGTGCCACCGGCTGCTGGCCAACCTGACGGCGGACCGGCCGGCCTTCTGGGTACAGGGTGTGCCGGCGGGCCTCAACTACGTACTCGTGCTGTACGCTGCCAACGAGATGGGCCGCTCCCAGCCCGTGCTCCTCAGGGCCGAGGCCGCGGACCGCTACTGGGACGGCGCCCGACACGGTACACCTCCATTCCGTGCTTACATCACGCTGATACGCAGTCGCGCCTCTCGATGGAATACGACTCATAGAGTTCATATACTAATCTAAACTCCAATTAACATGGAGTCACGCCACAGACGACGCAACCATTCGATGAAGCCAATGGAGCGACGCCGAATGTGCCCAGTCTATGCGCTGGCCATCTTCGCCCCTTTGCCATCCCAAACTAAGCCAATGACGCGAACTGAGTTCGCCGTGATATTGAGGTTCTTTCTGCTATACTTTGTTTGAGCTTAGGTCCGAGCGCGACCTATGTTATGAGCCGAAGGGGCATTCATACAGTGCAAAAAACGCAGCGTCATGGCCTGCTCTCTGCACTTTATAGAACATTCCGGCAGAGGAGCACGCACAGAGAAACGGCGAATACCGGCTGGTCCTACCAACTGCAGAAAGCACGCCATGGACGTTGTGCCTCTTTCGCTGCTTGATTGGCCCTTCGGCTCATAACATAGGCCGTGCTAGGACCTAAGCCGAAACGAAGTACAGTGTTTGATTTAGCTGGGGACAGCAAACGCATGAAGACGTCGAGTGCCACGAGGATGGGTGCTACGTGATTGGCTCCATGAGATCGCAGCGTGGGTTCCGACCGGACTTAGCGCGAAACGGAGTTAACAACAAAAGGTCCACCAATTTCCCATGTCGTTCTGCCGTTTCGCCATGGCGAGGCAAGGCGGAAATCGATAAATTTGTCGGGAAACGTTCATGTTAAACTTGACGGAAAGATTTTCCGCTGGATTTCAAGGTAAAATATTCCGTTATGTTGGGCGAGAAACATTTCCGCTAAACTTTGGCAGGAACATTTTCACGCCACATTTATCCGGTTAATCCCATAATGCAATGCCCGCAGCCAGGAGTGATGTCACATGTTACACACGTGGCTGCGCGCGTGGCGTTATGGGATTTTCCGATTCCACCGACTCCGACACCGGATTTTTTTGCAACTCAAGCTCCTAAACGCTATCGCGTTAAAAATGACAGCAACATTTAACTTCAAAGTTCTATGACGCATGAAATGCAGTGTTTAGAAAGCCATCATTTTAATTTTTTTAGCGGACTATACTGTCTTGTATTATATAGGTCACGTCACGTCGTCTAACGAGCCTCAATTTTCCCTCTAAATTTAGAGGGGGAACTACATTATAGTTTACGTGACGCCAAGTTGCGTGGCGGCGATTTCTCCACCAAATTTGTTGGGGAAACGGGGTCACGTGACATCAAGTCACGCGAAATCAATTTTCAAGCCAGATTTATCGGGAAAACTGAATTGGTGTAAGCTCATGTGACGTCAATTTTTTCCGCTAAATTTAGCGAGAAACCGAATTTGTCTCTAGGTTCCTTGACGTCAGTTCACGTGACATCAAATTTAACGCTATATTTTGCTGGGAAACTGGATTGGTGTATAGGTCACGTGACGTCGGGACATGTGGCATGAAATTTCCCGCCAAATCTAGCGGAGAAAGAGAATACGTGTATAGATTGTGTGCGGTCAATTGTTTTGCTAAATTTAACGGGGAAACTGAATTACTTCGTAGTTACCGTGACGCCAATCACGAGACATCAAATTTTACTCTAAACTAAGCGGGAAAACTGGATTCGCGCTTAGATCAGGTGACATCAATTTATCTAATAAATTAATTGGGAAATACATGGACGAACAGTCTGACAGCTAGCGGGACCAAATTAATTTCAACAATTGTCCGGCGTATAGAAAAGCCAGCTAAGATTTACGGTGCTTAGTGTAAAGGCATTTGATTAAAATTACCTTCATTCTGCAGTTAGTATGGAAATCCAGAGGTTCCAAATCACGAAATGCCCGTTTTGACCCAACCCCTCGAACTCAGTTTTGTCCGTCTTTTCGGACGTGCATTATCGCCGAATGTAGCGGGAAAATTGATAAAAATATAGGTTTTTCATTCGCTCAAACAACTGTGTAATATCTTCTAATCAAATTTAAACGGTCGCTTCTTGAAAACCTCATTTTATGCACTTTAGGACTTCAAACATAAAGGTGGCTGTCGTTTTCTTTTTTTTTTCTAGTTGCTTGAAGCTGGCATTGACATGTATGTTTTAAAAATTAAATTGCGCTGAAAAGTAAAAAAAAAAAAAAATTTGACTAAAAAAATTAATCTGGTTGGTTAAGTAGCATTGCACGGAACAGACTATACCGCCACATTGTGTTTTTCCTTGAACGTATTAATTGGACTATATGTTGAGCGTGAGCACCCATCTGTTTTGTCGCACACTGCAACATAGGAATGACCATTTCTCTGTTTTCGCTGCAGGAACAAAGTAGTTTTTTGCAGAATTTCGCCATCTGAAGGACTGGCTTGCAATCCCCCATGGAGCGTTCATTGCGCTGATTATGATGAGTTTTGTTACCAACCTCTCTTTCGTTCTTTAATGCGTATGCTCATTATGACCCCTTATCTGAGGGAGACTACCAACGACTATTTTTGTTGACAAAGGATATACCAATAGGAAGCAAACACTTATATTGTTTTTAATTTGTAATTGTTTTTGTACCTCAGGTGCTGAATGGGGCGGGTGTGAGCAGGGCAACTCCTTGGTGGTCATTCTGGTGGCTGTCACACTCTCCACCGTCTTCCTTCTCCTTCTGCTCGTAGTCGTGGCTCGGTGTCGCAGCAAGAAGAGGTTAAAGGCAAACTCAGGTAAGACATCTACCCGCTTTCCCCACAAAAGTCCCGAATGTTTTTGCGCTTGTTTATCACGTAGTAATTTTATTACCACATTAGACAGCAAGTTTTGATTCGTACAATAAAAGCGAATCGGCTCACTGCATTTGGATATCCGCCCTAAACGCAATCTCATAAGTAACCGCATCAGTTTTATTCTCATTTCCTTTGTAACGTTCGTGATGGTGGAGGTGCTACGCTGGCCGTATAGGCATTTAATTGTGCATGGGTGTGTATTTTTTTCTAACACTCCAGATACCGTGTGCAGCGTAGGAAGCCAAGGCCATGAGCTTATTGGTCACTTAGTATCCTAGTAACGCGAATCAACCGATCAGCGTATTTTCTTTCTTTCTTTGTCTCACTGCCGTGTTTGAGAGTAGTACTCTTAACATCCTAGAAATCTCCTTTCCCTTTCCTCTGCTTGCATTATTTATGTTCTTTTAGTAACTTTTTTAATGCTTATTTGGGATATAGCCAGGGTAATAAAAATCTAAAATTGCACTTTAAGTCAACCCGAAGTTTTTAGGATGCCAAGACATATTCTTTCCCTGGTCTTTGTTGCACATGTCGGATGCATTTTCATAGATTAATCTTCTTTTAAAATGTTTTATAGTATCGCAAGTATTTCTTCACGTGTTCTTGATGCTTTGGCTGGAAATATCTGTCTCTGCTAGGGGAGTAGATAACATTACCGAGGTTCTTGATTGTCTGTGGCGTAGAAGCTGTTCCGACAGGCGATGAAAATGCGCTCCCCTGGGAGAAACATCAACAACCGGAGGCGCGCTCTGGACGTATATTAAAAGCCCACCTTTCCTAAAAACAAAAAGAAAAATTATTTAAATATATTTTTAGGTGCACCAACCCATGACATTAAGCGTGCTTCATATATGTCTTGTGTGTCTTTCTTTTTTCCTTCCAGGAGATAAAATAGTGCAGAACGGCAAAACGTAAGTGCTTTTCTCTGTATTGCATGTTTTAAAACAAGCCTATTCAGTATACATATAAAATTTCCAGACATTTTATTATCGTTTTCCTTTTTTTAAGACACTGAATATGTAAAAAAATATTCTATCTGGACAACGTTGTCGACGGCAGCGCAAGTTAAGATACAAATAAAAAGCGATAACCAATCCAGTAAAAACAAATTCTAATTAAACTTGAAATATTATGCCTTTCTGGCACATTCTAATAAGATCCGTTGCACATCGTCAAATTATGATATGTTAGTTTTTATAAATACAATAGGCAAATTTTGATCCGCGATATTCGATGGCGATATTAGGCTGACTAGGGTTCGCCATTGGGAATTTAAGACAAAAAAGTGCCGAAAGTGCGTGCCCGATGAGACACTAAAGTTTACCTCATCATTTCTACAAACACGTGGCCCTTAGATAACACGACGCTGACGTTACATTTTGGTTGAAAATTCTTCCGAATTTTAAGTCGTACTTGGGTATCTATTTTGGTTAAATCCATAAAGCTTTCAGAGAATACCGCTGAGCAGCATATGCATTTTTGCTAAATGACTAAAATATACCTAGAAGCGTGTGCGATGGCAGTTCCGTGTGCTGGCGTATGCTGTAGTTACTAAAAAAAAGTAAAAAAAAAAAAATTTCACTTCGAGACCTTGTTCTTCAAACTCGGTAATCCTTTTGAGAAAAAAAATATTCGTTACCGAAAACCCCAGTACAAACTAGATTATCGAACAGAAAATCGAATTAAATTTTTTTGCTGGAAACCTGATATCCCGTTTGCAGACAATTGTTTTCAAACTAGATTTCATGTTTCCAGCAAGATATCCTGTTAGATTTTCTGTTCCATAATATAGCTTATAATTTTTGTTTGTTTTTCCGGTAGGGTTGAACAACATCGTAATTTACTCTTTTTTTTTTTCAAAACAAATTTGTGTTCTTGTGTGGTGTCGGACGAGACTTTTTACAAGTGGAACCTCCTCAAACTTGGCCAAACGTGCAAACGTTTCTCTAAGCAGACAAACCTAAAGTTCTACGGAAGTTTGCAACATCTTTTGTGCCAAACGTTTTGCTGATGAGGGACGCCTTGCTCCTTGAGCCCACTTCGTCGCGCACGTGCGGCGAAACTGTCGCCGCTAGACGCGCATCGGCTTGTTTGAAACATCACGCGATATCAGAACTTTTAAACCGGAGTCACACTGCGAATACATCATACAAATGACAGTGTGAATATACTGTCTGAGGAGTGCTTCCTCCTCTTGTCGCACTGACCAAGCAAAAACTGTGTTTAGACATGTTCTAATCATACATGTATGCATGAAGCACTCATGCCTTGAACATGCTTTAGGGGCGTCCTCAGATAATTTTGTCATCGTAAATGCAGTGAACACAATGTATTTTGGATGATGCACGAGCAGTGTGACAAGTTTACAAAATTCCATGCGCGAAAAGTACTGTACCCAAAAACTGGTTTTATGATCCCGTTAAGCTCAGTGCGTTTAAGTGTGGTTATGACTCTTTGGACGCTCTGTGGACCGTATACATCTGACAGAAGCGCGTGTCTTGCGACCGCTCTGACCTTCGCGTGTAGTTAAACGGAAGCAGAAAACAAAAACGAACGTCACGAATGGAAGACTGAAGGGCAGAGTCGGAGAGGCAGTCTGACATATCGCTCACCACCAGGCAATTTGAATAATATTGATTCCATCTGGGTATATCAGAATTTTGATTAATTTAGCTATGGAGTTTCATACTAAATCGAGCAGACTGGTACACGGTGCGGCACTGTTAGTACAAACAAACATTGATAAGTTTGATTTCTTTTTAATTAGCACTTTTGGTTGCTTGATGACAAATCAAACTGGTCATCATTTGTTCGCTCCAACAGTGTCGCGCTGTAAAACTGAGCGGATGCCATAAAACTTTCGGTCGTGGAAATTGCCTATTGAGGGCAGCAGCCTCTGCGGAAAATGTGGGCTCTTATCCATACTCTAAGTGAAATTAAAAAAAAACGGCAATGTCGCGTTCGCTTCAACAGGGTGGCGCAATGTGCGCTATTTAGGAGAGTACAAACTACATTCAATATGCGTTCTGAGTTATTTTCAATCTTGGGAAAGTAATTTTAAAAGATGAAATTATTTATGTTCTCGAAAAATTGGCACGACATCCTGTCAGAACGCAGACATTGTGCAGTCTTATGCTCACGTATTTTTTCCCCAACATTTTTATGTTGGAAACAGACGCATACATGGTATATATAAATATATTTTATCAAAAAAAGGGATCGACATCATGGATTCCGAAATAAAAACTGCGTGCAGGTCATCCCGTCGTCACTGTAGTATCCAACGGAGTGTAGAAATGGTACCAACAGCATTCTTAAAACAAAACAAAAAAAAAACTGTTTGCTTCGCAGCTTTAAGAACACTGGTAATAATTTGGGACGGTACTGGTTTGCAGTATCTCCTGACAGTAAAAATAGCACCAACAGCATTCTTTAACATGCATTAAACGGCTTGAATTGCAGCTTATATGAACCCTGCTATTGATTTGGACGGGACTGATTGGAAGTATTCACCGAGAGTAATTTTATGAAACGCAATAACACGTCGAAATTTTTTGTTCAAGTAGCTCCCAACATTTTAGAAGTTGTCGTTTAGTCGGAAGTCTAAAAACATTAAGAAAATACTCCCACTATTGTGAAGTTTTGCGCTTATTACGAACGTACAAATGACATTCAAGGTGTGTTTTGAGTTATTTTTTATTCTTGAGAAATTAATTTTGAAACATGAAATTATTCAAGTTCGCCAAAAATTCGCATGACATCATGAGAACTGTAGTTTTAGCTCAAAAGTTTCCAAAGCAGCGCAAAGCTCAGCATCTTTATTGTGTTCGAATGTGTAAGCCCATATGCATGGCTCAGTGGAAAGCAAAGAGCTTCCATCCCTGCAGTTAGTATATCGCTCTCCGTCTACCACCATAGGTAGGGGCAAAGTACCTGGCGAATCGGCTGCAGATTATGCTAGATGTCACCTCTACAAAATCTGATACACATTGTCGGCTCGTTGCTAAGCCTTCATCCTTCAGAGCTCAACCATGGTTGCCTATTAGAGCTTTAGCTCCGAATTCTCCAAAGGAGCGCAAAACTCGACATCGTTAATGTATTCGAATGCGTAAGCCCATATGCATGGCTCAGCGGAAAGCAGAAACCTTCCGTCCCTGCAATTAATACATCGCTCTCTGTCTACCGCCCTCTTCTACCCGCGGCGTTGTTTTTGTGTCGCATCTGTAGTTTGGCCCCAACTTGCAATACACAAAGTTTCGTCGAAATTGCGAGCTAACCACACTTATCGTGTCAGACTCATCGAGGTATTAGGCGGTGGAAAAATTTAGCCGTATGCGTTAAGTCTTTATATGCATCGCTTTTTGTTCGCTTTCCGCTCACTGAAGAACACGACAAAAGAGCTCAAGTACACACCTAATCTTCAGAGCCGTATATCGGGAGTGTTTGGCCAATGCGCGACACAGCGTTGACCAATCAACATACGTCAATGTCACAATTTTGGAAAAAACGTTTAAAGCGTAAAGTAGGAGTGTTCGATTTCGCAGCAGCAATGATCGCAACTACGCAGTCTGCTCTGGCTTGAAACGAGCATTTCTTTATTATACCGTTGAATATGGACATGAGGAAAACCTCACGCGCGCCAAGTTTTCAGTCACCAGTAGTTACACCTTTTTACACTAGCGACGCTGAAAGGGCTTAAGTTAGTCGAATCGCATTTTTAGAGCTCACGACCACCGCTAAGGACTGTTTCACGGCCCGTGGTTGGCCACGAGATCATCGCCTGTTCAAACCAATGAATGGCCAAACTCTCCCAATATACGGCTCTGCTGATCTCGACACTCCACCGTCTCCTTTCGCAGGATAAATTCACTTCGTTGTGGAAAGCATCACCGTGGCAACAAAGAGTCTTCTTTATGAGCGAGCGCGCGGACGCAGCGTCGGAAGCCAGCAACGGTAGACACCATATTCCGAATGCTGTCCGCTAAATTACACGCAGCAACGCTAGCCGAAGTAGGACAAACAGTTGCGGTGGTCGACACAAAGAACAAGACGTGGCCGCCTGGAGAACTCTCAACAGCACATACGGGGCTTGATGCAGTGTGGTCTGTTTTAAAGCCCAGCTTAAAGTTCAGGCTAGCGTTGCCGCTAGCTTTGGTAGAATACGGCATTCGCCAATGGGTACGGCCGTAGCTGGCCCGAAAAGCGGCGTTCGCGTATGCGTCAATCAATATTCGGTGACCAGAGCAAACATACTTTATCGTGCGAAGAAAGACAGCGGCGTGGCGACATGAGATGGCTGCTTGCGCCCTTCCACAGTGTTTTCAATGAGTGGAATGGGAGTAAAAATTAAAGAAATAGGCATTTAACGCGGATGGGTAATTTTTTTCCACTGCCAAATATTTTGATGAGCCAGCCCTATTGAAAAACCATGTTTTGGGGCCATCCGCCGGCACTTTTATTTCACTCGAAAATATAAATTACTTTTCTGCCTGTTTCGTGCTGCTTTTCATACTTTTAAATTGTATGTGATACTTAATAAAGAGGAACCTTTCCAAAAAATGAACATAGTAGCCCTCAAAAAAAATTATTTGGCTTTTAAAAATGCATTATGATGGCTCTGACTTGTTACAAAGCTCATACATGCTAAGTCACTCGCATTTGGCTTTCAACGGCACGTGGCAACACCGTAGGTCAAGTCGTTTTTTCCGCGTCGTCTGATTGAATTATGATGCTCTAATGGTTCGCAACTTTATATTATACTGCCCAAGCCCCGATAGGGCCAGAGACCTAAAAAAATGCCCCTAGCTCTAATGCAGTTGCAAGATATCTTAGTGAGGTTGAACAATTATAAAATATTTTTTTTAATCAAGTACGCGTTCCCAAAGAAAAAAGTGAGAATGTTACTTGCCTGCCGGAGGTATTATGTTGGCAAACACAAGTGTGCCAACAGCACCCACAATCACTCTCCATTGCTGTTTTATACTTCCCTGGCAGATCTCCGCGCACCTGCGACGGCTCGGTGACCCTGACCACGTTCAACTGCGTCGACGGGGAGGAGCTTCGTCCCACCGTCCTGGACACTTCCCCGACAAAGCCACCCTTCCACGCGGACTACATCACCGACGTCAACAACCATACTCCGGCTTTTTGGCGCCAGAAGATCGTGGACTTCTGATATCCGGACGTGCTCCCGACGAGCAGCGCGATGGCCATGACCACCTTCGGCGACGGCGCCGGGGCAATGTCTTGAGGAGCGGGACCCTCACCCAACCTGTCGCAGGGTCTCTCTCACGGTGGCCCAGGACGAAGTGATCTCGCGACGAAGAGCCTCTGTGTCACAGTGCCGTGACAAAGTGTCGTCCTAAGAGTGTTCGAGACAATAGCTGCCAATACTAGATGTACCGGCGTTCTCAACCGACATGGTTCGAGATGAAGGCTGGGAAGAAGTGTGCGAGCCGGATTTCTTTCAGGTGGTGTGACTAGCAGGACCAAGTGCATTCGTGCAATTTCAAACGATTCATGCGACCACGGAAGTTTACGCGGTTGCTCGTTTTGGCGTCTCTCACGAACGTCATCCCCTGAGACGTGTATCATGTCAATGATCAACAAAGGCGGCGGCCGCAACGCATGGCTCAGCGATATCTGTTGACTCGGCAAAAAACTGAAGACCACCGTTTCCGCTCTGGAGCTGTTCAGTGTTTGCAGCTGACGAGGCTTTCAACGTGAAGGGTGTTGGGTAGTCTAAAACCTATCGGTGGTATTCAACTGAAGTGCTCCCCGAGAAGGGGAGCTGTGGACAAACTGCTCCCAACTCACGCTCTGAGTGCGTGGCCGGGAAGAAAGTTAAGGGGGAGGCTAGGATTGCTCCGTGTGCGTAGGAAAGCGTGCTCATGTGAACGCGGCTGACTTGAGCCGCAGCTTTGAGTGTAGGTATGTCCGTGCGTCCAATGCCAAATGTAGAAAACGTGCAGCCAACGCTGTACTATGCAGGGGACGACTCGACGGAAAAATCTGAAAAGGGAGAAAGCGGTATCGCAACAGCTCGGAATACATACGTCCCATAGAAGCGCATGAGCTGCGGGGGTCATCAAATATTTATGTGCACACCCCACCGCTGTAGGCATTTACTCTCGTTGATATCTACGCTGCCGGTCTTCTGCCAGAAGTTACGAGAACGATCAGAGGTTTTCGCTTCGGGTTTTTTTTTTTTTTCGGAGAGGATTTGTGTTTACTTCGCGGCTACAGTTTCTGACAGGAGCGGATATCCCAGGTGGCGCCATCGTCCTACCTTTGTAAGTTTTGTCAGGCGTACGCTACGTTAACGTGTGTACATATTATATTATATATTTTATACAGGACGCTATTGTGTGTCACCGGAGGCTTGTCATCGAAGTTACTCATATATATAAAGATATATATATAAATATATAAATAAATATATAACAGATGTATTTAATTCGCTGTGAAACGAAAAAAAAACTTCTGTGTGTGCGTGTTTCGACTTTGAAGTACTCTATAAAATGTCAACGTGTCTTTTTCTTTTGTAATCTAAGTCTTTTTTACACTTCACGCAGGAGGTAACGCGTATTCGCTGTATTTGAAACGTGCGCGTCTTCTTTAATCGGTGGTGCTTTATTGGCGCTCCCAATTTCAGCTGCAGCCTTTGTTGTCTAACACGGGAGATTGCTCAGGATGTAGAGGCAAAGACTTTGAATATTTTTCCCTTTCTTTGCCTCACACCACGGTGGCTAGCGAGACACTGTCTGTAAAGAAACTGCAAACAAACTCTGGCTTGCGTCAGTGACGTCTGTCTCATATTTGGGACATCATTGGTGCGCGAATACGGTGGTTTTGGTGAGACTTGGCTACTGTGCCGAGAAAAACTGTGGAACCTGGATGCAGTTAAACAATCAATTTCAAGTGTGAATAAACGAACCGGTGCAGAATGCTCCTCTTCGCTGTTTGTTTGCCTTCTGTCTCGACAGTAGCGTCATTAAACGACTGAACAAGATGGATAGGCTGTATACACGGAGGCGAAGAACTTGAAGCTCCTAAATATACGGCAATATAAATAAAGAGTGCACATCTTTTATTCTAAGAAAAACCTGTATCAGGTTTATTTTGTATATTTTATTTGTTTGGGTACCTGGAATGCCTTGTGGGGCCTTGTAGTAAGGTGGGCACATACGAAAACAAGATAAAATGACTGCACTGTACCAATTAATACAAAAAATACCATTGATAAAACACACTTTCAAAAGTGAAATGATTAGAAAACAACGTTTTGAAATACACTTGTACTTCGCTAAAAAACAGCTTTCACAATGCTATCTTAATTTTCGCGGAGTAGCCTTGTGTGTTTTGAGAAAAAATGTTTTTTGGTAAACATCATATTGACAAATTTCGATATACTTAAAGGATTGCGCTATTTAGAACACCAGGCACCAATCTTGTTAAGGTCACTTAGATCAGTGGTTCTCAACCATTGATTTCAGCGGACTTCTTCTGGATTGGCGGAGATGAAGAAAGACCGCGTTCGTGGTGAGGGGAAGGAAAAGTTATAAGGTAATTAAAAGTCATTTGGTAAATTAACACAACTAAGCGCTAGTACGAAATAGGCTTATCTCATTGACACACACACAAGAAAACTCACCCGAAAATTGGAACGTCTCTTTTCAACTTGAAAAAAATTGAATTTTTATTGCCGGGCTTGGCTGATGAGTCATGGTTTCGCGGACTTCTAGAACGCCTTCGCGAACTCCAAAGGAGCTGTGGAACCTTGTTTGAGAACCACTGAATTATAGTATCGCAAATAACACAAGCAGCACAGATTTGACCAATCGTTGGCCAATGGCTGCTAATGGTCCTTTGGGCAGTAGCCAGACAGTGGCCAGCTAGCGGCCCATGACTGGCCTTTGTATGACCATTGGCCAGTGGTTATTGGCTATCAGCCATCAGCCAAACATTGGCCTATCAATGGCCACTCTTTCGGGATTGGCCAAAAAACCATCGCCCGTCATTGGCCAATACTTGGCCAAAATCTGTGCTGCTTGGGAGTGGCGTCACAGGTGACATATCTGTAATAAAAGCAATTGTCCACCTATAAGTTAATGCTAATATTTATTGTTTGACTAAATATTTCAAAATTATTTCAATAAATATAAATTAGCATGGTTTCAAGTACCACCTTTTACAGAACATCAGATGTCACGCCTAATAGCCACGCATTGTTTTGTTGAGCATATACTTCTAGTTGCTTGAGTTTATTTCGCGTCAAATCTCTTTCTCAAGTCCAAGAACATTTATAGACCTGTTAGACATAGTCATGCGAATGTGCACCTTTAAAATAAAATTCAAATAATTCAGTTGTACTTCAAAATTATAGGTGAAATTACGCTAAAACCGAGAAATAAAACTAGATAGGCTCAGATGAACCTTCAGGCTACTATATATTGTGCTCTATTTATTTACAGCACACACTGGTTAGAAAAATCGGCCTGCAGATATCAAACATATTTTATGGCCTAATTTATGTATGAAGGCAAGATTATTTTGTTCCCAATAATGTTGAGAACAATAGCATTTTGCAGATTTAGACAAAGTTACTAAGTAACAAGAAGCAATAGAAGCGCGTTTTTTTTTAACTTAATATGGAATGCAATCTGCACCTGATTCTGCGCCGTTCTATTTATTCTAGTTAGCAACTTAAAAGTAGCACGAGCATCCAAATAAATTTAAGCATATGATCTATAGAGGAAAACAGCATGAGTGGGATGAGGACCAAGAAAAGAGGTACACACGATACGTACTGACATAGCCTCCTCTATACTCACAAAGCCTGGCAGTTCGATGAGGGAGCTATAGAATACCCGGTCGCAGCTTTGGAGCCCGAGGATCTGGCAGCACAGAGCCTTTCTCGGGGAGTCTTGTATTCAGGGCACAGCTTTTGCAGCGGCGAGGACCCAAAACATGGTTTTCAAACGTGACGAAAAAATAAGCGTTAGCCCAAGGAACACGAGAAGCACAAGCGGACATTCCATCGCTCGGGACAAGTGTGTTCCGGCGTCTCGCCACAGCGGTGCGCCCGTTACGGGACACTTGTCTGTCGTTCTACCTTTTCACTTTTGGCGGCCCCATCTCGTGGCGATCTGCCCGGCTTTTTCAGTATAGAGGAGGCAGTGGTACTAAGTATCAACTGAAATTTTTTACAATAAAAACACGAAAACTTAGAGGACGCTTAAGGTTCGCCTTTGAGAGTGGAAACGCGATAACGTTATTGGGCCCCGTTCGCATGGCCTACTCATTCGCTTCTCGTTCTCTTCCTGGCAGTAACCAGAAAGTGCAGCGAACACGAGGGCCTAGTCAGTATCGTGTCTGGCACGCAACCGAAGGAAGGTTGATTTGAATCCCGACTAAAATTGTTCTAAAATCTCTTTAAGGCAAAGGAATTACATTATAAAGTGAAATCACTTCAGAAATGCGGCTACATTTAATTCGCAATACATGTCATGTTTCTTAATCACTTTCACTGCACACGTCACGTGACGTTTCACGTGAGCGTAGTAGGTTGTTTGAAACTCCCTCGCGAGGTTCTGTGGCTGTGACTTCATGAACTTATCAACCAATGTGAATTTTCTTGTCACACCCGACTTTTCTGTCGGGTAGGGAGTACCGCTAGTTCCGCCGATCACTAACCTCAAGCACATCCTCCTTGTGAAACAACAGCGATATACATTTAAGGTAGATTTGGTTGAGCACGTGAGGTGAAAGAAAGAAGTCTCTGAACGTCGTGCTTAGTGTGTGCGCGCGTTCAGTGGGGTCATTCTCCTGTTTCTGCTTTAACAAGATTTCAGTGGCAATACAATCTACTAGAATACTGTTAGTTACTAATCACTGCTTGACCTTTGTGTCCTTGTACTCGCTCCTGTAGCGTTGTTCTTGTGTATCAACTCTTACCAACTCGGCCAAATTTCCATTCTAATACGATTTACAAAATTAGATAGAGTTAGATTTCAGCGCCTATAATCACAAGACATAGCCTCCGAAAAAAAAAAAAAACTTGAAATTGCATTGCTTTACAGCGCTTCACCTGTCACGTGTTACAAGGTTTTCTTGGACAAAAATTAGAAACGTGATCTATACTACGCCTTTGTGATTGTGGTTAATAGGCTTCCCATGCGCCAGAAAATTTCGCCATTCGCTTCTAGCTTGCTTATCTGTCCCCAAGTGAAATATTCGCCTTTAGTTTCTACGCCTAAAGCGGCCTGTGTTCCGAGGGAAACAAACAGTTACTTGAAAGACAAAAAACAAATGATGAGATAATGAGTGTATTGCGGTTGCATTATTGCCGTGCTTACGTATCCGAATCGGCAGCGCGTTTGCCTCACACGAATAAGGCTCGGGTTTGATTACCGGCACTGCGTGTCGTTTCACCTTTCTTTGTGAAAGTAGAAGATTTGAGAAGATGGCAGAACCATCTAGCCTATTCATGATCAGAATGTATACTTCGAGAAGGATTAAGGCCAAATATTCTAGGCTCCCAGGCACGGTTAAAAAGTCAGTCTCGGTATTGCGTTCGATCGTGCTACTTCTACCTTAGACGCAGGTGACGCTACCTCTTTCTTCGAGAAAGAAGAATCGGTTTCGTAAGAGGAGTAACCGAACTTCAAGATGTGCGTGCCATGGTCCTAGTTACGAATCTCCGACAGAAGCCGCAACACTTTACTAGAGGTACCGCCCTCGCAACACGATATTGGCCCGAGGCTTCCTGTTACTGAACGACGACAGCTGCTTGAGCTTATCAGCGATTTCACCGAGTGCTTTGGCACGTCTTCAAGGGTTCGACAAACGACGGTAGCGAAGTTCCGCATTGTCACCGACGACGACGCCGTGCCTATTCACCAGTCGCCGTATCTATTCTCAATGTAAGTAAAATATAAAATTCAACAGTAAGCTCAGGAAATACTGTACAAGGACATCACCGAACTCTCAAGCAGTTTTTGTGCCTCTCCGGTGTGATCACAAAGAAGAAGGACGAAACTCTACGGTTCTACGTGGACTACCGTAGACTATACACCTTTACCTAAAAAGACGTATATCCACTTCCCTGAATCCAAGTCAGAGCGTCAGTCCTCTGAAGGGCTCTGCGGCGATGACGTGCGCCTCCCCGCGTTCTGGGCGTGGTTGCTTTTTCCAGGCTTGCCGCGATGCCCAGCCAACCGGTCCATCATCGGTCTGCATCATCATCTTGCCACCGCCGTCGTCGCCAGTAGCGGCGAAAGATGTGGAAGTTTGCGTTGTCCAGCTTTCGTCGCGATGGCCCCGGTCCCTATCCTTGTGACCTGGGTGACCGTGGTCGCCACCTGGATTCAGTCCCACCGCCATGCTGGCTGTGGTGGCTAATATGTCTGCGGTGGCCGCGGGGACGCGATCGCGGCCCTCTCTTCACCTTTATAAAAATAAGAAATGGACCGATGAGAGCAAAATTAGGTGCGCCGCGCGGGCCTCTGGAGATAAAAGTAGATAAGTATTTTCAAGCGAGATATCACCTTCTCTCCTCTCAAAGGATTAACATATTGATGGGGATTGAACAGGAAAGAACATTCAAAATTTGAAGGGTGTAGAACAATTGTATTGGCTACTCGCATCGTGATCTCCCTGTTAGCTGTCGCCGACGTCGCAGCTTGTACAGCAGTGGTAACGGGGAGGGGGGATAAGGAACGCGCCTGCTGCTGCCATCGGTAGGATGCTGCGAGAAATTTTCTCGGCTGTGGAATTGTTTTAAAGCGGTGACATGGGTCGGTCCTGTGGACTGACCACTGGAGCAGTGAATAAGCGTGTATATAAGCGGGGACAACGTTTTGCCAACACGAAATGAACCCTCCCACCTGTTCGCCAGTGAGGATGTGAATCCCCTAGTTGCGCCACTCAGGGGATGCCTGCGCCTGAGGACCAAGTCTCCTACCTCAAACTGTAGGTTCCGGTGTCCCTGGTTGCACTTCTCTGACACCGGCAGCCTTGCGACGTCGAGGCTCTCTCGAGCTTCTCTGAGGTTGTCTGACAAGCGCTTGCGGTGGTCGTCCGCAAGCTTCGCGTAGCTTGGGCATTGTGACTCGGAATCTGTTGAGCGAAAAGCGTTCGAAAGCGGGAAAGCAAGCTTTTCGCAGACGTTTTTCGGGTAGGGCTAAAACCAGTAGATTGGTGAACCGTGATGTGAGTGGCGAAGGCCATGTTTGGGAGCTTCGTGTCTCTGTCCTTGTGGCGACTTGTATGCGCAACGAGCATCATCTTATGGTTCCGGTTAACCCTTTCAGGGACGTTTGCTTGCAGGTGATACGATGAAGTACGCTTATGCTCAATTCCGAGGACCGTGCGCGCAACCACACGCCCTTTGCTAGTAAAAAGGAAGCGTTGTCGGAAATGAAACTCGTCGGAAAATCTAAGCACGCGAATCTGTGCAGCAGATATCCCAGATTTTCTGCGAGTCTAGTTTGTGGAAAGGGAACAGCTCAACCCATTTTGTGAAATATTCGGTTGCTACGAACAAACAGTGATTCCCGTGAGAACTGCATGGGAATGGGCCCATGGCGTCACAACAACTGATCTGCCAGGGGCTCTGGCTTACAATCGGTTGCATGAGACCAGGGGCTGACCACCAAGTGGCTTTGGTTTCTGACTTTCTGAGAAACAACGTGCATACCTCAAAAAAGTGTGCCGCATACTGGGCCAGGTTATAACTTGGGACACATTGTCAAAGGTTCTGTTCTCACTACTGTGCCCGGTTAGTGCAGAGTTGTTGATATATGCGATTAAACATTTTTATAACTATCTAGGTATCACAGTCCGGAACGCGGCACTGCTCGGGTAGCCATCGTTCTGACAGATGTAGGTAACAGGAGCCCATCGCTGCTCAGCAAGTAGGAGACTAATTGGTCGTCTCTTGGGTGCAAATAACCGTGCCCATTGCTGCCAGCCAGGTGGTCACCCGCTGACGCAGCCTGTCGTCCTGCTGAGCACTTACAAGTTCCTCTATTGTGATCAGTGCCCCCCATCGTGATTCAGGCGACCACTGTGTAGTATTGGCGTCAGCAACCAGTCCTGGACATTCCTGCGTGTGCCCCTCGTGGAGGGGGGCGCGGGAAAGATCATCAGCAATTTTGTTCGTGGCCCCAGGACTCTACACGATGGTGTAGTCTTATCGCTGTAGCGTAAGCGCCCAAGGAGCAAGCCGACCGGCAGGGTTCTGAAGTATTCTCAGTCATGAAAGTGCTAAGTAGTTGCACTGAATCTGGAACGTTGCGCCTACTAGGTACACGTCAAACGGATTTAACGCATAGGCATGGCCGAAAATTCTTTTTCCGCCACACTGTAGTTCCGCTAGGCGGGAATAACTGTCTGACTTTTTTTTTCGAATCTCAATTCCTGAAGTTTAACCCGGACGACGACAAGGCCTGCATCGCACCATTCACTTGCGCAGCGACTCGAGCAGTTCATCTTGAACTGGTTTCGTGACTATTGACTGCGACCTTTTTCATGGACTTTTTATGATTCACGGCACGACGTGCACTGTTGAGAGCCGTTTACACGAATAATGCCCTCATCTTCAAAAATGCATCAAGAGATCTCCGCAGCTTATAGAACTCGTTTCGCGACGAAAGTGTCCCAGAGCACTACGTTGAACTTAGGGTAAAATTGAAGTTTATTGTTGGACAAAGTGCTTGGAGGGGAGGATTTAGGGAAAGGATGGTACGAACGGTGAAAACCATCGTACGGAAGGTTTTCGGAAGAGACTGTCACAGTTTCGACAAACTGACCACTTTCTTCGTGAAGTGGAAGCTATCTTTAGTTTATGCCGTTTACATTTCTACACACTTCAACAGGTAAGCAGGACGTTCTAACTCCTGCACCCGTTCTGACAGGAAAGTGCTTCACTTCGCTTCCTACGTCACATCAATCGAGATCAGAGGTAGGTTCCGAAGAGAACATCACGCGCCTGTGGAAAAACTATCAGAAGCAACTTGATCGCTTCTGGAAAAGGTGGTGTCGCGATTAGCTGCCACAATTGCGATCTGCTCACGTGATGACTAGCCGCCAGCTGACCTCATTACGAGTGGGTGCGTTTGTGGTGGTAGAGCAGAGCAGGACACCGCGTCATTGGTGGCATAATGGAGTGATTAAAGAGTCCTTTCATGAAAGATTGGCAATATCAAGATTATGCTCTCTGGTGCTGCCTGGTGAACAAATACTGAGACGACCTGTAAAGCTCCTGATTCTCCCGCAGTTAATGGAAAGAATGATTGCTAAGGGGCTCATTCCGGAGGAAGAGTGTTACGAATTGTTAGGATTTTCCGATGTGTGAGGCTCGAGCGAAGAGGAAAACGAGTGCTTGCGGTTTGTGGCAGTTTATCGTGAACGCAAACATTAACGGACACCAACGGACGTTGTTTAATGCTTCCACGTAGATGTTTCCTCTTAACGTATAAATATCCTTACTAGTATTAAATTGTCGAGCTCAAACTGAACGTAGAGAGAACAATAAATCCGCTACGACTGCAACAAAACCCTCGTATCCATTCTGGTTCTAGGATAAATACTTCAAAATTAGACCATTTTAAGAAAATTTCTCTTAAATTGAGGACGTTTCGGCTGTTTTTATACGTTCGTTCATCTCCTAAAACTTGGGCACCCGCGTTTTGCCAGGGAACGTTCTGGGGACGACCCAGTCCCAAATACTTAACTAAACTCAGAATATAAAAAGCTATCAAGCATGCCCTGTTACTATGGCAAATACTTTAAAATAAGTAATTCTCAAAAACAAAAAAAAAAGGTTTCAAACTAGGAACTAGGTTCATCATTTGCAATTTGGACAACCACCCCTTATTCCAGAACTTTTTGGGGTCGGCCGAGAACTTTACTGGGGATGAAATACAATATGTAGGGCTCTCCACAACAAGATTCTGCTACGGCATATATTTCTAAAATGAGCCATTTTTAAGTAAACATAAATCAAAGGTGACATGATTCGACAATTTTTGAGTTATTGGTGCATCGTTTCAAATTCCAATACGCACGCCTCACCTAGGAACTTTTTGAGGTCTGCCGACTTCTTAACTGGTGACAGAAATACTTCCAGTTCTTCCATGTTTACGTCGTGTTTGGGTGGGTGCGTGACGACGCCAGGTTCGATTGAAAATAAATTCTTTGAGAACTACGCTTTACAAATGCACCAGTGTCGTCCTTTTGTTTGCCGATGAATATTGGCAGAACAAAATGTTACACGTGAAGTTATTGCAATTATCTCCAAACAACGGACGCCACAGACACCGCCGAGCCCGGGTAATCGCAGGACAACGGCATTGGCAGGCGGTGTTAGCCTGCTTTGATGTACTGCCGAGATATGGAGCAACGCTACAAGCGCGTAAATGTGGCGCCGGCACCGCGGCCCCTCGTCCGGCCCATCTCCGCGCAACGATGGGCGTTTATGGCACGTACAAAAGCAATGTGCATGGTTATCTGAAAAAAAAAAAACCTTGACTGCCACAGCAAGCAATTCAAAACACAAGAAAACTAGGCATTACGCATGCTCGCGTCGCGCGAAAGGTAGCGAAATAAAATGTTGCGGAAGATATTCAGCCAAAAGAAAAACCCGGCTCGGCAATCCCTGAAGGAAAGCTCGGCGCATACTTTCGGCAACCGAAGAATGTAGGTGCCCACCGCCGATGCCTCGCCGTTCACGAATCACTTGAACGCGCTTAAGGATATGTAGGTTTGAAGTCGCTCTCAGGTGTATGGACAAGGCTAGTCGAATATGTTGTCCCGGAGATGCGCCCACGATAACTTTTGCAGATTTGTCACTTATTTTAGGAACAAGCGTTTTTTTTCTTCGTTTTACCCGAGGGATCACCAAGAGATGTCGATCCCGTTTAAGTACATGTCAGGTACCGCATTTAGTAGTGGACGGCGACATTTAAAATGCTCGCGATTCATTGCGTGTCTTCAAAAACGAGCAAAATCAATAGCACTGCACACCGGGCCGCGTTTGCGGTATTGGTCAAAGGTTATCGGAACACGAGCGATCACACAATAAATTTACGTAATGAGCCACAGCAGCAGCAGCTCGAGAGCTCGGATAATTCGGCATTTTTAACGCGAAAGCATTAACTGTCCCATGGAACGAGCCGACGTCATCAGCTCTGAAGCCGCGCCAAACGGCACCTTAAATCCTTTCTCCGAGTGAAGCTATGAAACCACGCTAAAAGCCTAGCCAAATGGCACCTAGTTTCCCGGATCCCAAAGGAGCGAAGTGAAGCCGATGGTTGTCGGCTTCGGCCCCATTGGCTGCTGCGCGTCAGTTTCAACGACCGCCACCCCATGGCGTTGCGCGTCCGCGAGGCAGCGGCTCCACCGCCCCACGCCCGAGGTCACCACGCCGAGGGCAGCGCGCTCGCTCGACCGTCGATGATACGCCGCAGACGGAATAAGGGAGCGGAAGAGCGGCGTGGATGCTTTTGCATTTACAACTCAAAAGAAATGCTTAGGTGTACGCCTAGCCTTTTAAAGAGCCGTTGTCGTTTCAGCGCCGGCTCTTGGCAACGATTTTGATAATTTTCGCTCTATTTCCGCTTCCCGTTTTTGATTTCATTCCCGTGTACCATCTGTACCTTCCCTTAGGACGACCCTCTTCAGCGCACAATAACCTACATTCGCGTTCTTCGGGACAGCCACGGACATCCATGCGTCTAGCCACACGGCGTGCGAGTTCCTGCGCATTTCGTCATCGTTAGCGTATCCCCGACCCCCCTCCCCCCTTCCCCCCTTCGCGGCAAGCACGCTGAAGCACGACAACACCCGCCGCAAAGCGGGAGACGCGGGAGTCTTGGCGTTGCTGCGGGTTAGAGCATAGCCTCCCATATTCTGGCAAAGCCTGGTAGATCGCCACATGATGTGGCCGCCGAATTGCAAAAGGCGGAGCGGCAGACAACCGATGAGAGGAGAGCCACGTGACTGGCGCCTCGCTCCGGCGAGACGCCTAAACCCACTTCTCCCAAGCGAACACGTGTGTTTCGAATCCTCGCAGCTGCAAAAGCTGTGCGCTTACGCCCAGGTTCCCCTGGAAATGGCTCTTTGATGCACTGTACTACCAGATCCTCGCGCTCCAAATCCGTGAAAGGGCACTCTATGACTCCGCCGTCGAACTGCCAGGCTTTGTGAGTATAGATGAGGCTATGGTTAGAGTCCCGCTTGTCGTGAGACGCTGCGAGACGTACTGGCGGCGATGCCGACGCCGGATAGACGGAACGTCGTTGCGTAATTGCAGTAGTAAATACCTCTCTTCTTTCTTGCTTCTTTACTTTAGTTTTTGTTTGTTAGGGTTGTGGGGGGGGGGGGGGGGGGCGCAGCACTTGTTTTCTATGTGATCTTTGTCCCGCAGGGCGTTTTTTTTTAATGTCTGGCCTCCAGCACGCGCTCTGTGCCTTTCGCCTTCCACTGGCGTCGCGTGCACAGTGCATGCTCACCTAGACGTCGAAGCGAACTGGAAGGTAGGAGGAAACCAAACGTATACTACCTTTATTTCGTTCAACTTTGTCCCTTCAATAGCTCCCCCTGCGATGCGTGCTGTATTTTTCGAAGCTCTCGAGGCCCAGGTTCGGCCCCCATTGCTCCAGCAGAGCCACGCAGTTTTTATTTCAAAGGGAAAGTATTCCGACACACAAAAAATCTTCGATGGTTTCCCTCTAATAGACCGCTCTCACCTATTAGTTTCGTTACGCCACCAATTCCGGCACGCATCGTTAGAACTGTAGTCTGCACGCGTGGCAATTCCGTCGTGGGTCCGTGCGAGCAGAGCGCAAGGCGCCACGCGCCGTCTAGTTCACTGTTCTCTGCTCCTGCAAACTACAGTAATGGCGGCGTCAAGCATCCGTAGAACGCTTAACATGATGGTTGTAATGTAATGTGGATTTTATCATCTGGACTATAAAATGTTCACTGTAATTTTGATAAGCGGCTTACAGTTTCCCGCCTACCGTTGAGTTGGGGACTATGAGACGTTAAGAATTATAAGTCGCAGGGTACTGACCAACATTAATGTTGCCCACTATGTGACACAGGATTGCTCGAACAGAAATGGTTAAATAGCTTTAGTCCAAATTGACCTTGACAGAGACTTCGACCGTGTAAGCCATTCGTTCGTTTTCTCACACCTTGAGGAAGCAAACATTCAATTGACTCTTTTCATTGGCTTTTGAACGTGCTACCAACACAGCTGCACAAGGTTCATCATATACGGCTCTCTTTCATCAGCAATAAGCCTTGATGTTTAAGTAAAGCCTGGAGGCCTTCATCAACCTCCTTATTCGCGATACACTCAAAACCGGTTTTGTTGACTGCTGTAAATATATTTTAAACAGGCGGATAACGTTTCGTCCACAATGAGATAAAGGTGCTAGCAAATGCTGACGATGTTGCCTGCGTTTGCACTAACCACCAAGCATCGAGAAAGCGTTAGAACTAACAGAAACGTTTTGTGATGTGACTGGGGCGAAAATCAACAAGAGTAAGTGCAGTGTTTTTTTATTTGGGTCCTGGGTACGATTCCAGCCTTGTTCGCTGATATATTGTGATTAGGCACTGCGCCCGTGTACTTTGAAACTCATTTCATGTGGATTTGAAGCAGTGAAAACTATTAAAAGAATGTGGGAAAAAACCTAAAATCGTGAGCTACCCTCCGCAACGGACGCGATATCTCTCTATCTGGAATGGCTGCAACCTGCAAAGTTTTACTTGTTGCCAATCTTTGATACGTCTTCCAACTGCTACATGGCGCACAACATGACCTATGCGTGTTTCACCGTATTGTTGCCACATTCATATGACGCTCGAACTGGGAGCCCCTGCTCCGCGAGAATTTTTTCCACTTCTTAAAAACGGGAAGGCTTGTCCCCGTGCACTTGTTTATTGGCATTTGTTCAAGCTGACCTTTATACAAATTTGGCACGTTGGTTTGTTTCAACGTTTCCCCAACAATTTGTGTGTTGTTGATGCAGTTAATTTCCTTATCAAGTGTTTCTATTTTGAATGTCAGTTTGGAACTGAACAGAAAGCGTTCATGCAATCTTCACATCGACTGCGTGTTACGACTTACAATCTATCGCACATTGACAACTGCTCAATCGGGGGACGACGTAATGACACGTGTTAAAATAATGTGAATATCGCCAAGTGTTATAACCTTTTTTATGTTCAATTGCATACATCCACACTGCTCGTTAAAACGTAGCTCAAAGACGAAGGGATATTTTTTACTTGGACCATGAACTAGACTCTAACCATCCTTAAACTAATGAACAGTTGCTCATTTTGTACCAATGCCTACCTTTATTGGGACGTCCGGCAGAGGACAATCTAGAAAACATTTTCGTTACCTAGTATGGATTTCTATTTCTGCCATTTTCTTCAAAAGTCATTTGACCTTTTCTTTTGCTCGACTTACGCGGCCTTTAAAGGTGTAATATGATCGATCGAACTGCTAAATGCTCCCGAACTACTGAAGTTATCTTTATTGGGGAAGTAAAAAAGTTAGGAAAATTTGCAAGCACATGAACGATGCTCCTGACTGGCTGCTCATGCTGCTCGG
This sequence comes from Ixodes scapularis, assembly GCF_016920785.2. NCBI lineage: Eukaryota > Metazoa > Arthropoda > Arachnida > Ixodida > Ixodidae > Ixodes > Ixodes scapularis. Next base: position 8,701,822 of record NW_024609867.1, read on the forward strand.
TGTATTATTTGTTTAACATTTGTTTGTGTGTGTGAGGGTTGTATTACAAAATTCCGATTTCTTTACAGTCGCTGCAGTCATGGTCGCCTGATTGCTTGGAAAGTTTTTGGAAGTGCGTTATTTCTATATAATAAATTATAAATAAAAAGTTGCGATCATTAATAGGTCAGTGTTTCGAATACGGCTCGATGTGTGAAATGTTTTCTTATAAACTAACTGGAGACGGTTACGGCGCCTGGAAGCGATCATGTGATTGATGACGTCGCCGGGAGTTTTCGCAAAGGACAATCATGCAGTTTGCCCGGGATGTTCTGACTAACGGCTATCTATGTAAAACAAAATCTGACTCAGGTTTTTATGACCGCTCTTTTAATTTCTGTGAGCTCATCGTTATCTCATGATCACTTGACGGCTAATTATCCCGCCGACATAAAAAAAAGAAAACCGACACGAGTCTTCGTTTTTTTTTTTTCATGTAAAGAAAATTGCTTTAAAACGAAAATGCATTTTTGTTTTCAGTTTTAATGAGGTTGGGATATATAGAAGTATCTGTTAAATAATTCTTCAAAATTGGTTCGTGTTTCTTTTTTAAGTACAGCGGATAATATAGAGTTGTTCCATGATCCGTTTCAACCGGCTAGCTTCCATTTTGTATTGTTCCACTGATGAACCCTTATCCAAATACTTTCGCAGCTGGTCTTAAGTTTTCCTTATTCTTACGGGGTGCAAAGTGGCATCACGCACAATCTCTTCGAAGCCATTTTTTTAGTTAGAAGGGTCATCGCTCATCTCGAAAGAATGAAACTTCTCTTTTCGACAGGCAGAAGAACCGGGCCTTCCCTTTTCTTCGATAGTGCCTCTCACTTTACCCTGATCGGTACCCCTGACGTCCCCCCTCCCCCTCCCCCCAAGTTCCGCCCCTTTGTGTCTGTGTTTTTTTGTTTTTATAAAATCCCTTGTACGCGCAATTTACCTCAGTGGTAAAAAAATCAAAGGTTGGGTTTAATTTAGCACAACCTTCCACGAAAGCTTCCTTTTAAACCCTATTGGGCTGCTTTGGTATATTTCCTGTGTTTTGTGCTTACACGTTCTCCTTTTTTTTCTCGCCCCTCTTTCGCTTTTATATACACCGAAGTGTGCCTTTGGAGTTGACCACTTTTCTGACGGTGCAACGGAAATGTTTTATTTGAATTTCGTGTATAGTTCTTTGGTTACTGTAATTTAAAACGAACGTCCCAAGTGCTTAAAAAAATAAAAAAGCTGCTAAGTATTCTAGCTTCAAAACAAAAGACGCGCTTTTACGGTAAACGTTTTTCGGATTTTGGGGTTTTGACTAGTGCTCACGCGGGATCTTAAACGTCCGCTATTCCTTTTTTTTAATTAGAAACAGGCGTTACTATTTTAGTCGAACTGAAACGTGGGGAGATCGAAAGAGAAAGTTGTCGAGTTTTGTGCGCACAACGTAGATATTCTGTTAGACCAGTGAACTCTAGACGTGTAGCACCGCCTCGGCAAATAGTGGTCTAAAAAAAATAAATGGACAGAACTACCGCTGTCTAGTTTGCCCAATTTAAAGTTAAAGAAAACATCTTGGCTGCCGGATTTATGCTAAAATGTACTTCTTTTTTTTGTACACGTACATGACTTTCAGTCTCTGCTAATTTTCCGTAGCAAACTAATTTGGCGCGAAAAACTCTGATCGTACCTTTAAAACTTCATTCAAAAAATTACATATCGATAACAACTGTTTCATTTCTAACCTTAAGTCTCACTCTGCTGCTCAACTTTTAAAACTAAGAATGTTTTCAAACAAGGGGCACAACATGTTAAATTCTATCCATCATGCCTTAAGACGCTATAAAAACCAAAAATTATTTGTCGTGTTCACAAACTTTCCCAGCACCATGTCTTGAGAAAAACTTTAGATTTTAATAACCTACTTGAGGACACTTCATCAAACGTACATTCTTTAAAAAAAAAAAAAAGTGGTTGAAACCTGTTACTGAAGATAAATATCTATCTGGGGGTTATTTATTTTATACTAGTTTTTGGCTTGACTGGCTCAGCAAACTGTATGTAATAACCTTTTTCCTTACTACTTTCGTTTAGCGAATTAACGCTAGAACTGTTATGCAAATGCGCTTCTACATCATTTATTGACGTCACAATTGAGGTGTGTTATAAGCTACACGACTGTGTTCTCTTTTTACTGAACAGTGCACTGACCTGTTTGATATCGCAAATTGTTTTTAGAAAGTGTATACTATTTTTTAGGTTTCAGCTTCCCTATTATTCACCGGTCAAATATATTATCGAGAAGCTTTACCAAGCCAAAACTACTCCTAAATATGTCTCATTCTAATCTTTATGCATTTAGTGATCAAACTGCTCGTTGAGCTAAAAATGTCAACTTGATACGAACCATATCATCTGATATTGTAAAATGTATTCCCAACGCTGACGGGCTCAGTGATCATAAGCTATTGTATACTGAACTCTCACTCCCTGTCTTCAAGAAGCATCTCGTTGCCAAAATCATTCACGATAATTTCAAAATTGATTATGAATAAAAAACCGCGAATTGGCTTTTTTACCAGTTTATTAATTATTTTAATATTAAAGTTTCTCGAGGAAAATTTTGTATCATTTAAAATTAAACTGAATAATTTCGTATATATTTTTGTTACCACTGTTTGTGTTCACACTAATTCTGAATATTCACGGCTTCTCAAACGATGCTCTTCTTAAAATAAAAAGAAAAAAAGTAGGCAAAAAAAAAATAAGAGAAACGGCACATCACAAGCTCGGGATGCTTATAATTTCGCCCTAAAACATTTACCCTTAGCTTTATAATGTAAAAATATATACCTATATATATATTTTTTTTTTTCATGACTTATCGTCTAGACACTTTAGTAACCCAATAAAGTTTTGGAATTCGGTTTCACCAAATAATGACAACCCTGTCATTCATCTTACTCATGCTAACGGTGACCCCATTTCCGAGAGCGAAGGTCCTAAGGAATACTTTTCTTCATTAACCGGGTTAATTTAGCGAGCTATAGATTCCAGGCACCAGTACTCAAGCGCGGGTTTGGGGCGTAAGTTAACGGCCCTATACTTTGTTTGTACCAAGGTGGCATGTGACGTCTATTTTCAATGCGTCCGGTTCTGGCGTTCCACCGCGCGTGTAAACATGGCTTCCGTCACGGCGAAACTTTTTGGAGTGTTTGTTGGTCGACGACATGGATGAAATAAGTGCGCGGAAGACAGGCGGCAGCAGAAGGAACTTTCGTTCGAGCTACGCGCTGTTCACGCGGCGATCAAAGGTATGCACAATCAATCGGGTCACCTGACCCTGAAACTGAGATCAGGCCTATAAACAACTTCGACAATCACGCGACGGAAGTGCATACTTTTATTGACCTGTTTACACCATTTCTATTTACGATCGTCCCCAACCGCGTAGTCCACGTATACGTCATGCAGGAGAGAAAAAACGAAACTCGAAATCATTAGTACAACTTGGATCAAGCAAAAATGTACAAGACTCAGACAAGAAGTCTTGACTGTAGCCATAAAATAATGAACACCTTCCCTCTGCGTGGTGAAGACAAAACGATGTTTTCCATCATACCGGAAGTTCCACGATTTAAAATGTAAAGGGCTACAAAGAAACACATTTGTTTTATTTAACACGATGATAGAGCAAACACAGGGGTTCCCAACTGATTCCACAGGCGAAATCGTCGAAGTGTCCAATTATCTAGGCAGGCAAAACTGCGAGACGTAAGACCGACGAGACGCGCGAGTCAGGCCGCGAGTGCGGAAGCGTGACATGTTACCTGAAGCCCACCCGTTCGAGCTCCCACCAACGTATCATCCCCTCATACACAGTGCACTCCTGACCACCTATGAGATAATACAACTGAACTGAAGTGAACGTTCGTTCGCGCGTTGCGTGGTCAAAATTCGTGCGATGTGTCACACCCTGAAGCAACTTCTTGAAATTGTATTGATTTCCAAGCTTTACTCGCTGTTTGCAGTGTTCCCTGCAAATAAAAAGTCGTTTGATATATTTTTCCGTTTTTTCACACTATGTCAGCCTGCGCTCAGAAGTAAAGAATTCCAACGTGTAGGCAAATAGAAGCTCTAGGTTTCTATCCCTGCAAAAACTTCGCTTTACGTTAGCTTCTTGCTTCAGCGATTCACGTAAAAATCGTTTGTCATTCGTGAAGTGGTAAAGAGATGCACGCATTGAAAACACACCAGAGACACCGTTGTCAATATGTTCTTAGAAACTCGTAGTATGACTGTATGGACTAACATATTTGGCACGCTTTGCAAAGTTGAACTTGAAACGTACGTACTTGAAATTGAACACGCGAACGTAGTTTCGAAAGACTTTTCGTGAATATCTGTAGAACTCAGTTTTGAGGTAGTGATCTAATAAAACTAAAGCATAATCGGAGGCCCTGTATTTCCTAAGTCCTACAGCAGCCTGTTTATATTCTGCACACTAGTTTATCAGTTCGCTTCCGGGTGGCTTGCTGAACGCAAAACCGCAAAGCCAACACCAGAGGCTGGCGATCAGCAGGATAATCCTGAAAATTAATACTCTCAACCATATATATAAACAATGAACACCTGGGACCAACATCACGAACCAGTTTGCAGGCGATGAAGATCCCGTATATTTCGTATTAAATTCACGGCCGCCCCTTTTTGCATTATTTTTAATATTTTACCACTTTTGGCATCAAAGATTCATCCCGTTTTTTTTCTAGAGATCTCTTTCCAGTAACTATGAACACAACTTTTTGAACCAGGCGCATCCTTCACGATTTCAAGAAAACGCCGAGAGAGCCAACTGCGTCATTAGAGAGTTAACGTTGTGGCGGCATCTAGTGGTCCACATGACGCAAAGCAAACGACGCCACTGGTTGTGAGATTGCCATACAAATTACCAAAGGTGTTGCGGTAAATGTTCAAAGAAATGCGTCTTCCTTACAATTTCATATCGTAAATTTAACCACCACCATTCACCTTTGGTTGAAGTTCGAGCTGTTTACGCGCAAGCATCGATTTTTCCAGCCAATGTTAGAACGAGTCTCTCTGTTCGTAGCACCCTGTAAATACTGATTGTCCATTTAAAGTATCCTTCCATACTAGATGAAGAATTCTCATCGTTTACGAGGATGGCACTCGGAGTGTACTAAATAAACACATGTAGCGTATTGACAGTGTACCTGAAATACATTGGGATTGTAAAGACAGTGTGTTATGAGTACAGAAAAAAATGTATTTTCTTGTTTCTTAAACGTGTGAAATGAGTGTGGTATTATTACATCATCTAAGTACACTGCCAGTACGTTTTCAGTACACTGACTTTGTACTGATTTTTTCCAAGATAAATGACAAACTTGTTTTTCTAATGGACATTAATAGTGATGCATCACACAAAAAGGAGTGATCAAAATAGCTCACTCTAGTATACACTGGCCTTCATACTGAGGGGGAAATTGGCATGAAATAGCGCGTACTCATGTGAACCTTTTCTACTACACGGATAAATTGGCCCATTCTTGTTGCTGAGGTAGAGCTCTATCCTTGATAAGATAGCGATCAATTTACGTTACAAGAAGGTAAAACTCTTTTCTAATCAATGTTCTTTTTTTAATAGAACCAAGTAGTATTCAATGCGATATACAATATATCAGCTCCTTAGTGGATTTCTGTTACTCTGAGAGAGTGACCAAAATATCGCCATTGTTCCACTAGACGGCCTTGTCTATTTAGTTTTCGTACAGACCAAAGCCATGTTGATTTTTGTCTATCATATAAAAAATCTATAAGGGGCTTATATGTTTGAAGAGTCCATTACCTGCAATGAAAACACATTTGTGCAAATAAACGTTAACATAAGACCTGTGTTTCACAGCAATTCACTGGCACGTGCTTGTGCAGGATAAAGCGCCAGAAAAGATTGTCAGAGAATTTTGCAATGAGCGTTCCTGAGCGAGCGCGTACATGGCCCAATAGTCACCGTGCTTGCCGGTCGGGCGGAAGGTCTGGGTTCGTTTCCAGGGAGCGAAACGTTCCTTAATTGACTCTTTCTGCTTGGCGTTCTCCCAAATTCAAAGACTTTCTCGTATGATCGAGTTGCGAATGTTCTACGCGCCGAACATTCTAGACCGAATGCTTCAGAAACTCACGCGGCTACAAAAGGTGTTCCGCGTGGCTAGCTGGAGTCAATCTTGCCCCAGCGTTCGAACCTTCTGTTACACCAACTTCGACGCCCGCGACGCTCAGTTATATTCTGTCCTTTTTTGGTTTTAGACGCAAGTTCCCCACATTAAACGTTTATTTGTTCAGTCATTGTTCGTTTCGTCACCTCGCCATTCGTGACAATATTTCAGTATACGTGGTCTGCATTCCTTTACGATGTACAGGGTGTCACAAAAGAAAATTTACACGGTCTTTTTTACCGCAAAAATAAACTAGGCATCGCCGAACGCTCATTCTCAGCCCAAAGGTATAGCTAGAGGTCACAACCAGATGCCAAAGTTTCAGCCCAATCCGATAACTTAATCAAAAGTTATAAGTGATTTTCTGAAAATCGCAATGGAAAAATGGAGCCTATTTTTGCCCGTTTTCGGTTTCTGGTGCCATAGAGCCCCATGTGTTTGAAAACTCCGTCGGCCGCCATTTTCCTAGTGAAATTTTCAGAAAATCATTTATAGCTTTTTATTAAGTTATCGGATCGAGCTGAAATTTTGTCATCTAGTTGTGACCTCTAGGGCTACCTTTGGGCGGAGAATGAGCGTTCGGCGATGCCTAGTTTATTTTTGCGGTAAAAAAGACCGTGTAAATTTTCTTTTGTGACACCCTGTATATCTTGAATAATGTAATCTAATGTAATCGGCCCGTCTTTGAAGTTGCCAAATCGTCCGTCAGTAATTAAATACATTTTTATCGTTATCAAAATTTGACTGTAGAAAATTTACATCAGTATCTCAATTGGACACGAAAGGACGCTACTTAAAAATATGCCTACTAATGAGCGAGCCTGCGGAAATATGTTTTTTAATGTTCCCTGTTGAACAATGTCAAACACCGAGTCATGAAATGCGTAAAAACGAATTATGTGCTTGCATGACATATCTGAAGGTGAATGCACAACATGTATTATTATTTATACAAATTTAATGCACGATGCCCACAGCAAAAGGAGAGACATAAAGATCCATTAATATTTCTACTGTAAACAGCAAAATTGGAGATTAGCTTAAGTTATAAACTTCGCGAAATACTGCCTTGGTATTATCATGTTACTTTAGGTTTTACGTGCACGTGTTTCCGGACCCTCGCTTTTCGATTATGCAGTTCGTCAGCCATGCGCCTTAACATTTTACAATTCTTCTGGAGTTTAGTCCCGTATTATCTTACTGTTTAAAAGAAATCTGATGGCGGGAAATGTATTATTATTATTATTATTATTATTCCGTGCCTCAGAACGACTGAAGTCAGTCTTGGTATGGGGCACACGCGTACAGTGAACAAAACACATGCGGGAATGCTACATGACTATGAATCGTAGAGTGAAATTTCAAGTTCACGTTTAAAAGAGATGTAATCTGTAAAAGCATCTAAAGAAGATTTCAATGAAATGTCATTAAACCAGAGCTGCATACGGGTTGTCGGACAGAGCTTCTCCTTTGAATCAGGATAAAACGAGCCTGCCTGTCGGCTGAAACGTACCGGGACATGAAAATTAGAAGAACATACCAAGCTGCTATCTATCTGACCATGAATTATCTTGTGCATCAGTAGTAAATCTCTCGCAGTTCTTCGACTTGATAACTTTTGTGTGCCGAGATTCCCGAATATATAGTCGTTGTAGCACCTACATCGAAAGTATCGGTCGTAAACAATTCAAATAAACCTCTTCTGAACATATTTAATCTGTAAAGCATCCGTCATTGTAATAGAAATCCACACAACTCTTCCAAACTCAAGCCGCGAACGAATAGGGCTAGAAATAATCGAATAATACATATTGGGTTTGAAAACTCTCGGGTTAGTCGCGAGATCATGGCCAGCAACCTTATAGTTGAACCCACAGTCTGAGGGACATGATAAGAAAAAGAGAGATGACTGTCGAAATACACACCGAGGTCACGAACCACTGACACACGTAATATAACTATCGAATCAATAAAATAGTCGTTAGAAATCGCCTCCCGTCTTCTACACTTTGATAGCACTTTCGTTTTATCGGGATTAATCAACAAAACGTTTGACGAACACCATTCTTGCACTCGTGACATATCGTCCTGAAAAGTTCACAATCAGCGACTGATCGGACATTCAAAGATAACTTTAGATCATCTGCAAAGAGCAACAACTGCGAGTTCTTTACGCACAATACAACATCATTAATGAATATAAGAAACAAAAGTGGCCCCAGGTTAGCCCCCTGTGGTACACCGGACGAAGGAACAAACGTGTCAGAAAAACTGTCACCAATTTGCACACTGCTTATATGATCAGTAAGAGAAGACTGAAACCACTCCGTAAGTACAGGAGAAACAACATACAGAGAGAGAGCTTGTGCAAAAGTAATTTATGATTTACTCTGTCAAAAACTTTAAACATGTCGAAGTTGACGGTATCAACTTGACTGCGAGTGAGAACAAAAGGAACAGAATATTGAAGGAACGAAAAGAGGTTCGTTTCCACCGAACGACCCTTCGAGAAACCATGCTGCATAGCGCTTAGCGCATGCCGAAAGTAGTAAGACAGTGGGGCATGGTAAACTCTCTCAAAAAATTTAGAAAAGGCACATAGTAAAAAAAAACGGTCTGTAGTTGTTTCCCTCAGAAGCGTCACCGCTTTTGTGAACTGGTATGACTTTGAAATTTCCAAAGGGACGGGAATATACGCAGTCACAAAGAAAGGTTAAAAATGTGCTCCAAAGCAGGCGCAAATAACTGTCCGCAGCCCTTAACGATAAAGCTCGGTATCTGTTCAACGCCTAATGAAAACTTTGGCTTCAGTTTCTTTACCTCCTCCAAGATTTCAACCGTATCCACGCGAGTGATATTCAAAGCGTCGTCGCAAACAAAATTTTTAGACGAGGTAGCACCAAGGAATATATCTGAAGACTAGCACTCTCGGAAGTGATTTGCGAAACCATTAGCTACTTTTTGCGGAGACGACACGTATATTCCAGATGCACTCTGTAGAAAAATGCTGTTAGTTGTGTCTTTTGTGTGTCGTTTGACAAATCGCTAGAACTCATGCGGCTTGCGGAACAAGCTATTTTCTACTCGGACCTGGTGAGCGCGTTTGTCGTGCGCAAATAGTTTTTTAACGAGCGCTCTATAGATCTTGAACTTGACATCCCACAACTCCACCCCACTTGACTTATATAGTTTATGACAATGCATTTTTTTCTCCATATAACACCGCAGTTCCTTGGAAAACCAAGCGGGATACTTGGGAGGCCTTATGACTCGCTTCGATACAAACACATCACTGCCCTTTCGCACTATAGCTGTAAAATGTTCGACAGCGGTATCAATACATTTTTTTTCTAGGATTGTCAACCAGTTACGTCCCTGAAAAAAATTATATAATCCTAGGTAATCGCCAGTGGAGTACGAGTAGCTAGAGGAACTTTGACAGACACGCGGTGTTCGGGAAAAAGAAAATGACAAACTAAAAGGTGGGTGAAAAACATCAGGGCTAACAAGAGCATCACTTACTAAACTCAAATTGTCAATAGGACAATTTGAAAATAATAGATCTAGAACATTTCCGGCAAAATTTTCTAGCCCGTTGAAGTGAGTAAGCCCATTAAAACGAGCGAGGTACACCAAACATGATATTTTTTTATATTTTCGGAATTACCTAAGTTTTTTGTCCAGATTCCCAATCTACACCGGGGAGATTGAAATCCCTGTACAGGTGAACGCGAAACTTCAAAAAGTCAGCCTGCTTCTCAAGTCTTTCAAAATGACCGACGAAAGCAGTTGCATCCGAAAGAGGAGGAACATAATAATTGCCTATTAAATAGTTAAAGCCATCGGCAGCAGCGAGTTCTACCCAAACACATTCCGCATACGTTTGAAGGTCGTATCGCCTGCAGTTAGACGTATAACTGTCCACTGCAACTATCACACCACCGCCAAACTTTTGACCAGTCACCGCGTAATCTCTGTCCCTTCAATGGACTGTATAGCGAAAAGGAAAATAACAATTGCTTGAAATTTCGTTCAAAAGCCACGTCTCCGTTGAACAAATAATGTTGAACGCGGAGGATCATATATTACGTAAACATTCGTCTGCGTTCGTTCGCGAACCTCGAGTATTCTGATAACAGCTCCTCAGCGATCTAGCCATCTGGCAACACTGGGGAATTTTCTAGCACATATGTGCGCGACCTGTCAAGTTTTCCAACAAATGGGTGAAAAATGCAACCCTCAGGTCAAACCTCGGGCCTGTTGATCACTTCAAGAGAGTCGAGCTCTACAGACACGTGAAAAGACGAATAGGATGGAAACTTGGTAATCGGTTTAGTGCACCACAGCGGCTTTCCGTTAAGAAAGGGCTCGGCCAAAGAGCACACGTCACTAACTGCAGTGATAGCGTCAAGACGCGATACAAAAACGGCCTTACGCTGAGGCTCACGAGGAACAACTGTCACCTTCGAAGCTTTCGCTGTTCCTACCGATGGCTTGCTTCGCCGTCGCGGGCCCACCATGGTGAATTCGTCGTTCTCGTCTCTGACAAGGCTTGGGTCGTCGCCCTGTCCTCCAAGGGAGATCGGTTGAGCAGCGGTTGACGGTTGTCAGCGTCGCTGTCAGCCGTGTGAACAGGGAGGGCAGTACCAGGTCCAGTCAGGCCGGACGCAGCTTGCAGAGACCCAGAAGTTGATGAAATCAACGGTGGTTTGAGTGACAAAGCAGCATTTTCATAGCTTTGATGTTGCTGCGCAGGATTAGGCAGTCGTGCAGCAAGTTGTTTTCGAACGGCCGATAGCCCAGACCGAAGACTGTTGTTATCGGCCCTAAGGCACTTCACTTCGGCTGTTAGCACGTCCAACTTGACAACGATGTTGTTCAACATACTCGCCCAATCACTGGGAATGACAGTGGCCTTTTCCAATTTGGCTATCTGGACTTCGTCCTCCAAATCGGAGTCACCCGATGCCGCTTCCGAAGTAGGCCTATCTTAAGTTGCTTTGCGACGCCGACGGGTGCATCCGGTGCATTTATACGCACTCGATCCAGATTCCATTAGCACGTTGTACTCCACGAGGCCTACCTTGATACAGCTGCAGTGGAATTGGTGTCCGCAGCCGCCAGAACAGGCTAAGAATTGCTGCTTTCGGGTGATTTTGGCGGAGCAGCTGCCACAAACGTCCTTCCTTGGCGCCATCTTGACGCCGGCCCTTGCTGCAGTAGGTAGGCGCCCATCAGCAAGGTCACCACCATGAAAGATGATGTGACCTCAGTGTAAGCCATATGCATTCACGATAAACAAATCATTAAGGCTTGGTGCTTCGTTGTAAGGAACGGCACGAGCGTGTGGAACCCCAAAAACGCGCTTTCCGGTTTGGGTGCTTATGGCAGCAAAGTAGTTTCCTGGACTATATATCTCTGTTTTGTATTGCAGTGTTGTCCCCACGTAGACTGGCTAGTCTCCTGTTTGCTTGCCTCTGACCAAGCAACGAGATGGCAGCAAATACTTTACCGCAGAAAATACATCCTACTCTCTTCTTTTGCATTAGACGGCTCGCCTGCTGCGCCAATTTCTCCACTGGCAACTCGAACGTCTCGCCGCACAAAAAAAAAAGAAATATATTTGTTTTAAAAATATTTAGAGAACAAGCTACGGCATATATTGAGCAAACACTTCCATCGACCGAACGGCCTCCGTCACGCTTTTCGCCACCGGCGGCGAATGTCTCATAACGGCGACTTTCACGAAAACAAGCGTCGCCTCCCACCACTCCCAATTCAATGCGAAAAAATATTAGCTGCTGGTGATCCCGCCATTTAAACTGCGCCACACCCATCCGTGCAGAGCGCACTGTATTATCTGGGAGTAGAATATATTATCCCTAGTAACGTATATCAAGGCAGCGCAGCGAATAAAATGCGCAGGGGTGCGGCAAGCGATAGGCGTACTGTCGGAGCCCTTCTCTCTACTAATGCTCCTCTCCCTGTGTGACTGCTGCTGGCGACTCTGAATCCCGAAGCTCGTTTAGTGCTGGGTTTTTTCTAAGGTCTAGCTCCAGTCCCACAAGGATATGTGCCTGCCATTCTTCATCAGCTACTGCATCAACTGCCATTTAACAACGTTACCTGCAACTTTATTACTGTTACCTGATATCATTATCTCTACAGAAGGAATATTCTCAGCTCTGCTTAATCTTCCAGCAAAGAAAGGCATTGGTGCTGACGGTATTCCAAATTCATTTTTGATTCGCTAGCTGAGTGGTGCTCAAAATATCTTTACCTTATTTTTCAAAAATCTTTAACAGAATCCGTCATTCCTGCTGAGTGGAAATATGCAAAAGTAATTCCCATTCACAAAACTGGATTCCCGCTATTTTCGGTAAACTATAGGCCTATTTCATTGCTTCCCTACTCGTCGAAACTGCTGGAGCACATTGTTTTTGAAACACCTCATGAATTACTTAGAAAACAATGCTTTTTTCTTTTCAAATCAACATGGCTTCTGTCATGACCTTTTTATTACGACACAGTTACTTAAAACGGTCCATGATTTTGGAAATATCCTGAATTAATCCAAACAAATTGATGTCATATGCCTAGATCTTTCTAAAGCTTTTGATGGAGTATCACATAGTAAACTTCTCCTTAAACTTAAATCGATTGTTTAAAACGAAGACATCTTTCACTGGCTCAAGAGCTACTTACAGGACAGAAAACAGCATGTACAGATCAACTCGAGTGAATCATCATTAGTCCCTGTTTTATCGGGTGTTCCGCAAGGGTCGGTCCTTGGGCCATTACTGTTCTCAATTTTTATAAACGACTTAACCGCTAATATTCCGGTACGTGTTCGACTGTTGGCAGACGATGGGGTTTCATTTACAGAAGTCAATGAAATAAGTGACCAGACTCTACTAAACACCTTCTTGCCCAAGATGTTGCACTGGTGCGACTCGTGGCAGATTTCATTGAATGTCAAAAAGTGTGTTCGAATGCATATAGCTCGAAAATCAAGCCATCTTTCTTTCGATTATTCCCTTAATAGTACTTTACTAGCCGAAATTACTTATTATAAATACTTGGGTGTAATTATATCGAATGACCTACGCTGGAACACTCATTTTATGCCTACTGCGCGCAAAGTAATATCCAAGTTGTGTTACTTAAGACGAAATTTAAAACATGCCTCTTCCGACGTTAAATTGACAGCCTATGAAACTTTTATATTACCCATCCTGAATACCCTTCGGTGGTTTGGGATCCGTTTACAAGTACCAACATAAACGTCCCTGAAAATGTTCAAAGAAAACGTTTATGCTTCATTCATAATACATTTCAGCGAAAATATCCCGTCTCTGAGCTGTACGCCCTTCCTGGGGTGAACTTACTAAAGCATAGACGCATGTTTACGAGAATGAAGTTCCTATTTATTTATTAAACAACCGGTTCAAAATCGACATCTCTAAATGTATTTCACCCACACCTCAAAATTATCCCATGCGAAGTTATCATTGCAAAACACTCAAAGAATTCAACTCTCGGATTAATGCATTTCACTATTCTTTTTTTTTTTTTTTCAAGGACTGTTCACGACTGGAACTCCCTGCCAAGCGGTATAATAACAGCCTTACCGGAGTCGTCCTTCTTTAATGAACTCCGCGATTTTTTTTATTCTTGTATCTGATGCTCCTTTAATACTTTTTTGCGATGAAGATAGTCTTTGTATAACGCTGTCTTTTTTTTTTTACATGTTTAACTCTTCGTGTGCTTTTGGATGAGCTAGAACAAATATCCCTTGCGCTTGTCACCTGCTGTTTTTTTATTACTGTTTTTGTGTACCATGTGTGTAAACCACTCCTACCACGTCTCCTGAAATAGGAGACAGTAGTATCAATAAATAATAGTAAATATTAATGAATCAAACAAGAATATAGTGGCCCAGGCTTACTAATACATGGGCATGTATGGTGTCAACTACCGGGAACGAGCCTCATTTTATCATTGAAGGCTTAAAAAAATAACAACTTTTGAAAACGATAAACGTACATTCGTGATACTTTGCCATCCTGTCTAGAGCGTTAGCGTTACATTTGTACGGAGACCGAGCGTTCGGCGATACATGGTTTATTGTACTATTGAAGGGGCGCTGCAACGATTTACGTACTTTGTCCAATTAATTGCAGAAATTAATCTGAGTCACCTGTGAAACGAAGAACGAAGAATTTTATTCTCATTTGCGCTCTAGTTTTTGTTTAAAAAAGTAATACAAGTCGGAGGACAAAGTGCCTTTCCAACCTCCCGACGTTTTTCGAGTTACGTACCCTGGGGGACCACCTGGTTTCCCGTTGGGCTCCCATTTCAGACACCCGAGCCGTTTCTACCACGATTGTCAACTTTAAAGTATTAGCATCGTCGAAGGTAGCGGCGGGCGATTAAAACAAAAGACGGTTCGCCAAGGGGCTGTCGGTGAGTGTGTCAGCGGAGGGGACAGGTTTTGTTAACTTCCGCGTGTTCCCCGGAAATCTGTCACTCTTGTTCCCGGAATCGCCACAGGCGGCTTCAGATCGGCAAGTAATTCGTTTTTTACTTTGAAATTACGCAGCGGAATAGCTGTTATTTTAGCCAAGGTTACGCGTTTTTGTCACTTGTGCCTAGAAAAACAAATAAAAAATAAAACCCTACTGAGGAAATTTACACATTTTGCACCTGCATGAAAGTAAACGCGTTCATTCCGGTAACAGTCGGGCCACACCGGTCCCCCGTTTGAGCGATACCGGTAACCCGTATGGGAAAAGGGGTCACTCATTTGGGCAAACGGGTTCCCCGATTGATGAAATAGGTGACCAGTTTGCACAAGCGGGTGACCAGTGACCTGCAAACTGCATCGGTTTCATCACCCTAAAAAAAAAAAATGACTACCCTGGGTGGTCAAATGGCTCTTTGGAGGCTTTGACTACCCCAAAAGGCGAGTTACTAGCGTATGGGAAAAGTGACGACCCCAAACCGCTGTGGAATGACCGCCTTTCTGCCGGTGACGACGGGTTGTGGTTACTTTCGAATCCGATATTCACGTGCAGGCGGTAGTAAATGATATTAGTAACTTGGATAACTACTGGAAGACTATAAATGATATGCTTCCTTAGCTTTCGTGATCGTTTGAGATCCGCCAAGATCACATATGTTGTGCAATTCGCGTAAATTGGTGGAATAAACATTTTGTCAGCGCGAGCAGCAACACTGGTCTCGACAGCCGTGGACCGTGGTGGGGTGTAGTTGTGGCATCATAACAACAACAAACGGCGTGGGTGTTTGCCCAACTGAGGTGAGGATATCTTTCTGCCCTATTTTATTGCAAAGAATATTTAAAAAAAATGATTAGTTGTATACCTGATCGTGTTGAACCATTGAACACTGGGACCGAGGATCGGCAGGGTAAACATGCTCAGAGTTGTGTGACTGTGTCGCCCGTACTGTTTTCATCAATCTCGGATTGGTTGAATTTCTGAGCTGCACCCGTCGTGGTTGTGATCTCCTGGCTGTACGTACGTAGTGCGCGAACTTTACAATTCAGTAGCAGGTTGAGATTCAGCGGCAGCGTAGTAATTGACTTTTACTAGATTGCTGTGTCGTCACGAGCGCTAATTGTGCTTTTACAAGCGCCAGCGCGAGCCCGAACTTGCGCCTCTTTTACCGTTTGCGTTTATCTGGTTTGATGTTCTGCTCTGTGATTTATTAAACCTAAATCTAAAGGTCAATCGCCTCTGCCTCTTCACCCATCAAAACACCCCATAGCGCTGCCGCTCTACCGGCCCTTCCTGGATGTCTCCTGCTGCCAAGTAACAGCCGGATCGTCGAAACCCTATCATCGTCGCCTCTCCACCAGAGGATCACTACATTTTGGTGCGTCAGCTACCACTATATTTCGGCTACCGCTATATTTTGGTGCCGAGCCTGTCGGCCCGTCCCGTTTTTTCGACTGTTTAACTCTTTTCTGGGCACAAAATAGCCTCCGTGGTTTTTCACATCGTTCTTGCGCGCGTGCTCGTTCAGTTTATTTTTTTTTTTTTCGCTGTGTCTAAAGGTACGTCGGACGTATCCGAATCCCAGAGTCTAAAGATAAGTGGGACGGATCCGGAACTCGGAGTCTAAAGATAAGTCGGACGTATCCGGATACCAGGGTCTAAAGATACGTCGGACGTACCCAAAACCCGGAATCTAAAGGTACGTCGGATGTATCCGGATCCCAGAGTCTAAAGATACGTTGGGCGTATTCGGATACCAGAGTGGACGTAGCCGCGATTCGCATTCGGGTTGTTCGGGGCACCAAGTGGTACGCCTGGGTTAACACGCATCCCAGCGATACAGGGGCGAGGAAGCGTCCCTACAGCGCGCGGTTCGCCTAACGAGTTTAGCACGTTTCGTGGAAAGCTCGTTTCACTGACAGCACGTTCACGGAAATTTCGTCGCGCGCGCACCACTGGGACCCGCGTTAATCTATGCCGACTATGCTACGTCCGACGTATCTATAGACTCCGAGTTCCGGATCCGTCCGACCTATCTTTAGACTCTGGGATCCGGATACGTCCGACGTACCTTTAGACACAGCGGTTTTTTTTAAGGGCAGTATATAAGCTTCCGAGGTTCCTTGCAGTGTTCTAACACTTGTGTTCCTTCAGTTCTTTTAGGGCAGTAAATAAGCCCCTGATGTTCTTCATAGTGTTCTAACGCCTGTGACTGTTCAGTTTACCAGTCTGCCTTGTAAGACGTGGCCTTTCAAACCTTCTGATCTTTTCCCCGTGGCCGGTCGCTCTGCTGTACCCGGTTTTGAACTTTACGAAATTTCATTGCATTGAGACATGCTGCCCTATACTCCGTTCACCCCTAAGCTGAGACAGAGCCATATATGAAGAAAGTTTGGCCATTCGTTGGGAAGTATAGGAGACAAATGAGGAAGTGCCATTGGCCGAAAGCAGACTGGGCGTGTTCCAGGGCCTCTTCACAAATTCGAATGTGGCCAATGAGAAGCCGGAAATAATACCCTGGAGTGGTTGCGAGAAACAAAATTCATAAGTGCGTCGGAGTAACTCTCGGTGACTGAAAATATGGTGCATGTGATGTTTCAATCACGGTCATCCGAAATTATGGTGAAAGAGTGCGACTGGCGGAACGATTGACATAATCCGTGCGCCGAAGACCGGGAATCTACCGTCTGAGCGGTCACACTTTCTCCGAGCAAAACAGAGTTGAGCGGCACATTTGTTTCTCACATCTTTCTGCACGATCATGATTGTAACATCCTGTGCACCCTATTTTAAACCATGAAGGGTCACTACTCTTTACACTTACGTGCTTAATAAAATCATACACCAACATATACCTATGGTTAAAACAGTCTCTCTCTACTACCGCTAGGGATTCTTTTAGGCTTCTGGTTGGCCAAGAGAGAATTTCAAGCCCACTTTCTGCTTCTGGTGCACGGCCAGGCTCTGCCTGCGCCTAGCACTGACCAAACACTCTCTACACACGGCTCTGAGCTGAGACTGCAGCGGCAACTACTTGCCCGCTGAACTAGTCAGCCGCCTCCCTTTCATCACCTGACCCAATAATCGGTCTGTGAATATGATTAAAGATTAAAACAGCGCAAGGACACGGACAAGAACAAGAAGGTAGACAAACAAGGCGCTG
Organism: Ixodes scapularis; assembly: GCF_016920785.2. NCBI lineage: Eukaryota > Metazoa > Arthropoda > Arachnida > Ixodida > Ixodidae > Ixodes > Ixodes scapularis. The sequence goes on from NW_024609867.1 coordinate 8,719,755, forward strand.
ACTTACAACTGAAGTTTATTCGTTCTAACAGCGAGTATAAATACTGTATTGTCACAACAAACAAACATGAATAAAAAGCTTGACCTGGATGCCACGTGCTCACTAGCCATCGCTATGCACTGTCACTGTGTGTCTAAATAGGAACGTTCCTTATCCGATAAAGATAGTGACGGAGTGTTGACACAGTTTTGCCCCAATCTTCCAATGAGCTGAGACTGCAGCTGAGACTGTGAATATGAGCGTGACTGTGATCACATGGCGGAAGAGGGATGTATGACTGGTCCATTTAAGACGTAGCTTTCACCGCAGTTTCAGCTTAGGGATGAATGGAATATAGTCAGCGCACAGGATGGCCACCCAGCTCCGGCCTCCCAAGAAGTTGGTGTTTACAAGACGGCCGCTGTCTTCATTGGCCTTTTCGCTCGAAACCGTATGCTGAAGAACCAGCGTGCACCAGCATGCGACGCGAAGCTTTATCGACGGCTGCCCGTACGCCGAAGAGCTAGCATCTCCTCCGTTCTAGACGGGTGCTTTCGGTGAATCGCAGTGCTGTGAAATTAATTGTTTCTCTTTCGAATTTTCTTCTAAGAAAACGTTTTTATCATAAATGCCTATGACCACAACAGCCGCCATTAAGTCAACATTTTCCTCTGATTGCGACTATCTCAAATATGACAAACCTTCCTCGGATATGAAGTTTTTCCAATATCATTTCTCATTGACCACTTGTGTGTATTATAAGATAAGTGTTGTGTTCTGGTATTTTTAATATTGTAGTCTCCCTATAGCTACTGTTAAAAAATATTAAGAATGGGAGAGCAGTAGTTTTTTGTTCTGCTTTAATGGGGTACGGAAGAAACATTTTAGCGCCTACTTCTTTGTGTAGACATGGTCTGCTTCATGACAGCAGCTCACAAACAGCAGTTTATAAATGCAAGAAAAACAATTCTAAAACAAATAAAAAAATGTCCTAATACCACCTGGTAGTTGAGGTCTGAGCTTTCTTGGAATGTCTCACGTCACGGGCCCATCAGGAGCTACGCCACGGTGTGGCGTGTCCGATGGGGGCGCGCGGGAGCGAGCGACGCTTGGCGCACGTCTCAGGCCTAGTACACCGTACCTCGGGTATTCCGACTTGTCAGAATTGTAACGCGCTGACGATAAAGCTGGCGCCACCTAGTGACGGCGATTGTAATTACTATACCCTTGGCCTCGTATGGGCCCGTGACGTTGCGAGCGTGACGTCACGGGTAAATATCCCGAAATTTGCGTGCCGACTCGATGGCTGTTTTTAAAGCGCTCGCCAGAATCTGTCGGTTGGAACAAAAAATATAACCAGCTGCTAGAAATACAACCGTGCCATTATCATTTCCGGATATCGTGGATCATATTTCACTTATTTCGAAGTGTTCCGGAAATATTCCAAGTTTTGATTCTGTACCCCCTTAATGTCTTTTTTCGTTTTTTTTTTTAAATTTAAGGAAAGGAGAATCTAATAATTGGCTTTTACTGGATTGCTACATCGTCACAGACACTATTTGCACTATTATGAGTGCAAGTTCGAGTTCGAGCTTGCACCTCTTTGCCATTCTTGTTCTTCAGTTCTGATATTCTGCTCTATAATTAATGAAATCTAAACCTAAAAGTCAATCACCTCTGCTTTGTCGCCGGCAGGGTTCGCGCTGACTGTGAACCCCGCCACTACTCGTCTCCCAGCAGGGTCCTCCATCACTTGGCCGCTCTACCAGCACTTTTTGGATCTCTCCTGCTGCCAAGGAGCAGCCCGGTGATTGAACCACCGAACCTCTAACATTGTTGGCTCTCCGTAAAAAAACTTCTACAGGTAGGCTGGCCCACTTGTGGGGAAGCTGTGTCCAGAGCTGATCTGCCTGGTGTTGGTGTGTCCTCTTGAGGTGCCTACTGTTGTCATTCGTATACCATCAAGTGAGCAGACAGTTTCAGGAATCCACCATAGGCCTAAACTGCGCGCCCACACAGTCTGTCTCACACCAAAAGGATGGTTGCCTCCCATGTGCGGGGACGAGTCCAAATGCATATAGAGAAAAATCAATCGGGGATCTGATGTGGTAGCCAAATAACAGTTAAGAAGAATACTTCCTATCTTTTGCTGAGGTTCTGCAGCACTGGAACTTCAACAACAGCGGGGAAGTGCTTTGCAAGCCTGGTTCCAAGACTGTGATGCTGAACCTCATAAATTCCCCCTTGTCTCCACATATCGCATGCTCGGATAACCTGATGAATTGTGGGTGATACAAAGGGGTGGTGAGGTGATGTACATGACTGTTGCAAAAACTGTTTGAAAACAATACTATTAATCTGGCCCCGTTGTCGCCAAACACAAGTGTCCATGGCTGTCCAAATCGATCAAAAATGTCGCACTGGGCTTCCACTGTGGTCTTGGTCGATGCTTCTATCTGCTCTGTGTCGATCAGTATCATGTAACTCTCCAGCTGTACGGCATAATATAAGGCATGTTCAGCGTTGCTTGGTATCCAATCAGCTGACCTGAACCTGCACCAGGGGCATTTAACAGGACTGGGCACATGTTTCGCACCTTCATACATGGTCTTAAATGTCTTTGTCAACACCGGGCTAACAGAAGATGGTTTGTGCCAAGCTCTTCCTGACTGACCTGCCTGGGGCCCTATGCCGAGCTTTGTGGACTCCCACGGCGACTAGGAACAAGGAAGTGACGTCAACAACGCAGCAAGCACAGATTAAGTGTTGATTGGTGAAAGTCGCTGATGACAAATTTCTGCAGAAGAAAACGAAGCTCACTTTTTCTTTGTTTTCTTCTGCGGAAATTCGTCATCAGAAACTCTCACTAATCAACATTCAATCTGCGTTTGCTGCGTGTTTGACGTCCCTTCCTTCTCCCTAGTCGCCGTGGGAGTCCAAAAAGCGCAACATAGGGCCCCAGGATAGGCGTCATGGAGCATAGCCTGCTGTATACTGATAATGCCTGCTCAATCGCCAGTTGCTGGCTATCACTACAAGGGTGTTTCGCCTTCCAGTACAAGGCAGAAAATGTGAATAAAAATAAGCCTCTCGTGCGTTCTTGTATTCTCGGTGCTGTTTTTGGCATTTGTCGTGGTACCTGTGGGCAAGAACTTGCCGGGGCTGTCATTTCACGAGACCCCAAGCAACACTCGGGATCATGGAAAGTGACTAAAGCTTATTTTGAGGGAAGACTGCGTCCCAAATTTGACCTCCTATATACTTAATAGTGTGTGGTAGGCAGCTTTTCGTGACGTACATGAAGGAAGGCTTGTCTGGTCCTCCTTTGTGGATTCTGCTGAGGTTCCACTCAAAGCCCAGCTTGGCTCAGGCCTCTCTGGTGTCAAAGCTGGATGAGCCCATGTACCCTTCCAGGTCTTGTTTTGGCGCTGCTTGACTGGCTGTTACTGTTTACCTAGGCACATCTTTCTCGCACTGCTCCAGGTATATAGTGACGGGCGCCTGACAACAGGCACAGTGCGTCATTACGAAACGTGAGCCCTGGCACAGCTAACACCTTCCACAGTGCTTATGTGACTTCGTAGCGGTTGTTACCTCAGAGGACCCTGGCTGTTGCAGTTCCTCTTCACCTTCTGAACTTTAAAACAAAACCAATTATGCAGCAAAACCAAAGCATGCACTACCTTTCAGCAATTTAGCACCGCTTCTGGGCATCATTGTCGTTGTTGCAATGCTTTGTTTGTTTGTAGTTGAGATGGTGATATCACACCTTCCTTGTCACTCATGGTGCTTGCACTAGCTTTGCAGAACAGAAAACATTCAAACTGCATACACGTGACACTGCAGTGAAATGACCAAAATATGCGGTTGCAATTCCTGCTTGCGTCGGCCAGCTCCCCACAATGCGACATCGGGACGTGCCATGTCACAGTGTCATAGGACGCCGGCTACGATTGATGTGGGAACCATCATAAAATGCCTGTCTTTGTCGTGCACGTGTTTCACATCTACTTCGCCAACTGATGCAATGAAAAGAGTTTTTGTTGAAGGCTACTGAGTTGGCAGGTTACAACCGCCTGAGCATTCAGCTAATTGGTGAATTCACTTGGCTACACGTTTCAGTGGAATGTGTAATCTTGATTCTGTTTGTCCATAATCTATTTATTGGCTGGTTTGTTCGAAAGTAACTCAGTCGGTCTATCTAAGGAAGCCTCAAGAAAAAGCTTTGCTAAGGCAGCACTAGCCTTGACAATTTTTTGTTTTTTGTTGAGACCAAGATAAGGCCGCCTGATTTTATTTTGAGCAAGCCAGCACACTGCAGAGGAGGAATGACCCAGATTTAGCATGAAGTTATAGGTTTCGCATGAGAACAATCTATTTGTAGCTGAAAAAGAGGTGTCACTTAATTAGAAAGACAAGTGAAAGAAAAGCATTCGTAGGTATTTCGGTTAAGAAAGCTGTGCATACTTTAGCTCAGCTTTCAGTATTTTGGTTACATTTTGCTTTGTAGATTTGAGTTTATCTATGATAACTATTAGTTCAATTGGAGCATGTAAAATACAGTGGTTTTGACAGACAACCGCACTTGGGAATCTATCATATATCTCAGCTGAGCTTTCATTTTTTTTCAGTTGAAGTGTATCTCTCTATTGGCTTGATCAGTATCTACTTCATGTACTGAATGCCTTTTTAGAGGGTTGCGTTGCCACAGGAGACTTGTGCGCTTGTGGGTGTTTGGTGAGTGGTGTCAAAAATCACCATGAGCCCCGAGCCCAGCATGGGTTCAGACCCCCTGCTAGCCTGGCTGTGCTAGGTGTTCCCGTGTCTGATGAAACTGGGGTCTTGGCAGTTGAGCCAAGCCCGGGCTAGGTTTCCTTCAAAGGCCCCCCAGGTTAGGCAACACACCACCCCAGCCCACGCCCTGCACAAACAGGTGTCCTGCGTTGGCTCGCCTAGGACGATTCGGTCAGTCGCTTTACTCACCTCTCCTTTCCCCTGACGTTCTTCTCCATCCCCGTTTTCAACCTCTCATCTTTCTGATGTAACAGAATTCTTTGAAAGTGAAGAGGAATTATATAGCCCATGGGTGTTAAAAACCACCAGGGTGTGACATGAAGATACCAGATACTTTTAGGGATGTCGCGAACCACCCTAGGTTCGATATCGAAAGGTTTCGATATTTGCGAGGCGAACTGAGGTTCGATTTCGAAAACTTTCGATATTTTCGTACCGACCGAGGTTCGAATTAGAAAAATTCGCAACTTTTGACCACAGCGGAGTTTCGAATTCGAAAATTTCGAAGCTTTCACGGTTTCTAAGATTTCGAATTCGAATATTTTGAATATTTTTTTACTTCAGGTTCGATAAATTCGAAGATTTCGAAATTCTTTGGAAAAAAATTCCGAAAACTTCGAACGCTTCGAATTTTTATAGACATGAAGTTCGAACAATTCGAAGATTTCGAATTTCTTTCTTCATAATGTTCCAAAAGTTTGGAGGTTTCGATTCTCTTTAAACACCAAATTAAAAAAAAAAAAAAAAGCTTCGGAGATTTCGAATTTCTTTCTAATCCAAGTTTTCAAAGTTCGAAGTCCGATTTTCAAGTTTTTCCACAGTTTCAGTTTCAAATAACGTTTTCACGACTCACTGGTTTTCACAAAATCAAGTTTAGAAAAGTTAGGGTGTGATATCTAGATTCTGCGAAGTTGGTCAGGCAATTAAATGAGACGACGAGTGTCCCGGACGTGCTAGAATATTTGCCAGTGCAAAATTGTGACCGCCAGCCCCGGGAAGGGGGGGGGGGGTCTTTAACCTGCATCACGCAGTAGTGCTTACACGAACACACTGTTTTACGAGACTCATCCAGTTCAAAACGGCCAGGGGCGAGCAGGAGGTTGAGGCTCAGAGAAACTGTAGAAGAGTAGCTGGTTTGGCGAGTTGGTAAACGTTGAACATGGTTAAAATCGCGCACAAAGAGACGGGGACAAACGAGGAAGGAACACAGAACACAGACAGGCGCGCACTCACAACTCTAGTATATTAAGTGAAGAAGAGAAATATGAAGCACTATTTTTTACAGGGGACTACGTCACCAGGGGGAACAGATCATCCGCAGTCAAATGATCGCAAGAAGGCAATTAAATGAGACGATGTCTTTAGACAAAAACATCAATCATTGGCCGCTTTAAAGAAAAACAAACGCGCGTGGTGCTCGAGGCGTTCACCATCTTGAGCCTGACCGATCGCTGCGTTAGCCACCCGTCGGTAGCTTTGAGCGAAAAAAAAGTTGCCTTGTTGCGATCATTTAACTGCGGATGATCTGTTCCCCCTGGTGACGTTGTCCCCTGTAAAAAATAGTGCTTCATCTTTCTCTTCTTCACTTAATATACTAGAGTTGTGAGTGCGCGCCTAGGCAGCCTTCATAGGCACTCTATGCGCGCCTATCTGTGCTCTGTGTTTCTTCCTCGTTTGTCCTCGTCTCTTTGTGCGCGATTTTAACCATGCTCAGAAAAACCTTGAAGCGACCTGGCAAACTACTTCACCACCCCTTGCACGCTGGTAGTAATCCGATCCGGTGAAGTTTATAATTGTCCTGGAGGTTTATTTTCTGGGACGGAGGAATCGCCTCGCAAAAAGCACAAGAGCCGACACAACTCAAGGTCGAGGAGCGTTCTACTATACAAGTGGCGTCGGAAGAGGAAAAACGGGGGGAAAGAGGGTAGCGGGGAGGGGGGGGGGGGGTGCTTCAGCCTTCTTCTCCCCCTTGCAGGTATTTCGGACTGTTAACGAAAACAATACGAGGAAAGAGGGCGTGGTCGAGCTTATTTTAATCTGAGATTATTTATGCATATGTATAGCTACTGTCGCTCTTCACTGCATAAAAGGTTGCGTAGATGGCCATTGTTAGAAACTCGTTGTCAGAAGGCACTACTCGTCACATGCTTAGTGGCTCGGAAGTTCAAAGCTGTCTTTTCGATCTAAATATCTGTGCCAATAGTAAAAAAAAAAAAAAAAAAAAAGAATAAATGCGGGAATAAAAAGCAGGAGAAAAAAAAACTATCAAAAATTCGTCAGAAATGTTCTATTCTTTCATATTCAGGGGTTCAGAACTTCGAAACAAGTTTCTTTTACCAAAATGTGTACAGGCTAAAAGAAACACGTCCCAGGAACGTGAAGCGAAAAAAAAAAAGTTTTTTTTTTAATGACGTGCTGAACTTGAACACTATTAGAACTCTTCTCCCATGAGTTAATTTGTTCCTTAACGTGAAAAAGCAATAAATATAATATTTTTTATTCTGCAGATGGCAATAATATGTACTGTCTGTGGTGTTAATTTAAATGCGATACCTCAAACAACTTAGACGAATATAAATATCAAGTTTAGGTCTTATTTGCATGCAGATACATGTTTGGACATTTCTTCGAAACTCACGTTGAATAACAATAATCACATCTTAAGACGGCACTTACCTAGGCTATATATAGATCATTCTTAAAAAAGTATAACATATCTACCATAAATCAATCAATCAATCAATCAATTTATTTCCTCTCCATCTGAGAGGGGAAGGCAGGGAAAAAAGCAGCATGTCGCTATTTGACGAAGCCCCCGCCTCCCTTCTACATCCGCAGAAGAAACACAACATATGAGTGAAAGAACAATGCAACATATATATAAACAGATAATCGAGCGCTTACACAGGACAGTGGTGTCAATTATATACAGTGCGAAAGAGTTAAACAAGGTAAGCATAATTCAGAGTAGCACACGCTTGCTCCAAGAGTTTAGTTATGAGCACATGCACTACAATGCACATTGACCTTGAAAAATATATACGCAACTGCCTCTGCACCTTCAAAACATGACAACACCTATTCAATAGATCACTCAAATAGGTCACGAATTTCCTTTTTGCTTGTGTTGGCCACGGAAATTCCCTTTGCCTCAAGGTTGTTTAAAATTCTTGGGAGAGTAAAAGCCAGTCTCTGGTCACCATAAGTAGTTCTGGAGCGCGGTGCGGCCCAGTTTCGCGAATGACGTGTGCTGTATGTTGCGTCTCGCGACTCCAAACCTGAGACTGAATTAAAAACGCTAATAGGGTTGTTTAATGATCTTTTATATGACATCAAAAGCTTGTAACTATAGTAATTGGTGATTTTTAACGTGTCAAGGTTTTTAAACAAAGATTTTGTGGAGTGATCATACGTTACATTACATATTATTCGTATTGCCCTCTTTTGCATTATAAAAAGTCTCTGAACGTTCGTTTTCGTAGTGGTACCCCAAACCAGGAAACAATAATCGAAATATGAGCAGAGCAGGGCGTGATATAAAAACAGCATTATCGAGGGGGGTAAGATATTACGGTATTTATATAAAACGCCTACAACCTTCGAGAGCTTTATGGTTGTGTCCTGCACCGTCTCATCCCACAGCATATGTTCATTAAAAGTTACGCCAAGCACCTTAGCATTTTTTACAATTTCCACATCTCGTGAGGCAAAAGAGAGCCCTCCCGGCAGGCTGCTGGTGCAGCTTGTATTTTTTGCGCGGAAAATAATTGCCTCAGTTTTTGCAACATTTATTTTTAATGAATTTGCGGTGGTCCAAACGTTTAGACTCTGCAAGAATTGATTTGCTTTTTTTATAATGACGTCAATGCTAGTTCCAGAGAAAAACAAACTTGTATCATCTGCGTATATTATGTAGTTGATGCTATCATCTAAGTTCACTATAGCTCCGGCTGCAGCGTGCTTCAAATCTGGCACAAACGATAATCGTCAAAAACCCGTCGTCCTTCCTCGCCCCTTCGGGGATTTATTCCTTTAAACCTAAGCATGTCAGAACATTGAAATAAACGGCATTGTCTTTCGTAAGGAACGCAGCACCGCGTGTAAAAGTTCGAGAAAAAAAAATTACGAATGTACCCCACTACTTGAAATCAAATGAAACCGTCCGCCGGTCTTTCGAAGTTCGACGAACGTCGACTTTTACCCTAAAAGTTCGAAGTTCGTCGAACTTCTGACTTTTCAAAATTCGAAAGTTAGAAATTTTTCGATTTCTCCTGATGAATAAGTTCGAAAGATCGAAATACATCGAATTTTTTGGTCAGTTAAGTTCGAAAGTTCGACAAGCATTGAACCTTGCAGCGCAATAAGTTCGAAAGTTCGAAAAAGATCGAATTTTTTAGCGTAATGAGTTCGACTGTTCGAAAACCGTCGAACTTTTTAGCTTAACAAGTTCGAAAATTCGACCTCTGTCGAATTTTACGATATAGACAATTCGAAAAATCGAAATCTTTCGAACCTTTCGAACCGCTTGATTCGATCACTACGATTCGAAAAAAGTTCGCGGCATCCCTAGATACTTTACTATGAAAATATTTCACCCCATGAGAATTCAATGGCCTGGACACAAAGAGGCTTTGCATGGTTGGAACGACTGCATGTGAAGCAGCCTCAGGGTTTTTACCTTTAAATAGACCAATCTCACCAGCCAGTTTCATTAAGCCGCCGCTGCCACAATGCATCAAAGAAACTTAAGTCTTTCTGCATGTGGGAGAACCCCGCTGGAGCTTTGCACGTGACGAGACGACACGAGCCGTCGCGTGCACTGCCTCCTGTTATGGCGGCCTAAAGTTATGGCGGCATCACGCATGCGTGGAACGCTTAGTGAGATCTGCCTATTGGGACCGTTGATGGCAACAATAGATGACTGTTCCCGTCTATGGTTGGGGACACCTGGAGCACTAGTCGAGACTGCTGCCTCTGCTGCCTCGGCAAACCCGGTATCTCGGCGTACCCATGGCAGCCCTCTCCCTTGGTGCGGCATGACTGCTGTACAGTGTGGACGGTGTGATCCTCATGCATTCTCTCAGATCCGTGTTGTCTACACCGTTGGGAGAGCAACATTTGGCAGTGTGGGTGCGCTGGCGTAAATGAATGGAGACAAATGTCTTTTTCCTGGTAAAGTATTTGGTGACACTGTCAACTGGCATGCTTGCAGCCAGGCTAGCAATGGCCGTGGTAAGGTGACTCGTATCCCAAATGTCCCAAGATGTCTCTGTCACATTTCAATGACTGCGTCGGATGTGCTTGCAAGAATGGGATATTCACAATAAAAATATAGCAATTCACTCAAGATAGATATTAAACATATTTTTTTAATGAATCTGTATATGCATGTAGTTTAATTTCATTATCACTGCAGGTCAGGAGGTTAACTGACAACAAAATTTGATTGCTTTATTTTTTTCTAGGTTTCTAATTTATGGTTCTAGGTGCATCAGCAAAAGACAGAGGCATAGTTGCAAGTGATCACTCCGAAATTTTGGGTCTATACAGCATGAACTAATTGTATTTTTGGATAGTGATCATACCAGAAATAGCACGTTGCTATTTCAGCGGTTGCTGCTCATGAACTCAGGAGACTGGAATTGCAGCTATTGCTACTTCAAGATGTAATGAGATATCAGCTGCTCGTCAGACCATGGCCAGGCGGTGGAATGGAGCCTCAATCCTTTGGGTTTAGATCGTGAAACTTCCAGAATTCTGTTCGCCTTGCAACGTCAAAATGTTAAAAATATTTTTCGTGTGAAGCCGGCCTAAAACAAATCTGTTTGCTACATTGTTACAGATTTGTCACCCTGTTTTTTTTTGCTATTTTTATATAGTGATTTAGAACTGTTGTGGGAAACACCAGTGCCCACTGCCGAGCACAGCACCTCATGTGGCAAGCACCAGCAAAAAGATGCGAAAGAGGGTTAGCAGACAAGGCCCACCATGTAATAGATGCCACCAGCCCGACAACCCACAGGACCACGTATTGTATGCAATGAATCAGTTGTCGTCGTTAACCTGTCTCGACCACGACATGCCGGCAGCGGTGGGATCCAGTGTTGCCCATGAGAAGAACAAAGGCTATATCGAAATCATAGGAGACGAGTGAACATTGGAGTATGCGCTTCTGCTATTTGTATTGCAGCCAACAACAGCTTGTCAGCTACCCTTGAATAGACCCTTTTCAAAAGTGTGCACCGGCTATACTATGTTCACCCTGCCGGACCAATCAGCCGCCTTTCTCTTATCACCCAGTGATGTGATTGCTGCGCCAATTGTGCCAAACTGCGCCTAAGTACTTATTCTGCTACACTTGCTACATTTGATCAAAATGTGAGGAATTTGCACCAACATTGCTCCAGAACTTAAGTTCAATTAAATAATACTGAAAATATAACAGCTGCAGGCCTCGCTGCCGGGGCGAATCGTTAGTGTAGGCTCGTGCGGGTTTTCAGGACTTTAGATAATCATCTCAAATAACATACTATTCGATTTCATTTCGCACCAAGCACTGACACTACTCAGAAGTTTGGCAACAAGTCTCGCATTCGTGGTCTGTTCTGGTGGGTTAGTTAGCTTTGTTAAGTGCGCTTCTCACCGCATAGTCGTGTAATGCAGTGAAGCAACAATTGCAAATTAGGCGTCGCTATGTTGCGTGTCTTGCTTCGCCGCAGCACACCCGCGTACTAAGGGGAAAGGTACTCCTCCTTAGCGAGACGGGGTGCAAGAATGTATATATGGACTATTGTAGGTTTATTTTTATGCTTAGTTTCTTTTGTCTGAATTAAGAGTTGCAGTTTTGTCACAAACCCCTGAGAACTTGAAGGACACAAAAATCTAGGTGGTCAAAATGATTGTATTTTAACATTTTTTCAGTGGGATTTCGTACCTAAAATAATCATCCACAGCAGTTTGCGCTGTTCTTCATCAGTCGTCTTCTTGTTGCCGTGTCTGGTGGTTCCACAAGCAACTAAACAGCTGGTGTTTGGTCTCCTAATATTTGCCATCTCTCCTCACATTTGCAGTGATATAAATAAAAATGGTCTGTGGTTGTGCTTCAGAGGCTCTTCTTGATTCTTCAAAATGAAATTTTGGCTGCTCAAACAGCTGCTCTAAAATGGGTATGACCAATCACATCACTGCTTTAATCACCTGACCCAACCCTTCGCGCGTGGGTATGGCCGGGAGGGTGATGGTGTGGCAAAAGAGAGGTGTATGACTGGTCTAACGAGGACGTAGCTTCCACCACAGTCTCAGCTTAGAGGTGAATAGAGTATGGTAGCTGCAACACCAATTATCGAAGTCTGCCATTATTTGGGCACACACAGTGGCTGATGTTGCTTGATGTTACAGGAAAAATTGCCTCATCTCAATTAACCTTATGCGAAATTGCTTGGTAGTCTCACAACACTGAGAGCGTCACTGTTTTAATGTTAGCAAGCGTTGTCGGTACTGAAGCACGGTGGAGGGCAGTGTGTGATGGCGTGGCAGCTGTGTTTTCCACCTTCTGACCATGGAACGGGGACTAACAGTTTAAACAACCTACTGCAACTGTCTGATGAAACTTTCGGAGGCAAGTGCGCACGCTCGCGACAACCCGTAGTGTGTAAGCTCGTACAGCAAAGGCGTAGGACTTGCTCCGCTGCTTGGACGAGGTTGTTGCCAGCGTGCACAGGCCTCCTAGAGCTTCATCAGACAGTTGCGGTAGGTTGTTTAAACTGATAGTCCCCGTTCCATGGTCAGAAGGCGGAAAACAGCTGCTGCGTTATTGTACACTGCCCGTACGGCTGTCTCTGATGCCTCCACCGTGCTTTGGTACCGACGACGCTTGCAAACATTAAAATGACGACGCTCTCAGTGTTCTCAGATCACCAAACAATTTTTCATAAGGTCTATGAGCCTCTTTGACTGGTTGCCATCTTTTTTTTTTCGACATGGCATACATCGAAAGCTTTTGGTGCAGTGATTCGTTCCAGGTTGGATGCAAAAGTAATCGGAATGAATTTCTGAAAGGCGGGCTGTTTGTAGTACCAGCTTCCGCTGCTAGCAGCGCTTTGCAGCACTCTTTCCGAGCGAGTTTGCTGACTGGCATTGTCTGCTGCAAATATGTTTTCCAAGCGCTTCAAAATGTTTTTTTTTTTTTTTTTTTCAATGTTTGATATGAAAGAACAACATGGGGCTGTGAAATATTGCTTTGGGCAAAACTGTGCCAAAAACTCTTGTAATGCTTCAGAGAGCTTACAAGGAAGATGCTAATAAGAAATTGCAAGTGGTTTTCTCGCTTTAAGACTGGCGATTTTTTTATCGATGAGCAACCTCGTTCTGGGCGACCTTTAACCTCCTCAACTGGAGGAGAACACAAAAAAATTTGGGCATTGATCACTCCGAGTTTGTTCCTCTTAGCGAATCTGTTAATCAGGTGTTTTACCGGGGAATTTTGCGACACTTACGAAACTCAGTAAGGCAGAAATGCCCCGATATGAGGGAAAGGGGGAATGATAGTTCCATCACAACAAAGCCCCAGCAGACACAGTCCTGGCATGACACTGCTTCTCAACCTCCCATATTCTCAGGACCTCGCCCCGTGTGACTTTTTTTCTGTTCACCAGTATGAAAAGTCTTGAAAGGAACTCAATTTACGGATGTGGAAGGTCCGTCAAGTCAGACATTGCAAAAAACAAGGAATGATTTTGAAGCGCTTGGGGAAAAAATTCACAACATGTCGCTAGATCCTTAGCAGACGACGCCGGTCGGCAAACTAACTTGGGAAGGGTGCTGCAAGAGGTGGATGCTGGTACTACGAATGTCCGGCCTCCTGAAATTGATTCCGGTTATTTTTGGGTACTCACTCATACTTTCTTTTATTGTTCAAGCTTTGGTTCTATGGCCCAGTATTGCTTGGTGTAAATCATATCCCTTTTTGTGTTATACATATTTTCAGGTATTTTTTTTAGAATGGTAAACTGACTGTGATGTTGCATATTTTGATGATTTAATATGTTTGTAATGCATACATAACATTGTTTTTTGATTAAACGTTCCCTGTTTCCATGTAAGTTTTCTGTTTTTTTCATATTGAAAGGGTGTTTTCTGGCTTTTGAAAGTATCATTAGTATAACTATTATAGTTTGATAGTCCGGTGCTAGAAAAACTCCTTTTCAGATTTCTATTTCCACAATGTGTCAAAAGTACCTACAAGGTTGTTTTAGGAGTTTTATTTATTTTTTAGAGGAAAATTTTTTTCAGTATAAAATTGTATCATCAGGTTTGGAAAATAAAAGAATACAAACAATTGCCACCTGAGCACTTTGTCTTCATTATAGCCACTTTATATATATATATACACAGTATAGTGTTGGTTTTAATGCCCTAATGCTTTCAACTTAATACACTGTTTATAGGAACCGTGCGCATCTAATTCAAGCCCCCACCAGGGCGCCCCTAGCGGCAAACGGGTCGATTGCATCGGGGAGCTTCTGCCAGTCGCTGCGTTGGCTGTGCGTTGAAGTGGGTTAGCGCTGTAATTTCTGAGATGGCTATTCCACACCAAGAAAGCCGCAACAATCGCTGCGTGGTCGGCTGCAACAGTACGTCGAAGATCGCGCACGGCACGTAGTACTACATCGTCCCTTCGAAGCCGTACGAGGCGGAGTACTGCGCGATCTGGGTGCGACTTGTGCGTCCATACAGGTTAGTGGCGTTTCTTACCTTCCAGTTCGCGCTTTGTTTAAGCTGCTGACGAATAATACAATTAACTTTTTTTTCTATTCTAGCTACGATGGAACAGCATCGACACCGACGGCAAACTCTAAAATATGCAGCAAATACTTCACCGGAATCGAGAAGCGGAATGCGGTCGCCCACCTAAGCCTACCCTTGGATGTTTCCATCAACCTACAGTGGGAATCGCGGAACGGCGCGAAAAAAATCGCCCAGTTATTGTCAAGCTGATTCAGAAATAAACGTACTACATAATTACCACAGTCCACTCAACGCCCACTCCATTTTTTTGCGGGCGCGCTTAATTTTGTTAGCGGTGTACGGCGCTCCGTGACATCCACTTGTCCGTCGAAACGGAGCTCCTTCACGTCGTACACGCGGCCAGATTCACGAAGGAGTTTTCCCTTCGTCATATTGGTACCACGGAAGAAGCTTTCTGGATTCGTAACCGCCTTAAACCCCGTCGTAATCACGCCGGGAACACTGTCCGCTGTGCTGCTCATCGCCATTGCTTCCCCCCGATGATTCTGCACTGGCTACTGAAGAAGCTTTCCGGATTCGTAATCGCCCACTCTCCTCTGTGGTGATCGTTGTTATTACTTCCCAATGATTCTGCGCCGACGGCACTCGCTACCGAAGGAACTTTCCGAGTTCGTAACTGCCTTAAATTCCTTTGTAATCACGACGGGGACACTGGCCGCCGTGCTGTTCGTCGCCATTGCTCCCCGATTCTCCTGCGGCGGCTACCGCTAGGTCGCGGCAAACAGTAGGCGACCGCCGCGACACGGCCGGCTTGCTCGCTTCCTATATCAAGTGTCCCCATACTTGAAAAGTTCCAACGTTTTGTTGTCAACAGAAAACTGAGATTTAAAATAATTTGATATCGGTGCACATGTTCTCCGAATGCAGCAACCCCCCGAAAAAAGAAGAAACCTCCGCTATGCTAGTTGTTTTTGTTTCTTTTACAGGTACCACAATCCTTTTTATTCACATGAGTATAATTTAGGGGATTCTAAAGTGAAGCAAGTAGAGCGACTCATCAGTCACTCGATCAATACGGGAAAGCGTGCCGCCAGCGTTTGCCCGCTACAATTGTCACCTATTCTCAGGCACTAAAGTTAAGTGCTTGAGAAATTTAACCCCAAACATATTTCTAGGCAATATAAAATTGTAGAAACTTATGTGCCTTTATTTATGGCTAAGGTGAGTACATTCATACAAAAAGAACAATGAAATTTCAAACCAGTAAAAAATTATTGAACGTATCAAATATGATACACTGGGCTTTTCTGCTACGTCCTTGCCAGCTGCAGGCTCGTGGCTTGTGGTATTCAAAGAAACAGTTGCGTCGCCTGCTCAGACTCGGATTTACATTGCATTTCGAGCACACAACTGTGCTAAATGTGTTCACACTGGGCACACAGTTCCTGCAACGAAGTCGGTTGCTCGCCACAGTTGGAAGGTGCCCAACCCCGTCTTTTCGAACGTCATCTTGGGGATGACTTGGCGTGAACTTCCTCTTCTTTATCGGAGGCAAAGGCAGACTGACCTGCCGTCCTCTTGGCGCATTTCCAGTAGAGATTGGGCTTTCTGATAAATTGGCAATGAAGGTTCTCAGCTTGAGTGGCTGCTCCTTCAGCTGATAGCTTTCGCGCCTGTGAATATTCCATGCATTCACGACGCAGATGAAGATAGCATGATATATGAGGTACGTGTACCAGCGCCTCGACCAAATGGTGTATTTGTACAGCAACACCTGATAACTATGCTGGTCGATCCCCCCCCCCCCTAAAACTGTTGTACATACCAACAATTGCCGGGGGTGTGATGTCAATGTGGAGTTTGGCCTTCCGGTCATACCATTTGACTTGCTGAATTGACTCAGCAGAGACGAAGTTTGACACTAGGGTGACAGCTCTCCCGTCAGACCAGCGAACTACTACAATTCCTTTGTCATTGTCAACTCTGTAATCATGTGAGCCTTGGCCAACTTTTATCAGAGTCTTCTCATCCTGGAGTTTGCAGTCTCTCAGCCGATTTTGCCTCAGAGTTCCAACGTACTGTATTCCTCTCGTTAACTCTTCAACAAGGTTCAAAGAGCTAAAAAAATTGTCAGCTGTAACCTTGAAGTCTTCATTTGAAGTTATTTCAGAGCAGATGCTCAGGACACTATCACCCCCAAGTCCAAAAATGTATTTCCTTTGGAGTGGCCTTGGTATACCTCGAACTGGTAAAGGGCACAGGTTGTGCCTGCCCGTCCACAAAGCTTGAAACCCCACGGCGTCGGTTTGTTTGGGATGTACTGTTTTAGCGAGCTTCTTCCTGTAAATACCACCATTATCTCATCCACCGCATAGAACTCTTCTTGTTCGATGCTCTAGAGGTTGTGCTGGAATAAGGAAATCCAAGGACGAATCTTCCACAACTTATCCTCCTTCGCTTCTTTAGTGGTTTCCATGTTGTTTACAACATGCATGCATTGCATCAGCTTCAAGAAACGATTTCTCGACCTCTTGTCAGCGATAGGAGAATACCTTGTCCCATTCTCCCAGTAGCACACGACGTTCGGCATTTTGTAAGCACCATTTTCTGGTATATTCTAATATATTGCTCCAGCTCTTGCAGAGTTGTGTGACGGAGCTGCCGTATTTCTCCGTAATGTACACATTTGTTTGCTCCACTAGCATGGTGAGCATATCAGTACTTAGAAACTGGCGGAAAAGGAACAATGGTGAATCTATGGCATCCGGCTCAGAGAATACTTTGGAAAATTCAGCATGACTGTTTTGGAGCAATTCCTTTCGCCATTTGTTGTATGGACGAGAGGACGAAGCTACAGAAGATCCGAAGGACATCACTTGTCTCAGAGGGCTCAGCCGCGGCGGGGGGACTAATTTTCGTCACTTTCCGACAGATCACTAAAATCGCTGACATCTTCGCCGGCGACGATGGTCAATATGTTCCTAACTTAGGAACCTAAAATTAGAAGGAAAAATCAATAAAAAACGGTTAAAACGTGTACCATTCAAAGCTTTACCAAGAAAAAGTATCAGAGTTGATTCAAAAATTGTGCCATCAATTATGACCCACTGTATCGAAAATGATACGCAGAAATTTGAAGCAATTTTACTAAGCGGACGGGACTCAAAAACAACAGCAAACGGAATAATGTGGTTGTGCAACACTTTCTGAGCAAAACAAAAGTTATTTTTCGAGTAAAATGACGCCGACGATATGCCTTCGAGCGAGCTGCTGCGTGCGGCCATCTTGCTCTAGCTGCCAGCGGCAGCCTGGCGGGGCCTTGCTGAACTACCCAAATCGGAAAACTCTGTCAGCGTATCAAAACCGATACTCCGGGCTTTGGTCTTAGCCATAGAGTTATTACAATACTAACTCTATGGTCTCAGCTTCACGCTATTTATTGTCACTTTTCGAGTTATCAAACTCCACGTCGCAAATATGATACGCTGGGCTTTGTGGGGTATATAAAAACGCAAGACTAAGAATTATGTTACCTTTAGCCGATTACTGACTAGGACTGCAGATATTATTGTAACCTTTGCTGCTATTACACGCGCGGAACGAGCATGGGGCAACATGGCACTAGTAAGCTTATGACTGCGTGAATCTGAAACCGAAACTGATCGGGAGCATGCCATGTAATGTTACTTTAGCCGATTACTTTCATATAATGTTGCCTCTCAAAGCGTTTGATTAAGAGAGGTACCTAGCCGGCCAAGCTAAATACTCAGAACAACTGTATACTAATAATACTTGCAGATACTCTTTGTGTTCGTCAACTGAACAGTGGTAGTCACTTGCTTAATCCTTGTCAGAACCGGGTAGGGCATATATATGAATCGGGTCGGTAGGGTGGTCAGAGTAGAGAATCGCGGTGGTGTTGTGTTGCAGTTGATTGTGCCTTGTTGTACTGTTGATATGTATGTGCCAACGTAACAGTGTTGGTATCTTGGTTTGTGTGTTGGCGCATGAGTTGTCATAGGTGTACGTACGTACTGAGCCCCAGGAGAGTTAGTGAATGAACATGTTTTTTTAATGCATGTAGCGGTTACTACTATACCTCCTAGGTGGCGCAAGCTGCCGCCTGATTCAATAAGCTAAATGTTGTGCAGTCCTGTAGCTATTCATTACAAACAGCTGGCCTACGGTCCAGCCGTCCAGGCTCTGCGGTCCACTGGGCTCCCTACGTGCCCCTCAGATGGAAAGCAATCGTAATAATTGTGTCACTCGGCCACCTACATTATTGTTCTGTGTCGAAGAGCTGCGAAGTGCAGGCAGCAATGGATAACCACGTCGGTTGAGGTAGGCACAAACAAGAAGACATAGAAAAAAAAAAAAAAAAAAAAAAGAAAGATAGCGGGGCGTTGGTGCGAGTTAAACGCCTCCCGTCGGTGTCGACGAGGTCCCCAGCGATTCATCGCCGCAAACGACATGCATACGTTGTCTTCAATGAAGTCAGCGTGCCCATTACTCGCGTTACGATTTTTTTTTAGCGTTCTCCGCCAGCGGTAAAAATACAGTCAATCTAGCGAGATGCCGTCGGGTGCAATCGCGGCGATTCCGGCAAACACGCTGCCGTCCTCCCTGCTAATTGATACGGTACCGGTGTCTAAGATCGGATGTTTAGAGTGTCTGATGGCGCTTGGAAGACATCGAATAGGCGTATGCGCCCTATTCTCTAACTCGGCTGAAAAGCCGTGCTGTTCGCTAGGCCTTACCGGGGAATCCGAGCCTCGCTAACCGTCCGCCATGTTGCTTTTGGGGGTAGTCAAATTTGACTACCTGCTTTCCGACTACGTGTGGAGTCGCCATTTTTACCCTAGGGGTCGTTATATTTGGGACAACTTTTTACCACCCCAAAGGTAGTCACATATGACTACCCTTTTTTTAGAGTGATCAAACGGCTCACTCCTTAGGCAGCAAGCCCGTTTGATCCTGAAGTACGAGGCGGTAGCACGGGCGCGCCTGTTTGACCCGCGTGCAGTCTCAAGGATGCTGTTTCGAATGTCATTGCACATGCCACCAGTGTAAGCAGAGCAACGACGTAGCAATCGTGACGCGAGGGAAGACTGCGTCTTGATCTGGCCGACCGCGCTCGCTCCGATCAAATGTGAGCGTGGGATTATCGAGCACGGTTAGGTAGCTGCCGATTCAAGACACTGCTTTGTGGGCGCATATCTTTTGCCCATCGTATGCCTGCGAAGCCGTTCCAGCGCTCAGCGTACCCTACACCGCGCCTTTCAACAATTGTTCGCGCAGCTTCACAACCTTCCGTCTGTAAGCTTCGACGGTTCATCGACGCGGGGGTTTATGTTCGAGGCGCCCGCGTCGTGATGACAAAATTTATATTAAAAACACCTTTTAATTACCGAAACAAATATCAAATTACTTTATCATGAGGTGCGCGTCAGCATAGGGACGTCCAACTAGATCACTATTCTGCAAATTTCACAAATGAGCAAGCGCTCTTGCAGATCTTTCTTTTTTATTCTGAAATATTGACGTCGTTTCAGTTTCTTCGAGCTCAAAACTGGAAGAACCAAATTTTTATTAGAGAAAGGCAAAGGATCCGCTGGATAACCGTTTTGTGAATGGACCGGCAACATAAAAAAAAACGAGGAAAGATATTTGCGGGGTTTGCAAGGAGGAAGATTTTGAGGGTAAGGCGAAGAGCGTAATGAGTTTAAAGCACTCATTTCGCAGATAGCTTTTTTTCTTTAGGATCATAGGCCGGAGCTTCCTTTTCGT
The DNA here is from genome assembly GCF_016920785.2 of Ixodes scapularis. Taxonomy (NCBI): domain Eukaryota; kingdom Metazoa; phylum Arthropoda; class Arachnida; order Ixodida; family Ixodidae; genus Ixodes; species Ixodes scapularis. Next base: position 8,740,062 of record NW_024609867.1, read on the forward strand.
ACTGTCATTTACGAATAAAAAGCCTGACAGAACGTAGTTTCCACGTTTCTGCCACAGGTTTTAAGATATGTTCATTTACGAAATTTTGTGTTGCCAAGGAACACATGCGAATTTATTATTAAGTTGAAAATTCATCGTGCAGGAAGTGTTCGTTTTCTTTTAATGGATATATAAACCTTGTACTGTTCCTTGAAAAAAAAAACAGATTAATTAAGAGGGGTAAGAAGTGCTAGAGCTTAATTTAGTAAAGTTTTAATCATGTTCAGGATTCTTCGTGAACAGTTTTCTGACGGTTTTCGATCTTTATCTTCGTTCAACTGTTGTACAGTATCAAAGAAAGAAATATGTGCAAAAAGAAGGGGTCTGCATAGGTCCTTCTGTGGCAACAGCGTTGACGGAGCTTTACACTGACTTTCTTGATTCTGCCGTGATTGATAGACTGGGAAAAATTCCCTCGGGCAGTTGTTTGTCGGAAGATATGTTGACGATATCGTTGTGTGGGCTTTTCAAAATGAAGTGGCGGAAAAGCTAGAAATGTTAGTAAGGTCATCAGCTCCTAAGCTGAAGTTCACGGTGAAGCAGCCGGAGAATAAATTGCTGCAGTTCTTGCACGTGCAAATTTACTTGGGTGAAGCATCATGCTGATAATATGGAACAACAAATCTAAAGCTGATTTTTCCCAAAAAAAGCTGCCACTTTAGGGTTGTAAAACCTGGTGTTATTAAGTTTTTTATCACTGATGCTTTAAACACGTTTCGTGAACAATTTATAACGAAGGCAGTCAAAGGCAGTTTGAGAGGCTGAGCAGCGTGGGATACGTTGAAGATTTTATTAGGATGCAAGTGACTTCAAACAGCCGGGCAATGGAAGATAGAGAAGAGAGAATGAAGGCACGTTTCGCAGTCATGCCATATTTCCACTCGATTTCTCACAATGTACAAACTTGTGCGTGTACCTTTCGTGTTATGGCGTGTTCAATACAGATTTCAAACTAAGCAACCTTATCCCATTTCAAAAAAAAAAAAGTAAGAGGTGCCAGAAATCCCTCAGAGAGAAATCAGTGACTTGTAAGGAAGGAGTCGTGTACGAGATATGTTTAGCGTGTGAGTTTACGTATGTGGGGCAAACTTCCAGGTGTTTGAAAGATAGACTAACTGAGCATAAAGGAAAGCTTTTCCGCACTGCCAACCGCTTCACCTTCCCCCGATGCCCAACAGCGGATGGGCCGATTGCACCGGAGTTGGTTTTGACTCAATTGCACGGGACTGTGCGCAGGCAATCATTGCCACTTTGCCGAGGCCAGCATACCTTCGGAAAAGACTCGCCGTGTTGTGATGTGCGTGCATTGCCGAGTAACGAAATTTTCTACACACGGACAACAAAGCTTTGGCTCTCGCGCGGCCACGTGGCCATGGACGAGGTGCGACCATCTCACAACAACGAAGACTAGGGAAAGGAACGAACAACACAGGACATAGCTTTACAGCTTTTTGTGCTGTTAGTGCACCTTATTAATCTTCCTTGTTTTGCGCTTTTGCATTTAGATTTAGTTTGACGTACACCAACTAGCCCAGCTCACAATTTTATTGCTTTCTTCCACGCAGCACTATTTCAGTAGAGGAGGCCTATATTTCTGCTCCGTTCTTCAATGTGGGCGAAGACTCTTCCGCATATCTTAGGTTGCAATGAAACTAGAGCGTCGCGAGTTTACGAATGGTACTTCGAGCACCCAGTGAGAACTTTCTGATGATTCTTTACAAAGGCTCTCGAACAACAATTTAGCGATTTTTTTTTATTATATAGAATGCGATTATCCCCGAGTAGCGGAGGTAACATGCATGCTCGAGTATCAAACTATATAATGCCGGTAAATATACTGAACAAGCGCTAGAGCTAGAAGGGTATGCAACATTTGACCAATAAAAATTCTCAGACGTTTCCATGCTCCTTGAATTTCCTGTCGTTGGATATCTGGGACTACCTTAAACCGTTTACTATAAAACGGCCGTCTAGAATTTCAACAAAACAAATTATTGGAAAAACCGACATAAAGTGGTAACTGAAGCCGTAACATTAAAACCGTAAAAAACGGATACGAAAGCGATACCAGCAGGAAACGGTACCATAACCGTAACTGAAACTTTACATTTTTTTTTTTTGTTTGAGTCTGTGGTTTGTTGGCTGCTTGGTAGCTACGGTTATGTTTTATTTGAAAAATGTCTATACTTTTTTTTTTCCTGTCTCCGTTTAGGATTTGAGCGAAAGAAAACAAGGTAAGCTTCACTAATTTGGGTTCGTTTTGCAGATGTGCGCAAAATGGTCAGTACTACCGCACTTTCCCCATGGTCTACGGCCGCGGCAGTTTGGGAACCATGCACAAACATTGGCCACGTGTATCAGATGTCGGGTGTATTTTCTTGTATATCACATCTTAAAATGATCCGTCTAACAGCTGCAACATCACTCTTGCGCAGACTTTCTGCAATATCACCATCACTGCGTTCTAGAAGGTCATCTTCCGAAATGACACCGCTAACAGTATTCAGGGTACTCTAGGGGGTTACAGTAATGTGGCAAACTCCCAGGCTTGTCATATTTAGGAGCGCTGTGCTCTGCTGCTTTGTTTCTACGTCAAGAAAAAGGTTTCCTGCTAGCTTTTTTTTTTTTTTTTTGCCTTATAAAATTTTTCAGTTACTTTATCGAAGTGTTTTGCAGTGACAAGGAGCGAACCTTTTGACAAGTGCACAGTATCACTTGTAGAGTGAACTGCAAGAAACGCACGATATCTTGCTGATGTTAGCTTTTTAGAAAATGAGAGGAGGGGGGCAGCCCCTTTTGGGGGGTCGCTCCGATCGGAGTTAAGAAGCGCGGGAAGCCTTAAGAGAGGCACAGATGTTCAGAATCCGTGGTGCACCGCCCACCACCGAGAACCACAAAGGGTTACGCAACGCGCCATAGCAAGAAGGGCTTTGCTGGAGTCGTTACTCTAACGGTGCTTCCGGGAATCTATGCGTGGCTTGCACTGACGTCACATCGCATACTTTTGACCACCATGTAAGAGGAGAAGAAGGAAGCTGCCTTTGTGAGAATTTTGAGTGACGATTTAATCTTCTATGATATTCTGGGAGGAGAATCGCGACGGCTGCGAAAATCCGGGAAGCACGAAGGAGGGTCGTGGTAAGAGGGGTGCTCATTCTTCCGCTTTTTTTCTGGAGGTCATCGGAGCGCTATTTCAATAACGTCGTGTGCAAGCCACATACACCCAAGCATGGGTCCAGACAGACGTCCATCGATGCCCAAAGTTAACACTTGACGCCAAAAAAAGGGGAAAGTGGAAAGAAGAGGAGAAAAAGAGAGAAAAAAAAGAGAGGAGATGTGAAGAGAGGTGACCAGCTGAATCACACTGGCCGGGCCTTGCCAGGACTACCATCTATAAGAAACTGTGTCCAAAGTGGTGTATTGCCTCACCCTGCGGCCTCGAATTGTTCAACAATCACCGGGTTCGGCCAAGCCACCGGGATGCCCTTTTCCTCAGAAACGGAAAAGCCACGCCTTGCCATGCGTGGGCGTGCGAACCCGCATAGCTCGGGGTCCGTGGTGACGCCACTCACCAAACACCTACTAGCGCAGGTGCCCTCTCCGGAGATTGGGGAAAATGCGGCGGTTGGAAGAATAGGCATGGGCCGGCGTTTCGGTGGTAATGGCTTGCTCGGCCTGCATGCGCGTTGTTAAAGTTGACATTGTGGGAGCCACGTGTTCCCCGTCTCCCTATCTAGGCCCGGCACAAGCAGGCCGTGGGAGCGTTATGGCGACGTCATCCCGGATACGGCGGTAAGGCCGCATTCCTCGAAGAGGGCGTGTCTTCCCTCGCCCTTTTGGGTGAAACTGCCTCCGGCGCACCCTTCGGAAATGATTGTGGACGCGGCCCATCTGCGGGATAAGCCACACTACCTACCCCGGGCGCGTCCACTTTCCGCTGGCTAGATAAGCGGCCGCGAACGGCGGCCCTGACTCTCGTCCGGGGAAGGCTCTGGGCCACGGAGCCTCGTTCTTTTTGGAGCTTTCCCCTTTCCACGAATCTGCCTAATGCGGCGGCGTGGGCCCCCTCCAGGTGAATCTGTCTAATGCGACAGCGCCGACCCTTTTTCCGTTCTTTTCTTTTATTACAGCGTGGTGGCACAGCAGTCAAATAACCCGCTTCTTCAGTATCTTTGTGTTTTGGAGTGAATCCTCTCGGAGTCCACGGCAGCCTCCGGACGGACCCGGCCGTAGCAGTCCTCAACATCGAGCTACGGAGTGGGATCGACCTCGTGGTGCAGTAAGGCAAGTCGAATCCCACAACATGACCCAGAAAAAATAAAAATAGAAAGTTCTTTTACTTATATCTAGTTTGTTTTAATCTTCCTCTATAAACTCAGTTTTATATCATTTGTGTAATGTAACATGCCTGAATACTGAACAAGTGTAATTGGGTCATTTATAAAAATATTTAAAGCATCAATCCAAGTATGGACCCCTGAGGCAAAACCGAAAGGAAAACATAAGGTCGGGAATACCGTCAAAGAAAGCGCATAAACTTTGGCAATTAGAGAAGTAATCCAGAAGCACTGCTCAAAGCGGAGGGTTCGTACGATAAGTTCAGGATTTCCGTATAAGTTACGGATGATCAACAAAGTCAAAGTGTTTTGAAGATCGAAATATACTGTATCCAACTGACCACGCGGACTAACAGTAGGAAAAAACTTTGAAACCGAACAAAACAAAAACAAAAAAAGTTAGAATGACACTTAATTTGCTTCTACTGATCTTCCACTCACAAGCAATGTTATATAGGGCTAATGCTGTTAAACAAATTCAACAGATTTTAAAAACTAACAATTGTATCGACCTTTGCGAACGGGATAGCGAAGATACGGAACTCTATCTTTTACATCATCCTGTTTTTTTTTACAATCTTTATTTCTATACTTCGTTTCAGCTTCGGTCCGAGCGCGGCCGATGTTATGAGCCGAAGAGCCAATCAAACAGCGCAAAAAGCGCAGCGTCATGGCGTGCTCTCTGCGCTTGATAGGCCTAGCCGGCGGAGGAGCGCGCACAGAGAGACGGCGAATACCGGCTGGACCTATCAACTGCAGAGAGCGTACGCCATGACGTTGTGCCCCCTTCGCTGTTTGATTGGCCCTTCGGCTCATAACATTGGCCGCGCTCGGACCGAAGCTGAAACGAAGTATAGGTGTTTCGCTTCACGGCAACGATAACAGTGACAACAAGAACTTTGAAGTTCATAACAAGACAGAAAACGAGAAACCCATGGCAATAAATTATTCACGATTACGCATAAATATTCAGCAGTAGTTACCGTGTAGCGCGACTGTACATATAAGGAAACTATACAAGATGTGAGTCAGTACACTACGTACATTGTGCATGGACACTCTTCACTAAAGAATTGCTTTAATAAAAAACAAATTTAAACTTTATAAAAGATATTGAGCACAATAAAATTCTTAAATAATTATAGAAAACTATGTTCCAATAAATGCTCAAGAAAATGCAGGCCCATCCTTTTTTTAAATCCTCTTTTTCACATAAAACAAATAACGTCCAAAATATTTTATACAGATTGAAGTTGCACATCGTAAATATTAAAAGAAAAGCATAATTCGCGACTATGACGTTTTAATATTTGTTTTAATATTGTGTTACACGATTTTATGTTCCCGATTTAAGTGATAGCTTCGTAATGTGTGATCCGTTTATCTACATAATCATGAAACTTCAGAACTTCGTGCACTAAGATTCTGAGAAAGTAAATCTGCAATATGCGTTTTGCGTACGCCATGCGTTTTAACGTGGTGGTTGCTTTTTATTTTTATTTTTATTTCTGCTTTTTCCCTATAAGCACCACACACATTAATTTTGTTTTTATTGGCGGTGACCATAAACAAATAAACACTGTAATTTTTAATTTATCTGTTTCATTGAGACGTTATGCATTAATAAATAGCAAACATACCACGTGCACGTTCGAGTAAAACAACCAACCAACGAGAAATATGAAACTAATGCCACGCGTTTCCGGTTATCCGATCTATTCGCCCTTTCGTCAGCAATCTATTCCGCAACGACGGAAACAGCAACTGAACAGAACAACACTCGTGTCGGTGAGAACCTTCCGAATTTATCGGTGTGGTTGTACAAACGTCTCTGGCGGTTTGCCGTATTTATTCGCGGAGCTGCCGGTAATTATTGCCGACGCTCAGTCGCCCCAGGACGCCATCCCAACTCCAGCTCACCACGGAGTTCCTGTCACTTTCAGCCTGTTTCTGTTGGTACCCTGGAGCTCGTGGCATAAACTAGTTCCCGCCCCGAGTTCTCCGAGAGACACAACCAAAACTTCGAAGCCTGCGGGCGTGGGCTAACCGCGACGGCTCCCGAACCCTTTTCGGCGTGTCACGATACGTTAATTGCGTGCGCTGCAACTCCAATTTGCCCCGCCTCCACTGTGCATTGATCCAAGGTAGGAAACACTTCACTTCGTGCTACGTTGCTTCGCTTTTTGTGCAGTTAATAATTTCCTCCCGCTTATTTTTGGTTCTCTCGTGTCTCGATGCACATGTTTCTTTTCTTCCAGTTGGACGAGTAGAGCAACCGAACAGCACATCCTTCAAACACTAACCGACAGTGCCATGGAAGCCATGGCGCGCGGGCTTGTCAGTTTGCGTGCCCCCCCCCCCCCCCCCCCTCCCCTCCGCGACCATTTCATGAGTCTGTCAGTGTGGGCTACGGGGGGCGAAACACGCTCCTGATCGGTTAAGCCAGGACCTAGCTTCCACCGTGCTGTCAACCCAAGGGTGGGCGAAATATGGCTCCGCATTTCTCCGTTCGTCAGGCATGGCGGGAGCACCCCGGTGGCGAGTTCGGCGTATCGTGTAATCGGTAACTAAATTAATGGCCGGTAATTTTCCCGGACGTATGTATAATTCGAAGATGCCCGTTGCGATGGCACTTCCGAGGGAGGGCGGGGAGGGTGGCCGAAGTCGGCGGACCCGCGACTGGGGTGCTAAATGATTCATAACGAGCGCTCGCATAATAGGCGCGATAATGTTCGCCAAGCAGCCGGAATACGTGTGAGTTTGGTGAGCGCCCTGTGGCAGAGTCCACGCTTCGGAGTGCTCTTTATTTTCTTTAGTTTGTTTCATTTCTTCGCTATTTATTTTTTATTCAAAGTGGTAACTTCGCATTTATTTCACTTTGCTCAAGTGGAAAGCAATTCGCCACTTATTCAGCCAGATACGTTTTTGGCAGGAAGACAAGATTTTATGTAACACACTTCTTGATACACTGTTACTAAAAAAACAACAACTGAGTTCATTTTTTGACAGTGATGAGTTTTACTGTATTCATATAACTGGAGTATTATCAAGGCATGATAATCAGTGTAACGAGAAAAACATGATTTGTCGACAAAAATGTTCCATTCGAGGAACTAAAATAAAACGCAACCCCCTCCACCCACACACATACATAAGCAAAACGCCTGTATTGCACATGAATTTGTTATCGAGCGTTACGCCTCGGCACGGTGGAATGCGGACGTGCTCAGTATCCGCTCGGCCGTCGCCGGTTGTTCTTCGCTCTCGGTTTCCGTAGTAGCTGTGCGTGGGCTGTGATATGCGTATGTGGTTAAAACTATGGAAGCGGTTAACTCCACAAGTGATATGAATGCGGTTGACTCTACGAGTGATATCAATGCGGTTCCTTCCACGTGTATACCACACGTGGAAGGATGTCTTTTTTCCACGACTACTGTGAATTACCGTATCCGAGGTCGTCGACGTACTCTGACAGGCAGAGTACAAAAAGGGGTGGAAAAACATACAGGACGATCTAGTGCTGAATTCTCGGGGAATCCGTTAGCGTGAACATTGGGCAACGCCACACAGGTAAAATCTAAAAAACAAATGAGCAACTCAAAAGAAAAAAAAAATGAAGGGGTCAGGGTTAGCGTTTCCAAAAAGGGGGACGTGTGTGCTGTTTCCAAGGGTCATGCTAACGCATTCCCGAAGAATCTACCAATGTGTCCTTCTGTATTTTTTTGAAACAGTTCATTGACTTCTTGATTTTGAATCTGATATACACATTCATTTTGTGACTCACCATGGCAGTACGAAATTGGAGCGACGACTACGGTCTTCGAAATAAACAAGTTTCTTTCAGATTGTTGCGCTACACTTTGCACACGCAAACATAACGCAGTATCAAGATCATCTTTTGGGTATGTTGAAGAGCTCAGGCTCAGCAGAGGATTGTCCATCTGATAATCCCAGGTTTTAAGAAGTGCTATTGCTATACCTGAAGCAGATTGCTGGTATTTCAATTCGTAAATACTCTTAGGTATCACAGTTTGATTCAGAACACTTCTAGTTAGGATCACGTTTGGATCAATATTTCCAAAGAGCAGAAGTTTACCAAACATAAAAGTTATTGTAAATGATACTCATACGAGGGCCTAGGTATATAACATAAAGATAAACACATTGCTAGATTTAACAAAATTACGTTCATACCCAACTTATGCAACGAAATGAACACATTAGTTTAGAATCGTGCCAGATTTAATTTGGCCTTCCCCTTCCCAAGTAAAAAACTGTGGCGCAAAGAAAGGCACAAGGATGTGACAAAGGGAAATGACCTTGGTGCTGTTTCGGCAGCTGTTTTACACCTGTGCAAGCATGTCAGTCACAACCGTATAACAGGTTAAGAGCTAAAGCGAAGCTCCTCCCACTTCTTCCCACTTTAGCAAAGAAAACTTTAGAGAGGATGCAACCTCCTCTCTAGTGTTCACTCTGCTCAGGTGAAATAGGTGGGAAGAGCTCACGCTTAACTCTTCAGCTCTAGTGGACTGCAGCCAAATTTTGCGTGCTCTAAACCCACCTTCTCATCTCTTTTGTTGTAAGGAAAATTGTTTTTAGGCAGTCTGACAAAAATGTTTGCTTGACTGACTACTCGAGAAGAACAACGGGACACTACCCGTTCATATATCGCCTTCTCACTCAGTCTCTCTTTGTGTGATGTGATTTTCGCTTTCTACCTTTCCTTTTCATATAGCTTTCTGTTCAGTATTCGGCAAACCCACTGCACAATATGGTTAACCGCAATGTCTCATAAAGAATTATTTTATTTTGTCAGAACGTTTGTGTGATATTACTGTAGATCGGTCATTAAGATTTATTCGCGTTTTTATAATTCGAAACAAGGTGTAAAGTTGGGCGAGTTGGTTCATGGTAATATTGCTAGATTGAACAGAATTACACTCATATAGCGAAACGTAGTGTCTGTGTGTTTCCTTTTACTGGTCTTTCGTCTTTTTACACCGTTTTAACCCATTTTATAATTTGTTTTGCAATTATGTTTTATAGCGATTTCCTTGCTATAATGTTTCGGCACTGCTGGGTTTTTGTTTTCTCAAATTAAATAAATGGGCTCCCTCCAACGCCATGAAATTTGTCGGGTTGCTTAGCAGCATACTGTAGCAGGTGTGGACGTTGCCCCGCAGTTACAGATACAAAGATCGGTCGTAGACTAAATGAGCCGATGGCAAGAGAAGGCGTTTCGCCATAGCTTGTCGAGACGTTGTAACACGAGTGACATTAAATTTTTCTAAACATTTAACAGTTCTCTTTGTAGCTTAGAAGTTAGTTCACATGCCTCCAATTTTTCTGGTTAAGTTTTCAAGAAATATATATATCAGCTAATTTCTGAGGTTGGAAGAAGATATTTGTTATGAGCATTCGTGAATTGGATAGGAATTTCTTTGCGTGTTGCGCGAAGTTTTAATTCAAATACCACTATCCATTAAGCGCTTGTCTGGCGAGTGGATCTATTTTTAATTGCATCGCTTGCATCAGTATCAATATATTTTGTCGTTTCTTCGCACTTTTTTACATTATAAATCTATATTGACCAGCGCCATTTTCAACCCCTTTGCATAAGCTGCCTACATTTACTTTATGACCAAAATTGTGGTTTAGGGCCGTGTCCGCTGAGGAGTATGTGACTTGAAGCCACGGAAGGCCTTCACACGCCCACCAGTCTCGCGTTGTAGAAATGTGCTACTACAATGCGTTAAGAAATCGTACTACGGAAATTTCAAATTTAGGAAACTTGGACACATGGTAACGTCAGGATGGCTATCGTGCTTTCTGTAAATACCGATAAACCCCGGTAATTAACCTCTGAGAAGATGTGATCAAAATCGGGAAGAACCGAAAAAACCCATAAGTGCAGCAGTACTGAAAAAAGGTAAATCAAACCTTAACGGTGAGAAAACCCCTACCTACATCTTTATTGTGTAATCAATTGGAACACAGCCTACGCTAAACAGTCAGCGAGGCTACTCCTTCCTTCGGAGTTACACCCCTTATCTCGTTTCTTCCTCTTACCGGAGCCAGGACAATTTCTGAGTATTTGGGTCACTCGTTTTTTTCTGGAAGATTGAAATCTCGCGCCCGTGTCCTGTTTTTTTTACTCCAAGTAAACAGCGATAAACACTGATGTACTGTCATAAAGTTATTATAATGTACTGTAGAGAGAGAAGTGTTGAAAAGAAAGGAAGCCTGGAACTTATTAACCACATTGTAGAAGTACAGCTGGCGCCAGTGTGCTGTTACAAATTAAAGCAGACAGTAACCAGTCGAAAATTGACTTCCGGTAATGCATGTGTACGAAGAAAATCGAGTCCATATTTTTTCTCAGCTTTATTTAAAGAGCTAATGTTACCCCAAGCAGCACGGCGATACTTGCTCAGTGTCGTGCCAGTGCCTGCCTAAAATCGTCCTTAAGTGGCCGTATGTGCTGTTGTGCACCACGTCCCGACATTGGGCAGGTATTGCCGTACCACTGCACTGCCACCGGCCCACTATCGGCGATATATCACTCGAGTATCGCCCACATAGGACCGTCGGCCAGGTATTGGCCAGACGTGGAATATGCGCCTGCTCTGTATCGGCAATATCGGCACTATTTGCTTGCCGATATACGGCGCGCCCCGTACGCTTAGACGGAGACGCGGAAATGTTTTAAATCGCCTCCATACTTTTTAAACCACTATCATTAGACACAGCTTTTTTTCAAAACATTTACAAAAGTGATATTTCTCTGGAGAATGGAATGCAAATTATCAAATAGAATTGAACTGTTTTAATGCCATAAAAAAACTGGCAGATCAAACACTAAAGACCATGGAGATTAAAGTGTCTCAGTAGATTGATCCTATGAGACAGATAAAAATACCCGATACTCCGTCGCCGCCTTTGCGCATCTCGTTATTGGAAGTATCGGAATGACCTACTTAATTTTTTTTATTGAGAACGGAAGCAGTACAATTATCAAAAGCATGCTTGCTGTGTACTCACGAATAAAACAGCGATATCATGTATTTTATGATAGGTGCATAATCCAACTCGGGCAGGATATATTAACGCGAACACAAAGTCGAAAGAGAAGAAGGTCGCCCACATTCAACGAAAGTATTGCTGCCTCCAAAGAGCAGTTCTCTGTCGAAGCGGCTCAAACAAAAACAGCACGATAATTTTTTTTTAAATCCGGCGAAGAAAACTGCCATCCCAGAGAAGTTTGCATGGACGTATCTGGCCGTTTTCGACGAAACACGACGGCCGCCACTGTGACGCACGAAATGCAGCAGAACACTGAAGAGCGCATTTCGAAAACGGGACGGTCGCGGCCTCACCCATCATCAAACTTGGCAAACGGCGAAAACCATGGCACCAGTGAGTTCATACTGGCTTGCACGGGACGTCACCTGGAGAGCGGTCCAAAAGCCACCAGAGAAGAAAAGAAAAAGTGGCTCCCCTCTTACCACGATCCTCATTTGTGCCTCCCGGACTTTCACAGACCGTCGCTACTCTCCTCCCAGAAGATTATAGAAGATTAAACCGTCGCTCAAAATTTTAGAAAAGCAGCTTTCCTCTCTCCCTCTTACATGGTGGTCAGAACTGCGCGATGTGACATCGGTGCAAGCTATGAATCAGCGTGCCAGAGCGTGTCATGTGCCAAAGGTTCCTCCACGCGTTTTGTCCTACGGAGAGGGGTCACGTGTTTCGCTCCAACCCCCCCCCCCCCCCCCCCCTTCCGATCTGATTGAAGCGGCCGTCGCGCTTGCTCACAGCTACACGAAAATACAAGAGAAGGTAGAGAGGCTTAACGGCAGGCAAGGTCGAAGGTCGATGAACAACGCAACTAATCTCCCTTTTCCTCTTTGCATGTCTTTCTCGCGCTAAAATTAAGACCATTCCGTTTTGCTTTATATTATTTTATTTTATTTTTTTTACTTTTTTCCATTGTAGGTTTTGAGACGGTCCAGAAATTGAAATAGCTCGCTGACATAGCCGGTTCACAAGGGACAGTCTCGACACTAAACCAAAAACGGCGGCGGGTATGGTATGTCAGAATGGCATCAGCGCGACCGATCCGACAGTTAATAGATATAAGCTGGTTCACAAAGTTATCACCCAATCTTCAGATTTGACACCAATATTGACGCAATACCGCGTGCTCCCTGGGATGGATAACCCTAACGTAGTAATTATAGCTTGGAACATTTCTCAATCACGTAAATGTAAATACTGCATTATTGGGTAGTAATTCAATTACATTAATTGAACTAGTCTATGTAGTTTTTTGGTAATTTGTAATTGTAATTAATTACTTTCGGATAAAATAAATTGTAATTTTAATTTAATTACTTTCTAGCACCACTAATTGCAAAAATTCAGGCACCAATACAATTACTTTTGCAAAACTTTGCGCCGCCAACGAAACCTCTCGAATGTCTCGGTGCTCGCGCAAGCGGCCTAACGCTCGGTGACACACTCGCACACATAGAGACGCACGCACACGCACGCACAACAAAAATAGCGTCGCATCCCTTAGCAAAAAGAGGCCGTACTTCAAACGAAGTTGAAATATATTTAGTACGAATATTCATTTTGTATTTATTCTGTATTATTTTGGCCGCATTCGAAATACGCGCGTAAGGTATTCAAATACATTATAAATATGAATCAAAAAATATTTTAAATATACCAAAAATATTATCCCTTCACACTCAAGATGCCATTTGTGCATTAAAAACCGGTTACACAATTTTTTTTTTTTATTTTCGATTTTGTCAGCAAATGGTGCCCCTGTGGTATTTGAAGGCACTACTAAATACATCTCACAAAGCTACATTAGAAACGAACACAAACACAAACACCATGACGCACTGAACAGCTCATTCACAGTCCCGTTGACTGCTCTAGAGCCTTATATAGCCTACATATTGAAGGTAATCATTTTTTCGGTGACCACCTCTGCGCTTATTAAGGTTCCAAGTATTCAATCTTCTCCCCGGGAGTCTGTCAAAGGGAAACAGTGTTTTGAAGTTCGTGGACGATATCTCTTAGTAAAAGGCATTGGTACAATTAATAACAATTCGGCGCAGTCCTTAAAACAATATCCACACAAACGGCTCATAAAATACATGTTATTGCTTCTCTGCGTAGCACCACTCAGGACGAAGCGAATCAAGGCAGTATCTTCACTTTAAAATACTGTAAATGACTTTATTTTCGTGAGGACCTAATTCTCGCAAAGTTCGCGAATCGCCTACAATTCCGAAAAATATGTCTCGTGAACAATTCCGGCAAAATGTGGAAACATTAAAATCTATATTGCGATCCCAGCGCGTCGCGAAAATTAGAATTTGCGAATTATTCCAAAACTCCTACTTTGACCTAAATCGCAAAATATTGAGCCCGCGAAAAAAATTTTTTACAGTAGTTGTTTTGCCTTTCCATTTTAGTAGTTGACTATTTAATATGGTAGTTAATATCACGATATTAAAGTCACTATTCGCATCACGCACAATGGTGAGTATACACGTTCAGTGAACTAACATTGTGCTAACAAAACCACGACAAACGTATCTGTTCACAGCCCCTGCTGAAGCTTTCCAGCATCAGCAAATGTTGTGGTTGTAGTTCCCGAACCACGTTTGTGATTGGTGTGCAAGGAACTAATCAGGTGTGTTCTTGATAGAAAAAAGGAAACAATAACATAAACTGTGCTGATTTATCAGTGCGATGCTCCGCAATTCAGTTGACAAACTAATCAAATGGTGTATTTAGGCGCTTCAGTGTACTCCATATCTGCTTGAAGTGAACTTCTTGAAGGGGAGCTTTTCAATATGTTGCTAGTTTAAGTCAAACTACCAAAATATTGCAGTCAAAAGGTACTTAGAGTATAACACAACAGTATTTATGATTTTCAGGTATTTTAGGAGTATTGTGCACGTATTTTTGATTGCTCCATTTTTTTAGGGTTGGAGTATATTTTGCATGAATTAAATAAATATTTCAAGGAATATATGTGAAAGGTATTTTGTGCCTATTAATTTAGTATTTACATATTTCAAAACGCATGAAGGGAACTTCAAATATAGTTTAAGTAAAGGTATTTTAAAATGATTTTTAGAAGTATATTTTAGTACTAAGTAAAAAAAAAGAAGTTTATATTTTCGGTCTATTTTTCGTGTACTTAAAATTATGAACTGTATTTCAGATACACTCAAATTAGAATGTGGTAATTTCAAACGTATTCGTTTTCGCTAAGGGATTGTTCGTTTGTTTGTTTTGGTTGCTTACACTGCGAGCTTAGAGACAATCCTCTTTAGAGCCTACCTTAACGGCGCCTTGTAGCGCCGTCTGCGGTGCCAGCCGAAAACAATAGCGTAAACTTGCCAAAATATTGAAAGGAAAACAAAAATTTATCTCAGCTTTAAGCCAAGGCTAGGAATTTTATTTGTCTATAAAATATTTTCTTCTTTTCAGTTTCTTACATTTCTCTTTCAGTACTGTCGCATATTTTTATCTTTGTACTATTTTCAAGTTTATTTCCTGGTGGTTTTACTTCAGATAATATTTCCATAAGCATTTTGGAGACTGACCTCGCACCTGTATCTGCGAATATTGTCACCAATCATTCGGGAGCCCCCTATTTGGTTCTTATATATTTCTGAGCCCTTATAATTTTAACACAATGTAAATAATTTAAAATAACGTGATATGTGTATGTGAATGTGGTCGTATTAAGGCGTGTGGATTCTTGTTTCGTACTTACGCCTGTAAAATATTCATATATGACTAATTGTCACATTTTTATTTTCCTGGCTAACAAAATTTGGTCAGCCTAAATACGCTGGAAGGAATCTGGCGTCTTCCAGCTTATGAACGAATTGAGTATTATTTAATAAAATTATAAGAACATAGTACTTAATTGCCTCAAAATGTGAAGTTCTTCAATCAATTTATCAAAATTCATAAGAGGAAAGTACAATTCATGACATTTATGCAGCGATCCTTAAGGGTCCTCGAGCATTGCGGCAAGAGATGAACAAAAATGTGGCATTCTATACAACTCGTTTAAAGTTACATTGCTCAAGTCGGTTCGATCCCGGAAATAAGTAATTGTAAAGTAATTGCATTACTTTTTAAAGTAATTTGAAAATTTTAATTAATTACTTTTCACGTATTAGTAATTGTAATTGTAGTTAAACCACTTTTGGAGCAAATTAATTGTAATTTTATTCAAATTACATTTTCTAAGTTATTTACCCATGTGTGAAATATTGATCAGTTAGTGATTTTATTTTAAATTTGCGGCATTAAACTCGGTGCTCAAACAGCTTCATTCATTCATTCATGAGCACTGTCGGACACTGTTAGCGCGAACAAGGCGTCGGCACGCGTCAACATGGGAGATACAGGCGCCAGAGGAACAAATGGCGTTTGGAAAACAAAAACAAACAAGAAAAGGGCAAGAACTACTCAGTAACACGGGATTAATAACTCCTTGAACATGTACACGATCAAAAGAAAGTAAAACTCATGTTATATTGTCCGATTGACAATAGATCAGTACTGCTATTTTCTTTTTGCTAAAGCATATGTGCGAAGATGCTTGCTCTCTCTGCTTTCAAAAGATAATCTGCAAGCTCGAAATCATTAAATTTAAGAAGAAGCCAGAGAACACGTGCGCGATGAAAGCTACCCGACATCAAAAATTATATTAAAAAGAAACACCATTCATGGAGCAGGTACTTTATTCTTTATGTATTTAATGTTTAAGGTCATATTCAAGCTCATGTAATATTTAAGGTCAGATACAAGAGTGACAGACCAGGCATATTACCGATATGTAAGCGCCACCGGAATACTGGCGAACCTTAAACACACTGTACATTATTTTGATTTTAATTTGCTTAGAATCATCACTAGGCTTTTAACACCTGCTATAGGACAGAGGATTGGGCCTTAAATATAGCAAAGTTTAAGAGCGTTGAGTCGTAAAAAAAAATAGTGTAAGTAAACTAATTACACATTCATAATGATTAGAAAGGTACATTCTATTAGGCATAACCCAAATACGAACGTGACTCAAGAAACAAATTTCAGGCGTGTTTTGCTATAGGAATACACAGCAGCACCACAAATGCCCACTGGGTGCTTTCTACTTCAATTATCTTTCCGGAAATCAAAAAGAGCCTAGCGCCAGTTGAAAATTTACCGTACATTTACCGTACTTTATGTGTATTCCTTGACACCAAATATTTACACAAAATACTGCAAAAAAGATACTTCCCCCCCCCCCCCCAAAATAATATATACATGTATATACAAAATCATTTTTGAATTTCAGGAAAACAAACTCTGAAAACAAGAGCCTTTCTTTATGAATAAACAACCAGGGCAGATCGAAACATACGGCACATTCTTTGTCGCTCTACTTTATCCGTAGTATTAAAATAGCTCAATTTGTGTATGGCAGACTCTCTTGAA
Organism: Ixodes scapularis; assembly: GCF_016920785.2. NCBI lineage: Eukaryota > Metazoa > Arthropoda > Arachnida > Ixodida > Ixodidae > Ixodes > Ixodes scapularis. The sequence continues at coordinate 8,756,963 of NW_024609867.1, forward strand.
TTCATTAATTTTACCCAGTATAAACGATACTGTAATTATGACTTTTGACGAGCTGATAGGGGACTTGGACATTGTCCCCAGTTGAGCGTCCAAATATGACCTGTCACAAGCTACATAAACTAAAACCGAGCCGTTTACATGCCACAGGGTGATGGGTACATGGAACTCAATGAGCAGTTCTTGAAACGTAACAGAAATTCACATTGCTACATTCCAGGTCAATAGTGCCCTAGATTATCTTGACTTTTCGTGCTTAATTTTGGTTTGTTGTCAATCACCATTATAATTCGCTTCATAACCATCACCATCATATTCTTACAGTAATATTGAAAATTATTTGCTATACAGTGAAGGAAACACGAAATACAGCGAGGGTGGTTAGTTGTTCAGAGCGTCAACCGCCGACATCGTCTTTCTTTCTTTTGTTTTTTCAGCCGTCGGGGTCGTTTTGCTGCATCACCTTTCTTGGTGAACTATTGTCTTATATATGCCCATATCCCTTTCCTTTTCCTTGGACACAAAATAAATTATCCCGGAAGGACAAACGTCTAGGCGAGCGTTTTTGTGCCCCCCGCTCACCTCTACCATGAGCGCAGCGTACTTTTTCTGCAAATTATTGATACGGACACAAGGAACCACGAGGCCGAATTCCCCGAAGGGGCCGGCTCTCCCTTGCCCATTTTGGGTGAACGCGCCATCGGCACACCCTTGGGAGTGATTATGGACGCGTCCCGTTTTCGAGTGACCTTCTACTGGCCTCCCCAGGCGCGTCTATTTCCCGCAGGCTACATAAGCCGTCCACCCTCTTGTGGCCGGGGCTCTTGGTTAGGGGGGGCTACGGTCGACGGAGCATTCATTGTTATTTTACTGCTCCCCCTTTTCCGTGATCCTGCCAGTTCCGGCAGCGCGGACCTTTCTCCTGGTGATCCTGTCAATTAAGGCAGCGCCAACCTCATTTCTCTTTTGTTCCGTCTACGGGCGCAAAGCGTGTGGCGTAAGGCCAATAAACACGTTTCTACAGTATCCCTGTGTGCGGTGTGGTCTCCCGTCCACCGGAGCCTAGCGGCAACCAACGGACGGACCCGGCTGTAGCCGCCATAGCAGCGGACTACGGAGTGGGTTTTGACTCACAGCGATCAGCAAGGTAAGTCGAAACCCACCTTTTGCAACTGACGAGTTACGGAGTGGGTATTTGCCTCACTGAGGACTTTTGGTTAAACTAGAATCCCACATCTGGCGCCCCAACGTGCGGCCCGTCCGGGGTCTGCAAACAAAGCAGCACGTTCGCAATGACAGCGAACCAGGCCAATTTCCGGCCTTGGACTTCGTGGACGGAGGGAGAGGCGAACGCCCGAAACCCGACGCCACCCAACGGCTTAGTGGCCACGTCAGCCACGCACGGACACAATGCAGTGTCTTTTGAGCCGAGCTCGCTTGTAAGCGGAGGCGACCCAACATGTCCGGAATGCGCCCGAGGCATCCCCCTCCGCGACACGCCAGCCCACTCTGCTGAGCGAAGCGCACCTGCGCTTGTTGAGGTCAACCCCGCACTCGCACACAGCCCGGCGACGCAACAGGCAAATACAGCCTCGTACTGCGATGACCTTCTGACCACAGACTGGCCTGCAGCTTCCCCACAAACGGAAGACACTGCCGCCGTCTCTGAGCAATGGCCCAGCTCAGCGGCTTTATGCGCAACAGGACACACGGCGGCACACGGCGGCACACAGCCAGTGTACAGCTCGCCAGCCGAAAGCGTATCTCATCAAAGAGAAGATGCGCTAAATTCGTTCCAGCCACTGCTAGATAACGCAGCACGAGTTATCGATAGTTTGACGGGAGCGTTGCAAGCAGCGACGAGGCCCCCGCCGCCCACGCGGCCACCGGTCAGAATCCCTATCCCGACATACCGAGGATACGGAGACCAAGTGAGCGCCACGGACTTCCTCGAGGACCTGAAAAGTTATCAATAGCCCATGGGAATGTCGGACAACGAGATACTGGAACGCATCCTGCCAATCTCGTTGGTGGACCAAGCAGCGCGATGGTTCCGTCTAACCGGAAACCAGCTGCTGACTGTCAAGCAGTTCCGAAAGGCTTTTCGCCAGGAATTTCTCCCCATGACTGCGAGCGCAGGATGAGGAGAGAGCTCGAGCAACGGACCCAGCACCCAGACGAGTCACTGTTGGAGTTCGTAAGGGCCATGCAAGAGCTCTTCGAGCTAGCAGAATCCTCCGCGCCACATGCAGAGCGGGTAGAGCGCGTCCTTCGACAGGCGCACCCGAATTTTGCGGCGTACCTCCGAGGCAGTCGCTTCCGCGACTTGAACGAACTGGCCTCGGAGGCTCGGCGGATCCAGGGAGACATTCTAGCCGCCCGAGCGTACCGACCTCCGCCGCCTGCGTCATCGGCAATTGAGCCGCGCTGCGCATGTAATGGGGAGACGGCGCCCCGAAACAGGAGGCACGAAGCCGCCCACTACGCCGACGGACAGGGTCGAAACACGTACGACATCTCAGATCGTGCGTTCGACCCATAGTCTTACGAGAGGCGAATAGCAGGGGTGTATCTCGAAACAACCCATTCTTATTTGAACCCTTCTCGTTTGAACCAATTCGCGAAACGCCCTTCTCGTTTCAACCTTTCGCGTTTCGACCTTTTCTTATTTATACCCGTCTCATTTGAACCCATTCTCATTTGAACCCTTCTCGTCTGAACCCATTCGCAAAACACCCTTCGCGTTTTAAGCTTTCGCGTTTCGACCCTTTCTCATTTGAAACCGTTGTCATCTGAACACCGTAGTGCGGTATAGAAAGAGGGAAAAACAGTTGAGGATGAAGGTTGAAGATGAAGCGGAGCGGCACCATCTCTTGCATAGCACAATAAACAATTTTCCTTATGCCTGCGTGCCACCCCGAGTCTGTTGACGTAGCTACGTGGTCACATGGTGACGTGGTTTCAAAAGTGCTAGCGCAGATTCGGTACTTCCTTTCTCTTCTGTCGCTGTATGTCGTTAAGATGTAGTTTGGAGCGGTTGGATCATTGTGCTAGTCGTGTGTTATTGCTTGTAATGGCCAATTCGGATGGTCATTTTCCCTGAAAAAAAGTTTTCCCATATCTTCGGCAAGGGCGTTCGCGTGGCCAAAGGCTGGCGGGTGCAAGCTTTTCGGGTTGCGCTTCTTAGGCGTGTACCGGCAATTTACCAGCAGAAGTTTTCCCGAGCTCCAAGAGGTCGGGCAGCTTGTCTGCCAGACTGTATCCGGTATCGTCACATCCGAATCGGGAGAGGGAACCAAAGGAAACAATGCTCGCTGAGGCGGCCAATAGCGGGTTCGAGTGACAAACGAAGCCATCGAGACAGGCATCCTTTTGTGCTCTGAGTCAAGATAGCAAAAACAACGAAGAGAAAAATAATTCATGTTGCAAAGAAAGTTAACATTTTTGGAAGAATTTATCCAGCCTGAGCAAGGTATGTTTGCTCTGAGACACGAGCTGCATCATACAGCACTTTATTTTACAACTCTGTAATAAAAAGTTATTGCACCGCTGAAAAAAAGTATGCATAGTGATGCAGTTTGAAACTTGAACACGCATTACAATTTCAAGGAGGGTGGGTGCACTGAAAAGACTGAAGATTCCAAAAAAGGTACTAGAGAGTTTTAGTAGATCGTTCCGATACCCCCGATAGCCCCGAGAACGATACTATGCATGTGCAAGGGAGGCGGTGGCGGAGTATCGGGTACCGTTATCGGAGTCATGGGAAAGACCTACTAAAACTCTCTACTTACAGTAAATAGAATATGGAAAGCGACGCTGGTAAGCCTCCGTGGCAACAGTTAATAAAAAATCCAAACGAAGTTTATTGAAATTTGACGCGCGTGCGGGCAGCACCACACTGATTTATGCATCTGCGCTTTCATTGATTTTATATTTTAATATTCTGTCAGCTGTACGGACTGTGGTAATGCCAATATTTTGAAAAGTTTTGTGAAGCCGCTTCTGTTTACACACATCTCAAAGAGTCGTAATTTATGTTGTTGGCGTATTCAGCGTGCTCATGGTACCATAGAATGATCGAAGAAGAAGTTAACAGAGCTCACTCGCGACCCAGTCAAATAAAAACGCCAGTTCATTGTGCTTTGCATTCGGGTGGAGACGTGATGCGCCGCTGGCGCGTTTTTGGTCGCCAGTGCCAAGGGCAAGGGCTCGAAGGCAATTAATTACTCAAATTCGCCATAAAACCGCAGAAAGATTGCGAGATCATGATTTTGGATTAATTTGGGTTCGAAATGAGAGAGGTTAAAATGAGAAAAGTCTTTCTGACAATGGTCAAAACCAAAAAGTATGTTTTGAGAAAATTTGAAATGAGAAAGGTTGAAATGAGAAAAGTCGTTTTGAGAAGGGTCAAAACCCGAAAGTTTGTTTTGAGAATGGTTTACATGAGAAAGGGGGAAACACGAAAGTTGTTTTGCGCTGGGTTGAAATGAGAAGGTAAAAACGAGAAGGTAGAAATGCGAACGGGTTCAAATGAGAACCACCCAACAGGGCAGAACCCGCGCCGCATTGGCAAAGGCGAGGTCGGAACAGACAAGAGTTACCGACGCCCCGGGAGCAAACGCGGCCAATGCGTCGAAATGCACAGGACGAAAGGCCCGGCGCGCAGCAGAACGTGTGACGCGACTCGAGAAGAGTTGCGCAACCACGCTGCTTTCGCTGCAACAGCGCCTACCACCTGGTTCGACAATGCCCAGAACGGCAGAACCCCGGTTTCCAACAGTCGGGAAACGAGCAAAGCCGCCGATAACCAACCCGGCGGCTCAAAACGGCACGGAGCAAGATACTCTTTTGCCGTCCGCCTACAGAATATAGCTTTCCGACAGGCACGCCAACGCCATTCATAGCGTTGACGATCGTCGGTCGGACGTTCAAGGCGCTGCTCGACACGGTCGCAAGCGCATCGCTTTTCGGTGACGAAGTGTTGACCCACCTCCGGCAAAACTCTGTCCGAATGAGGGAGGGAAGCACGACCTTTCGACTCGCGTGCGGCACCGCACATTCAAGCGGAACCGTCCGGTTGGTTGCGAGATGGGAGAATCGAGCAAGACGGCAACGCTTCGTTAACCTCCCCAGTCTTTCCGTTCCGATCATCCTGGGCAGAGACTTTCTCGCCAAAACAGGGATCGTGATCGACGTGAGTAGCGGTGGCTACCGAGAGGGCACTTTCGCTCCTCTGAAACCTTTCTGCGAAGCCCTAACCCCAGAAAAACCGCTGGTTAATGGGGCAGGCAGCAGCAGCCGAAACGAGGCAACAGCCTCCCAAGGCCAACCTTCTCCGACGGGGTTGCAAGCGAGCGCCGTAGCGTCGGAGGTAACGCACCCCCTGCTGACTGAGTCATGCAGCGTGTCAGCGCAAGAAAAAGCCCGTCTGTCGGCATTGTTACGACATTATGACAAGATGTTCACAGATCGAACCGGGTGCACCAATGTAGTGCGACACAGGATCGACACGGGCGATGCGCACCCTCGGAGGCAAAACGCACGACCCGTTAGTTTGGCTAAACGAAAAGCCGTTGACGTTGCACTGGACAAAATGATCGACACCGGAGTTGTCCGGCGGTCAAACAGTCCCTGGGGATTCCCCGTCGTGTTGGCCCCAAAGAAGAACGGCACTTCATGGCTGTGCATCGACTATCGCCGTCTAAATGACGTCACGCGGAAAGACGCATGTCCGCTACCGAGCATTGACTCGATCCTGTCCTACCTCGGCAGCGCACGGTATTTTACAACCTTAGACGCCAGCCGAGGCTACCTCCAAGTTCAAATGGAGAGGGGTGATGAGGCGAAAACGGCCTTTGTTTGTCACCGCGGGCTTTTCGAATTCACAAGAATGCCCTTCGGTCTGTGCGGAGCGCCCATGACGTTCCAGCGGTTGATCGACCGCATACTGGGAGAAGCCAAATGGAAACATGCAATGGAATATCTCGACGACATTGTCGTCTACTCGAACACCTTCGAAGATCATCTCAGAGACCTGAAGGATGTGTTCTACCGGCTAAAAGCCGCGGGAATCACGCTGAACCCGGAAAAGGCTCAAATAGCCGAAACCCGAATCAACTTGCTCGGCTTCACACTCGATTGAGGACGCATTGCGCCAAACGCCGAGAAGCTAGAAGCTATCCGGGAGTTCCCCGCACCAACGGACGTAAGCTCACTCCGTCGCTATTTGGGAATAGTGAATTTTTATCGCCAATTCATCCCGAACTGCGCCTCCCTCCAAGCGCCACTAACGCGGCTACTCAGAAAAGCCGTGAGCTGGAGTTGGGCTACCGAGCAGGAGGCAGCTTTCCGCTGCACTTCGAAAGCACTCGCGGACACCGCGGAACTAAAGCTTCCCGACTTGAACAAGCCTTTCGTGATCCCAAGGGACGCGAGCAAACTGGGCTTGGGAGCGGTTCTGCTCCAAGAGCATGAAGGTGTGCATCGTCCCGTGGCTTTCGCTAGCCGCTCGCTCCTGCCGGCAGAGGTGAACTACAGCACCTGCGAACAGGGCTTGGCGATTGTATTTGCCTTAAAGCGCTTCGACATTTATGTCGACGGGACCACATTCACGATCGAAACAGATCACCAGAGCCTAATATGGCTGTCAAGACTTCGCCAACCCGCAGGGCGGTTGGCGAGATGGGCTTTGCTACTGCAAAAATACGACTATGTCGTGCGGTACCGGAAAGGCAGCACTGTCGCGAGCCCCCGCAGACTGCGCAAATCTTTCCGCGGGGAGCCTGGCCGAGCCAACGGCACATGCAATGCCCGGCGAAGCCAAAATTCAGTCCCAAACGGAGGCAGCACCACTGACCTCCTCGGACGAGAGGGTGAACCACGTAGACGCAGTGAGCGCAGTGGGGATCGTGTTCAGCAAAGAAGAGCTACTGAAAGCTCAGCAGAATGATCCGTTTTGTCGAAAGGTGATCGACGGACTCTCGAGTGAGTCGGACTCCGTGAAGTCGGGCGGTGCGTCCGCCGGGCATACGACTGCTGGTATTGCAGTAACCGCCGAGTGTCGGGATGTATCTGGTACTGGTACTGACACGCTGGATCAATTTCTGCTGAACGCCGATGGGCTCCTCCTGAAGTATATCCCATCTGAGAAGGACACAGATAATGAGTTCAAGGTGGTAGTGCCAAAAAGTCTGAGGTGCGCAGTAATGCGTTACTATCACGACTCGCACTTGGCCGGACATGCGAGCGGCTCCGACTTACACAAAGTTATGTCACATCGCAACTTGGCCGGGCATGAAAAGGGACGTATTCCGCTACGCCCGCACGTGCCACACTTGCCAAAGCTTCAAACCAAGAGGCGGCAAACCTCCGGGCCTAATGCAGCCGACCCACAGCCAAGAACCATGGTCTTTGGCGGCTTGCGACGTGGCCGGCCCTTTGCCGAGGAGCTCCAAAGGACACCAATATTTGTTAGTTGTCACGGATCACTTCGGCAAATGGATAGAACTTTTCCCACTACGAAAGCTGACAGCCCGAGCGATCATGGAGAAGCTCATGAAGGTATTCACCCGATGCGGGTTCCCGGAAGCTCTCCTAACTGATCGAGCAAGCTACTTCGTCGGGAAGGTATTTGTGGACGCTTGCAAAGCCCGGGGCATCCAGCACAAAACAACCACACCCTACCACCCACAGGCGAACATCACGGAGCGATGTAACAGAAACATCAAACCCATGCTGGTAGCATTTGCCGAAAAGCACCGCGACTGGGACGCATACATTCCTAAAATTGGGTTCGCTCTCCGTCCACTGTCAATCGTTCGATAGGCTTCACCCCCGCCTTCCTCACATTCGGAAGAGAGTTGGCGAATCCGATGGACCGTGTCCTAGAAGCGAACGTCGGGGCAAACGACGTGCAGTCGACACAGACTGAACACGCGCGCTCGCTACAAACTCGGATGACGGAAGACTTCTCGGAGGCCCGTCGCAATCTCGGGGTAGCGCGAGCTAAACAAAAGGCTCAATACGATCGCTCTCGCCGAGATCTCCGCTACAAAGTAGGCGATATCGTGCTCAGACGAAATCACGTTTTGAGCGATGCCAGCAAAGGCTTTTCTGCTTCACTGGCACCAAAGTGGCTGGGCCCGTACGAAGTGCGAGAAATACTTTCACCGCTTGTGTACAGGCTGACTGACCAAGAGTCACGAAAAGTCGGAGGGCCAGCGCACATTTGCGATCTCAAACCCTACCACAGAAGGGAAAACGAGCAGCAAAACCCAAAGCCACTCTTGCGCAAGAATGCACGCGAAACGCGAGACGACGCCAAACACGAGGCGCCCCGCTACAATCTGCGAACTCAAAGAAACTAATATCCGGAGTTTTCGCAAAGGCAGTCCCAATAAGTGGCGAAATGTCACACTAAGGGAAGTGCAAGGGCAAAGAATGCACCAGCTGCCTTCGCAAACGCGTCAGCCACCATTGTTGGCAAGCCGTGACTTAGTTACAAGGCCACCCCAAAGTTCGCTCCCGTGTCATCCCGTACGGGAATTCCCCTACATACAGCGTCTGAGGAAAAGGGTAAGCCACGCCCATTGGTCAGGTTTGTCGCCCGATGCTCTAACCTCGCCCACCAGGGAACACGAGAGGAGTTTTCCTCGAAGACAACAGTCGACCATAAGGTCAGTCGTCTTCTTGTTCCCGTTCCTGCCATGTCTGCCCACCCCCAAAGGATGCGAGCCCAAGGTCGCGGAGGAGAGCGATGGGATCGTGCGCCCCACCGGAACGGCGGTCGGTCCCGTTCTTCCCATGGGGTGCCGGCGGTGGAGACAAGGACCATGACCACCTGGGCGTACCAGGAGGGCCAGGAGCCACCCCAGTTCTTCGTCTCGGCGGCCCCCTGGGAGGAGCAACCTCGGGTGCCCAGGAGACCGGCGGAGGCGCAGGTGGAGGAGACGTTCCGCGGCAGGACTGTTTCTGACATCGATGAAGCGGCCGGGGGGGCCTGCCTGGAGCCCCCTCCGGGGTCCCGTTTCTGCCGCGGCTGCGGCTCCCTCTTCGTCCACCGGGCCCACCTGCGATCGCTGAGCCACGTGGAGCGGCTCACCGAGGCGGGTCTCCGGGGCGCCAACGCGCTGGCCCTGGTACTGGCGCGGATGGAGCGGGACCCCCCGTTCGCAGCGGCCATCATGGCCAGGGCTCCTCGGCTTTGACACGCGGCGGACCCCGTCGTCCTGCTGCACCTGCACCCGGCGGACCAGCGCGGACCTCCGGAGGCCCAGGACCTCCTGGCCGGACCGGCCGTTGGGGCGGGCCCCCTACCTCTGCCGGCGGAGGACCTGGGCCTAATGGACCTCGGCGCCGGCATGGTGCAGTTGCTGCACGACGAGGAGGACGTCCTCCTCTAACGCCCGCGGGGCAGCTTCAAGGTACCGGACGCGGTCGTTTTTTTTTTTTTTCTAAGTTATTTTTGTTTTGAGAGCCGGTAGGACGTTTTGTTTTATTTCTAGCCCTACCTAAGCCTTGAGAAGGGGGGAGTGTGGGAACCATGGGGTTCCCTCTATCCCTATCTAGGCCTAGCTTCAAGCAGGCCGTGGGAGTCGTCGTCGCCAATGGCGCCGGCCTCCCGGACACAAGGAACCACGAGGCCGAATTCCCCAAAGGGGCCGGCTCTCCCTTGCCCATTTTGGGTGAACGCGCCATCGGCACACCCTTGGGAGTGATTATGGACGCGTCCCGTTTTCGAGTGACCTTCTACTGGCCTCTTCGGGCGCGACTATTTCCCGCAGGCTACATAAGCCGGCCACCCACCTGTGGCCGGGGCTCTTGGTTAGGGGGGGCTACGTTCGACGGAGCATTCGTCGTTATTTTACTGCTCCCCCTTTTCCGTGATCCTGCCAGTTACGGCAGCGCGGACCTTTCTCCTGGTGATCCTGTCAATTAAGGCAGCGCCAACCTCATTTCTCTTTTCTTCCGCCTACGGGCGCAAAGCGTGTGTCGTAAGGCCAATAAACACGTTTCCACAGTATCCCTGTGTGCGGTGTGGTCTCCCGTCCATCAGAGCCTAGCGGCAACCAACGGACGGACCCGGCTGTAGCCGCCATAGCAGCGGACTACGGAGTGGGTTTTGCCTGCCTCACAGCGATCAGCAAGGTAAGTCGAAACCGATCTTTTGCAACTGACGAGTTATGGAGTGGGTATTTGCCTCACTGAGGACTTTGGGGTAAACTAGAATCCCACACGCTATATATCAAAGTTTCAGTATTTCTTAACGTAATATGGGCACAGCAGCCGCGCAAGGAACGCATCAAATATGCCACTCCTGTTTTTCATTCAGATGCTGCTGCACGCGCCAAGCCCGCCAGCGGAAGGGAGCCTCGTCACCTCGTGCGTCGGTAACGACTGCATCATCCCCACCATCGGCAACGGCACCTCGTTATGGGCGGATCTCAAGCAGAGCCAATGGAAGCCACGAGAACTCGGAACCATGGGACACCAGCCCTACGATATAAGCCCAGCTACTGCCACTTCGTCCTTCAGTGGGCACAGCAGCCGCGCAAGGAACGCATCAAATATGCCACTCCTGTTTTTCATTCAGGTTAGTGACCGAAACTATGGTAGATGTTACAAAAGCGATAATAGATGCTTATTCATGCTGCTGTGCCCCGAAGTGTTCTTTTCTTGTATGTCAGTATGCCCCAAAGTGTTTTGTTCTTATATGTCATTTTGTCATGGAAAGATACTGCTGATGCTCTGTGGAGACGTAGAAGTAAACCCCGGCCCCACAAAACTTGAAATAATGGTAGAACAAATTCTAGAAGGTCAAAAATGCATAACCAACGATGTAAAACAGATCAAAGATAAGCAAAATCAGTTCCAAACTTCCGTAGATGAAATGAGCGGAAGGATTGCTCGTCTTGAAAACTCACTAGTCACAATAAAAAAGAACGAAGAAGCTATCACGGTACTGCATAGCTCGGTAAACGAATTACGAAGAACGGTTACAAACCAACAAGCTGCGTTAACCAACCTTGAGGACAGAAGCCGTAAAAACAACATGATCATATTCGGAGTTCCCGAGCCTGACAACGAAACAAATGACGACGTTAGATCAAAAGTACTTGAGGAACTCTTTCGTGGTCGTCTCGGTGTGACAGTACAGACGGCTGAACGAATAAATCGACTTGGAAAGAAGCGCGAGCAACGATCACGTCCGATTATAATGAAGTTCCGAGATTATAACGAAAAAATTGAGGTCTTTAAGAACTGCCATAAGTTAAAAGGTTCCAGCGTCTCCCTTCAAAACGACTTCTGCCAGGAAACATTACGTAAACGAAAACAGCTTTGGGATAGTGCGGAGACGGAGAGAGCTACTGGGCGTCGGGTCAAACTTTTTGAAGATAAACCCCAGATTGGCAGTGATTTGTATTTCTGGGATAACGAGGCCAGCTGCCGAACTAAAATAACAAAAGATAGACACGCGCCAGTTGTAAACAAGTGACGTAAGGGCACAGGAGCGGCAAAGCAGCTAAGAATAATGAACGTGAACGCGCGAAGTTTGGCTAACAAGGTCGAAGCACTAGAGTATATTCTGACGCTTCACTGTCCACATCTAGTTATCGTGACCGAAACATGGTTAAACTCAAACATACAGGATGATGAAGTAGTTCCCCCTGCGTACAAAATTATACGCAAGGACAGACCAACACGAGGGGGAGGTGTCGCGATTATTATGAAGAAGTCAATTACTTGTCATATTATGAATGACTTACCACTCACAGAAAGTATTTGGTGCAAAATTGACTTTTGTGGCACGCAATACGTAATTGGAGCAGTTTATAGGCCGCCTGATTCCCCCTTGTCAATCATGGAATCAGTTTATGACTATGTTGCTACTAATGTCGCTAATAAATCAAATTTCATTATTGGTGGTGATTTTAACCTGCCTAATATTGACTGGGATACTCTTGAGGCTGGTGCCACCGAGGTTAAACATGCTCAATTACTGCTTGACATGGTCTTTAATTTCAATATGGCGCAGGTTGTAAAAGAGTACACAAGAAGGGGAACGCAGGCAGTTCGGTATTAGACCTGATTTTTGTTAGTAACAAGTTACGTGATTTTTCTGTGGATATTCATGATGGAATTTCAGACCACAATCTTGTTTTACTGAATTTTTATACCACTTCTTCATTAGATCCCATCAAACGTCAGGATGCACGCGTGTATGATTTTTATAATGCAGGTGACGTAGGCGTACTGGATTATTTGGAAATGTCTCTGTCTGGTCTCGATGGAACGGGTGATGTAAACACAATGTGGAATTACTTTAAAAAGACTGTAAATCATTGCCTGCAGATGTACATTCCCCAGAAAATAAAGCGCATAAATAGACAAAATCCATGGATAACACGTGACATTATTCATTTAAAACGCAAAATAAAGCGGCGGCGCAAGACAAAACCTGTCAGCAAAAGTGACGTTGCCGGCCTCTCAAATGAATTAAAAGAAAAAATTAAGGAATCTCGGAAAACATATTTTGGCGTCACCTTGCCGGAGTTTATGAAGACAGCGCCACAGAAATTTTGGAAATATCTTGCGCCCTCAAAACAGAACATAGATTGCATTGTAGAGAATGGCGTTGTCATCTCGGATCATATCGGAATGGCCCAGAGGTACAATGAATACTTCAGTTCTGTTTTTATCGATTCATGCAATTGTCCTGTGGATCTGGAGGACGACGAAGGCGTACTTGAGTCTATGCCAGACATTGATATTTCAGAGGCCGGTGTCCTTTCACTTTTGTTAAATATTAACACAAAGAAAACCGCTGGACCAGACAAGATTCCTAATGAATTTCTGAAGCGATATGCGGAATGGGTCGCCAAATACTTAACAATTATATTCAAAGCGTCACTCAGTCAACACAGCGTTCCTTCGGATTGGCTTTGTGCAAAGGTTGTTCCAGTCCACAAATCCGGTGACAAACAAAATGCAGCCAATTATCGTCCCATTTCATTGACATGCACGAGCTGCAAACTTTTTGAACACATAATTTCTAAAAGTCTTTATGCTTTTTTCGAATCAAATAACATTTTTCACAAGAGCCAACATGGATTCCGGCGCCGTCTGTCAACAGTAACACAATTACTAGGTGCATTTGGTGACTTTTCCTGCTCTTCGAACGAGAGAGGCCAAATCGACGCGGTTTGTTTGGATTTATCGAAGGCTTTCGACCGAGTTTCACATAATGGACTGATACAAAAACTATTAAAATACGGCGTTAATAAGTCGGTAATTGCGTGGATACAGGCTTACTTGTCTAACAGAACACAGTTTGTGACTGTCAGCGGAGCAGTGTCGACCACCCGCAGGGTTACATCGGGGGTCCCACAGGGATCGGTGCTGGGTCCAGTCTTGTTTTTATGTTACATAAACGACATCGTGAATGATCTCAGCCCCAACGTTACAGCTAGGATGTTTGCGGACGACCTCTTGCTCTATGCTAGAATACTCAACCCCATGGATCAAGAAAACTTAAACACGACTATCAACTCTGTTAAGAAATGGTGTGAAGAATGGGGTATGAAAATTAATTCAGATAAAACTGTATCCGCCAGAATCACTAGCAAAAAAGCGAACATACTACCCTACACATATCGGGTTGGAAACGATCCCATAGCTCTAGTTGATCACTTTAAGTACTTAGGAGTTACGATATCAACCGACCTCACATGGAATCGCCACATCGACAATGTGTGCAGTACGGCTCGCAAAAAGTTGGGATTTTTGAAGCGAAACCTAGGCAAAACCACAAGTCAGGTGAAATTGACTGCATACACAACATTTATACGGCCCAGCTTAGAATATGCCTGCGCGGTGTGGGATCCGTACCGACAAATCGAATCGAAAAATTGGAAAAAATACAAAGACAGGCTGCTCGCTTCATCCTCTCGAGATACCGCCGAATGGACTCCATTACTAACATGCTCGAACAGCTCAGTCTCCAACCTCTTCAGACCCGCCGAGAGATAGCAAGGCTAAAGGTTATTTATATGTTTTCAAAGGACTTACTAAATATGGACACATCTGATTTTTTACAACCCCGTATTACTAGACCAGTAAGGGGGGTACACAATAGGGCTATGCAAGTTCCGCGAATTAATAATGACGCATACAAGTATTCATTTTTTATTAGAACAGTTGAAAGGTGGAACAAGCTTCCCGAAAGTGTTGTGAATTGTGACTCATTAGCATTATTCGAGAAATGTTTACTTGAATTATATTAGACTCTCCATTTCTGTTTATGAATGTGTAAAAGAAGTGTTCTTTTCTTGGTTAGATTCATTGATAGCTTGTGTAGCGTGATGTGTACCAGTGCGGTTTTGCAAATCATATGAAATATAAGATGTGTTAAGAAATGTATATAACATTGCATGAATTAAAACTGACGTTCCACTCCTGTAAAGCGCCCAGAAGGGCGCACAGTATTTACAAATAAATAAAATAAATATACACAAAATAAAAATTATTGATACCACATTGCATTCAAGATAGCACGATAGTAAAAAATAGGCAAAGTGCTTCTAAGTATGTAAGTATTAGTCAATCGCATAACACGTAAATACACTTTATGTCTTCGAGCATTGAAGACACTGCAAGGGTTTGTTTTTTGTGTTTTTGAATGATTACTATGCCGTGGAGCAGAAATCTAGCTGAAATTATATGCTTCTAGTAATGTGTAGAGCACCACTGTAATTTCGTTTTATGCTCTTTGGGTATACAAACAAAATGTGCAAAAAAATGAATGAAACTTGAGTCATTCATTGACTGCTACTTTACTTTTGCAAAATGCGTGGGCCGGCACTAACCATCCTGAGGCGCAGATTTGGTTACCCGTAAGATGCCTATTTAATGTCATTGGCGTCACACAAGCTTGAGTAGAAGGCATACCAACTGGCAAATGTAAAGGGGTGGCATTTTTCATAGCAAAGTTCGACATCCCGTTGTGAATCAACAGATAACAAACTGTTCTCGAGCTATGTAAAACCACATTCGCATGACCGATCTTACCTTCCAGGCCTGTCGTTTGTGTTGCGTGGCACACAGTGTCTGTCACCACAGATGGTGTCCCAGGTTCATCGATTGGCTCAATGTGCCTCGATGACGTAATATGTGGCTGTTTGTTTTGGGATGCTGTGATCGTTTAGTTTGCCCAGGTCATTACAAAAGTCACAGTGGATTCAAGATTATGACGTTTACGCAGATATCGTATCTGTGCGCCTTCGTCCAGCGGGTTGTAAATGGCATCATCAAACTTCCCGAAGAAGATTCTACAAGCACTTTACGGATCATTGTAACCCTCAGTTATCCATGTAAATAGCCTTACCTCCAAATTACAAAAAAAAAAAACAAGAACAACAACAACAACAAAAAAGACATAGTTTGATGAATGTTTAAATATTCCGTTTGGATATAATAGATGGCTGGAAACTGGTGTCCGCTTTTTGTTTTTACGACTATATGTACTTAATCCGTACTGCTTCAGAAGATTTTGTTGATATTTTTTTTTGTTTTATATTCAACAGCTCATCATACTCACAGTCCAAGCACAGACACATTTGAACGAGATTTTCAAGCCTTTTAAATATTTCTTTAGTAATGACGTAGCAAACTGCATCCCTGAACAATCGCCACCCACATAATGATCGGCGGCAGTGATGATAGCGAACCCTATCTTCTCCTCTAAGCCGTCTCTCTGTCCTTAAGTAGATACTGATTCTTGCTGTTGCGTCATCTTTACTTTGAAAATGTTCGCTTTATTTTGTATTACTATTTTTTTTTTCTCTTTGCTCTTTGTTTGTAGCCTGTTCGTTATTTATATTATATATTTACTCTATTTGCAAACGATTGAGTAGGTCGTTCTGGCACGACATATCAGCGAATTCCTGAGTATCAGTGCGCAAGGCTCTCCTTTTGTGACTGTTGTCGTGCTACTCCTTCTTCTCGTCTTCCGCCTCTAGATGTTCGTTACAAGTCCATGTCTGCACTTCAGCGCCGATGCGGGGCCAGATGAATTGCGAGAATATTAGCCGCTAGGTCGCCCGTGATCCCGGATCAGATAGCGAGTTTAGCGATTCCATAAATAGCCGACGCAAATTCACTGGTAAAAGGGGACGTCGAACACCAGTCGAAGTTTTGTATACTATCATATCGCCCGAGCCAGGCATTCTTATGCCCTGAAAGGCAAGGCTTTTTAAAGTCGTCCGCGGTGATTGAAGTTCGGGATTGACGCCTCCTGCTCCTGCCAACTGCGCCTAGAAGCGCGACGGGTGCTCCGAACGACCGCTAATAATAGCTACAACGTTATATAAGCCCTTGACTAAACAGATATTAGTTGTAAACTCCGAGATGTATGTCATATGTCGCACTTCTCTTGGGGTACGCGCTCAGGACATGACCGGAGACGATAGCGGCCTTTCTGAAACCCCGTATAAACTAAGAGCGATGACCAGGGAGGTAATTTTTCTTAGATCTAATCGCAACACATAAGCCTCTGTTGTTGTTGTATTTCTTGTTGTTGTTGTTATTTACCGCGGAGTTAACAGTTTGGAAGAGTAGAATAATGTTGTTCTTGAATAAAGTATGACCCTATCGTTTCAGCCCTGCGGCAGTCGACGGCATCCGTCGTCCGCGGCATACCTTGCGCTCTGCATGTCGCACACTCTAAGAAAAAAATGGAGGGAAAACGTAGTAGCCGTGCATCTTCCTCCCTACTACTGACGCGCCCCACAGCGAACACGAAAAAAAGGAAGGAAAGGAACGTTTTCCTCCTCCCCTGGGCACACGAGAGAAAGTTTTCGCCTTCCCGACTCATTTTCTTTTGGTTTCTTTTTTCGAGCACGCCGCGCACGTTGTTCAATAAATGTTGTTGAGTTGAATGAGCTTCAGCGGCAGCGAAGGCAGCCTGTAATTCCGTCTTCTAGTCGAAACGTGCAAAACATTTTGGTTGCATTGACGTTTTTATCACTAATTTCATCAAACGAGCAAACGAGGCCGCTAGAAACAGCGAAGCTCCGGAGCAGTGCCAGCAGCGCCACGTACACTGGGTAAGATGGCTGTCTCCGAATTGCGGCAGCGTGACCCACGTGGAGCTACAGTAGCGGAACCACGCGGAACTGTGTAGACGTTTTCGACGTTATGGAAATCGCAGGAACTCCGTCCAAGACAGGCAAGTTTTGCTGCCGGCTGACTGGGTGCCTTCCGTGCTGAGTTCGGTTCTTTTTTCCGATGCCGAGTGCCAACCGGCGATCAATGTGGTTCTGTAGTTCTGCTTGTCAGCAACATAGCAGCAACATCGTGATGGAAGTGTTGTACGTTGTGAACAAAAGACTGAAATTATCGCCCATGTGACCGTGTGTTTGCGTATAAGTGGTGTAACAACAAAATGAGATGACGTAAACTCTCAAGCATTGATGCCGCTGATCGGGCCGTGATCGGAGGGGGCGGGGTGTCGCAGGTTGACATTCCAGTTCACATTACAGAGTTTAAGACAACTTGAGGGATTAGGTGCAATCAATCGACGTGCGGATAGTCATATTGGAACGCTGGTCTGAACAGTAAGCTCCCATCGTAAAGTGGCCAATGTGACTGTGAGTTGTCTCCTCGCCGAGAGCGATTGCGCTCTGGGGAAAGAACTGAAAAGTACAAAATTATGGCGGAAAGTACGTATATTTACAGTGTGGAATTTTAGCTTTAAAAAAGACTAGTAGGTAAAATTGAAAAAAAAAGCTACCTTTTATTTTGCTGTTTAAAAATACTACGGTTCCTGGAGAAACTGCCCTCCAAGTGGCGCGCTGGGATGAGCGCTAGACGTTTTCGAGCTCGCCTCGGCGTAGCTCCGTACACTTAACACCTGCCGCAAGTCGCTGCTTTAAAGGGGTTATGACACAAAAATTAAACGGATAGATTATTCTTGAAATGGAATGCTCATAGGCTACTTAGTATATACACCAAGTTACGCGATTTTTAGAGCTCTTGTAATTGCAATATTCAATTTACGAATTTTTATCATTTTCATCTGGCGACCTGGCAACACTGCCCAAGTTAGTCACACCATGGTGTCCATAAACCACGTGACCATGAGCACTCTCTCATTCTAGGCGCCCCCATGATCGTTCAAGCTATCCTCGTCGCGGTACGATCAAAACCGCTTACATAACTCGGTAACCCGAAAGCTATTCTCGCTCTCGCCCCCGGCCCGTTGACCTTCCACCCTGCATGCGCCTGCGAGATATTCCCGGACGACGTTGGCCACAGCGAGCACGTCCGTAACTCGTCGTCGCTGGTGCTGGTCGCCAGCGGGTCGCAGTCAAAATGAACAGCTTCCCATATCTTTTGATAGCAATCACTCTCATCGCTGCCGCGATCAATGTCGAACACTTCGACAAGGCGAGCGACGCCGTAAACGTAATCGTCACGGACCGCATGCTCGAGACGTGGAAGGTAAACGAGGAAGCTGAGGCTCGATACGCCAAGACAGCCAAGTCTGGGAGTGCGTGCAAGGAGATACCACGCTGGAGGCTGGCTACGTGGCCAACCTCCAGCTCCGCCCGGATCTGCCTCTCCGAGGGGCCCGCATATAGATCGATTTATCCACAAAACTATCGCGCCATTTTCAATACAAATTTAGCAGGATTATATTAAAATACAGCGGGTCCTACCAGTATAGTTATCTCATATTTTATTTTTAGCGTGTCATAACCCCTTTAACTGCGCTCAAGTTGATCGAAAAGCGATTTCTCTGCCCGTGAAGCATCACTTCCAGCTGAGTGAATATCCGCTCTACAGAGATTAATTCAAGACAGCAACTGCAGCCGTGCGCTAACAGCACAAATAGAAAAACGAACACTGCAATAGAAATACAGGTAACCACGTGCCGTGCGGGGAAACAAACTCATGGCTTCGAACCGCATTGGAGCGGCTTGGTTTATATGCTTTCAAATAATTACGGCATGATCGAGCGTTTACTTTTTAATAAGAGATTCATCCACTGAGCCATTCAAACTACTCTTAGAGATAGGACATTGCTGAAAAAAAATCAACATGCTGTGCCATGATATTGATGTTCGTATGTGCGATGTATATGTATGCACTCAATGTATGTTCAGCTGATGCTTGCAGTATGCGTAATGTATCTACATGTGCGTATAAAGAGGTTCCCAAAGATCCCGGAGCGCAATGATGGCATGAAAACAAAATTTTTTTTGTAGAACTTGAATTGGGCGGTACCTAGCGCCACCTAGCCTAGCTACTTGCATTTACTCTCCTTGACCTTTCCATTTGGTGGCAAGCGATTTAACCTTCTTTCACGCTACGCGATAAACAGCGGCTTCGAGTTTGTTCTTTTGAGACCGACTTTTGGTTCCGCGGATCGGTTTGCCATTCCTCCTTGATATGCTGTTGAAGAAGGAATTGTGACTCGAGGAACAGCAAAGGTAGGACGTAAAGTGCTCGAAGCAACTGGGTATCGGTTGTCTCCGTTTAACATCGCAGTGCTGTCGACGAGGCGACTGTGTAACTGCTTTCGCAAGGAAAGTTTCTGTACCTGTGGGGGGATCTGGCTTCGGAAATAAACACAGTTCGCAGAAAGCTCGTGTTGCGCTGCTGCTCCTCTCGTCCCGTACATGAGACGTAGCGTCCCCATTAACCCTTATTGAGCTCGATTTGCTCGATTCAGGGCCACCATAATCAGATGCAGGCGATGGAGGAACTAATTGCTCCCCTGCTTCAGGGACCAAAGTTTCTCCCTTTCTAGAGGAACGTAGGTTACAAGACCGTTCCTCCCCTTAGGGAGGACTATCGATACCCTTTTTTCTAAAAGTGTAGGGTGCCTGAAATTACAAATCTTTTAGAGCAGCGAAGAGCGTTTTACTAGTATATTAGGAATTGAATATGAAACACTTCGCTGCGGAGCATGAGGCTAGTGGAAACAAAGCCAGAACCCTAATTTTATCTGACTGTTCGCTTTCGCGACTTAAATGTTTAAAAAAAAAAAAAAAAAAAAAACTATAAGCTAATTCAACTGGTATTGTAAAGATGTTTGTGCATCGAACTTCACTAGCGAGCTTGCAGATCTAATTACGGTGCAATGAATGAACAGATCTAAGCCAATGAAAGAGTTAAAAAACGGGTCTGACCACAAAATATATACATCTGAACAACGCCGGAATTTTTTTTTCTCGACATCCCTTGTGCAATCTCCGTAGACAGCACTTCCTTACTCCCAGGTTTCTTCACTAAAATACCCGCACGCGTTTTCTTAGAGTTCATCAACCATCGCGTTGGGGCCACTTACAAAAGGCTTCCCTTTAATACAGGCATGATACAGTTATGGTAGGCTGGGTTTTACGTGGTTCTGGGCCGCGTGAACTTGTATTCGACATTCGGAGGTCGTCGGGACTTGATGAATGTTGATATCGCTGGTGAACAGTCTCGGGTAGTCGTGGTAACGCGTTACAAGTAACCCATTATTGTAACCTTGTGACGTTTTCGCTAACGTTTGACTGTAATGTACTGCGCCCTTGAAGCTCAACGTTGATTAGAATCCCCCTGTTTTTCAACGTGGACAGCTGACCGACCTTTTCGCCGAGTGTAGCGACACTTACCACACGTCATCGAAGGTGCACCAAACAGCGTTCGCAAAGCATTGCATTGTTACCGATTCCCGCGAGCCGCCAGTCCACCAGTCGCCGCACCGAAGAAAGAGCGGGGCGTCATTCAAGAGCAAGTGTAGGAAATGTTCAACGACGACATCTACCAGTCTTCGAGCACTTCGTGGGCTTGTCTGGATGTGCAAGTCAAAAAGAGGAACGGAACGCTGAGATTTCGCGTAGACTATTGGTGGCTGAAGGAAGTACCAAAGAAAGACGTCTACCCAGACTTCCCAAATTGACGACACGCTAGACCGGCTGCGCTACGCCCGTTACTTTTCCTGGATGAATTTTAAAAAAAAGGCTACTGGCAGATCGAAGTGGATGAACAAGACGAAAAGACGAAAGCCTTCGTCACGGCCGATGGACGGTTCGAGTTTAAGTCGATGGCTTTTGGACTTTGAACGGCACAGCGACATTCCAGCGTGTGATTAACACGGTGGTATCAGCTTTAAAATGTCAAAGCTTTATGACCTACCTCGACGACGTTGTAGTGTTTTCAAGTTATTTCAACGAACACTTCAAACGAGTTCTGGCCGTTTTACAAGTGATGAAGACCACAGGACTGAGGCGAAATGTCGGTGCACCTGTGGCGAACTAAGGTTTGTGGGTCACTCCCTGACTCTCTAAAGACGGCTGCCGTTTCCTATTTTTTTAAGATCACCAGACAACAAAGCCATCCGAAGATTTCTTGTGTTGAGTACCTATTATCGACGCTTCGTGCAAGATGTTTCGCGAAACTTTCAGCGCTGCTCAGGCATATCCCAAAGGACGCTGTAAAGATCCAATAGGCGAAGACCAGGGGCAGGCATTCAACAACATGCCTACGCCAGTTGAACGCCCTCAAAGGCTGAACGCAATTAGAGAACCACCGAGAAGGAGTGTCTCGATGTCGTTTGGGCAATCACCAAGATCCGCCCGTAATTGTACGGGAGACCGTTTGGAGTGTACACAGACTGCCGGGTTCACCACTCGCTGTGCTGGCTAACCAGCCTGAAGGATCCACCAGGCGCCGTCTCGCTCGGTGGAGTTTACGGCTGCAAGAACTCGATACTACCGTTGTCTACAAGTCTGGCCCCAAGAACAGCAACGCCGACTTTGTGTCAAGGGCCCCCGTCGATTTCGCCCCACAAGCACCGACGACGATGAGGACGAGCGTTTTCTTGACGTAGTTTGCGCGAACAAAATGGCGGCTCTTCGGCATGATAATCCTGAGGTACGTGCGCTGATCAGGCACCTATAAAGATGAGGGAGTACAGTTCTGCGTGTCTTCTTGCGAACCCTGCTTAACTTTGCCCTTCGACAAGGTGTACTCTACAAAGTAAACTTTGGCAAGGACAACTCGGCATGGCGGCTGGTAGTCCCTCTCGGATTTCCAGAGGAGCTCTTCCTTGCTTGCAGCGAAAAGGCGAAGGCTGGACACCTTGGCTATAGTATGACACTCGCCAGGATTCAAGAGAGGTACTATTGGTCCCAGCTTTCGAAGTTCGCCCATCTGATACGCGGTCATGTCATGAGTGCCTGCGATGCAAAGAACCGCCGACGAAGCAGAAATGGCTCATCCAGCCGAGTGCTCCCCCGACTTCAACGTTCCAGCAGACTAGAATGGATTTTCTGGGTCGACACCCAACTTCCATGGCAGGAAACCGATGAATAATCGTCCCCAAGGATTATCTTCCGCAAAACAACAAAAAAGCTACCAAGTTTTTGGTTGAGTTTCTCGTCGTCGTCCACGAAGCGTTGTAAAACTTAATTGCAGAACGGAGTACTGTGTTTTTAGCGCAGCTGATGCAATAGATACTTCGGCTTAGCCATATCAGCCTTTATTGAACCACTGATCACCTCCCGCGGACCAACAAGGTAACGGAGAGACTTAACAAGCCGATAGCGGACTTAATCTCAACGTACAGTCGGCAGCGAAATGACCTGGCTCGACGGAACGACCGGCCAAAGTTACAAAACTCGGTATGGGGAGCCACTGTCGCAATAAGCCGTTTAGAGCGAGGCTGGAACGGACTGCAGTGATTTTATGCACGCGGGTGGTTAGTAGTAATGATAAGCGGCGCATCTATTTACCGAAAACTGATCCTAAATAAGAAGGGTAACACAAAAAAAACGTGAACGGCGTGATGACGCATCAACATCAAGAGCCGGCCACGCAAGGAGAGGAGTCACGTTCACACTCGGTGCGCGACTCATACACCCGTATTCATCAGGCGTGAGTAACTAGCCCTGTTTTAAAGTTAGTACCGCGACTAAGTAGTGGCGAACTAAAAGAAAAAATAAGCGAGGAAAGATTGAATAGTTCGGCGGTGTTCGCGAGCGCGAAGCGAGCGGGTGACTCAGAGCTAAAAAGCGGAAGTGACATAAACAGAGAGGTCACGCGCACGCGTACTTAAACACCGCTGCGCAAATGGGTATTTTATCATTTAAAAACAAGTGTTTAAATGTTTACCAGGAATAAAAAAGTTACAATGAGAGAGAAATTGCCCGAGACAGATGTTTACAAACAAACATTAAAGGAAACGCAAGGAAGAAATACGGAAGCCGCATTGCCAGCGACATAAACAAGTATGGAAGCGCCCGTAAATACATTTTTTCTCGCCGTCCAGCGCCTTGCTGAGCTCGCTTTAGTGGTATCTCTGGCCGTTGAACATGGCTATTTACACAATAATTCACCCCGTAAGTGACTACGTCACAACATGACGTCTGGGTTCAAGCAAACCGTTGCTAGGGGCGTTGCTATGGGCTAATGCATGGAGACTCCACGTGAGCCTCCATTTTTGCTGACAAGTAAGTAAATAATTTTTGTAAGCAACCTAACTTCTTGATATCTAATAATGAAGATGTTTTTGTCCTCTCAGTGTCGTATTGCAGCGATGAAAGCCCTTTCTGAGGTATCGCGCCCCGCTTTCATCTGGTAGCAGACGACACGATAGATTTGCTGGCCTCTGTTGCAGCGGGCGTCTTCATTGAATCGCATCGGTAAACAAGCGAAAAAAAAAAAAAAAACAAGTGCATCGCCATGGCCGCAGAGGCACCCGCAATGAGCGTTTTTTTTTTCCTTTGAAGAACCCAGCTTAGTTCAGACGCGTGAAAATGCCGTAAAATCAAACAACATCATGCAGCCCAGTTAGAACGACGACCTGAAAGGACACATGCAAATGAAAAAAACATTTTTTTTAGACAGCTTAGATAGAAAAAGGATGTCATAAAACGATTTTACTACGAAGAAAAAAAATTTAGAGCTATATTTACGGCGCTATACGAATTTGTAGTTGGCGCTCGCGGGAGCCGCCGCCGGTCACGTGGAAGGCCCGCGCGCCGCCGCGCTGCGTCGCCGCCGCACGCTGAGCATTGTGCGAACGCCGCTTCAACGCGTTTCTCCACACCGCCGTCGCCGCCGCCGCACAAGTTCGTCTGCTTCGGGGCGCCGCCGCCGTCGTCTGACCGGCACACAGGTCTACCACGCCTGCTTGCGCTTTTTCAGGAGTTTCCTTTGGGCTCTAAAAGTTACTTATTCATCTTAGTTTTTTGTTATACTTCAAACAAAGATGAATAAGTTACTTTTAGAGGCCATTGGAAGCTTCCGAAAGAGCGCAAGCACCACGTGACAAATATGGGCCCGTCAAGGGCCACTTTTCCGCGGCGCCCGCCGGCGCCAACTACAAATTCGTATAGCGCCGTAAATATAGCTCTAAAAATTTTTTTTATTGGTTGTAAAATGGTTTTATAATGTCCTTTTTCAATCTGAGCTCTTTAAAAAAAAATATTTTTTACCTTTGCATGTGTCCTTAAAATGTATTACCGGCGTAGTGCAATCCAGCATGAGAAACAAATCGTACGCCGTCAAGGTAAATCGTTTGTTATTATTACTATTGAGGTTGTCGGGTTATTAAAGATTTGCAAGTCTATCGCGATTTCGCAGTATTTTGCTCTTTTTTTCCTTGATATACATCAAACTCTGTGGATGTGCCCGTTTCGTGAAGATATCCATGGAACCCGCGATGCGAGTACAATCTGTAATAAACTTAACTTATATTTTTTATCCAGTTCTTTCGCGCTTTGGGGTCTTGTGCAAATTTTAAGTAACTTCAAGAATCTTTCTCCACGCCATGGTTACAACCAGGCAAGAAGCAACCTTCTATAGCGCAAGTCCGCAAACAAAATTTGGGATCTCAACTGATCGCCTGAAGTGCTTTTCTGAGGGGTGCAATGCGATCTTTTAGCAGACGATCATCTCGATCGACGCCCGAACTTTTGATAAACCATATTTCGCATCGCACCCCACTGTGAATATTTGTAAGTGTCCGAAACTCATTATATTTCAAACAAATGCAATATCAAAATATCGTCTTTATTCGAACAATTCAGACGCCGGGGCCGGATCGGCCGGCAGGCGTGTGGCAGACGGCATACTTCTTGCATTCGTCGTCAGCTGCAGGCATCTTGAGGACCGGAAGTTGCAGTTGTAAATATTTCAGAAACAAGCGATTACCGGCACAGTTCTCTCGAAACAAATATGACATTCAAGTTTTCTATATCTGTGATTTTTAAAAGTTTAAATCCTACTCCTGATTTTCGAACGGTCGGGTTTTCGTAGCAAAACCTAGCCACATGTATTTGTCCATAGCAACGATCCTGGCAACAATTTGTTTCGACCCATGACGTCACGCTTACGGAGTCAATTGCTCCTCCGATTCTTTCTACATACGTCCCCCAGCGTTCCGAGACAGTATGTGCTTCGTTAGCGCTGGCGGTCAGTGATGATACAAGCGCTGAGCCGCTAGTCACCCGCTAAACATCGCCTAAACTAGCCCCACCCCATGTCTAAGATTTGTTAATCGACTTCTTAGTTGCGCCGGGCGACTAGGCCCTAAACCAGTGTTGTACGGAACGGCGTTCCAAGGAACGGCGTTCCTGGAACGCGTTCCTTTTAGGAGGAACGAAGGAACGCCGCCGTTCCATTTTGCATCCATGGAACTGGAACGGGAACTCGTTACATTTTTACTGGAACGAAAAAAAAACGGCGTTCCTTTTCTTTTGTCCGGTGGGGTAATTTTTATTTTATTTCTAAGAGGAAAATTTTAGAAGTAAAAACGAAGACCAGGATTTCTTTAACTTTTTTGTTACTTATCGTAGGGTTTATTTTGTGTGGTTCTCGCTTGGTAACAGTCGGGTGCAGGAGACCTAGTGGACATCAATTCTTTTTTCAGTGCCCGAGACTGCGCTACAAAAAGAAACTTTTAGTCAAGGAAAAAGACACAGAAAGAGGGACGTTTAAAGCTCAGCTTCTTTCTTTGCTTCCACAAATCCACATACACCCAGAAATATAAGGCCGACTAATGCCATCCCTGAACTTCCGCAAAGAGACCTGAAGTTACAACAAAAGAAGAGGTTACCAGACATCGAACACACCTTCGTATCCCCAACATTGGTCACTTAAAAGATAAACAAAAAAATAATCTTTATTCCTTCTCCCCACGTCCCCCACCTTTAAACTGAATAACGAATTCAACCTTCACGAAAAAGGACTTGTAGTTTTCAAGACTGACCTTCCAAAAGGCCTACCCTCCTCTTGCTCATCTTGCGGACAGCAACATTGAGAAGCAACAGTTGTTGAGTTCGAACAAGGGACTTTGTTGGATGGAAAAGTGCGAGGTTGCTATAAAACGCTTGCGCAATGTGGGGTAACGGTACATTTGGCTCGTCTGAATCGCCCATCACAAACGTGAATATGGTTAAAAGATGAGATTTTTAAAGGTGAATATACCAACAAATGAAACCCTGCTTCCGCTTGTTTTCTCTTGCTACCCTTCCATCATGGCATTCAAATTCGTAGGTTCGCATTTGATGGAATACATAAAAAAATAAAAAAAAAACCTAATATGGTAATCAGCGAACTACAAATGTAACGTAAATGTAATGATACGTTCCATTTTTTAAACTGTAACGGGAACGAGTTACTTTTTCACATATGAAACTTGTAACGGGAACGCGTTCCAAAAATCGGAAGGAACGAGGAACGATCTTCCGTTCCTTTGTGTGAGGAACGTGTACAACACTGCCCTAAACACGACCGGTAGATACCAAGCGCTCACTTAGCGGCGACTATTGCTCGCCACGTGATCATTTTAGTCGACGACGTCGCTAGTCGGTGGTTAAACAGGCCCTACTCGCGCCTGGTGGATACGGGTGATCATTTCCCACCAACTTCCCCAATGCATAAAATCGCGGCAATCTTCTCAAGCCTCGCTCTCCGCGGCTTACCGCGAAAGCAGCGACACATGCGGGATTTTTGCCGCTCCAGCCGGCGTTATATACGACGAGCCAGCTCATTTTGATGCCGATGAACTTCCACGTAGAGGAAAAGTAGCGAGACGAGGTGTTTCTCTACGTCCTGGTAGCCTTCAGCCCGGCGGGTTTATAGACCACCGGGGTGACACCATTTCAGCTGGTTTATAGAATAAATGTGACGACGGTGCTCAACTCAAAGCTAACCCATGAGGATGTTGACGACGGGCGCCCCGACGACCAGATGGTCGCACAACGGGCAGAACAAGTCCGCCAGTTCGCCCGACTTCGCATTAGAGAACAACGCGTCGACGCTGGTGGGTATACCCAGCGCCATCGTGAAGTCAACTTCCAGCCCGGGGACGGAGTATGGGTGTGAACACCTATATGTCACCGTAGTCTCAGCGAGAAACTACTGAAACAGTTATTCTGGTCCTACAAGTTTATTCGCCGCCTTGGAGACTTGAACAACGAGGTAGTCTCTGAAGGAACCCGACCATCAGGAAGCCTCCAGCCGCGACCCGAATTGGTGCACGTTGTTAGTTGCAAGCCGTACTATGCTCAATAAAGCTCATGACTATCTATGGTTCAGACGTCCCGCCATTTACTGTTAGCTGGCATTTGGTTTGGACCTCCGTTAACTTATTTAAGGTTCCATTGGGGCGGTGCACATTTTAATTTGAGCAGTAATGCCGCGTGCATGAATGAGAAGGAACGCTCCTCCGTATTTCTAAAAGGTTCCACTGCACTCTTACCATGAGTGTACAAAAAAAAACAAAAAAAAACCAACATGACCTTCCAGAGTAAGTGTCGCTCTATGTCACTCCCGAAAAGTCTACGTCCAATATTTCTGATACCAAGTGAAGTAGACACTAATCCAAGAGTGGTCTTGCCGATCTCTCTCGTAGTCTCACTCAAGCCACCTGTCACGTCAACGTCGCGATGACTGCTTCTGCTTTTTCAATGCTCCTTTTTTCTATTGTTTTCTGGCACAAGTTATTATTATTTAGCAAAATGGAGAATTGGGCGAGTTGGTAAGAGTTCATCATAACTTAAAGTGAGATTGGGACAAGGACAGACATACGAGAAAAAACACAAGACAATAGCTGAACTAGCAACTCATTCTATTGAAAGGACAAATACACACGATGCTGCTGCTGCTGGTGCTGGCATGCCCCTCCGTGGTTCTGGCGCTTCTTCTTTCACTCAACACGAAATCGGCCGAGTTATCCAAGATCCAAGAAGCCGATCTCACTGTTCGTCAAAGTCACTGTCGGCTGGCTCACACACAAGGATCCGTTTTGTGTTATGTGGTACGTCTCAATCATTTCTCGTAGTTTGTGCTTGTGTCGGAACATCACTGTCGTGTTGGTGAAAAGGGGTTGGCATCCGCCATTCCGGCAATGCATCCCAAGATGTGTATACTGGGTTCTTTTCATAGAGCTGTGGTGTTCTCATAGTCGTATGTAATATGTTTAGCATTAAGGAACTTTATTTTCCATTTCGATACATAAATGGCAGAAACAAAAGACAAAAAAGCTGTGCGAACAACTTGACGGTACCCCTTGTTGACTTCTAGAGGCATATACAGAACTCAAAACAAAGCAACAGCGCAAAAGACCGAAAAAACCGACATAACAAACCAAAATACAAAAGTCAAACAGGTCTCAGAAATTGATTCATTCGTTTTCGCCCGACATTAGTTAAGTTTGTAATTCCCGAATTGCAATAGAAATAATATCAATGTTATTTTTATTAGGGTGTTCAATATAGTAGGAAGGTGTTTTTTTTTTGTTTTTGTTTTCAGTGATAGCATTGAATAGCTGTTATGACATAGTGGCACAGTCCGATGTTCCGCCGCTCGAGTTGGCTAGGAAGTTCAGTGTTTTTTTAGCTCCGCAAGGTTTACTAAACTATCCCCATTCCTTTCATATTCTAACTTAAAATGATCACGAGTCTATACTTGTACATGTTGCGAACAGGAAGTATACTATTTTTTTATGAACAGACTCTCGGTGCTAAAGTCGTAAGAAACATTCTCAATGTGACGTACGTACACATATATGCTTTTTTTTGTTTTGCAATATGAGTATTTTCTGGAAATGTGTGCGGGTGGTTATGCCCCAAACTAGATAACAATAATTCGAGTGAGAAAAAAAATGAGGTCTGGTATAAAATAAAGTTAATATTTCTCGGTAGAATAAAACGGGTACCAAAAGACTAGTCCAATGACCTTTGGCAATCTAGTGTGTAAATCATTCACGTAATTTTCCCAGGGTAAGCACTGACTGAAAAATACACATAAACTCTTAAAATTATCTACGGTATCTGTATACTTTGCATTTAGGATAAGGGTCTTAGTTGTAGAAATAGTTTCGTTTTGGGGCTGAAAGATGATTGCCTTCGTTTTACTCGCATAGATGTTTAGCGCGTTATACGAGGACCATTTTTTGCAACACTGTTAGGGTCACGTTTGCGCAGCTGATAAGCTCGTCGCCAGTCTCGTCAGAAAAGAAGAGGCTCGTGCCACCCGCGTATATTATAGATATAGTCAGTGGATTCATGTTTACTATATTATTATTGTATACACTAAACAATGACGGCCCTAAGATGCTTCCTTGTGGTACACCGGATATAATTGTCTTTGTTGAAGACGTAAAACCATTTAAATGAACAAATTGCTTACGGTAACCTAAGTATGATTTAAGCAAGAGAAGTGCTTGATTTCGAAGTCCGTAAATATTGAGCTTTTTTAGCAGTAAATTCTGATTTATATCATCAAACGCCTTTGTAAATCTACAAAAATTACAAGGGCCAATTTCCTTCTCTCGAAATTCCGTAAAATAAATTATTTTCGTTCAAGCAATGCAAGTTCCGTTGATCAATTTTTTGTTTTTTTAAAGTTGAACTGAGCATTAGTGATTATTTGGTGCTTATCCAAAAACTGAGATACAGTAATATGTATGATTTTTTTCAAAGCCCTTTGAGAATTCCTGAAGGAAAGAGACAGACCTGTAATTGCTTATGTCGTTCTTATCTGACTTTTTGTACAGACGAGACACTTTAGCTGTTTGCATGAGTTTCTGAAACACACCGATTGAAAGACACAAGTTAAAAATATGAGAAATACAGGGAGTGATCAATGGTAAAATATACTTTACTGGTCTAATCTGCATATCATCCGTATCACAACAACGAGTGTTATTTAATTCCATAAAAAACCGCAAACACCTCTGTGTCAGTGACTCGACGTAAAAAATACAGTTGCTGTTTCTAAACGTGACATTCTTACATGCGTCGCCGCTATAAAGACGTTGAGGTAAATGCATCGAATAGTTATTGAATACATCTGCTAAAGATATGCCAGTTAACTTGACGCCGGCAGAGAAATGCTTAAAGAATTGGATGTCATAGGTGCCCTTACCACGCCCAGAACCGCATGTGAATTCTTCCACATAAAGTCGTTGCGGCCTACTGAAGTTCTAAAAGATTCATGATGGTAACGCTGCCTTGCCTTTTTAAACTCCCTTATTAGGTGATTACGATAATTTTTAAATGCTTTAAGGTCATTGGAATCTCTAGTCTTCGTAAACGTTTTTTTATAGAGAGCGTTTTATTCTTTATTCTTCCGAGTAAGTCAACCGTTACCCAAGGTTTCCGAGTCCTCTTTATAATTTAATTAGTTTATATAAAAAATCGACACTGTAAAGGCTTTTAAAGCGCTCCAAAATAAATTGTACGCCTCATCGAGGTCTCTATTTTTGAAAACATCATCCCAGCTTGTGTTAGCTACATTTTGCGCAAACCTCTCCAAACCGACCGGCGCAATACATTGGACTGGCACAAAAAACACTGGCACTTGTTTCTATATACAGCTGGTTTTAACTTACATAAAAATAGGAAGATGATCGCTAAGGTCCTTATATTGCTTCCCTCGTAATTTGTAATGAACAAGTCGATCAACGTTTCTGGAGTAGCATTTACCCTAGCTGGTAGACTGACTACCGGGTGATTGAAGGAGACGGCAGGCTCTTTAAATCGACCGGAAAATTAGGTTTCCTAACCTATCGCGCTACGACTTTGTGCAGCGTTGCCCACAGATGGTGAATTTTTTTTCTAAAATTTGCAAAGAGCGAACTTACCTGAGAAAAAAAGCAAAGAAAGAAAAAGGCTTAGCTCATATAGAAACGCAGTGACGCAACCGTTCTTCAAACAACCCGGCGCCGTTTCGGACGGGAGACAAGAGATGGCACAACGAACGCCGCCAACGAACGAGCATTCGGCGCCGAGAGTCAGCGTCTTTGGCAGACAATCTTTTCGATTGTCTGCTAAAAGCAGCGCGCGTTCGGCAGGCGGCGACAGTCAGAGAAACAAAAACAGGCGCGGTAACAACAAGGAACTGCAGTTCCTTCTCTGCTAAATACGCCGGCTCTCGGCGTCGTCTGCTCGTTCGTTGGCGGCAGTTGGCGTCGCGACCGCTTGCGCCATCTCTTGTCTCCCGTGCAAAACGGCGCCGTGTTGTTTGAAGACCGGTGGCGTCGCTGCGTTTCCACAAGAGCTAAGCCTTTTTCTTTCTTTACTTTTTCCTAAGGTAAGTTCGCTCTTTGCAAATTTTACAAATAAAATGCACCATCCTTGGGCAACGCTGCACAAAGTCGTAGCGCGATAGGTTAAGAAACCGAATTTTCCGGTCAATTTAAAGAGCCTGCCGTCTACTTGAATCACCCGGTACGTTCTTACTACCCTTCATGATTATTAAGTTCTCTAGTTCTCTTTTTGAAACACTATTATTTAGCATGTTCACGTTAAAATCACCCCCATATATAACGTTGAGCTTATTTTCATTACCAAACTCAAAAAGAGCACCCAAAAAATCCAAACAGGGAGCCTAAACGCCACTGGGAGGTCGATAAATGACCGAGACAATACCGTGCATAGTTCGCACTGACAAAGCTTCATGGTTCTTAGTGATTACGCTAAACGTAAGCAATATTTGCACTCAATGTTTTCAAAATTGACACACCTCCCAGTCGGCTTTCAGTGCAATTGAGAAAAAAAGATTCGTATAGCGGTAGCCTACAAACTTCAATATATTCCGTGTACCAGGTCTCGGAAAACATGATAATGTCAAAATTAAAAAAAAAAAAAACTGAGCAAAAAAAAAAAAAAAAAAAACACTGGAGATTCACTTTTTCGTTTTTGCCTGATCGAATATTAATATGCAGACAACGAGTCGAGGAAGAAAACTCTTTACCACTTTACCGATACATGTTTTAAACTGAGACAGTAATACATAATCTGAGCCTGCCATGATAGAAAAATCAACAGAACTTAAGGGCTAAAAGGGGACTTAGTGCCAGTACTTAGTTGAAATTCAACAAGTCATTTTCGCCAATTACAGGATACCTTTCCTCCTTACAAATATGCTCCCATTTCCCTGCCACAGAAACCGATAATTATGCTCTCTTGCCTACCCCTTCGTGCTCAACAGGAGAGCCTTGTGCTGTCGAGTCATGTTTTCAAGCAGATGCTCGCTATCTTGAGGCCGTTTTAGGTTAAGTTTTTGTTCAAACCAGTGATCGCGAGTTTATTGTTGCGCAGAGCGCACAATGATTCCAGGGTTTTTATCGGGCCTGGAAGAAAGCCTGTGCATCGAAGCTATCTCGGACGGGGTCAACGTTGGGACGCCTAGCTTAACAGCTACTTGGTTCGCCAGACACAGCAGGTCTTCGTTTTCAGCCTGTCAGACACCGTGAATTTCCAAATTTTGTTTCCTACCTGCGCCATTCCAGCCGATTCGAATCCTGGTTTACTTCTGCCAGTTG
Source organism: Ixodes scapularis (assembly GCF_016920785.2). Taxonomy (NCBI): domain Eukaryota; kingdom Metazoa; phylum Arthropoda; class Arachnida; order Ixodida; family Ixodidae; genus Ixodes; species Ixodes scapularis. Next base: position 8,789,784 of record NW_024609867.1, read on the forward strand.
CCCGTCATTTCACGTGCTCTCGTATTGTTGCTTGCGTTTCTTTAAACTTTTTTACGTCGTTGTTTTGTTGTCGAACATGCTCCAGCAGTTCATCGTACTTGTCCGACATGATCTGAACGGAGACCTCAATGTTGTCGACAGTTTATTTCATACTCACTAGGCTGTTAAGTTCGTTTGTCATGCATGTCAGCATAGCGACCACGTCAATTTCGGTGTCTTTTTTTGCTTCGACACTTTGACCGCTTCGCGTTTTTGACGTATTGCAGGTGTCACACCACCATGACTTCTGGAATTTTTTACCTTTTGATTTGAAAGTCGATTCCACGATTCCGAAAGAAGTGCCAAATTGATACGTGAATTTATATTCCGTACACGTTACATCAGAGACATCGTCTGATAGCGGTTCAAGACACTTGAGACAAATTTCCTCGCCCTGGTACTTATCTTAAAGGGACACTGACACCCTCAAAAACATGTTTTCCTTTTTTGTCAGGCGATTTATTATGGTGTCGGAATACTACCCAATGAATATTTTACAACAGAGGTACGTTTTTTTTTTTTAATAAAGTTAAAAAACGCAACTGCTTGAAACGGAAACTCCCGCGCTGCACGGAGAAACGGAGAGGATAGAGTGAGTGGCGGAAGTCACGTGGCTACAACCAACCGTTCTTTTTTTTTTTTTTTTCTTTCATCCGCACGTAGCAGACGAAATGCGTTCCGGTATTTGTTTGCCGTGTGAATTCTTTGCAGCTATGTTTGTTCCGGCGCTGTTCTGTACTTCAAGATGAGTTGTTTTGCATATTTAAGTGTCGGAAATGAGAAGTGAGTGCCCGTGGTGAATTCCCGTGATCGGCTCCAAAACAAAAATGCTCCCAACGTATTGCGTGAAGAGCTGCCTCACATGTCCTGCATCTGAAAGTGGCATTGTGCGACAGAGTGCACAAGTTTCCGAACCATCAACAGGTCGGGATCAATGGCTGGCTGCAATTCCGTTAGAACAGTTACGCGAAGCTCGGAAAGCGGACGCTACCCGAACCATATGCTCCTTGTTTTTTGTGGAAAGTGACTAGATTGAGTTCGCAGGTGTCAAAAATGGAATCCCACACAATTTAGTTCGGCAACGTATTGTCCACAACAATTTTTTTTTCAGTGATAAATGTTAAAAAAAGAAATGTAAACATCGCAACATGCTTGACAAAGAAAATAAATGGTACACCCTCACCAGGGACCGAACCTGTGCCCGCGGCGTGTGAATCGCACGTCTTCCACTGAGCTACTGAAGGTACTCTTTCATCCTGACTAATGGAGCCGGTAGACTGTATGTCGGAAGTTTGCTGCCGATTTCCGTTCAATACATGCACTTCCGGTTGGAAGTTGGGCAGCACCGCGCATAGGCCACATTCGCACCTCGTAAAGAAACCGTACGCGTGCGTATTCAACTTAAAGTACGCACTTCGTGCTTGACGTTTGAGCAAGCGATGTCTCCAGACGGCTCGGCGACGTCTTCGTGCAGTGGGCTTGCTGGTCGGGCATGTCGTACGGGATGAATATCAGAGGCCAGATTCACGAAACAATCTTACGACAAAAATGTGCGTAAGACAAAACTTAAGAACAAATTCGTATTCACGAAACGAAATTTTCGTAAGTTTCTCGCAGGTTATGAGGAAATCCTACGACAGCTCCGAAGCTGTCTTACGCACTTCTTACGATGAAATCAGAACGGCCGACAGCATCACTCAGTTGTTGGTCGCGACGACCAACCGACGTTTATTTTTCTACGTGCGCTTCTCACGCGTCCCGACTTCAAGCAGCAAGAAAAAAGTAAAAAGTACTTGAAACGGACCACGACGAACAAGAACGCTGGATCCACAAACACCCGGGAAAACTCCAACGGCCACGATTCCACCGACCACAAGCGAGCTCGGCAGATAGACCTAGCAGGCACTCCGACTCGGCGCAGCGGTGCTCTGACGGTCCTTGGCCAAGACCGTCTGCCCATGACCGGCTGGCGTGCTGAATGGAATATGCCCGCCCGACTATTGTGAACCAGCAAAGTGGAAATTCGAGCCAGTTGGTTCATGGTTCTTTAAATAATTAAAAGCGCCAAAAAATACAAGGACAAAGAAGTGGAACGACACAGGGCGCACTCGCAACTGTGGTTTATTTCGAAAAGTACACGCATTTATAGGCCCCAGAACCCTCACAGTCATCAGCGCGTCCATCGCAACGCTTCTTTCAAATAATCAAACTCACTCTTTGACAGGGCGAATGACGCTTCACTTACACACTCAACGCCCTTATCCCTAATTGCATACGCCTCGTGCACCTCTCTGCTTGTTCGGTCGCGATAACGAGCCAAAGGTTCGTCATCGCGACCGAACAAGGTTCGTCATCGCGACCGAACAAGGTTCGTCATCGCGACCGAGTATAAAACGAGAAGGGTTCACAAGCCTTGTGAACCCTTCTCGTCTTATACTTTGATCGGTGACCTCAATTTTAGGTTAAGAGGTCAATCTCTTCCTCTTGAGACCTCCTTGTTTTCCGAGACAGCGGTGACGAACCCTGTCGTCGAAAAGGGGCTCTCATCGATTCTATATCTTTGTTTTGCGTGAGATAGAGTTCAAATAAACGCCGTATAGACTATCTTCGCAACACGGTATGTACACTTTGTTATTAGTATGCCATTTCTATTCTGACACGACTGCACCTCACTGTCGATCGCTATAACAGTTCGTGGGTCGCAATGTCGGTCAAACCTTTCTTTGCCGAGTGTCACGCCAGCATCGAGTTGCAATCGTAAAGGAAGGGTCCCGAAGCGCTCACCAATTCGCGGTCCAACAGCGCGAATCCATTTCGATCAAACGCGCGTGTCCGCTCCGAGTGTGAACAGGTATTACGTGGCTCTTGCTGACACTCTCGTAGTTCAAACGTATCTTTTTTAGCGTCGGCTCGCTCCTGCATCTCCGAGGCCGCGAAAAACGCCGCGGCAATTTGTTTCCATCTACGTCGCTTTGCAAACGACTGACACGGGCCATCTTTTACCAACGATGACAGTTGTGTTGACTTCATAGCGATCGAGTTCGTAGCAGTCAACTGAAACGGTTACGCATCCCGGCCTCAGCATTCGGGCGCGTCTAAGTCGTGTTACCGTCGACATATCACTGCACGGACACGAACCCCAGACAAGCGGTGGCAGAAAAACCGCCTGTGTGTGTTATTAAAAATCCACGTGCTCCGAACGGCTCTGAAGCATGCCGAGCTTTCTGATTGGTTGTTCGTGCTGTCGAAGACGCCGTCGCCACAGCAACAACACCGGTAAGTTCTAGTTTTTCCGTACGAGAACGTCGTTTTCCTCCTCTCACTTAAGAACGCGTTCCTGAATACCGATTTCTTCTCTTCTTACGATGTTCTTAACTTACGAACTTCTTACCTAAGTTGTAAGCAAAGAAGCTCTTCGTGAATCTGGCCTCTGTTTTATTGACCGGTCCAAAATTTCTCTTTCGAAGGAAGGCAGAATTCGCCGGTACCATGAACTACTGTTCTGAAGTAGAGGTCTGACGCCCGTCGTTCGCTGCCATCCGCTGGACTATGGTGCCTGGAGCGCGTCTCCGACTGGTGTGTTTACCGCGGCCAAAAAAGTGGTCCCTCGATTTCCGCCTGATGACGTCATAAAAGTGTCATGCTGTCGCGGGTCGCGACCCTGGCGGCGTTCCAACAGTTGTGGTATAAGTGTCAGACGCCTGTTCTGCTGCAGGTCGCTTTGCACTTTGACAGTTCACGGAAGCTAGGGCAGCCGGAAGTTGGGACGCCTAAAGGGACGACCTGACGACAGCGACACTCGCGTTTGCTCGTGCTTTTCGCCAGCATTTCCACGGCCAACCGCCAGGATCGCGACAGGCAACAGCATGACACTCGCGTCATTTGTTGCCACATTGGGACCACTTTTGATGTATGGGTGGGATAGGACGCTAAACACACCAGTCGAAGATGCGATCCAGGCACCATAGCTGGACCCACAATGTGCAAAACGACGCCATGTTGAGAATTATGCAGCAGTGAAGGCACAGAATGCTTCCGGTTGTTTGTGCTACCTTTTTTTTAATCAACGTATTTGCAGCTTTTTGGAAGCCATAAAAAATGGGTTTCATGTGTTTTTTTCTATTTTTAATATTGACTGTGTGCCTTCAATGACCCACGACTTTGAGTAAAGTTGGTGGTCGCGTCAAAACCTTAGAAAACGGCCCGTGACCACGGGAAAGAGAGTGAGCGCGACTCAAACCGGCCAGTTCCCGATCGGCGGTTTTTGGGGGGAAAGAAACCGAATTTCGAACCGTAAATTCTGTTCTGGGTAGTATGTCACGTACAACTAAAAACCCCGGCGAGCCTAAATACCCTGTCAGTGTCCCTTTAAAGCACAAGTTACGCTCAAAAAGTGACGTCAGTATTGGCAGCAGCAACAGCAACGGCGGGAAAGTACAAAGCAAGTAAATAGACACCAACCTGTAGAAATCACGAGAGAGCGGTCAGACACTTTTCGCTGCGTGCCGCCACTGCTGCCGAATGCCGGAAACCAACTTGCATCAGCCTTAATGTAGACTGGGTAGGTAGGTGTCACCCCCAACGTAACGCTTGGAGATACCCACGTGTATATGACGTTTGCACTCTGAGCTTGGCCGGTTGAGGGCAGGGGGTGGACGGCCTTGTTTTCGCTGCTCTTCCCGTTGGACTGGAAAGCCTGCAGCGTCAATCTGTAGAAATCACGAGTGAGTGGTCACACACTGTTCGCTGCGTGCCGCCACTGCTGCCGAATGCCGGAAACCAACTTGCATCAGCCTTAATGTAGACTGGGTAGGTAGGTGTCACCCCCAACGTAGCGCTTGGAGATACCCACGTGTATATGACGTTTGCACTCTGAGCTTGGCCGGTTGAGGGCAGGGGGTGGACGGCCTTGTTTTCGCTGCTCTTCCCGTTGAACTGGAAAGCCTGCAGCGTGAATCTGTAGAAATCACGAGTGACTGGTCAGACACTGTTCGCTGCGTGCCGCCACTGCTGCCGAATGCCGGAAACCAACTTGCATCAGCCTTAATGTAGACTGGGTAGGTAGGTGTCACCCCCAACGTAACGCTTGGAGATACCCACGTGTATATGACGTTTGCACTCTGAGCTTGGCCGGTTGAGGGCAGGGGGTGGACGGCCTTGTTTTCGCTGCTCTTCCCGTTGGACTGGAAAGCCTGCAGCGTGAATCTGTAGAAATCACGAGTGACTGGTCAGACACTGTTCGCTGCGTGCCGCCACTGCTGCCGAATGCCGGAAACCAACTTGCATCAGCCTTAATGTAGACTGGGTAGGTAGGTGTCACCCCCAACGTAGCGCTTGGAGATACCCACGTGTATATGACGTTTGCACTCTGAGCTTGGCCGGTTGAGGGCAGGGGGTGGACGGCCTTGTTTTCGCTGCTCTTCCCGTTGGACTGGAAAGCCTGCAGCGTGAATCTGTAGAAATCACGAGTGACTGGTCAGACACTGTTCGCTGCGTGCCGCCACTGCTGCCGAATGCCGGAAACCAACTTGCATCAGCCTTAATGTAGACTGGGTAGGTAGGTGTCACCCCCAACGTAACGCTTGGAGATACCCACGTGTATATGACGTTTGCACTCTGAGCTTGGCCGGTTGAGGGCAGGGGATGGACGGCCTTGTTTTCGCTGCTCTTCCCGTTGGACTGGAAAGCCTGCAGCGTGAATCTGTAGAAATCACGAGTGACTGGTCAGACACTGTTCGCTGCGTGCCGCCACTGCTGCCGAATGCCGGAAACCAACTTGCATCAGCCTTAATGTAGACTGGGTAGGTAGGTGTCACCCCCAACGTAACGCTTGGAGATACCCACGTGTATATGACGTTTGCACTCTGAGCTTGGCCGGTTGAGGGCAGGGGGTGGATGGCCTTGTTTTCGCTGCTCTTCCCGTTGGACTGGAAAGCCTGCAGCGTCAATCTGTAGAAATCACGAGTGAGTGGTCAAACACTGTTCGCTGCGTGCCGCCACTGCTGCCGAATGCCGGAAACCAACTTGCATCAGCCTTAATGTAGACTGGGTAGGTAGGTGTCACCCCCAACGTAACGCTTGGAGATACCCACGTGTATATGACGTTTGCACTCTGATCTTGGCCGGTTGAGGGCAGGGGGTGGACGGCCTTGTTTTCGCTGCTCTTCCCGTTGAACTGGAAAGCCTGCAGCGTCAATCTGTAAAAATCACGAGTGAGTGGTCAGACACTGTTCGCTGCGCACCACCGCTGCTGCCGAATGCCGGAAACCAACTTGCATCAGCCTTAATGTAGACTGGGTAGGTAGGTGTCACCCCCAACGTAACGCTTGGAGATACCCACGTGTATATGACGTTTGCACTCTGAGCTTGGCCGGTTGAGGGCAGGGGGTGGACGCCCTTGTTTTCGCTGCTCTTCCCGTTGGACTGGAAAGCCTGCAGCGTCAATCTGTAGAAATCACGAGTGAGTGGTCAGACACTGTTCGCTGCGCACCACCGCTGCTGCCGAATGCCGGAAACCAACTTGCATCAACCTTAATGTAGACTGGGTAGGTAGGTGTCACCCCCAACGTAACGCTTGGAGATACCCACGTGTATATGACGTTTGCACTCTGAGCTTGGCCGGTTGAGGGCAGGGGGTGGACGGCCTTGTTTTCGCTGCTCTTCCCGTTGGACTGGAAAGCCTGCAGCGTCAATCTGTAGAAATCACGAGTGAGTGGTCAGACACTGTTCGGTGCGTGCCGCCACTGCTGCCGAATGCCGGAAACCAACTTGCATCAGCCTTAATGTAGACTGGGTAGGTAGGTGTCACCCCCAACGTAACGCTTGGAGATACCCACGTGTATATGACGTTTGCACTCTGAGCTTGGCCGGTTGAGGGCAGGGGGTGGACGGCCTTGTTTTCGCTGCTCTTCCCGTTGGACTGGAAAGCCTGCAGCGTCAATCTGTTGAAATCACGAGTGAGTGGTCAGACACTGTTCGCTGCGTGCCGCCACTGCTGCCGAATGCCGGAAACCAACTTGCATCAGCCTTAATGTAGACTGGGTAGGTAGGTGTCACCCCCAACGTAACGCTTGGAGATACCCACGTGTATATGACGTTTGCACTCTGAGCTTGGCCGGTTGAGGGCAGGGTGTGGACGGCCTTGTTTTCGCTGCTCTTCCCGTTGGACTGGAAAGCCTGCAGCGTCAATCTGTTGAAATCACGAGTGAGTGGTCAGACACTGTTCGCTGCGTGCCGCCACTGCTGCCGAATGCCGGAAACCAACTTGCATCAGCCTTAATGTAGACTGGGTAGGTAGGTGTCACCCCCAACGTAACGCTTGGAGATACCCACGTGTATATGACGTTTGCACTCTGAGCTTGGCCGGTTGAGGGCAGGGGATGGACGGCCTTGTTTTCGCTGCTCTTCCCGTTGGACTGGAAAGCCTGCAGCGTCAATCTGTAGAAATCACGAGTGAGTGGTCAGACACTGTTCGCTGCGCACCACCGCTGCTGCCGAATGCCGGAAACCAACTTGCATCAGCCTTAATGTAGACTGGGTAGGTAGGTGTCACCCCCAACGTAACGCTTGGAGATACCCACGTGTATATGACGTTTGCACTCTGAGCTTGGCCGGTTGAGGGCAGGGGGTGGACGGCCTTGTTTTCGCTGCTCTTCCCGTTGGACTGGAAAGCCTGCAGCGTCAATCTGTTGAAATCACGAGTGAGTGGTCAGACACTGTTCGCTGCGCACCACCGCTGCTGCCGAATGCCGGAAACCAACTTGCATCAGCCTTAATGTAGACTGGGTAGGTAGGTGTCACCCCCAACGTAACGCTTGGAGATACCCACGTGTATATGACGTTTGCACTCTGAGCTTGGCCGGTTGAGGGCAGGGGGTGGACGGCCTTGTTTTCGCTGCTCTTCCCGTTGGACTGGAAAGCCTGCAGCGTCAATCTGTTGAAATCACGAGTGAGTGGTCAGGCACTGTTCGCTGCGTGCCGCCACTGCTGCCGAATGCCGGAAACCAACTTGCATCAGCCTTAATGTAGACTGGGTAGGTAGGTGTCACCCCCAACGTAACGCTTGGAGATACCCACGTGTATATGACGTTTGCACTCTGAGCTTGGCCGGTTGAGGGCAGGGGGTGGATGGCCTTGTTTTCGCTGCTCTTCCCGTTGGACTGGAAAGCCTGCAGCGTCAATCTGTAGAAATCACGAGTGAGTGGTCAAACACTGTTCGCTGCGTGCCGCCACTGCTGCCGAATGCCGGAAACCAACTTGCATCAGCCTTAATGTAGACTGGGTAGGTAGGTGTCACCCCCAACGTAACGCTTGGAGATACCCACGTGTATATGACGTTTGCACTCTGAGCTTGGCCGGTTGAGGGCAGGGGGTGGACGGCCTTGTTTTCGCTGCTCTTCCCGTTGGACTGGAAAGCCTGCAGCGTCAATCTGTAGAAATCACGAGTGAGTGGTCAGACACTGTTCGGTGCGTGCCGCCACTGCTGCCGAATGCCGGAAACCAACTTGCATCAGCCTTAATGTAGACTGGGTAGGTAGGTGTCACCCCCAACGTAACGCTTGGAGATACCCACGTGTATATGACGTTTGCACTCTGAGCTTGGCCGGTTGAGGGCAGGGGGTGGACGGCCTTGTTTTCGCTGCTCTTCCCGTTGGACTGGAAAGCCTGCAGCGTCAATCTGTTGAAATCACGAGTGAGTGGTCAGACACTGTTCGCTGCGTGCCGCCACTGCTGCCGAATGCCGGAAACCAACTTGCATCAGCCTTAATGTAGACTGGGTAGGTAGGTGTCACCCCCAACGTAACGCTTGGAGATACCCACGTGTATATGACGTTTGCACTCTGAGCTTGGCCGGTTGAGGGCAGGGGGTGGACGGCCTTGTTTTCGCTGCTCTTCCCGTTGGACTGGAAAGCCTGCAGCGTCAATCTGTTGAAATCACGAGTGAGTGGTCAGACACTGTTCGCTGCGTGCCGCCACTGCTGCCGAATGCCGGAAACCAACTTGCATCAGCCTTAATGTAGACTGGGTAGGTAGGTGTCACCCCCAACGTAACGCTTGGAGATACCCACGTGTATATGACGTTTGCACTCTGAGCTTGGCCGGTTGAGGGCAGGGGATGGACGGCCTTGTTTTCGCTGCTCTTCCCGTTGGACTGGAAAGCCTGCAGCGTCAATCTGTAGAAATCACGAGTGAGTGGTCAGACACTGTTCGCTGCGCACCACCGCTGCTGCCGAATGCCGGAAACCAACTTGCATCAGCCTTAATGTAGACTGGGTAGGTAGGTGTCACCCCCAACGTAACGCTTGGAGATACCCACGTGTATATGACGTTTGCACTCTGAGCTTGGCCGGTTGAGGGCAGGGGGTGGACGGCCTTGTTTTCGCTGCTCTTCCCGTTGGACTGGAAAGCCTGCAGCGTCAATCTGTTGAAATCACGAGTGAGTGGTCAGACACTGTTCGCTGCGCACCACCGCTGCTGCCGAATGCCGGAAACCAACTTGCATCAGCCTTAATGTAGACTGGGTAGGTAGGTGTCACCCCCAACGTAACGCTTGGAGATACCCACGTGTATATGACGTTTGCACTCTGAGCTTGGCCGGTTGAGGGCAGGGGGTAGACGGCCTTGTTTTCGCTGCTCTTCCCGTTGGACTGGAAAGCCTACAGCGTCAATCTGTTGAAATCACGAGTGAGTGGTCAGACACTGTTCGCTGCGTGCCGCCACTGCTGCCGAATGCCGGAAACCAACTTGCATCAGCCTTAATGTAGACTGGGTAGGTAGGTGTCACCCCCAACGTAACGCTTGGAGATACCCACGTGTATATGACGTTTGCACTCTGAGCTTGGCCGGTTGAGGGCAGGGGATGGACGGCCTTGTTTTCGCTGCTCTTCCCGTTGGACTGGAAAGCCTGCAGCGTCAATCTGTAGAAATCACGAGTGAGTGGTCAAACACTGTTCCCTGCGTGCCGCCACTGCTGCCGAATGCCGGAAACCAACTTGCATCAGCCTTAATGTAGACTGGGTAGGTAGGTGTCACCCCCAACGTAACGCTTGGAGATACCCACGTGTATATGACGTTTGCACTCTGAGCTTGGCCGGTTGAGGGCAGGGGATGGACGGCCTTGTTTTCGCTGCTCTTCCCGTTGGACTGGAAAGCCTGCAGCGTCAATCTGTTGAAATCACGAGTGAGTGGTCAGACACTGTTCGCTGCGTGCCGCCACTGCTGCCGAATGCCGGAAACCAACTTGCATCAGCCTTAATGTAGACTGGGTAGGTAGGTGTCACCCCCAACGTAACGCTTGGAGATACCCACGTGTATATGACGTTTGCACTCTGAGCTTGGCCGGTTGAGGGCAGGGGGTGGATGGCCTTGTTTTCGCTGCTCTTCCCGTTGGACTGGAAAGCCTGCAGCGTCAATCTGTAGAAATCACGAGTGAGTGGTCAAACACTGTTCGCTGCGTGCCGCCACTGCTGCCGAATGCCGGAAACCAACTTGCATCAGCCTTAATGTAGACTGGGTAGGTAGGTGTCACCCCCAACGTAACGCTTGGAGATACCCACGTGTATATGACGTTTGCACTCTGAGCTTGGCCGGTTGAGGGCAGGGGGTGGACGGCCTTGTTTTCGCTGCTCTTCCCGTTGAACTGGAAAGCCTGCAGCGTCAATCTGTAAAAATCACGAGTGAGTGGTCAGACACTGTTCGCTGCGCACCACCGCTGCTGCCGAATGCCGGAAACCAACTTGCATCAGCCTTAATGTAGACTGGGTAGGTAGGTGTCACCCCCAACGTAACGCTTGGAGATACCCACGTGTATATGACGTTTGCACTCTGAGCTTGGCCGGTTGAGGGCAGGGGATGGACGGCCTTGTTTTCGCTGCTCTTCCCGTTGGACTGGAAAGCCTGCAGCGTCAATCTGTAGAAATCACGAGTGAGTGGTCAGACACTGTTCGCTGCGCACCACCGCTGCTGCCGAATGCCGGAAACCAACTTGCATCAGCCTTAATGTAGACTGGGTAGGTAGGTGTCACCCCCAACGTAACGCTTGGAGATACCCACGTGTATATGACGTTTGCACTCTGAGCTTGGCCGGTTGAGGGCAGGGGGTGGACGGCCTTGTTTTCGCTGCTCTTCCCGTTGGACTGGAAAGCCTGCAGCGTCAATCTGTTGAAATCACGAGTGAGTGGTCAGACACTGTTCGCTGCGCACCACCGCTGCTGCCGAATGCCGGAAACCAACTTGCATCAGCCTTAATGTAGACTGGGTAGGTAGGTGTCACCCCCAACGTAACGCTTGGAGATACCCACGTGTATATGACGTTTGCACTCTGAGCTTGGCCGGTTGAGGGCAGGGGGTGGACGGCCTTGTTTTCGCTGCTCTTCCCGTTGGACTGGAAAGCCTGCAGCGTCAATCTGTTGAAATCACGAGTGAGTGGTCAGACACTGTTCGCTGCGTGCCGCCACTGCTGCCGAATGCCGGAAACCAACTTGCATCAGCCTTAATGTAGACTGGGTAGGTAGGTGTCACCCCCAACGTAACGCTTGGAGATACCCACGTGTATATGACGTTTGCACTCTGAGCTTGGCCGGTTGAGGGCAGGGGGTGGACGGCCTTGTTTTCGCTGCTCTTCCCGTTGGACTGGAAAGCCTGCAGCGTCAATCTGTTGAAATCACGAGTGAGTGGTCAGACACTGTTCGCTGCGTGCCGCCACTGCTGCCGAATGCCGGAAACCAACTTGCATCAGCCTTAATGTAGACTGGGTAGGTAGGTGTCACCCCCAACGTAACGCTTGGAGATACCCACGTGTATATGACGTTTGCACTCTGAGCTTGGCCGGTTGAGGGCAGGGGATGGACGGCCTTGTTTTCGCTGCTCTTCCCGTTGGACTGGAAAGCCTGCAGCGTCAATCTGTAGAAATCACGAGTGAGTGGTCAGACACTGTTCGCTGCGCACCACCGCTGCTGCCGAATGCCGGAAACCAACTTGCATCAGCCTTAATGTAGACTGGGTAGGTAGGTGTCACCCCCAACGTAACGCTTGGAGATACCCACGTGTATATGACGTTTGCACTCTGAGCTTGGCCGGTTGAGGGCAGGGGGTGGACGGCCTTGTTTTCGCTGCTCTTCCCGTTGGACTGGAAAGCCTGCAGCGTCAATCTGTTGAAATCACGAGTGAGTGGTCAGACACTGTTCGCTGCGCACCACCGCTGCTGCCGAATGCCGGAAACCAACTTGCATCAGCCTTAATGTAGACTGGGTAGGTAGGTGTCACCCCCAACGTAACGCTTGGAGATACCCACGTGTATATGACGTTTGCACTCTGAGCTTGGCCGGTTGAGGGCAGGGGGTGGACGGCCTTGTTTTCGCTGCTCTTCCCGTTGGACTGGAAAGCCTGCAGCGTGAATCTGTTGAAATCACGAGTGAGTGGTCAGACACTGTTCGCTGCGTGCCGCCACTGCTGCCGAATGCCGGAAACCAACTTGCATCAGCCTTAATGTAGACTGGGTAGGTAGGTGTCACCCCCAACGTAACGCTTGGAGATACCCACGTGTATATGACGTTTGCACTCTGAGCTTGGCCGGTTGAGGGCAGGGGGTGGATGGCCTTGTTTTCGCTGCTCTTCCCGTTGGACTGGAAAGCCTGCAGCGTCAATCTGTTGAAATCACGAGTGAGTGGTCAGACACTGTTCGCTGCGTGCCGCCACTGCTGCCGAATGCCGGAAACCAACTTGCATCAGCCTTAATGTAGACTGGGTAGGTAGGTGTCACCCCCAACGTAACGCTTGGAGATACCCACGTGTATATGACGTTTGCACTCTGAGCTTGGCCGGTTGAGGGCAGGGGGTGGACGGCCTTGTTTTCGCTGCTCTTCCCGTTGGACTGGAAAGCCTGCAGCGTCAATGTGTAGAAATCACGAGTGAGTGGTCAGACACTGTTCGCTGCGCACCACCGCTGCTGCCGAATGCCGGAAACCAACTTGCATCAGCCTTAATGTAGACTGGGTAGGTAGGTGTCACCCCCAACGTAACGCTTGGAGATACCCACGTGTATATGACGTTTGCACTCTGAGCTTGGCCGGTTGAGGGCAGGGGGTGGACGGCCTTGTTTTCGCTGCTCTTCCCGTTGGACTGGAAAGCCTGCAGCGTCAATCTGTAGAAATCACGAGTGAGTGGTCAGACACTGTTCGCTGCGTGCCGCCACTGCTGCCGAATGCCGGAAACCAACTTGCATCAGCCTTAATGTAGACTGGGTAGGTAGGTGTCACCCCCAACGTAACGCTTGGAGATACCCACGTGTATATGACGTTTGCACTCTGAGCTTGGCCGGTTGAGGGCAGGGGGTGGACGGCCTTGTTTTCGCTGCTCTTCCCGTTGGACTGGAAAGCCTGCAGCGTCAATCTGTAGAAATCACGAGTGAGTGGTCAGACACTGTTCGCTGCGCACCACCGCTGCTGCCGAATGCCGGAAACCAACTTGCATCAGCCTTAATGTAGACTGGGTAGGTAGGTGTCACCCCCAACGTAACGCTTGGAGATACCCACGTGTATATGACGTTTGCACTCTGAGCTTGGCCGGTTGAGGGCAGGGGGTGGACGGCCTTGTTTTCGCTGCTCTTCCCGTTGGACTGGAAAGCCTGCAGCGTCAATCTGTAGAAATCACGAGTGAGTGGTCAGACACTGTTCGCTGCGTGCCGCCACTGTTGCCGAATGCCGGAAACCAACTTGCATCAGCCTTAATGTAGACTGGGTAGGTAGGTGTCACCCCCAACGTAACGCTTGGAGATACCCACGTGTATATGACGTTTGCACTCTGAGCTTGGCCGGTTGAGGGCAGGGGGTGGACGGCCTTGTTTTCGCTGCTCTTCCCGTTGGACTGGAAAGCCTGCAGCGTCAATCTGTAGAAATCACGAGTGAGTGGTCAGACACTGTTCGCTGCGCACCACCGCTGCTGCCGAATGGCATTGATGAAAGGTATATTTTCGTTACACATTGGCCGATCGGTTTCCATTCGCAACGATAGTTGATAGCGCCTAAATAAAAACGAAACAATGCAAAGGCGGGAACAAAGTAAAAGGTTTTTGAATGTGTCTGCATACCAACCGGCCAAAAGTTTTGCGTTAGTTTATAGCTCGAACTGAACGTGAAAAGTCAAATGAATTGAAATTTATGAAGGCTGGAATCAAATATCTTGACAAAGAAGAAAAAAAAAAGTCCAGTAAAACGTTCATGCATGCTCTCGGAACTGCTGTATAATTACGAGTGGTCGTAAGGCGATCTTTAATATGGCCTTCTGTCGGTGCAATCCATAACGCGAAAAAAAGGTGACGCTTTTTTTTTGTTCACGATATGCATATGCCACCTCTGCTCGTGCTAATCCAATTTGATTGGGCAGATGCGATATATTGAAGCCATCGGATGGTCGCTACAGTTAGGTCCTGAAACAATATTTGTGTATTCGCTAACCTAAGGGGCAAAATACCTCATATATCCGGAGCATTATTTACCATATACGGGCCAATTTTATCGTCCCCGAAGTAATAACTGCGGCTTGAAACAGCTGTATGTAAAGAAAGAAACTTTCATATATAACCAGCGCGTGCCTAATATAGCGGGCATGCCTACGCAGCTGCCATACCATTAACTGATTACTCACCCGATGGGTGAGCGGAATAGTGCAGAATCGTGTTAGTTGCCGATCACAAAGTAGAAAGCTGGTAGGATGATGATGATGATGGAGACCCGACCCTTCGTAAACCAACTTCATTCGATCTCTGCCTTTCTTCTTTTATATCGAAATAAGCATCGTCCCGCCGTGCGTTCCTGTAGGCATTATGGCGTGAGTCGCGCGAAAGAATCCAGGTGAGCAGCCATATAACACTGGAAACAGCTTATAGCTCAGGCGTGAAACAGCGTCTCTAGAGACCTGTTCCTTTCGGCCAACGGGCGCGAGGGCGCCTGTCGGACGCTTCCATGTAATGCTTGCATCGAACATAGGGCGCCGCTGCTGCGTTTACGTACGAGCCACGCTCGTCTACGAGTGTGCGTCAGAGTCTCTTCACGCGGGATAAGATAGCGTCTGAAAGAACTAGAAAAAAGTTTAAATAAAAAATAAAGTAACAATGCTGCTCGCGCTGTCCTATCAGGACGATGAGAGTGCCTTCCTTTGGATTTATTGTTCATGATGCCTCTTTGGACAAAACTTTTATCCACCAATTAAATTCTGCCCGCTTAACGTCCACGAGCAATGAGAAAGAAACGTGAAGGCGCTTACGCTTCCCTTTTAAGAGTGGAATGCGATAGCCAAACATATAGACACATAAACTCCAGCTGGTACTCAAGGCGTGCGAGCGTGCGTTGCGTGGACTAATCGGAAGCGTGTCTGGCTCGCAACCGAATGGTCGCGGGTTTGAATCACGTATAAATTCTTCAATTTTTGCATTGAGGAACATGAATTACCAAATTAAGTGAAATCATCTGAGATATGCGGTGTCTATTAATTTGAATTACATGTATTTTTTACTCACTTGAATATCACGCGTCACGTCAGGTTTCACGTGAGCGTTGTTGGTTTGTTGAAATTTCAGCGAGAAGTCATGTGGCTGTGACGTCATGAACCTTGGACCAATCCTGGATTTTAGCGAACGCCGCCGATGCACCTTTTTCTGCGACACAAATTCCTCAACGCTCTCGCATTAATAGCACAATTACTCGCAACTGAATCGCGAAATGCAATTTTATATGCTGTAACATTCTATACCGTATTTACAAAAAAACAATCAGTGAAAGTCTGAGCAGCTTTTTAAACGTACAATACAAGCGAAACGCTACACTGTGAGAGCACCTTCAAGGCAAGACATTTGCGATAATCAATACACGTGCAAAGAAATATCAGAATAACAGGAAACAGGAACGCTGTTTAAGCTGCTTCGGTGTGCGTTCTTTCCGCCTAGGCATCCTGACGTCATCACTCAAACTTTTGGTATTCAGCTCTTCATCTAAACGAAGTGACGCGAAATAGCTTTTAATAACAAAAATAGCGTATTGATTTATTCAATAGCAGTACATCTCTGACCCTCAGCAGCGACACAACAAAAAGAAGCCCAAAACAAGAAAAACGTAACAGATAGCGCAGGGAGGATTGAAAGACATGAAGGAGAGGTGGAAAAGGGACTTTTTCAATCACTAAGATACAATCGTGCCCACTGCCAACAAAAGACGAGCCACCGAAATCGCGAGGCTTCTGTGCGCGCTCTCTTTCGACATCCGTGCTTTCGATTGATGGAAAAAGGCATCTGGGCCCAATGGAGCTGGCAAAGGGAACGTCCACATCTAACCCACTGAAAGGGGGCGACGTCTCATGTGATCAGAGCAGCATCCCTGCCTCGTCCCGCTACGACACGATCCCCCGTATACTCCCCGTCGCACCAATAACACGATACAACACACCTCCGTGCGAGCGAATCACGCCTAAATCCGAGATAAAGTTCCATCAGGTCGTTTCGACACACGCGGTGGAGAAGGCGTGACAGAATGGCGCGGATGCCTCAACCTCTCCTCCGTGGTGAGGGGGTCCCACGTCTCCCAGCTGAGCGGCATAACGAGTCTTCATTAGGAAGAATTACTCCTGGCGGCGTCCTTCTCTCCCCCTGCCATTTCTTCCTCGCCTGGCCGTGCCGACGCGACCGCACCGCTCATCTCTCCTTGAACTGGATGCTGGTATCGAAGCCGTGCGCAGACTGGACGAATCAGCTCTAAGCCTAGTACCACGTGAACGCGCAGTTCGCGGGTGCGACTACGCAGGAAGGTCCGTCACCCAACCATGAAAGGTGGCGTTTTATTAATGCGGCATATTCCTAACATCCCCTCTGCTATCATCTTAGAAGTAAACGAAGCCTAAGTATTTTTTTGTTTTGTTTTCTTCGCTGCTGGGCATGGCGTCATCGTAATGTCGTAACGTGAGAGTTTCATTTTTATTCTTCTTTCTCTCCTTTTATTTTGTTTTTTTCTGACTCGTTCAGCTCCTCGTTAGCGTAAGACGTGTCTTGCAGCAGAGCGGGCGGAGCTGAACACGTCGTTGACGGCAAGGAAAAGATCCATGTTCCGACTAAGAGGCTTTCACGATACGCACTCATGCCCAAGATGAGCAGGGGTAAATAGACGCTAGCGCCGCTCTTCGAGCTGTAATTGGACCAACTGCGCCCCGTTAATGGCTCGTTCTGCACCTTCTTGGCTCTACCGATTTTGTCGGGAGATGAACCGAACCCTAGGACCTGCGACCAGCTGCCATTCTTGGAAACCGACGTTCTTGGAAACTTTTTACCCAGCACAAGTGTAGCGAGGTTGGAGAGACAAATTGGTAATAGGTAAAATAAGCGTTTTTTCTCAGCCAACGGCACAGAAGGTCTGTAGGCACAGATTCCGCGCGCACTCTTGTCCCCAAAATGTAGAAGAACGTACGAAGATCGTTCGTAAGGTTCGAGTTACAGGCACCAAAAATAAATATTCTCGACAAGATTACCGTCGTGGGATAATCTCGCCGCCTCCCTGTTACGTCAGTACGTCCAAAAGGTTTGTCTCGCAATGTTTGACAATATGTACTTGCGAAATTAAATGTACTTCGTAAAAGTACCTGCCCCCTTTCTTTGGCAATCGCTGATACACTTACGAAAAGGACGCCGAAAGGATCTGCTAACGAATTGTTGCGGCTTTCCCAAGCCGGTCTGACAGAAATTCGTTCATGCTAATAAGCACTCTTCGCTTCGGGCCCCGGTTGCTTTTGGGGTGTCCCAGGGCACTCTTCTCCGTCCCTTACAATTCCTAGTTTACATAAACAACCTACCTGCTAATATCTCATCCACCACACGCTATTTCGTTAACAATTGCGTTGTTTATCGTCCTATAAATAACAGCACTGACGTCCACGCCCTACAGTCTGATCTTCACCATATCGAGGACTGGTGTCCTAATTGGCTCATGTCTTTGAACGCTAACAAAACATAACTTGTTTCTTTTCATTGTAGGCAATTTTACCCAACTCTTAACTACGTCCATTTGTGGTTCACTCATATCCCCTGTACTTCCATATAGATACCGAGGCACTACCTTTTCAAACGATCCAACTGGGCCATTTCACATAACGAACATAGCTAATGGCGCGAATTGCGTCTTTGGCTTACTATGTCGCAAGCTACGTTTAGCTCCTCATCGGTAAAGCTACTATAATTCGTCTCACTAGTACGACCCAAATTAGATCACGCATCTGCTATTTGGGACCCACATCAATCTAATCCTACTAAAACACTGGAACCTCTACGAAGTCATGCAGCAAGATTCATTTACTCAGGCTACTCTTATCATATCAGATTCACAGCACTTAAATCTCAAGCTAAACTTCTTAACCTCGAATCACGGCGCAAAAATTCCAAGCTCTACCTTTCTCGCAAGTTTTATCACTGTGCACTTAGCAGCTCTGTTATCGCACCAGCTCACCGCGTTTTATGTTGCATCAGTCATCAGAAAGTTGTCCATCCCCCCACGCCCGCCGCACTGCACATATCTGTTTTCCTCATTTTTCTGCCATACAGCAAACGCTTGGAGCAATCTGCCCACCGAAGCCGTGCTCCCCTCCAACCCCGCCAATTCCAAAGCATTCATCGAAGAAATTTTGCTTTGATGTTTAAACAATGTAGTGCCCTCATGTAATACTCTTTATTTGGGGCATTTGAGGTGTAATAAATAAGATAAAATAATAAAAAATCAAGCATCGGTTGAATCGACTAGAATACAAATTGTCACGTTCAGAAAGCAGGCTTCATATATTTGTAAAAAGAGCGGAGTTTGACCAAAATTATTCGTCGGGATGCTTTGAGGCCGAAGCTGCGGAAAACAGTATTTACTTTTTTTGAGTTGCTATTCATTCGTCGCAGGTAAGCTTTGGCTATTGTAATAAAACATGAAACAGTTGCTATCGTTGTAAACTTATCTTAAATTATTTAATATTTGTATTAATTCTATTATTAATTTAAAAGTTTTGTTTTTAGTTTAGTTTTATTTCAGTACTTTTATTAGTTTTCTTCCGGCAGGGAGCACGTTCGTTGGGAAGTCTTCACCAACGGAGATACCTATTTCTATAGTTCGAAGCAGGATGAGATGACGGAATGTCTGCTTTTAAATAAACAAAATTTCACGATGATGGGTTTGCCAGGGTTGAAGGGACTAAATCGGAGTTCCCTATCTGTTGCGAAAGCATCTAACACAACACCCAGTGTTTCTGAGCGCAGAGTTGTAAATATCTGCTCCGACTCAGTCCAAGTTTCGGATTCCTTATCGTCAAAGCCATAAAATAAGATTCTTGACCTGCGAGATCGGCTTTCTGCGTCGTTGCTGCGAGCTTCTAATTCTCTTAGCTGAGGCTCAGCGATAATCGTGTTAGCACCTTCAGCATCAAGATAATCTGGTGGGCTAGTTGTTAGAACATATTATGCATTAGATAGCGCAACACGACACTGAAAAGTAGAAGACAAAGATAGGACTGAGCGCTACAATCAGCTGAGGTTTGATGCTACAGGAAGAGAAAGATTAAAAGGAAGTGAATACTGCTACCTATCCAGGTTGCACTTTCAGCACCGGATAAACTAAAAAAAACTATGGACGAAGATCATGAACCACCAGGTACAAGAGGCAGGATCTGGTGTGTAGCATCAATAAAAATGCGTCGACTGCCAATGAGGTGCGATATACGAGGCTCCGTTCACTTGCCAAAAAGTGTATGTGGGTTTGTGTGAATAACATATGAAGCGAACATGCCATTCCAATTAAGTCGTCACCAAGAGGACAGCTCTTTGTGCATGTAAGAGATTGCAAATGTTCACCTCTGTTTAGCCACACCAAAACCTGAGGCGTTACGGTGATAACAGAACTAGAGAGCTTTACGAGCCGCAAGTCATCGTGTACCATGGCGAAGCCTGCATTAGTGCGCTGTCAATTGCTTTGGCACAAAAATAACTTTACTTTGTTACTTTTTTTAATTGAAGATTTTTAATTCGTTCTAATCTTGTATTATGTATTTTACGGGTATTCTTTTTTGTCGTGTTTTCTTTCCTTTATAGTCACTGTGGCAGGCTTTTACGACCTATATATCGTCGAAAACTATTTTAAATTTCTTTAGGTTGCATAGGTAAAGCTATTAAATTTTCGATACTTTTTTTTGTAATAAGGTAGAACGAACCTATAATAGGTGTAGCAGAGGTTTGGGTTTCCTTTTTTTCGTTTTTGATATAGAGCAGCCTTCACTTATTTTTTTATATTTATTTTCCTGTAGCGTTACACGTCAGTTAATAGTAGCTCCTCTGTACGGCCACCCTCCTATTCTTCCTTGCCCTGTTGCGGGATCTAATCCATAAGAAGCATCTTCAGGTGCATTGATGCAGGATTTAACTTTATGGTAGCCATGTCCCCTTCCAGGTTGATGATTCGCAAAAATAGACTAATGAAGCGTGTTTTTTTTTGCGTTTGCTTTTCATTTAATTGTTTTACTTGAATTATCAAGGACGTTTGCTCAGTTCCAAGCTTTTTATCATTGCGTGGATAGTTAGCAGCAGTTAATCGTTTTGAGCTTTAGTCAGGTCTCCTGTATTAGATTCTACATCCCGCACAAAACAAGAGGCAACCATTTCCAAAGAGGCAAAAGCAAGCCTGTGCGCTCGGCAAAAGAACTATGCAAACAAGGTCAACTTGAAATACGAAATCTATGTTTGTTAATCAACCTGCATAAAGAAAAGCGAAAGCTTTCGGGTATTCTTTCATGAATATTCACGAGCCCGCGAGAAAACTGCCAGAACGCGAGGTCTTTTACACCCGATGTAATGTTTGTGAGTGCTGATTGATCTTCCCAAGTCTGTATGAGACGCAGGGACTTGTCAAGCTACGCAATGTAGCTTTTTCCCCTGACTTCTTCTCGAAACTGGGGTCAATAAAGAAGAGTTTAATTGAACTTAAATTGATGCTCTGGTCGCTGGCAGCGCCTTTGCCTTGGAGTGCGAGTAATCCAACCGTGGATGGTTTTAAAGCTTGGACGTTGCTTGGAGATTTACATCTTCATTGTCACGTTGAAGCAGAGCAGTTGTGAAGATTGTGCAGGTGGCTGCTTCTGTTCAAGGCGGTTAGACTGTCGTAAAGCATATGCCGGTTGACTCAGGATCGGTGTAAGAAAGGGTGAGAGATTACCATTCATCGTTCCACTAGCGTTGCCTAGTATAAGCCCCTAATAATTATTTATATAGACAAATATCTATTTTGTGAACGGACTCTACAAGAACAGAACGAACATGTACGAATTGCTTTGCAGAAAGCCGGGAAAACAGTTCGAACTCTCAACTCAGGAAGGTAAAAATTTACCTTCGAAAAGTATTATGTTTTGGAGAGACTATTTGTAGCCTGGGTGTTGAGCATGACAATGCTCTTATCAGCAGAAGTCATTTATGACTTTGCCAGAAGTTAAAGCAACCCATCTCTTGCTAAAGCTAATACACTTGTTCTGTAAATACGTACTTAACCTACACCAAAAAAAGACGGCTCTAAGGAGCTTAGTTGACATAATGTAATGCTGTAATTGTTGCCACTTCATCAAAACCAATTCGAGAACTTGAAGGCGTTACTGACAAAAAATCTTCTGGCAATTCACGATCCCCAAAAGACGAGAAAAAATGTGTCCAATGCTTTTGTCTGCAAAACCTCAAATAGAAAACGAGGCGCTAAAATTAGTTGCATGTGAAACATTTCATCAGTTTGTTTTTGGCATGAATAGAACGCTCCAGACTTATCCTCAGTCACACATAAATATTTGTAATAAAACCATAGGTAACGTGCTGCCGCGTCTTGAGTGATTTTTTTTCATTCGTTTGCTAAAATATAATTTCGCAACGCAGTTCGTTCCAGAGAAAGGAACTCATAGTGGCTGATATGCTGTCGAGCGCACGCGCAATGGAGGTTCGAAAGATGCCACAGACGACGTTGAGATTTATGCACCAAGTGTGCTATGATACGTGGTGTCAGTCGAAACTATAACAGGATTGATAAAAGAAACTGTTAATTTTCCTTTAATTAGAGCAGTAAACAAGCCAATTACTAGCAACGTATCTATGGAAAGAAATGTCATGTCTTTTCACTCGGAATAAACAGAAAGTGAGATTTTTACTTACAAAGAGCAAAGTTGCTGTACCAAAAAGCAAGCGTAAGTAAATATTAACGCGTTTGCATTATGAGCATCAACGATTTACAAAATGCGAAGCTAAACCAGGGACTTCTATTTAGAGTGGTTTAAACGCAGGCATATTTTCAGTGGTACCCAGCTGCGAGTCTGTAAGCGTTAGGCTTACTCACAACCAAGCGTACCATGTATGGTGAAGGAAATCGCAGAGTTTCCATGGAGTCGTGTGGGCACTGATGTATTTAAGTTTGCTGGGAAGTCGTATTTTGTTATTTTTGATATATGCTCGAATTATCTGAAAGTAGAAAAATGGTAAGAGTTTGCAGCCACAAGGCTGACCGTCGAACTTAAAGCTACATTCGCAAGAGAGCATGAAAAATGCAGTCACTTGCGACTATGATTCACAATTTTTGTCTCACAGATTTAGAGCTTTTGTGATAATTTATACATTCGAAGATATAACTAGAGCCCGAAATTCTGACGCTCCGACGGCCTTGCTGAAATCGAGTGTCCATTGTAAAAAGGCTTTTTCAGAAGAGCAATTCTGCTTTTGGAAAGAAAACAAATTGTTATGACTCCTAAATTATTTGCCCGAATGTCTTGTTGATGGCCGCTCACGAAGTGAGCTGCTCATGAATTGTGATTTAAAAGTTAGGTCGCCTAACTTCGATTATATTAAAAAAATAAACACAATAAAAACATTAACAGTTAAACATCGGCATTCAGCTAAATAGACTCCACCCATGGTGACATTGTAAGAATCAAAAGTACCGGATCATGGGAACTAAAAGCAAAAGTAGTTCGAAACGTTGCATCACGTACTTCGAAGGAAACCCGCACATTTTGCAAGAACAGGCAGCAACTACGGCTAAAAAAGAACAGTTTCAACTAGCAGATGATGAAAACGAATTCGAGAGTGTTGCTGATACGTAAACGAGCGAAAAGTGGAATTTTTATACAGCAAGAACTCCAATTTCGACATCTGGAGCAGTAAGAGCCCACTGAAGTGCACAATCACTGCAGTCTCGTTAATAAAGTCAGGCAGTCAAAACAAGTCATGAACTAGGCTGACATACGACCAAATATTTTGTCAGATTCTTTGAGTGTATTTTCATTTTTCTGTGTTTCTAAAGTACTGGTTTTGATAGCATTATTTGTATGTATTTTGCATTTTCAAGAAGGGAACATGTATCAGGATACAGTATGGCAGCCACGTGCACGCGCATGTTTGTAGTGACCTGGCATCAATAAACGTCAAATTCACTGCAGCCACTGGAGATGATACTCAAGCTTCTTGTCTGATACATTAAAGATTTGCCATGAAAATAAAATAATTTACATATATAACGAATCAAAATATGTTTTTTTTTGTAGGGGGGTAGGGTTTAAAATATCTAATTAGTTACAAGTAATCCGTTTGAATGGAATGCAATAAAACGCAGACTTTTGGCTTGCGCTAAATATAGTGAACAGTTGTCGGTTCAGTTTTCGCTGTTAGGATGTTGCTTATGCACAGAGCAAGTCGCCTGCTTCTTGTGCAAGGATTGCAGTGACGTCAGAACGACGCCGAGTTTTGATCGGCTTTGTTTGGAAAGATAGTGGGTAAACCACAATGTTAGATGCCTTGAGGCCTACCCACTATTTTGGTTAATCAGCCAATAAGAGCTCGGCATTCTGACATCATCGCAACTCCTGAGCAAGAAGCAGACGAAATTACACCTTTCTTCCTGATATAGCATTCATGCCTTAGTGCGGGAACTTTTATTGAGTGCCGCCAGGAAATGTCAACGCATAAATGTACAAATAAACAGTAAACTGGCAAAAATCAATAACACCAGCAATAAAAAAGCTAGCACTCGGTCCCCAAGAAGGAAGAAATGGTGGTCTCGTATTGTGGTACGATATCTGTTCAAAAGACGATGCGTATATGTACGGACAATTTATAATTTTTGTGTTGTCAATATAATATATTTTATATAAATAATAGAAGAAAAGCATATCAATTATTTAAAAGCCAAGACAAAATTGAAGTCCCCTAAAATTTCTGTAGTTCGCCGCCAATGAGATGCACGACCATATTTATATATCTTAACGGCGATCCCGGCAGCTCTTTCTGCGAGCGTAGTAAACCGCAGCGATATTGCGCAATGGGATTAATAAAATACTAGCATTTCCAGCTCAAGTACCGCGCTACCCAAAGCCTTATAGCCATCTTTCCTTGGAACATTTCGTACACGCGTTTTACGAACCGAAGTTAAGGAGGAAAAATAAAAAGACCACGTTCGCAGCAGCAAATTAGACATTCAGCGTACGATCCCCCGCCGGAACAAAGGCGATCCGTGCCGCCTCGGAAACAAAACGTATTATAAGTTGCCCCAGTTTGGTCTCGGTATTTAAGTTCGCATTTACGCTCGCGAAGGAACGTCGACGGTCCGCCTCCGGAATTAGAAGTAGATACACTCGTAGATAAAATAGGAATAAGCCCTGTGCCGCCACCGCCTTCTTCATCTCCGGCGCATTTTAAATTCCGCGCTGAGCACGGATGCAAATCCCCCGCCCTTTCCAAGATGGCCCCCCCTCTCTCAAGGCGCTCCCTGCCTCGGCCTGGGCTCCGCTCGGGGAGTCGCCTTTCTAATGAAACCGTCCGCCTCGACTTCAAAGATCAGTCTCCTCTCTCCGCATGTCGGTCCATGCATTTGTGATATTCACGGAGCGCGCTTCCATTAGCCAGGAATAAAGCAGTCTTCCGGCGTTTCCATCATCTACTACTTGGTGTTTCATCCGCTTCCCATCCTCCCCCCCTCTCTCTCTCCATCTGCCTCGATGAGAGACAGCAATTTGTGCGCATCGCATTACAATAAGAGATACGAGGTTCTTTGTTTCCTTGCGAGAAGTGAAATATCGAGACAGTCTTATTTCTTTTTACTTTTTACTCATGCTTCAATCGTCAGGTGTTCTTTTTTCTTCTTCTCAAGTCGCATATTGCGCAGCAGATGATTGATACGAGAAATGTAACTAAAGACTGCGGCCTATATCTCCACCAAACCCGCCGTTATATTCATGTTGTGTTCCAGTGGTCACCTAGAGCTTGAGAAACACAGTGCGTGATGACCCCGAGCATCCTCTAATCACTCTACAGTCGATCAGCTGGCGGCATTAGGCGATGAGGGCGCCGAAGAACGAATCACGAAGCAAGCCGCGCAAAGATGCATGCGTTCCCTGAGATGTCAGTGACTACCAGTACTGACATCTCAGGGAACTGAGATGTCAGTACTGGTAGTACTGACATCTCAGTACTACCAGTACTGAGATGTCAGTACTGGTACAACAACACACTCAGAGAGCCAATCTTTACGATCCAGGAAATCAGCTCTGCGAATGATGAGGCGAAACATCCGTTTAGACCTGAAAATGAAGTCTGCGCTGTGGCATCGCGCAATGCAAAGCGTCGTGTTTGCATTGCGTAGTGCCACAGCGCAGACTTAGTTTTGAGGTCTAAACGGGTGTTCCGCATCATCATTCGCTGAGCTGATTTCGTAGATCGCAGTGATTGGCTATTTGAGTGTTTTGCGGGTAAGTAGACGCCCCGGCATTTTTAAGAGAGTCGAGTTTGGGCTATCGGCAATTTTCTGTTCCTGACCGTACGTAAAACCGTCATTCTTCGCGCTTATTTCGCTATTTTCACGATAAACGAGGATCTACGTGCGGGGGCTTCACGCGGGAAGAAATGGGAGTAATTTACCGGAAATAAAATCAAAATAAAGGACACAAGAAGGTGGACGGACACTACGCGGTTGCCCCATACCGCCCTTTCGGTTGCCCCGTACCGCACGCTTTCGTAGCCCTATATATTCGAGTGTGTTTCACACCGAAGCTGTTTATGGCTAGGGTTCCGTGAATTTTTCGTGTCCGTCAACAAACACTCGATTTTCTCGCCTAAATTTAGCGGAAAACTTTCCCGCCAAATATAGCGGAAAAAGTTCTACGCTCAATTTAGCGGCGAAATTTTGCCAACAAAGTTAGCGGGAAAAATTAGCCGAAGGAGGTGGAGGAGTCAAGCGCACCGCTCCTCTTTTTGTCCTTGTTCCAAGCGCTTGCGTGCCTAGTTACTTATCCTTTCGCCGGATGATGGTCCCGTCGCGCGTGTCTAGTTTCCTCCGGTTCCTAGGGGCGCCGATAGTCCTCGATATGTGTGTGCGTACCTTTTTGTCACGACAAATCAATAACAGCGTTCGTACCTTTCTTCAAAGTTTTGTATCAAAATTCTTCGCAGAGTGGAATGGCTCATCATTTTTTTAATATAGAGTTTTAGTAGATCGTTTTGGCTCTCCCGCTACGCTATACGCTAGAGCGACGACGCTACTGCGCATGCGCGCTGCTAGCGGAAACATTGCGGAGCTGCGGAGGCTAGCGGAGGCGCGCTAGCGGGCGAAAATAGCGAGGGGCGTAGCGCGGCGTGCTAGCGTGGCTCTCGCGAGAACGAGTCTTGGCGAGATGAGGGAGACCCAGCGAGGGACGCTGTTCAAGATGGCCGCCACGCCGCTTCTACTCGGTCTGTGCGTTTCGCGATCGTGGTTCTAAGGGGTGGATTATACCTTGCTGCTGCGAGAAGTACCCGCGACAAAGCCGTTCCACGACTGCAACAGGTAGCGATTCATGGCGGATATACTAAACGCGGCCACGGAAAGGAGAACAAAAAAAAAAAAAGAAAAAGCTTCGCAGTTTTTGGTGCTGTGAGCGAAAGGTGCAGCCCCTGCTCGGCCGCTTTGTCGTGAAGACAAAACCGACTAAGGAAGCGGAGCGAGCAGGCGGATATGAGGGATTTTTGTGGCGCTTCATTTTCGGTGAACAACGACGCAACAGATGAGCTACAGTGGCTGTCCTTTATTTTTGAAGATTTTTCTCGGTGGCTTTGGCACTTGACTCATATCGGATTGGCTTGGACAGCTTGGTCGACAGTTAAACATAATAGTCACCTACTTACAAAAGAAACAACGATTAGCACGTTATTCAATAAAAAAAAAACAATATTTTATTAAGATAACGACGTTATTAAAAACAATTGCGAAGGATTGCTTTACAAATCTGTTTTACGCGAGCCCTAGTGTCCGAAAGAGCCGCTAGTGGCGTTGCGTTAGCTCTCGTAACGTTGTAATCCGTAGCGGGTTGCGAACGTTCTACTAAAACTTAAAATGGTAGTTCCGCTACGCTACATATAGCGGAGGTCGTAGCGGCTAGCGGATAGCACAGCGGGAGTGACTGAACGATCTACTAAAACACTCTAATGTCGTTTTTCGGGCGATCGTTAGGGGCACCGGGCGTTCTCCGCAGGTCTGTAGTGACCAGCCAACGCCGCCTGTTATGAGAGTAAATAGAAGCGGTAGAATTCGGAGCGCGTGTATTACGCTCTCTTACCTTCTCGGAAACGCCACAATAAGAGTACAACACCTTCCGATCAATTAAATTAAAAATATATGTATTATTTAGAAATATGCGCGTTACAGGTTACGTAAAAAACATATTAACCCATGGCGTTTTTGGCTAGTTTGGGACCATTTTATAAAAAAATAGTAGGATGACAGTCACTGATAATGAAAAAACTGCAAGGACCAAAAAATTAAGGAAATGTCAGGTCAAGCAAATTGTTTACTAACGTGTGAAACGGCCGTAAATATACATGACCGTAAAGAAGGAGCAACAAATAGAAGAAAAAATTATAACTAAAAATTAGGCACACAGTGACAAATCCAACGAACCGTGGCTTCCAAGGGGAAGTAACTCTCCAATTCGTGCGCACTTAGGAGTTTGGGGAAGAGGGACAGCGTTCCGCACTCCATCTCCTGGCGTGGCTGCCAGCTTGTCCTCTGGCGTCCTGCCTGGATGTCACAGGAGCGAGAGGGGGGCATAATGTGCTCTCCCGGGATGTCAGTGGCCCCGGCGGCTGCATGACCCTTTCCCCTGTGACAGGGCGTACTGCGAGTCTCTCGCAGCGCGACGCAGCGCGCCTACTTTACGCTTCCGACAACGTGGCTTGAGCGGACCCTGCTTCATTTGCATGGACTTCGCGGCGACTCGGAACAAAAATTCGCCCTTCCAGAGTTTTTGAAAAAAAAGCAGCCAAACGCGAGATAGCATTTTTTTTCCATGAGTATTTTTTTTTTTTTGTAATAATATTTTTTTTAGATGAAAAATAAGAAGAGGGGGCTGAAATAAATTTCGAGGACCCCCACCACCTTCTCCCCTCAGCCCCTCCTCTCTCTCTCAGCGTTGAATAAACTGTCTTACGCTCGAGTCAGTTTGCTTTTTCCTTTTTTAATAAAGTCTGAACCCAGCAAAAAAAAAAAAAAAGCGAAAAAAAAAACACATTTTTGGTTTCGAAGAGCGTGAAATGATGAAACAAAAATGAATAAACTCGACTGAAGGAAGAGACGTACAAGAGTGGAAGACGGAAAATGCAAGAGTCTGGATGTTCATCCGAGTCCTTTGAATAAATCGAGGCGATGCAAATCGGGAGCGGAACTTGTCCCGTTTCGTCTGCTTCTCTGACCCTTTTTGCTCATTCATTTCCTGATACATTTGTTTCATTTATTTATTTGTTTTTAGTGCCGCAGTGGTTCCACATTATGAAGCAATCGCGTTCGGAGACGAAGCGTTCAAGATCCAACATATTCGATCGCGAAGACGCCGCCTTCTTCTGTAATTGTTCTGTTACTGAATAATTGCGTAGCGTGTTAGACAAATTAAAACTGGTTACATGCCTGTTGGCCCTGTGGTAAATAAGCTTTTTTTTAAGCAGGAATCGTCGTTAACTGCTTTATGTTCTTCGTCATTTTGATTCTCCATCTATCATGTCGTCGCGTCATATGACACAAATGGGGTGCTTTGATTGTACCCCCGAAGCGTAGGTTGGAGGAATGGGCCACAAAGGGAGGTGGAGTGGGGCTACATTATGCAAGTATCTGCCCCTTCCCAACGAAACAAGCTTATCGAGTAGAATTAAAGGAAGTATATAATGATGAACTCATTCTCTCGCACCTTGGGTACCCCAGTTCAAAGATGTGAATGGCGCCGTGAACTTATACCCAGGCAGCACAAAACGTCGTGGAAACGTCGAGAAAAAGTCCCGGACGTCCGTGACGTCCCGCATGACTTCGATCACGTTTTTTCGATGTTGAGGTGACGTCCTTATATAACGTTCCATTAGAGTCCAATCAGTGACGTTGTGACGACGTTGTATTTCAACTCAAACGTCGTCAACGTTCCCACGACGTCGATGCACGACGTTCTCACAACGTCCAACGCTCACGTTTCTTTGACGTTGAACTGAAGTTCATAAATGACGTCCCATTATCGTCCTGTCCGTGACGTGCTGGCGACGTCACGTTTCAACTTTAACGTCGTCATCGTCGCCACGACGTCAAGACAAGACGTTTTAGCAACGTCGAACACTCATGTGTCTTCAAAGTTAAAATTAGGTCCAGGCTGACGTTACATTATTGCCCCCTCAGTGACGTTTCAGTGACGTCGCGTTCCCACCTAAATGTCATAAACGTCATACAAGACGTGCTGGCAACGTCGACCACTCACGTTTTGTTCGACGTTATTAGATTTTCCAGCTCAATCTTCAGCCGCAGAATCACTGTGGTCAAGGTGACAGTGCTCAAGAGCCGCAAACAAAACTTTTTGAGAGGTTGAGAAGTTTAATTATTTATACGTTAATTTGCGTATTTCAAAATGCTATTAATTGCACATCGATGACGCTAAAGAGGGCATTTACTGAACTCAATGTATACGGAAGAAAAAAAATAATATGAAAGCACGTTGAGAATACCATTCCTTTTAGATGTGCTTGTTATAATTTTGGTTTGTTTAAAATATTGTTACGGGTTTAATTTGCGAAGCCCATGGCGTCTAGAACGGATCGAATTGTAACATTCTTGGCATTTCGCACGCGCGTCGTCGTCTTCCATGGCTCCCCTGGGCCCTGGCACGCGCCTCAGGGGCGCCCCTACACTATCCCCTCTCCAGGTGATTTCAGGCCTGCATCCTTTCCTAGGAGCATCCATACTGCTCCGCGACCACCCGAGATTGTTTTAAGGTTCGTCAATTTCTTTTCGTATTTTGTAACCTATGCTCACCTGCGCACAACCAAAAAATTCGCATCAACATCACAGTTCATCCGTAACACCAACTTCCAGCGCCTTAGCGCTTTCGGTAGATCGGGGCGCAAAGTCGATCTTGTCACGTAACTGTCAGTACAGATCTGGCTTTCGTTGCCACTGGTGACGTACCCAAACGAAAATCGCATGCCAGCACACACTATATCAGAGCACAACTTCACTGCACACTTGCGCATTTTTGGAGTTGACTCAAAAAAAAAAAAAAAAAAAGCCCGGCAATGACGAAATCCGGTAGATACTGTCAACGGTTTGTGGAAATTGACATTCATAATGCCAACCCCTGAATGGCCTAGATGACGGTCCAAAAAGCGCTCAAGCCCAGTCCGCACTTACGTGCCGAAAACAAAACACAAAACAAAGAAAGAAAAAAAAAAGAAAAAAAAAAAAAAACTAGCCGCACCGCGCGAGATAGAGGGAGAAAGGTAGGCAGAGGAAATGCCAGTGGCATCTCCATAGAGCCCCACGCGATGCGTCGGGAAACTCGGCAAGAAGAGGGCGAGAGAGAAAAGTAGGCGAAGATAGCGACGACGAACAATTGACAAGCCTAAGTTCCGGGTGCGCGTATTTTCTCAGTCGTTCCCAAAATATTTCACTGAATGTTCTGTTCTTCGAATTGGCCCAGAGAGAACAGCTCTGGGACCCGGTCCAGCTTTTTCCGAAAGCCAGTCACTAGCACCGACCGTCACGTCTACGGGTCTACGAGGCAGGCTGCTCTGTCGCCGTGATATATTTTTTTTTTTTTTCGAGTCTGCATTCAATATAAGTGCTGCGATTGGATGAGTCGTTCAAGCCGCCCCCATGAAGAAGTCGGTGATCGCCAAAAACGCCGTCGTATTCAGTCACGACTCGAGGACCTTTTTCAAGGCCGTAACGCTTCACACGTTGGATCGTACTACTGCTCGGATCAAGGTGCCTGTGAGGATATGAATGATGCCCCCGAGAAAACAAGTGGCAGTGCACATAACGGCGCGTCAAGTCCAGTCTCCGATCAAGACCCTTTAGAATGCCTCCGACGATCCCAATCAAGAACGCTCAGCGGACGGGATCCCCCTTCTGAAACCATCCCGTGCGCGCAGCGAGAGTACCAGCTAAGCTCAATGGGACGGCTAAACCACGCGCGTCAGCGCATTAATCAGAAGCAGAACGAGGTAAGCGGTGGAACATTCCGCGCCGCGTGACATCGTCTCTTGTTCATTTATTTATGTAAATTTGTTTGTTCTTTTATATCTTTGATGCTGGCACATCCAGGGACGTCTTTTGGAGGCGCTCCGTATTGCACCTCGTTTCTGAACATCATCAAATAAACAGTTCGTACCAAACCTGTGTTTTAGTTACTTCCTTCGTACTTGCATGATAGCAACTTGCCTTCGCAATAGTACTAAAAAAATACTTTCTTTTTTTGTGTGTGTGTGTGGGGGGGGGGGGGGGGGGGGGACACCACGTTTTCTCACAACGGCTAGGAAACGTAATTTGAAAAGGTTTCTCGACGTTCTCTGAACGTCGTTGGTAGTCCGGATGTCGTAAACACACGTATCATAAACGTCGAGGGAGGACGCAACGGCCCACTGAGACGTACATGTGACGTGCAACAAACGTCATTTGGAACGTCCCCTCGACCTTCTCTGCACCTTTTCTCGCGGACATTTAAAGGTTTCATTGAGGTCGAAGGAAGGTAACGTCCGGACCTTCGACGTTGTAGGACGTCACGTTACAGACGTCTTCGACGTTCTTTAGACGTTTTCTTCACGTTTATGTGCTGCTTGGGTATAGTCCCATAATTTCTGGAATTACTGATGCCCGATCTTTGAGACACGTGTGTCATCAGAGCATCTATAAATCTCCAGTCAGGACTCGCAAGTTCCGAAATCACACTGAAACCATGAAAGAATCGGGCTGCATCTGCTGAACGAAACCTTGCTCTACAGCTTGTGCCGTAGACGTGCACTTCAATACCACTTCGTTGAAACGATGTGTAAACTTGCTCACAACGCCGAAAAACGAGAAAAATCAATTGTTCATCAAAAACGGGCCTCACGAGCCACCAATTTGAGATGCCAAGTTGGCTTCCCATTCGAGAACCACGTAAAAATTCGTCAGAACTTACTTCTTATGCTCACGACGTCGTTGCGAATGGCGGTCTGAAGACCTGCGATGCAATTCGTTATACAACTAAGCTCTTCAAACACGGTGAAACCCTATTATTACTGTTCATGGGCGAAGTTACTTGTTTTGTTATTTCTCATGTTATGGCTATTTCCTGGTGCTTTATAACGGCTTTAAAAGTAATTAAAAAATAGAGGAGCCACGTACAAGAGCCCAATAGGTATGGCACTTGAACGAGAACAGCGAGTCTTAGGCGCGTGTGGTAAGCGAGGGCATCAACTTTGTGTTCACTAACGGGAGACAACGAAACATTCAAGGAAGATGATCCCTGGTGTGATAAATGCATTAGGAACTAAGTGAGCGTAGATGAGTTTTTTTTTTCTTTTTTGATTTTTCTATAATGCACATGATACTAAAAAACTATTAGTGTAACTAATCTTTCGCACCATACAAAAAAAAATATTACTAAATTCACGAAGGGACCGCAGCCAAGGTCAACGCTGAAAAACTGCTTGAACATGCGGTTCTGACAGGAATCATGTCGTAAGTGGCTGAATAGTTATGCGAGCAGCCGCGTCGTGGGACTCATTTTTTGACAACGGTTTTATGACTTTTTATTTACCACTATCGCACTGTAGTTTGTAGATGTGGACCCTCCCAGGAGAAATTCGAACTAGTTCGCTGACAGCCCAAAGAGACACTGAAACAGAAATAAAATATTTACGAGTTCTTAGATGATATACCAGTTTAATAAATGAAAATATGGGCGCAATACTTACGTTGCGATACGAAATATAGAAGCAGGTCACGACCCGCTCTTGACCTCGCACAAAAAACAATGGACCCACCCATTAATACTGGCCCCCCACCTCCTTTTATAGACTCCCTAATTCTGTGTCGCTACTTGAGAGATGTCAATGGGAAATCATCCCGATAGGTGACCAGAAGCAGATATCGATAGAGGCAATGCAATACCACTTAAGACACACTGACAGGACAGTTTTGTTCGCCAATGCTTTAATTTCAACATGACTGACAAGAGCCCTCTACCCATAACACAATTTGCGGCTGAAAGTTCGTATTCTTTAGCCCAAAGAGAAATGACCGGTTTCAGGTGCGCTCACTTTCTGTTCCGCGATCACGTGCTGTTCATACTGATGCGTACCAAATGTATTGAAAGTCGTGGGTCATCTGAGGCAAACATTCGATATTAAAAATAGAAAAGAATATGAACCTCATTTTTTTTTTTTGGTATTCAAGAGGCAGCACTTACGTTGATTAAAAAAAACGTTCCGCAGATCACTGGAAGTAGATGTAGGCGCGTCATTCTCAATATAGTAACGTATACCGCGGGCTAAACGATACGATGGCGGCGCATGAAGGACCAACATTGCGACGGACGTGGGGCCTCTACCTCGGAACTCTGGTTCGCGGTACCGGCTAATCACACTTCAAGCATAGAACAGCGAGGAGAAGGGATATAAGTGCGAAAAAGTTGCACGTCAAACGGTTCAAGTAACAACCTCGCCGTCACCGCCAATAAGCGCAGGAACGAAAAAAAAAAAATAGGTTGGAAGCGATAGTTACGTGACTTACGGCAACTCTCGTCTCAGACCCACAGTGCACAAGTTTCGGTTTCGACTTCGAGCTATTGCGCTTCTTCATTTTTCTTTTTCTTTGAAGATAAACGTGACTCTGTAGGGAAACATTTTTGGACTTGCCCAACTGATGCGTCTGCACCCCTAGAAATCCTAAAAGAAAGACAGTCAGAGTTTTCGTTGTCTTGTACAGATGGCTTGCATATGACGCCATGCCATTTAGGCAGGAGAGATTCCAGGTATACAGGAATCATCGTTCCATGCTTGCGATCAGCATTCGGCACGCATTTAGTGCAACAAATGCCGAACGCTTGCTAGGTTTGGAGCATAGGCTCTATTTTATAACGAAGCTGCTTATCCCTAGGGTTCCGTGGAATTTTCGTGTGCAGTGACTAAAAACTCTACGCTCCCGTACAGCCGCACCCGCCGCACGCGCACGCCTTCCACGTATAAAAGATTCGAAGTAAATAACCAAAATAAAGCGCTGACAAACGCGGGTGCAAGATGTCATTTGTTTTTGGCTTTTGCTTTAGAACAGTTACTGCTGCAGACGCCGGCGCGTGCTGTTGGTGGAACACCGATTCCTGCATTATTCTTGATGATTCGGTAATTTAGCATAAGGTCTATTCTGTAGATTAGTTATCAATAGGCGCCATTTTTAAGATCAATAGACTCTCACGTTTATATTAAATGTTTCTCAAAGATTTGCAGCTGTGCGACCAGCGTCGGCTATGTGTCCGCTCGCACCGCCCACGCTTTGTCGTCGTTCCAAGCGCTTGCTTGCCTACTTTTCTTTCCTTCCGCTCTCCCGGGGTGGCGGTCCCGTCGCGCGGGTCTAGTTTCTTCAGGCTCCTCGGGGCGGGTCTGTGTCGTGTGCTCAACAGATTCACTGGTCGTCCACCTACGCAAAGTGTAATGGCTCATAATGTTTTGCTGTGTTCCTTTCTCCGCAGGCTTTGAAATTGTCAAGAGACCATTAAGTGGGGACCGGTGTTTCTCATTCTCATCGATATCGCAAATGATAATTCAGATAAAAACGCCTCAGAAGATCAGGGTCAAGGAAAAAAAAGACAGCGCTACTCACAACTGAAAGATTTATTGAAAAAACAATTGTTATGGATGTTTAGCAGACCGTTACCGTGTTTCCCATACCGCTCCTACCGGAGCCTTTGAAGCGTAATTTTAAATTCTCGCCCGAGTGATACCGTGACTGCGGGGCGAGCGCTTCAAAGCATGCTTCCAAGGCTCCAGTAGGGCGGTACAAGGAACAAGCTAACGATTTCCCTTAAAGTCCATATTTACATACAGAATCGCCTTACCCACGTAAAAAGGCGAATTTTTTATCTGTATTGTGCTCCGACGGTGCACATACAGCAGCGTTCCTTTCCTGCCCTCATTATAGAGTTCACTTCGAAGAGCTCTCTTTCTTCGTGTTGTGTCTAAGTTTCTAAAGAGAAAAAATAGTTGCAGATTTGGTGCGTACGAGCATATGTTACAGAGAACAGCAAGATTGCTCTAGGGAGAATTTCTGATTGATAAAGTGTGGCCGCGCGTCCTATCGTTAATGCAACGCCCCGTCTGTACCTCGTTCACCTTTCCGAATTTCACTGGTATCTTGTAGACCACCAACAGTGGCACAGTTATTGAACTTTGCAGCGTCTTCCGTTTCACCATAGCGCTTTATCCTCTTCCTTGATTTTGAATTTGGAGCCCAGCGCTACATATAGTCTGTGCAGAGCAAACGAATCTCCATGCGCCCCAATGTGCGGTGCCATTGTTTTTAGGTTGTGGGACAATCTGTAAAGGAGAGTAGCAGCACACATTGAGGTGCCTGTCCTTTTCTCTGCTCTGCACAGACTATCGCCGCTTGGCCTAAAATCAATTGCAAGACAATGTAAAAACGCTATAAAAAAAATGGAAACGCTCTACAAACTTGTTCGTTTACAGTGCCACGTCAGAGGTCTACAATATAATCCTGCGCGCAGGGCCGAGTAAGCAACGCTCAGTCACGGACTTCTAGAAGATTCGAATTTATTTTGACTCGGGACGTAACTTTTATCATTTCGTCCTGGTTTCTTGTTTTTGAAACTGACAGTTCATTCTCACCCCGAATGCCCGCCGCTCGAACCTTTCAGGCCATCTTTTCGAGATGATGATGCACACTAGATAAAGAGCTGCGCGGGACCTTATCGTTTAAATCTCGCTCTGACTTCCTGCTACGCCGCCAAATCGCCACCCGCTTTTCTCCTGTTTCGACACTTGTTTTTTGTTTAGTTTCGCACAGATTCCCAAATTAAACCTTTCTTTTCAGTTCATTTCGTATCGTGTCTTCACCTTACTACGTGACAATTTTAGTGACATGCCGAAAGGCGTACGCGGCGCAGACGGAGTATTGCATCAACGATAGGGCGGGCGAACACGCTTCAACCCTCGTGCAATCTTGCGGTTCACTCTAACAGATGCCCTTTACGCACCAAATCCGCATAGAACAAAATTATTGTGAAACTTAAAAACAATACGGAGTGAGAGCTACTCAAAGTTTCAGGAAAGGAAAGCTGCGTAAGTGCACAGAGGTGCGTTTTACCGATAAGGAGTTCGCCCTTTTAGGTGGTGAAATCAACTGTGTCTATATTTCTGGGTTTTCAATAAAACGCTCAGTTGTATGTAGCGCTTTGTACTGTCTGTCTTCCTTGTTCCCATTTTATTTTTGGGCGCCTTCTTCTGAATGAACGTGGCCCCCCAATTAGTCCAATGAGCCATTTCATTTTTGTGTTTGTGCCATGCATGCATCTGTCCTGTCTCGATACGCAGAACATGTTGAGCTGTATGAAGAATAGAACCTGATACTGGTTTGTATCAGTGAAACTGACAAGCATAAATCTTTGTCTAATAATGGAGGAGGTTGATATCTGGGACTTCTTGTTGCAAATAAAGATACTCAAAATACACTCCGGCGATGCCACCAAACTGTGGCATTTCTTGTTAAACTGAGAAAGGTTACCTCACATGTCTTTCTTATGTAGACCTTTAGTGCACGAATTGCTAATCTCAAGTTAAAATTTCAGGATCGGTTTTCATTTTTTCGGCCCATGGTAAAATTTCAGAACGCATGGGGAGCTGAGGCGTTACATAGGCTGCATCTTGGTGCAGGCCGGTGGTTATTTGACGTCTTTATTGTGTTAGTTTCCAAATCAAAGGTTAATTGGCGGGAATGTAGTTTTTTCACATAAATATGACACTGTGTGGTGTTTTTATAGTGCAATATACCGGGATCCGCTCTACCCCGTAGGGTAGAGCGGACCCCAGTTCGATCCACAGTGTGGGCTTAATTGTTTTTTCTCGAAAATTTCTTTTTGTTGAGAAATTTGGCGATATTTACGACATCTTTCTTATAATTAACAGTAGAAAAAAAAAAACTATAAGTTGTCGACGAAACTTCGCTCAACTAAATGGTATGGGACTCTCTTTCCAAAACCGAATGGGGGACAGCGGGGCTTGGGTTGCCGGCTGGATGCTGCAACGCGGTAAGTACGGGGTGGCACAAGTCGGTTAAGAGTTATGTAATGCGCAGCCGCAGACTGCCGCCGCGAAGCGACGTGAACGCAGGCGGAAGTGGGAAAGAGGTGGCTTAACACGGTCTTTAGTAATACACGCACTATTCGAATCCGAAATCCAAGTTTGCAACAGAAGAACCGCGAAACGGCGAAACTTGCAGCCCCCCCCCCCGCTTTTTTTTTTCTTGTGAGGCAAGCACCCGTGCGTTGCTATGTGTGACTTCGGCAGCGTCCATGTTCACGGGCAGCCAATCCGGCAGGAGCGCCGTTGCTAGGGGTTCTATCGCCTACGCCCAAAAAGGTGCAGCCGGGACCCCGGTAAATTCCCGGTACTGACCATATTCACGCATTTAGGACGGCCCATTTTCGCCCCGTGAGGCGCTGCCAGTCACGACCCGAAGAGACGATTGCATACCGGCACAACGGGATGTGCTACATCGGACATCGGCAACCTGGTTTAAAGTGCTACATCGGAACGGCCAATATCATTTTTTTAAAAATGAGCCTTGTTTGTAATTTGTTTACATTTGTTTTTTAATTCACTGAGAAATAGTTTTAGCGCTGGCAAAAATGGAAATATGACAACATAAAATTTAAAAAAAAACGCCAGGGCGTTTGGTTGAGTTTAAAAATGCTATATGTTACTATAAGAATGTTCAGTTTGATGCAATGTATTTTATGTGCTGTATAAAATTATGGCACGCTCGCTTCCGCTTTCAAAAAGCCATAAACCATGAAGAGCAAAAGAAGTAAGACATTAAAAAATACAGTGCAACACTTGTTGTTTCAGCCTTTATACGCGTCTTTCACGATATCCGCTGCTGTCACACCCAAGCTTTTTTTTTTTTTTTGAAGAAACATAAATAAGCCGAACAATTTTGTAAAAAGGAAGGGCATTTGCATAAAGTTGCTCAATCTACTACAAAAACCGAAGCTCGCTAGAAGCAGCACTCAGCCAAAAGAATAGATTTCAATTTTTTTTTTCAATTTTTACTATACTTGCCGAACAACTTTTCTTGGCAATGCAGTGGAAAGGAGGAGAGCCAGCGCACAGATTTATTCAGCGCTCAAAATGGGAGAGGGAACGCATGTCTGTACATTCCACTGCATTGCCAAGAAAAGTTGTCGCCGAGTATAGTTGAATGGCATTTTTTTATTGACAGGTTAGCGGTATAGGAGGTTCACGAATGATAAGCACTCTCGATAATTAATTAACTTGTCCCGTAGAGCTCTTTCTGCCTGCGCCTGCAGTCACGTACTTGCGGAAAATACAATTTTTATACTCAAATACTATTTTGCTACATCTCCAATCATAACAATATAACAAATGATTTGACAAGTGTGATGGTTCCTGGCTTAAAATATTTCATGACGTAACATCATTTCACTGTAATTTTAAAGGTATTTCAACGACCAAAACACAAGGGTTCAAGTAGCGATAGAAAAACGAGGATGAAAGTAAAATCTTAGGGAAAGTCGCAATATTAAATGCCGCATTACTTGCATGATAAGATGTGTATATATTGCCGCGCGCGCAGCTGGCCAAGTAGGAAGCGCGCGCGTGGCCTAACTGTTATCGTACCTGGCTCCCAAGCGAAAAGCTAGGGTTCCATTCCTGGGAGCGGAGCATCTTTTTGTTTATTCCTGCAGACTAGTATTCTGGTAGATTCGAGAATCCTGTTGGGCGTGTTCAAGGTCCGAATGTTCTACGCGTCGAACATTCTACGCCGATTATTCCAGAAGCTCACGTATGTACTGTCGTGAGCAAAAGTCTGGATAACACGGGAGCGCCGACCGAATTGCAACGCCGCGCTCCCTGACGGCGCGGCGCCTGGTGCCGAGACCCGCGCAATGCGCACGTGCGTCCTTTCTTATCTGCTGGCCCACTCGTTCGCTCGCTTCAACGCGATGCGCTCCCGAGCGATTAAATGGGCGCTAGGTGCCGCCCCGGGAACCAAGATTCCGAGAGCCTCGCTCACCGCAATACAGCCCTAATCTGGACACTTGGCGAAGAAGTCGTCGAGAAATCTGGTGGCCCTGATTGGCCGGCGCCAAGGTCAAGTGCGGCGTTGGCCAATCGCGGCAGCCAGATTTCTCGCCGACTTTTTCGCCAAGTGTCCAGATTAGGGCCCCAAGGCTGCCTCGAGTACGCGAATACAAGTTCTATAATTCATTGCGGCTGCATCAACATAAGCGACAGTTTTTAACGCGTCGCCGAGTCGCGGGAAAGGTACGCGCGAACGGCGCGTGCCGCGGAGCACGCGAGCTCGTCCAGGGGCCCTAATCTGGACATTTGGTGAAAAAGTCGGCGAGAAATCTGGCTGCCGTGATTGGCCAACGCCGCACTTGACCTTGGCGCCGGCCAATCAGGGCCACCAGATTTCTCGCCGACTTTTTCGCCAAGTGTCCAGATTAGGGCTCTTGGGCTTCCTTCCGAGTGATCATGCACGCGCGGTAAAGTGCTGAATGACGAGCAAAACGAAAACGCCAAATAAGAAAGAAATATTTATTCAACCCCCCCGCCAAGAAAACACAAGAAACAAAACGAAAGGAAAAAGAGGCGCTGGTTCAGTTTGGGTGGCTTGTAATTTTTATATTGTTGATAGCGTCAGAAAGAATCGAAAAATCATCACTTTCCTGCAAAATGTTGCAATCCTGTTGTGTGATCGCAATGCAGAAATGGAAATATTTCCCCCTCTGCAGCCGTGCGTGGCGGCCATGGGAAACGCGCCGTGACGGTGACGCGGGGATCGCTGCAGCTCAACGCCTCACGAAGAGCAGAAGAGAGAGAAAGAGTAAACATTATTGGGGAGAGCGCACGGAAACCGGTGCATCCTCACGTCGACGTCACTGAGCACGTTATTTATAGAGTTGAGGGGTGCCGGAAACTTGAATCTTTGCTATTGTTTAAAATTATAATTAGGGCACACCGAGTAAATCGCTTTTCTGTTCTTTACTTTAGAAGTGTCGGAGAACAACTCGTGTAATTATTTGGCCATTGTCCGGAAATCGTTGCATAGCCGCTTTATTTTATGTTTCCGGTACAAGTCATCACAGCTGATGTCAAACTGAACATTTTAAGGTCACTTCGCGAACAACGATGTTGAGAATTTGTGGCCAGTACATGTCTTTTTTTCTTTTTTCTCTCGTTGTTTTCTTGACTTTTTGACCGTTTACAACGCGTGCATAATAAATTGAGCAACAGCTGTTTGCATTGTAGCCGGGGCAAATTTAGGGGGAAGCTTAAAAATAACGAATGGAGGGAAGCGACAGTTTTTAACGCGTCGCCAAGTCGCGGGAAAGATACGCGCGAACGGCGCGTGCCGCGGAGCACGCGAGCTCGTCCAGAGCGGTGAGCGAGGCTCTCGGAATTTTGGTTCCCTGGGCGGCACCTAGCGCCCATTTAATCGCTCAGGAGCGCATCGCGTTGAAGCGGGCAAACAAGTGGGCCAGCAGATAAGAAAGGACGCGCGTGCGCATTGCGCGGGTCTCGGCACCAGGCGCCGCGCCGTCAGGGAGCGCGGCGATGCAATTCGGTCGGCGCTCCCGTGTTATCCAGACTTTTGCTCACGACAGTACATAACGGGCTCCACGTGGCGAACCGGACTCAGTCTCGCCCTAGCGCTCGAACCTGCTGTTACGCCGACTTCGACGCCCGCGATGCTCTGTTCTTCTTCTTTGTGTTCCCTTTATTTTGGGCAAAAGTTCGCCCCATTAAACGTTTAGTTTTCTTCAGTTATCAACGCCTCATCGATTGTCATTCGTGACAATATATATATTTTTTGTTATTTATTTGCTGTTTCCACGCAGCAGGCCATGAGCTGTTAATGGACTTGTAAAACAAATAATATTATTGTTATTAATATCTGTAAAGAGACAGAACCTTAACCGAGCTAGCTTCTGGATGTTGGTAGGCACTGTAAATATATAAATAAATATTGGTACCTTCACTTCTTTT
Organism: Ixodes scapularis; assembly: GCF_016920785.2. Lineage (NCBI taxonomy): Eukaryota > Metazoa > Arthropoda > Arachnida > Ixodida > Ixodidae > Ixodes > Ixodes scapularis. The sequence goes on from NW_024609867.1 coordinate 8,831,413, forward strand.
TTTTTTCTTTACTCTTTGCCGACTCTGCCACTGACAACGCTCAGGCACCAGACAAAAGATCGGCCTCATATTGGCAAACATCTATCAAAATACATAAACAAAAATTACTCAAAAGTATTAATTTCAATTTAGCAAAGAAAGAAAAACACACTTTTTTCCTTATTGCGCCACACGTCTGTGTGGAATTTGTTTTTGTCAGAAAACACTGCTTTCGGTCTTATCAAATTAATATGCGCATGTACATAAATATTGCTCAATAAAGTCATGAAAAAGAAATTGGTTTTAGGCACGCCAAATCCAAGCAGAAAAACGTTTACCTGGGGAAGGCATACCTTGCAATAATAGATGATGGAATTTTGTATCATGCATATGTTTAGCAAGGGGATAAATTTGAGGACTCTAAACAATGACCAGTAGAAAATTAATTTTCAGTATGCGAACTAATATTGACAATATAAAGTTCGAGCCATTAGATAGGCAACACTGAAGGGCATTGATTGAAATTGCTCCAACAGAGGAGCTCATGCACAAAGACCTGTGTTTTTTTTTTAAATCGCTGATGATTACTGGGAAATAACTGCGATATTAAAAACAGTGCGTTCAAATAATTCAAAGAAGTACTACAAAAGACTCGCCTTACCAAAAACATTTTTTTTAGTTTACTTGTGAGCGAGCTTTTTTTACTTGAAGGATTAAATCATGCGCAGGGCAGTTTCGACAATTCTTTGTGATATATTCCTCTCCTAGGTATGCATCACACTTAGTGTCCTCAACATACGATTGGTATGCCATAAAATTGTTATTAGGAGGGTCATGGTCACATTCGGCTCACCCAGAAACCTGATATGGGGCACATACTCCATGGCTCATTACACGATGCAACATATCATTATCCCAGGTAGCACACCGCATCGGCCGGTATCGGGACTACGCCGGCCGGTCCTGGTAACAGGATGGCGGCGCCCGGCCATTGGTGCCGGTAAGCTACCGGCCCCGGCCGGCGTCGGGGTTTCGTCTTGCTCACTGGCCAGTTCAGCCGCAGAAGTTACAGTCACTGGCCAGCATCGGGCTTTTGCTGTCTTTTCTGGCCAATCTTTCAATCGAGGTTCCAGTAACTGGCCGGCATCGGTATTTTGCTGTCTTTGATGGCCAGTATTTACATGGAAGTTACGTAACTGGCCGGCATCGGTACTTTGCTGTCTTTGATGGCCAGTATTTACATGGAAGTTCAGTGACTGGCCGGCATCGGCGCTTTGCTGTTTTGACTGGCGAGCCCCTCCCTCGGTTTACTGAACGACATCGTTTTATTTATTTATTTTTTGCCGTTTTTGCTATACAGTCAAGTCAATAAGATTCTGACGAACTGCGGCAATTCATGAATAGCGAGTGGAAATGTTTGCGTTGATCGATCCTTCGCCAATAACTGCCGGCGCTAGTGTATTTCATCCCAGCATAGCAAGGCTGACGTGTTTTATCGCGAAAACGCGAGAAAAAACAACGCGGCGAGGAAAATTTGCAGTTCAGGATTCGAGAATCTGACCACCTACGCCATGAAAAATAAATTCCACAACGCCGAACGATACTTTTTCAGGACGCTAGTTTAATAGACCGATCTCACCGGCCAGTTTGACTACGCCACCACTGCCGCAATGCATCAAGGGAACTTTATTCTTTCTGCACGTGCGACAACCTCGCAGAAGCTCTGCACGTGAGGAGCACGAGACAGCACGAGCCCTCTCGTGCTCTGCCGTTTGCCTCCGGTGAACTAAAGTCATGGTGGCGTCACGCATGGGCCGAACGCTCGGTGAGATCGGTCTATTTGATGTACTATACTTAAGGTCCGTGTTTGGCTCTGATCAAAAAATAAAATAAGAACGGTATGGCGGAGCCTCCGAATGAACAACAACAACAACAAACACGTGGCATGATTGAGCACGTGCTTTGAGGTACAAAAACAATAATACGCATTACTTTTCAGAATCTGGACAAGAAAGAGATGTGTGTATTGCTTATGACGCTACGAGAGGTACACAACTCTCCTGAGATCGTGTTATTGGTGATTTTAATTGAGTGTGAAAATATGCTATTTCAGGCAAGAATCGACTGTTTTCTGTGGTAGATACGATCATCTAACAGAAATATTTCAAATTTTGACATAGCCAGACGATCTGTCCCTCGATAGGTTATGTTATACGACATACTGCACCAAAAAAACGCAAATATAAAAACTTTTTTTTTTTTAACACGATAAAGGCGTTGTGGATGTTTACACTGCCGGGTCTGTGAATGTGACCCCTTGACGCTATGAAACATAAATGTTCTAATACCGAACGATGCCGTTTCTGAAAGCTAGTTTAATTATCCGCACTGTTCTTAGGTCTCAGGAATAAAAACATGTCTAGGCCTAATAAAAAAGTTAAACTGCGGAGCGCAACCTCGATAAGTGAAATTAGGTGGCAGACGAGGGAAACATCACTGATGTACCAGAAAAAAATTAAGTACTACTTTCCGTAAGTCAGAAAAATAAGAGATATGCTTAATACGTACCACGCTGTGAGCTCAGCTAAATAACTGCCTTAAGATAGCGGTATTTTTTTGATAGTGGGTAAAGTTGACCACCTTCAGACAAACTTCGGCTGCATCACTGTGGCAGTTTGACCACTCACACATTTTCTCATTTTTCTATCAATATTCCCATTATTATTACCTTCTTTACTTCGTTGAAAGCACTTGCGCTGTTTGCCTACTACACTGACCCAGAAATTAGCATGGAGGGAGCGAATTATCCCGGCAAAACAAGAGGGCCACGGTTTGTGCATTGCATCAATTTAAATTTGGGCTCGCACTTGCTATTTTCACATTCTGCGTGATTTTTATCCTAAATTAAGGGGCCGGCAACTGCAAAAAACATATAAAATATTTAAAATATTAAAAAGAAATAAAAAACGTAGTAAAAAAAATAAAATGCTTTCCTCTACCGGGCTTCGAACCACCGACCACACGATCAATGGCATCGCGCGTTAAGGGGTATCCACACGAAGGAGAACTCCGCGGACGGATGTCGTGACGTCAACAACCCGGGAAACTCCGTCCCCGGCTCCGCCGCGTGCACCTGCGGAGCTTTCAAGCTGACAGCACGAAGCCTCCGCGCCTCCTCCACGGAGGAGAACGGGAGAACAGCGCCGCGAGGCGTGAAAAAGGGATGACGTATGTCTCACGTGATGCGCGCTCCGCGGAGGAAAGGAGCGGATTTCTCCTTCGTGTGGATACCCCTTTAACCAGCAAGACCAAATCGCCAAATCGGAAAAATGTCGTTAACAATAGCTTATATGTCTGCTAAGTCCGTTTGAATACATTATATGGTTAGTTTCATATGCAATTTTTTGCTACGTGTTCAGGACATATTTCTAATAGTGTGGCAATATTTACATGCTCAATGATTTATTAATACTGTGTCTTTTAATAGGTTTTTAATGCGCTTTGCTGATCGTTTTATTGCAAGCGTGTTGAAGATACGCGCACATAGCTTCCGTAAAGTCGTTAGACATCCATAATAGCCAACGAACGCGATCCAATCCAATCCACAGCCTTGTTTTGCCGGCCGTGTTGGCCGTGTGTGTTTCACGCGTTTCACGTCTCTGTCTTGAGGCCAATTTACCGATTAGTCGTGATGCGTGGAGTTAACTTAGTTTCAAAGTGTCCGAAAAAGAAGGAAGCGACTGTGAGCCGTGGAACTACGTCGAATCTGCTCAACAGCCAAGATCATGGCACGGTCGTTTCAACGTAAGTTCCTTTCTTTGCCCGTTAGGGCTAGATTCTTTTTTCCTATAGGCCCGTAGCTCTCAAGTTTTGAGCAGCGCTCCAGGCGAGCAAAATAGAACATTTGGCTCGCGTTTCGAACGCGCGTCATCACGCTTCCTTACTGCAGTTTTCTATACTCCGTTCCATTCAAAGTGCCTGCGTAGCAGAGGCTGCAAGAGCGAGCTCAGAGCTCGCAGTGTCCCTTCCAAGCACGCGCGCTCGTGCGCGTGCTTGGAAGCCGAATTGGACGCTGAGGCCGCGAGCTCCATAATTTTTTTTTACTGACGTTTTGTTATTGCGCGTCTACAGATGTTGACAGATGTTTTGCATTCGAACGTGGCACGTGCAAAAATCGAACGTTACAGCGCCGCCGAGATAGGGCTGTCAGCATAACATGGTCGCGTCTTGCGGACGCACTCGCGCCCCCTGCCCGAGAGCAAAGGGTCTTTGCTTTTACCAGTATTACTAATTGTGCGCGAATGGTGCTATGCGAGGCTGTTTTGCTTCGTTCACAAATAGGCTGTGTACTCGGTCCAGGTCCATCAATAGCGGCGGAACGTTTTGGGAGATTGGGAGATTGGGGGGGGGGGGGGGGACGGCGGCGGCCGGGCGGCCGGCGGGTGGAGGCGGAAAGTGGAGGGGGGGGGGGGAGTTTCATTGCCTCCCTCCACCGTATTCACTGGTAAACTAGAATGTCTGGAAGAGCACGGTGCCCCTCCATCGCCTAAGCCCTAGGTTAGTCACTACGGGTGGATTCTGTGTGCGTATTTCCGTCCGGAGAGCTGGGCCAGGCAAAAGGCAGGGATTGATTGATCGAGCAAGTCCGTAGCTTCCGCCGCCCAGTCGTCTGCAAACGACCTCATTTTCGTAATTCGTTACCAGAAAAGAATTGTCAAAAATTGGTTCCGCGATGAATTCATCCCATGGTGATTTGCACAGCATACTGCTCCTGATCGCAAAAAATTGTGCCCGCGAAATAATTCTTGATGCCGCTTCTGGGCTTCTGGGGAAATTTACAAGCATGTCCTGAATTAAGGTAGTGTCTCGACAGTTTACGGGAGGTATATTTTGTTCAGTGTAAGTATATAGAGTTAGACATACCTCACCCAATCCTTGTTTTTTTTGTGTTTTTTTTCGTTTGGTACTGCCTTTAGCGAATGGTGTAGGTTGTAAATGTTTTTGTTGTTGCATGATGGTAGTAATGTGGTGAGCTTCTACTAATTGAACACCTTGAAAAACAGTTCACCACAAAAAGTCAAAGAGACAAGCAGAGTAACGCGTAAACCATACGCAAGCGCAGACTCTCGACTCGCATAAACAGAGAAGGAAGAAATAAAGAATGCGGGAGGAGCTCGAGCACAGGCCCAAGTGGAATGTGCCGATTCACCCATTAGCAAGAGCAGATTTTAAAACCATAATTTTCTTGTCTGTTAAGGCAACAGATTGATGGCCAATACATAAAGACAGCTCAATCTCTCTCTAAAGTCTACGATGAATTGTCACCTACTTATGCGCTATTTACACTGCTCGTGTGCCATCCTTATAGCCTCGTCCCACTAGAGCGACAGACAGCAACAAACGACAGCGACACACGACGAGCGACACACGACACCCGCTGTCCCACCTGGCGGACACGTTGCAGGACACTGGGACAAGGAAACTTCTTTCCTAGTGGGACTGGCGTTGTCAACAAAACACTTCAAAATACACAGATAAACAGAGTCTGGTGACGCGGTTTTCATATTTTGCTCTTTGGGCATTAAGCGCGCCGACAAACATGGTGAAAGTGGAGACGATTACTTTATTTCTTGATGAAAGCTTCCGCTTCTCTTCATTTGCCATTGGCGAATTTCCACAAACAGTCCTGACAATCGACACCAAACTTTTTCTGAACTAGAATACCCGAATTGTTCCTTTTTTTTGGGGGTCGTTCGAGGCATTCTAGGTGAGCATTAAGGAATTTCACTCCGATTTTGAGGATGTTTGAAACTTCATATCCGAATGATCGAGGGCAGGCGTTTTATGGGGGACAGTACGGCATCCCGATTATCACAGAACGTGATGACAAGTCTCGTCTGCCGGAATGGCTTGCCACGGAACGTCGTGTCCTACTTCGTGGTGAGCGGTCTTTGGTCAGTCCTCGAACATGGGTGTATCCATCCTGATGCAGGGGCGTAGACCTCAGCGTCTTGAAGCACCAAATTGCGCACCAAGTTTTTGCGAGCAAAACCAGCCACAGACAACCCTTTCGCAACATGACTGCCCAGCGCCAGCAAGCAAGCCGCACCTGCGACCACTATGAGCAATCGAGGGACCAGAACTGCGGGAACGAGGAGAGGCCGCCAAGGGCTTCTCTGAAGGTCGAGCGGCGGAGCAAGCCACGGGAGGGAGGGTAGAAGGGTGGAAAGAGAGGCAACAGAGGGCACAAGCGGGCGAGGAGGATAAGTTTGTATCCGAGAGATATTCCTCGGTGGGACTGCTTGCTGCGCTTCAAGTCTAACAACAGACAAGAACTCGTTCGTCGTCAATGGTTTGTCCGCAGGCGTTGGCCGTTGCAGTGGGACAGCATCGGCGACACGGAACTTTGTGGTGTCGTCGGACAAAAATCGGTGTTGTCGCTCTAGTGGGACGAGGCTTTTGAGAAAACGTGAATAATTAGCCGATACTGTGAAAAACATACAAGGGGATTATTTTAGGCCTTTATTATTCATAGTATGGGCGGCCAATGTGTCCGCACATCCATCCGTCTGTTACCTGAGCTGCCAAGAAAATCGTGTTCACAGTCTTATGCATATGGGGGGGGGGGGGGGAGTTAGCACGTTCCACTTGGACCTGTTCGAACTTTTGCGAAAGCTCCTTCCGCATTCTTTATTTTTTTTTCTTCTCCAATTTGTGAGTTGGTAGTCTACAGTCGTATGTAGTGTATGTATCCCTCTCCTTTATTCCTTGTTTTTTGTCTGTTATTTTTCAGGATGTTCAATCAGAATGAACTCACCACCTTATTACATGGAAAGGCTGTTGTTAATTCCAAAGTGTCTGTAAAACAATCTACCTGACATCTTTTGCTCACGCCCCGGTTTCTGAAGCTCACGTTCTCCGAACACAGCCTTTCTGATTTCTCTGATCCTTTTTCTTTTTTCTTCTATGAAGTTGTGAGTCTGCACCAGTCTGCGTCCTATGTGTTCCTGTCCTTTTGTCCTTGTCTTTTTGTGCACTTTTTTCAAGTTGGTCCATGATATTTTTTATCGTATATTCTAATCTGTGTTTTCACCTTTATACTTACTGCAGTCCTTACCAAGTAGAAGTTGGCATTCACTTTCGCCATCCTGATGTGAGTGTCCTGAGACGACACAGAATGACAGCTTCCTCTGCTGAAGGCCAGGCTTCATGGAAGACTGCCAAGGTGTTCATGGTAAGGTGCTCTATATATTGAGCTATATAATAGCAACTTATTGCTGATAGGATTGTTTTTAACACAGACTGTGTTTATGGACTGGCCTTTAGCAATTGCGATGCCACTCACGTGGAATGAAATCCTGTAGGGGAATTGCGCATCCCATTCGTAAGCGGAATGCTGAGTTTACAACAGAAGTGCGTTTCGACTTGCTGCCAGTATTGCTGTGTGTATTGTGTTTGTATTTTTATTTGTTTATTTAGTGTTCCTAATAATAGCTGAAGCCTTCCCATTGGAAGTGGCAACACACAAACACAAATGAACGGCAAGAGAGGTGAACAGCGCCACCCACGCCGTTCGCCACCTCACCCTTTGGTTTTCGGAGAGGTTTGCAGTATTGGTCTCTATGGTATTTGGTCATATATCGCACATGAACACAACCAGGGCACTGTGCCTATAATTCAGCACTCGCAAGATTTGCGTGAATACACCCTGCAGCTGGTCGCACTTTCAGGGTCATTTTAATGTTGCAAAAATGAATAATGACATTGGCATATTTCTCGTGCGAAATCCTTCATGCCTGTTTCGAACTCTGATCTCCACGAAATCATAGTAGAGTCGTTTCTGTTGTACAGTAAAACTTTCTTAATTCAACCCCCGCTAATTCGGAAATTCAGATAATTTGAACTGCCGATCCGGTCCCATCAAACGTATGTATAAGTCAATGGCAGCAAACGCTCATTAATTCGGAGGGAACGCGGCGCACTATGGTGAATTCGGCAGGTGGCGCTAGGTACCGTCTGATCCAAAAGGTATGACCGCTATCTATCCGAAGTTCACACGTGGTTTTTTTGGTTTTCCCATGGTTCTTCGCTTTTCCGGTTCTCCGTGTTTCGCGCCAGTTTTGCACTGGATCGCCGTGCTTCAGCGCTTTAATCTCCTGGCACGGAAGCGGCAGAAGCATTGCTGCAACGGAAAAAGGGTAGCATAGGTGAGCGATGACCGGAGTGGCAAAATCGCGACACGCGGGGCTATTGTTCCCGAGCGTGCCAATAGCGAGAGTGACAGTCACGTTTTATGCCTCAACGCGGGGATCCTAAAGCCCGCCATTTTAACAACTATCCTATCCCTCAATTTTTCGCCGGCCACCCCCGCCTTGAAAAATGCAACGTGACTGGCACTCTCGCTATCGGCGCTCGGAAAAAATAGCGCCGGGTGTCGTGATTTCGCCGCTCCGATTACTAGTCAGTTGTGCTACTCGTTTTTCGTTGCAGCTGTACTAGGCTAAGAATTTAGCGACGAAAGTGGAAGTACTGAGGGCCTTGGAGGGCGGCGTCTCTCGACAAGTGATGGAAAGTTGCGACGTCAAGAGAAGCACTTTGGCCACGTACGTAAAAATTGTGGCCGATATCCTACGGGCTTTCGAGAGCGAGAAGTTCAACGCGAAAAGAAAGCGGCCTTGGAAGGTGGTACACCCGAAACTAGAAGAGGCCTTGTTGTGCTACATTGTCAGCGCATGGAATGCGTAGCTCCGACAGTGCGACTGCAGTGGAACACTCGACCGCGCTAAGGAGAGTTGTCGTCTCGCCCAAGTGTCGTCCAGAAAGCAGGCGGTAATAACAGATTTCTTTTCAAAATAAAGGTATGTCACAGGGAAACGTTTTCGCGCAGCTTTCTTTGTCCTTTCGATATTTCAACTTTCGGATAGTTCGGACATTTATGCCGGTCCCACGAGATCCGAATTAACGAGGTTTTACTGTAGTGGCACGGCTGACTCTGTACTTGTTTTGCTTCAGTCTTTGTAAGGGGGACGCTGTAATCCAATTCTACTCATCTCTGGTGTACTCGATAGCACCATATTTGCAAAGATAGTCTTCAGATTTTGTGGTTCCATCGAAATATATTTCAGCTTATAAAATATTTGTTATTTGGCTTGTAAATTTTCAAGCAGATCTAGATTGAAGGCAGCAAATATCTTACCTGCAGTCATGGTATGTGTGTCCGAAGTATATTCCATTAACATAATTGACCCACCCTCTGATTTTTGTTTTCAGTGCCTCTAGCGAATTGTGGATGCTAGGATTGCTTTTGTTGGTTTCACATAATCTACAACACTTTTTTCACCTTTATACTCGAGCAGCTCTTGCCGAACGGAAGCTAGCATCGACTAGGCCAATTCATTCCTGTATCACCAGCCGAGCCGAGGATCAGGTCCATGGCAGTCTGCAAAGGTTGTTGATGGTAAGCTGCCTTATATATACAGCTGTGTAATAGCAGCTTGTCCTGGATGACAATTTGAAATGCCTGTTAATGTTTTAGAAAGTGAAATTTGCATGGGCATCCTTGCAACATGAAACCTTACCAAGCCTGTTCTGATCTTTCATCCTTTTGAGATTTCAGTACAGCCGTTTCTGCTGCACACATACTGCCTACTTCGGCCAGGTAGAGACTTGATCCATATGAAGGTAAGCAGGTGATTATCAACTGCTCAGTGCTGTCCGTGGTGACGTTCTCTCTTTATCAGATGACTTACCATGCTTGGTTCGCAAGGCATTTTAAAGGGAGAGCAACTCCGCTGGTGCATGATGCTCCCAGTACTGAGCAGTCGACCATCGCTTGTTCACACTCGTAGAGATCACGTCTGTACTTCAAGCTCGGCAAGTGTGACACTTATGTGATTCAGCCTAGCTGTGGTGTGCTGAGCGGTAAATGTAGAGCTAGTTGACTTGTGCACACACAGTGGCTGTGCGGTACAAAACGCGCCCAATTGGCAACTTTAATGCAGTCTCATGTAGCCCCATTGATGTTTCTTTTGGCGTGCATGATGTGTGTTCACACTTTTTTTTCCTCGCTTACCGACAGTCCTAGCTGTCTGCAGAGAGTGAGTGTGAAACATGCCAACAAGCCTCTAAAGAAGTATGCAATGCAATTTTGGTCTATTGTGCAAGCGAGGAAGAAGACTGCTCGTGTGGCTGTTGAGGCTGCGACATAGACATTAGATAGTTTTATCTGAGCATTGTTACGACCCGCTCCACTCAAAAGGAAAGCACCTGCATGCTCACAGCGCTCAGTCAGCAACGACGAGTCGGAGCGCAGATGCCGATGGAGCAGACAATTCCTGCACCTCGATGACCACTGCCGACCGAGCGTTACGTGCGTGCCTATTTACTTTCCCGCTGAGTGGCTGAGCGGAGCGGGCCGTAAAAAGCGCTGAGCTAAAACGTTTTCTTTTTGATAGGGGGTGGCTGACGCATAGATATTTCAGGCAGAAGGATGGCCGACATTGCTCACATCAATTCTCAGTATGAGCAGCTCTTATCGCAAGACGTAAATTATGATTCAAACTTCCTCTACCCCTTTCTGAAGGTTTTGAAGGTGCTCCTACCAGTATTGTCGGGCTGGACATAATCATAGCCAGATCCACTCCAATAAATTCTAAGAGGTTGAAGTCAGTTGCCACATAGCTTGTGCAAAAGTAAATCTGGAACTCAATCCTCCTTCCTGTTTTTCACTGTATTGAGAACCTTGTCTCAGTATGTGATGGGTCTACGAGGAAAATTGACCAGATAAACAATATTACTTAGAAAATAGATGTCCCATACATATTAACCTGCACCTACCAGCCACTGTACACCACCTCACTACTGATTTGTTATCTTTCTATTGATTTGCCTGAACTGTTCGCACCTGTAGACATTAATGATGATAACGAGGGAATGTTTCTTGTCATATGATGTCATATGCTTAAAGTAAGTGAGGCTTTCGGTCATTTTCAAGGGCTATGGGCATGCCGATGGTAAACACTCAATGTGAGTTTATGGTAGACGCTAATAATATATACTAGTTTCTGTGTAAGTTGCTATTTTTTAGTTAGTGAAGTCTGCAGATGAGTTTTAGTCAGGTTGCCATTATGTGGGAACACAGGGGCCATACTCTGCAATTTATTATATGTTTACATGTGTCTACCCAATCTCATTAGTATGTGTACAACAATGAGCTGTATTCGCGACTCCAACGATCTATTAGCCCCGAGAAGTTCGCCTAGCGCCCCCTTACGGCGAACCGGGGTGACGTCACGGCGAGGAGAGAATTTTTCCCCGACTCGCCCCGCTCGCCCTGTGGAGGCTGTGACGACGCTAGCTGTCGGCGCGCTCGTTTCTATTTAATTTTTTTTGGCGTGTTTTTCGTAGGAAGTGTAAATTTTTATATGTGCCTTTGATGAGGTATGACCTGTAGCTACAGGCGAAACTTCAACGAACATTTTGAGCATGGCTGACAGGCCAGGCAACGCATGAACCACAGCTGGTATGTGAAATAAAAAAAAATATGGCCACAATTGCAGGGGCATCACTACAGATTCACATCTCGCACAATAAACGCTGCTGATGGTCCGAATGAATTGGCAGGTTATGTATACTATTTTTGTTTTTATCTTTGTCTTTAAACAAGATCGCCGAAGCAGAAAAGCTGCGTGCTGCTCGAGCAACGTGCTAAATACAGTCTCGGCCATGGGGAGAGAATCACAAGTAAGACAGCCCAAGTGCAGGGGCAAAGTGAAAAAACAAGGAAAATTTATTATATACATTGCTCGCACTTGACCTTTGCTGGATTCGGATAGTATTTCAATGGACTACATGGGTGGTATCTGTGTACTTGTTTATATCAATCCTCAAGTAATATATAACAAACGTAAGTTATGGTGTCTAGCTGGTTATTAGTCCCTTAAGCCCTAAAATAGAGATTTTACTTAAATCGAATTGTCCTGAAGCTAAAGCACAGAAGCTTTTCTTACGCAGACTGTCGCCCTTCACAGGTTCCACATTTTTCGCTACCAGTGCTGCATCTTCCACTGGACAGACATTCGAATGCTTGCTTTTACTCCTGTTTTCCTCTGTTGTCAGAGAGTCCAGTTGCAGGGAGGTTGGAGGCTGAGGAAGGTTTTGGGGACCTGCGGCAGTGACTCTTAAATGGAAATGACAATTCAAACTAAACGGTGTATTTTCCGAATACCAAAGGCAGGAATAAAGAATGTCAGGAAAAAGTATAAACATTCCAAATTACGGCACTATTGCTGTGCATATTTTGGGCAGTTTACTACATATCATAGAGGCAACTGGGGGAAATTCGGCCGTTTTTGCTGCTACCATACAAACTAATTTCCAGTAATTGTGAATCCTCTAAGAAATATGCCTGCATACGCTTATAAACTATATAATTAATTGAGGAAGAAGCTACATTTATGTAAAACAACCCTGTTCCATGAGCACTTCAAAGATCATCAGACGCAGGGCCTTTAAAACATCTGCGAACCCGCGCATGCAGAGTGGCAGCGCAGAGTCGGGGTCGCGAGCTAATTTGCCGACCACCGAAAGGCCCATGATATAAAGGCCGCTTCAGATGCCTTGAAAGCGGGATGTAATATCGTCCTAAATCATGAACATGCAAGGAACAGAATTCCAGCGTCTGAAACACTTGCGCCACCGCTTCAGCGACCCCTCTCAAGATTGCCTTGCGTCGTGTGGACGGACGGGGAGGTTCATCGGCGTAATTGCCTCCGCCGATAGTTTTCGGGATTTGTAACCCAATCTTAAAGGTAAAAGGGACAAGCAGGCTTATAAATGTACGGAAGCACGTTAATATCGGCCTAACTCAACGTCTTGTACACCGGGTAAACGAAGTCCGGCTCCTCGAAGAGCTTGCGGCACACAACGCCAAACCAGGAAACCGGTGCTGGGAAGCGACCCGATGCGAGATCGCGGAGCGGGGTACTCGCCCTGACGTCACGGTACACCTCACCCAATCAGGGCGCGGCGACCGCAGCGACGCTTGTGTTTGCTCTCGGGGCTAATAGGGGGTGCCACCACCAAACAAACATGGCGGCTGGGAACAGGTCGCGTCGGCTCGGCCGGGCCGCCTGAACGGGTAGCGCATTCAATTTAACAGATTTTCTTTTGTTTAATGCTCTATTTTATAGGTACTTCAACTGCGACGGTTAAGTGTAGCCGGTGCACATAAACTTGCAGAGCATAGTTTTGTTTTCCCGGTGCTTTTTGTTCTTTTCATGTCAAACTTTTGTTTCGGAGGTTTCGTTCAATACCGAAACTATGGGCTCCGGAGAGACAGTAATAGACTATAATCAATTTTGATCAGGTAAGGAAAGCAGCGATGACTACAGAATTGTTCCACCAACAGTAATTTTCAGCTAACTCGCATCCCTCGACCATATGATTTATCTGCCGGCGAAATCGAGCTTTTGTGCGTATTAAGAAACAGCTCCAGTCGTCTGCTTGGTCAGCAACACAGGCTGCAGGAAAATTACGAAAATTAAGCAAGCGCTTCTTGAGCCCCACTAAACAGCTGGTACTCGTATATGAACTCGGGTTTTAGTGACAATCGAGAAGTCATTTTGACGAATGTGCGGGTTATGCATTATATTACGTACCATGTCCCACTAAAGGGATATTAGTATATTATTTGGGCTGAAATATGAGCTTACTTGACTAGCTATTAGGTGAACTGCTGAATCAAAGTACGTATATTTGACAGACAGAGAGATACTACCTAAACTCAGCCATATGGTTCTAGCCGGCAGCACGGAGATGATTGCAGACAAATTTGAAGAGAGTCTTCATCGAAGATTCACGCAGACCCCTCTGCATTAAACTTGACTTCGAATCCTGAATGGAGAAATAGAGTATCTTTTTGTGGCCAGACAACCTGAGCAATGTAGACGAATATTGCTGCTGGCTTCAACGAGGGTATATTATAAATATTGGAGGCGCAATAGATCATAATGTCGTGACAGCTTCTAACTTTGCGAGACGCGTCCCCCACGTTTTGAAAGCAGACAATATCCCTCATAAATCGTATGCAGCGAGCAGGTTTTCCAGAATCAAGTAGATGCGAAATCAGCCCAACTTTTTCGGTGTGGTCCAGAGGCTTTTTCGGCGAAATGCAGCCAAGATAAATAGCCAATGCACCGACCAGCGTAGGTGGCTCAACCTTGACGCTAACCAAACACAACCAAGTTCAAGAAAAGCAGCTATTGAACCTTCCCATTAACTTGACTGCAGCATTGGGGTTTTCTCCAGTGAAACACCTCGTCTGTCGTCCTCAGTCCACTGTTCTACATACCACTTATCAGTTACCGAGTAGTCGTCACTTTGAATGTCTTTCGAGACAGAGAAGAAATCAAAACGTTTTTCCGTGATTCCTCTCCATCCAAGAAATAGACCCTTTCCGAAATTCAGTGCCATCTGGTGGTTCGTAAAGCAGTTTAGGTTTTGCCATATCAATGGCGGAAATGAACTTGTATCGGCACCGTCACTTTCGCAAGTCAACGGCATGCGAGGAGTTGTTGAGTGTGAGTTCTTTCTCAATCACTTTCAGTTCGATGGTGACGAAGAACCTGCATTCAGAACAAAGCTCCAACCCACTCAGATGATTCGAGAAAATTCTATACACCAAAGTGCTTTAAAGCCGATTTTGTGCCGCCCACAGATCGACTGAATCTGAGTTATTAGAAATAAACGCTTACGTAGCCCTTGGGTTTCATTCCTACGTCGCGTCGTACTGACCCCTTCAATGTATGGGCCTCGCAAGATCCGCTTAGGAGCATCTTCAACGTCTTCCTTTATCATCACTAGAAGGCCGCCATTGGTATGGCCCAGATGCCGTTCCACAGATGATGATAGTGATCAAAGTGGCCAGACTGAATTTCGGAAAGGGTTTATTGAAAGCACGAGACCGTGTGTTGGGGAGTAAACAGGCTTTCAAACACGTGATAGAAGAAAACAATTTACTGAGGCTTCATCACACTGATGAACACTCAGGCAAACTTGAGAAATATTCGGACCTTCGTCAAATTACATTGTTCGCCACCGCGTCGACAACACGTGTCCGCGAAAGCCGCCAGACGAGGAGAGGCGCAGAGTGACCTGTTCTGGCTGGTTCCCGGTTATCTCGCTTGGTGCTGTCCGTTTTGCTGGAGTCGCGAATATGTCAAGGATATGATTTGTCATTGTCTCAGTAAGACTAATGAATCGCTATATTTACCTAAAAATGCTGGATCTCTCGCACCTATCGGGACGAACGGCAATGTTAAACTACATGCCAACTACTCCGCCGAGTTTGCCCGTCTCTCGACACGCCCTTTTGAATTAAAGTAGATGATTTCCACGAGCCTTTCTCTGAAGTGGGCCTTTTTCATGCAAATAGCTGACCTTGATTATGAGATAACTGGGCCATTTTTGCCGCTTGGTCATCCAGTGTGTTGTAACAGGTGTCCTAGGGCAATCAAAGTATTTTTGCTTTGATAGAGTTTCCAGATTGAAAATGAAATGAAGACAATTAGCGCATTAGTTACAAAAAGGTTTTCTTGTACATGGGCTTCTTGTCTCATGACCCTGATTTTCTGGCCACTTGATTAGCTTGGTTTAACTTTTTAGAAGTGATACTTCGTTTTTGTGCTTTTGTTTTGGGTGTTTTTCATGCTGATTTTCTTCTTTTTGTTCTCAATAGTGTGTATATATCGCACCGTTGAGTTCAATAAAAATCTGGTTTCGAGTCAGCGCTCTGTCAGTGTCCTTTACCCTGTCCGTCGTCCTTTGCGCTGTTTTAACCTTTTAATCCCTCGCCCCAGTTTGGAATTTCTGGATTATCATGTGCAGCTGTTTTGATTTACCCTGTCATTTTACTGTGCTGTTGATTATCTTTGCAGAAGCTCTAATGAAGGACTCCCCTTCCTGGGTGTATGGTCGACTTGCATCACAAGCTGCATGAAAAGTGTGAAGAGCATTTCCAAGGCCCGTGACATGCAGCCTCTTTCACCCAGCGCACTCCTCTAGCGACAAGCCGATGATTACCAGCCAATCTGTAGCTTCACTGGAGCTGACAATAAACAATTACGGTAACAATTTTCTATGTTTTATTTGCTACCATGTGTATGAGCGACAGATGGCTGTGGCAGCCGCTTTACCAAAAAGGTGTGTACCTATGCCAGAAATTGACTTTCATGTACAGTGCGACATAATTGTTTACACTCATTTGTTGTTAAAATTACCCTTCTTCTGAACTACATCATTTCTATTCAGGTGTAAATTGCACACAAAACCACATGTTAGGCTGTAAGACAAGACCGGGAACTGTACGATTTTAGCCCGCTAGCCTGGGGTCTTGCTGGTATCTTGCGGTACTGATGGCAGTGCACCGGGGATTTGTGCTGGCAGCAGCCCGGGAACTTGCTGGGACAAAACAGGCCCGGGAACTGTATGGCTTGAGGCCGCTAGCCTGGGGTCTTGCTGGTATCTTACCGCGTTACTGGTACTATGCTGGGGATTTGTGCTGGCAGCATCCCGGGAACTCGCTGGGACAAAACAAGCCTGAGAACTGTATGGCTTGAGGCCGCTAGCCTGGGGTCTTGCTGGTATCTTACCGCGTTACTGGTACTACGCTGGGGATTTGTGCTGGCAGCAGCCCGGGAACTCGCTGGGACAAAACAAGCCCGGGAACTGTATGGCTTGAGGCCGCTAGCCTGGGGTCTTGCTGGTATCTTACCGCGTTACGGGCACTAGGGGATTTGTGCTGGCAGCATCCCGGGAACTCGCTGGGATGCCTAGTGCCGGGCGTCCCAGTCAGTTCCAGTCACTGGCCGGTGACTGGCAATCTCACTGGCCCGTTGTCGCCCCGCGGTGCATTTCCAGCGTCGCCCCAGTAGGATCTTACCGGCAGACCGGTACCGCCCCAGTCCCAAACCGGCGAGTTGTGCTACTTGGGATGTTGGAGTTTCGTGAGCGACCGCGCCACTGCTGCTTGCTGGACCACTGCACATGTTGGACGGCTAACGCCATCTTCATTGCAAGAACAGATTGACCAATTTTGGTTTATTGGCACAAAGGCACCTTAGGACATAGAACGCCAAACACCACACTATTGCAAGAAAAGGCTTAAATGGTGACAGAAGCTTTAGTAGCCAATGAACAAAACAAACAATGAGCATGGCACAGTCCATATAACTCTGAAAGTGAAAACCTGAAATTATTGCCGACAGTCGGTGTAAAAGGCCGAGTGCTTTTAAGGAATTAAAAACAAGAATATGCATCCAAGCAACAAACCACTGTGTAAAGAAGGCGGGCGCTATAAAACCGGAAGAAGTGGAATGGGCGATCACTGTCACATTCAGTGCATTCAAGGAGAATGTGCATTACACTTAGGGTTCCTGCACATTGTTCACACAGAAGTGGATCTTCTCGGCGGAGCAAATACCTGTGCGTGGGATGCGTGTGGCAAATTCTCAAACGGCGTAGGATTACCCCGAAGAAGCGGCCCTGGTTTCGGGTGCTCGCCCACTCTTGTAAAATAGGCTTAACAGAATAAAGTTTGTTGCTCACTTCACTGCTCCGCTTTTGGTGCCATTTACATCTGATCTGTTCTCTTAATACTGCTGTGTAGTCTCTGTATCTTGAATATCCAAATTTATTTTACTACATCTATTTGCAGCACGATCAATCTCTTCATTTCCGGAAATTCCTAGGTGGCTTGGAACCCTGCAGAAGATTATTTGAATGTTGTTTTTGAAGGAAGTACTCATTTTGCACTGTAATTCAGAATCAAGTAGATTTTTTCTTACCTTAAGCGATGTGAGCCTAATTAGTGCACTAAGGAAGTCGATGTAAACTATGGAGCAAGGAAGCCTATTTTTTTGTTATGTGATTTGTTGCGAAAAGGAAACCGTATAACTCGGCCCCTAAAATTGACGCAGTGATGTTAATTCTCTGGACGCATTGATATGAAGGCCCGATGTCGAACCAACCGATAGAGTCAGTGTTTGTGCCATCAGTGTAAAAGCTGATGTAGTTGTTATACTTCCCTTGCAATTGAAAGAATTCCTGTCTTAAAACAGCATGAGGGTGTCTTTCCTATTGTATCGGTCAATAACAAGTCCAGAGCAGGAGAACACTGCCAGGACGGTTCCTCGGTGGGTACAACCCCGCCTACTTCGAAGAATGATAGGTAATAACCATGAAGTACTAGTTTCTCCGCGTGCTTCCAGCAGTGGGCCAATGATGTTGCAAGCGAAGATCTCACACAGGTAGTGGCTCTCCACCGACTGCATCAAGCCCAGAGGCTTCCCACCTCTGGGCTTTGCTTTCTAGCAGGTTGGACAACTACTTGCGTATCGAAGTGCATTCTGTCTCATTCCCGACCAGGCCGCAATGCGACATAACTAAAGGAAAAGTCGTGCTGCCGCTGCCACGACCAGCCAGGGCGGGATCATGAGAGTGCCTGATAAACCTTGCCTATATTTTTCTATCAATCACCACCCTGAAGGAAGCATCATCTCTCCGCCCTTCATCGATCGTTGGGATGTAGCGGAGCAACAAGCCGTCTCAGCCCAGAAGATAAGAATATCCAGGTGTTCGTTTTTTCGGTTAAGGTCTGGTAAGCGAAGGCTAGCGGTGTTTGCTATTTCCCTTGCGAAAGAAAAGAAGACAGCCCCTTGCTGACGCCCCCAGACCCACCTCGAGCCTTTCCAGAGCATCATATTCAATGACCGTGCAAGCTCCGCTCAGATAGGGATGAATGGCCGGTAAAAGCCAACAATCCCCAGAAATTGTCAGAGGTACTTCACATTGTACGCCTGTGGGTAATCGAGAATGGCCTTCAATTTATCATCGTTCGGCTTCAAGTTACCGTAGTCAACTACAAAGCCTAGGAGTTTTGTCCCTGAGGCTGTCTGCTGCCCCTGTTCTGAGATAATTGTTAGACCGACCTCACTCATTCGACATAACACGATCTCGAGATGAGTTGGGTGCTCTTTGAAGAACTTAGAAAACACCACTACGTTGTTCATGTAGACCATAGCAAAGTTAAATTTTGAATCACACAGAATCATGTCCATGAGCCGTAGGAAACTCGACGGCCAGTTCGACATTTCAAACGGAAGGCGGGTAAACTCAAATAACCCCCTGCAGCAGGTGAACGCCGTCTTTTGGACATCTTCTGGTGCACCTAGATCTGGAGAAAACCCCTGTTACAATCCTGCGTGGTGAAAATTCTCGCATCCCACAGCGAATACATAATAGACTCAATAGATGGAGAAGGATACGTGTCCATTCTAGTGACCTCACAAATTGTCCGGTAATCAACGCGAAGGCGCTCGGCACCACCTTTAATTGGTACCAAAATTACTCGAACCGCCCAGCCACTATGGGATGACCGCACCACCCCCGTGTCCAGCATCTCCTCGAACGCCATGTCCAGGGGAACCCGCTTATATACACTTAGTGGCCTATGTTGTAAAACAGTTGGAAGCCACAGTCTCTCGGTAAACATAGCCCCGTGTCGAGACAAGGCGTTCGCTAGCACCCGCCGTTGTTCAGCGGGCCAATCAAAGACGCTATTATTGTTTTAACGTTTCCGGGCACAACTCGCGGAGGGCACGACTCGCGGATACCTGCTCCTAGTGTGATCCAGCGAGCAAGTCTTTCATTCCCTGCGCCAAAGGTGATGGGGCAACAAAGGCAATTAGAGGGGGGAAACGGACTATAGTGATTTCCATTGTTCCTCAAGTCCAGGATTCCACGCTCATGGCAGACGAAGTCCTGCCCTAAAAAAACAAGAATGGTCACACCAGGCTGTAAACAAAACGTTTCCTCTTACGTCTGTCGTCGAGGCCAAGGTGAAAGCGCATCACACCTTGGGCTTCAGCCAATTCCGTCGCTAAACGCAACGGAGGTATGTTCCCGTGCGCAGTGCGCAAAGTTTTTTGTTATGGCAGTACTTTTGTGCAATGTCTCCCATTAGAGAAAGAGTAGAGCCGGTATCAATTAGTGCCGAGCATTCTTTATCACCGACCTCTATTCGCCCATACTGGCCATTCTCAGGTGTCGTGTCCTGAGGTATAATCGTCATACAGTGGCCGATCGCGACCTTCGCCCCGTTGGCACGCTGATGCAGGGCATCAGCAGCGGCCGGCAACCTCAACTCAGAGGACCTGACTAGTGGTGCCGGCGCCCGCTGTTTCCCTAGAACCCCCGGGAACCTGCCGCTACCCATGTGCATCGCCGCTTGATGTGCCCAGGCCGGCGACAGTTGTAACACCTGACTTGTGACCGGTTGTTACGTGCAACCTGTCCACCATTACGCCCGCGAGGTACATCGTTTGCGGCTACCCGTGGTGAGTCATGATTCCCGCCAAAGTCGTGACCAGACGCGCCTCCGCAGTGTTTAAACGCCGCGCCACCCGTACGGGTCTACACTCTGGCCGAGTTTGTGTTCGCTCCCCTACGTCTTTGCTTATGAGCGAAGGTGTACGAACCCCGGGGCGTGATGGTGACCCCATGAGCGCGCCTCACAACGACCGCCTACGCCGTGTGCGACTCGATACGAGTGTTCGTGACGTGTGGATCTTCGTTCTAGGGACTCCTCTGCCCTCGGAGGGCGGGGGGGGGGGGGGGGGGGGGGGGTGGGGGGGGGGGGGGGGGCAAGCCCGTTTGAACTGTTCGCGCCTCGCTGGCAAGTACCAAATCCGTGAAATCCCGTCCACGCAAGTAGGCTTTCAATCTAGGGTGACATAGCCGTATCGCGCTAGCTACCTTCTGTGCGTAAGACGCGGAGGGTTTGGCCCTCAAGTAGAGCTCTTGGAGCGCGCGAACGTTTTCCAGGAGGCTCTCGTTGGGGTGCTGAGTGCGGTTAGCCAGGTCGTTTCTAATTCGCATCTCCTATTCGGAAGGCATGAGTCCCTTCCTAAACCCCGTCAGCAAGACCGGCATTGACTGGAACGGTCATTGCAACTGTCTTCAACGCGACCCGTCACACGTTAAAGTGGTCGGCACGATCTGCACCAAGGAGCGTTACTCTGATGGTCCCAAAGCGGCTAAGTACGCGTCCAGGTCCTGCAGGAAATCGTGAACCGATTTTCCCTCAGAGTATCCCGCATACGTCGGCTTCGGTACGGACAAGCGCGACTGGGTAGAGACATATGCGCCTCATTCGTGACCACTGGAGCCGTCCCGATTTATCGCGAGAACATCTCTTTCACCGTCGTTATGGTTCGCAGAAACTCGCCGGCCCCTCACGCGCCTGTAGCCGGAGCTGGTGGTAAAGTCCCAGCCTCCAGAGGAGTCTGCGTACTAGTGCCTTCTTTTGCGCTTATAGAAAGTCAGAGACTTCATGAACCCAGCTCTCGGACGAGCCACCTCGTTCCTTATGGCGGCTCCATTCACCTTGGGGGGCATCGTTAGCGTTTATGGGTATAACGCTGAACGCTCAATTCATCTGTGGAACTCCCTTGAGACGAGCGGAACAAGCTTTGGACCAATCGTGCCCCACGTTCGATGCGCCGATTCGATGCGCCGAGGAAAAAAAAAATGACGTCGGACTAAAAAAGAAAATTATTGAACTTAATAAAAAAAGGGTGGAATGTAACATTGAGCACAGTCATGCACACGCGCCGAGCGGAGAACTAATCACCCCTCAAAACGTACTCCTCAAATCATAAAGATGGAATCACGCACGAGACACTACTTCGTTATAGCTTCGGTCCGAGCGCGGCCGATGTTATGAGCCAAAGGGCCAATCAAACAGCGCAAAAAGCTCACCGTCATGGCGTGCTCTGCGCTTGATAGGACTAGCCGGCGGAGGAGCGCGCACAGAGAGACGGCGAATAGCGGCTGATCCTATCAACTGCAGAGCACGCCATGACGTTGTGCCTCTTTCGCTGTCTGATTGGCCCTTCGGCTCATAACATTGGCCGCGCTCGGACCGAAATTGAAACAAAGTATAGGTTATGCGTTTCTCTGACGTAATTCCTTGAGATTAAATTTTAACGTCAAAATGTAAAAAAAAAAAAGAACAAGAAAATTAAAATTTTGTGTTTTTGGTGTGTTCATTTATTATCCTATCTCTACTCAAGTCGGCTATTTCCTGGATGATTGGGGGTAGAGATTTGCTTGCTTACTGAAGTAACGAATTCATTCTACTTTAAACAGCCGCGTCAAAAGATTACCACGAATATAGGCAGAGTAGCAGAGTAATAAACAACTGACAGGCCTTGTACATAGAGTGCAGGTTCCCTGTTAACGAATAATCTAAAACGGGGGCACGAAACGTGACAAGCGTACAACGCCTTAAAATGAATCCCCCAAGGTCACACAAGAGCTGCATAAATAGCACTATATATCATATTGCATCATCAACGTTTATGTGGTATGTCTAGGTCACAAAGTAATTAATGGCGGAATACCTTCGTGGCATTCTAAAAATAACGCGCAATTGCAACACATTAATTTTGCACTGTAGAAATTATAAGTGTAGGGACGTACTTCTAAAGCAAAAGGAATGGTAATTGAAGCTAAGCTAACTTTGCGATATAATTTACAGAACTTATAACGAAAGTAGTTATTTGTCAAACAAGTTGTACAAGTCTGAATTTTAGTTCACGCAATATACGCGCGTATAGTATCGATATTTTACTGTGGTTGTAATGTTAGAACAGGTCCCCCTATTCGTAGACCATAGTCGCATCTTCAAGCTATCAACTCTTCCGAAGACGGCGCTTTTCAGGCAAGAAAAAGTGAAAAGTTGAAATGCCGATTCCCTGAAACCTTAGCACAGTCAGAATTTTTTTTGCTTTCTGCATCTCTGCTCACTCGGTGACTGAACTGGAAATGGAGCGCGTGACCTTTCATTGCAGATTAAAAACAAATGCTTAGACTGGTGCCTTTGTCAAGATAGCCACAGAGGTTCATGCCGTCTATCAGATCCTCGCCAAACTGTACTTCCATTAATTTCGTGATAGATGAGTAGGCTGCAGAACATACTTTTTTTCGATTGGAGGAGGACCTGTGCGCCTAAAATTGGCGTTCCATACTTTACACCTTTACAGGAAAGAGTGTATTGCCTTGTTTTATGCTGATGTGTCCAGGTGCTGAGTATAGATGCGTCGCTTGTGTATTCAGCGGAAGCAATCCGAGAAGCCGGGCATAAAAACAGAATCGTCTTTTAATTTTTGTTCCGGCTAATAAAAAAAAACCTTCAATCTAGGAATGGTCTAAATGGAAATAATGTGAATACTAATTGTAATTAATGTGAACAAATGGAATGAGTACGGCGCTCGAATAAATAATTGAAACATCGATTACACACATATTAGAAAATTTTCATTCGGCTTCATTTAATGGTTTCTCCTTCTTCGTCGCCCATGTTTCCTTTCGCAGATTATGTTTATTGCTTTTTACGTGTGCACCCTTCTCCTTAGACGCTTGTTATATTGGCTGTAGTGTAGCCTTCATAGGCCATTGTATCAAAGCCTACTAAAGCAAAGGTTACGAGAATCCTTCGCTCCAAGTCTCTCTTTTTATCGACTGCACACAACCACGCATAAGAAAAGAAGGCATGCCGGATGAAGTCATGTGCTTGCACATGACGCCGTGATTGGCTGTTGCTTCTCTTGCGGCCTGACCTTTGGCCGCATGTCACCATACCAGACCGGACACGCCGGCGAGGATTCAAGGAAAAATGAAAGACGTTTACAACTCCCTGTAATGCCGAATTAGAGCGCAGATCTTCACGAGGAGGAGGGGATGGTACGGAGAGGAGAATAAGCCCCTCCGCCACCTTCGCACCCTCTTCTCCTGCCCCTCCTCTCCTCTCCATCCTCCTTCTTCTCTCCTCTCATTTTCCTCCCCTCCTCCTTTCCTCCTCACCCTTCCCCTTCTCCTCTCCTCCTTCCCCTCTCTCCCTCCGCCCTAGGGACTTTACTCGTTACCCTTGTGACCCTCGTGAAGTTACTCGTGGAGACCTCGTGAAAGTCGTGACCCTCACGTGACCTTTACAGTGAACGTCGTGATCTTCGTCGTGACCTTCTTGACATCACACGTTTCGTCACGTGTGACGTCATTATGCGAAATGTTTCATGATGCAACGCGCGGTTACGAGTGACATCAATGGTGGCCATAGTGACCTTGGTGACGTCACGTGTTACAACATTATGGGAAACGTCCCATAACGCAACGCGTGGTTACGCCGACGGCGACGGCGACGGCCGCTCAAGCCGCAAACGGACGCCTAAGAGCTGCGCTCTAAAACGTTAATCCTCCACGTGCTTTTGGCTTCATTTCATGAACTCCCTTCTTCCTGAAAGACAGGTCATCGAATATCAGGCGGAATTTACACCGAACACATCACATTGTTTATTCAAAAGCAAGTGCACCGATTCAAATCCTATAGGAACAGAATATGACGCCGCAAAACCGAAACCCACGGCTTCGAAGGCAGCGTGAGTGTTATCCTAAACTGCCCCGCCGACACAACTATCCATTTTCCTCGATTTTACAGCCGCTAAGTTGGCGTCGTTTCGTGTTGCTTGTGGCGAAGCTGTTCGTCGCCCATCAATATAACCCTCCCACCCAATTTCATGCGTATTTTCTTGCAATTTATTTTCGAATACCTTTTTGAAGCGCTCGCGGGCAAAGCAAAAACCTATCGTTCAGCCGGACACGACGACTCAATCCGTGGCAACTCTTACTCCTCTTTTCCTTTTTATGGAAAACATGTCCAAAGAAAAAAAAGAACGAAAGACACCATATCGCCCACCGGCCAGTGACTCGTTGGCAATCTATGGTTTCGACCGCTGCGATATTTACGATGCCCAAGTACCCGGGCAGTTATCCTTCGAGCACACCCTCGTACCGCCCAAAACTCGGCAATAAATATACAAAAAAAAAAGAACGAAGACAGGCGCACACAAACGGCCAACTGGCAAGTCGCGCGTCCGCAAAAAAAAAAAAATAATAGAAATGTAAGAAATTTAGAGCAAGAGTAAAACCGCGCTCGGCGAAACAGAGACGTGTCTTCCCTCTTTCAGTTTCTTTTTTTTTTGTTTGTTTGTTGTTCTTTTTCGTTCATCGCGGTAGTGTTTGCCCCGTATATAGATCAGCCGCCAGGCGTGTGCCCAGTCACTGCCGGTTGCGGGGGTGTGGAGAAGGAGTTTCGTCGGCGATATTGCCCGGACCGCCCGTCCCCTCGGCCCGCACATAAAGGACGGTTATAGCAGCGGGGTCCAATTCGTCGAGCAGTTTCGCTTTGCGTCTTTCATTTTCGGTCGAACCGCTCGAGAGGGCTGCTTGAGATCGCCGTGACTTCTCCCGTGGTTTCTGTAGTTGCAGTTGAGCTGAATATCGAGTAGTAGAGGTGGCCTCTCCGATACCTGTCTTCTGGCTTTTCCATCTCATTTTCACCGCCTCTTTTCTCCTTTATGACATCGTGAAGCGAAAAGGGAGGCAAGGGGAAGAATGGATACGCGATGCAGCAGGCTCGTTTTTGAGTACCAAGCTTGATGTTCGCGAAATAAAAATATTGTTCATAACTGTAATAAAAAGTAAAAAAAAATCTAGAATTAAATTTTTTAGTGGTGCCGGCAGGTTTACATAGGCGTTAAACCGTAACTTCTGTGAACGCTTTTTTTATTATTTTTGTTTATTTTATTTTGCGGTTACGACTGCGTTTGGTGCAGTGAGTGCCCCTGAACTACGAGGTGCATTTTTTATCCCCTTTGTAGTTTTTTATATATCTTATCTCAACTTTTTTTTTTTTGGGGGGGGGGGGGGGGGGGGTGAGGGGGGCGGTTCTACGACGAAAGCGAAACTACCTGCTCGAAAATTATGGCAACCCAGGTGATAAGCTGCACGGCCACCGTGGAATGCGAAGTTCATCCCACGGTACCGCAAACGTACGACGGGGGAAGTCGCAAGAGCTGTTTGGATCCATTAGGTGAGATGTTACGGTTTTTACTACATTGCTTCGTATATATATCATACATATGTAGCAAACAATAATACACACCCTATTAGAACAAGTTGGCGGAAACAAACATGCAGCTTACATACGTCCATCAAGATCCATCATATATTCTGATTCGTCATACATGCAACTATTAGGTTCTTCTATCTTGCCGTAATGCTTATAGTCCCTCTACATGCAGCCATAAAACTTCCTCTTTAGTGCCATCACACTTACATCCTACAAACACAGGGCCATCATATTTCACTAACGTGGCATCTTGAGTTCACCGCTGGAAATAAGCGACCACTATGTTTACAACAAAGCGGAAATATGATTTATCTGGGTTTCGTTAGCACTACTATATTCTTGCGTCAGACGTTCCTGGTTACAATCCACCGAACCGTTTTTCACATTTTTCGCTTGGGCCACCTTCGGAAATCCACGTCTTTTGTGTAGTTCGTTCCACAAAAATCCTATCTCCCGCATCCATCGATCAACCAACGTAAATCAGCCACATCGAGGTTCTTCGCCGGGGTGGATTAAAAACAGCATCGCGCAGTATTGCAAAAGCACCGTCCTCCGAACAACCGAAGAACTCTCTCGCACTAGGTCACTGTAATCAAAGCGCACGCCAAGCTCCCGTAGCTTCAGCTGTTGTTGCCACCCCAGCCACGGCCTCTGAAGGCGGCGACGGCACCCAGCAGCAACATTGGCCTACCTGTTCTTCTAACATTCAAAGGATTCTGTTTATTGTTGTTTGTTTTTTTTCTTACGTTTAGCAGCACTCCTTCGAATGTTACCAACGACGGAGCTACACAATTTGAGGTTAGATTGTTGGAACTTCAAAAGCGTGCCGATCAACGAGGCTTCAGAAAGGAACAAGTTTTGGTACCGCGTAGTTTGTGCAAGAGCAGCGGTGATCACGATAGACATCATTCGATTTGTTTGAGCGACTGGCCGACGAGATAACAAATACGGTCGAGCAGGTGCCACACTTGGCCGTGCCGGCTTCGAGAAGGTATCTGCGAGCGACGCGAACACAGCACTGGCCTACACATATTCGCCTTATCTTTCTTTGGAATATATATAACTCACTGCATTGGGACGGCTTCGCACGCAGGCGACCAAACAATTTGAGAGTTTTACGTGCCAAACCAACGACGGGCATCTGGCACGCCCCAGCGGAGGACTGAGGATTAATTTGGACCATTTGGGGATCTTTTGACGTGCAACCAAAAGCTAGGTTACACGGCGCCTTCTCCGCAATAAGCCTCCGTCAGATTACGGGCACCTCGGCCGGGATTCGAACCCGCCACATGGGGATCCGTAGGCCGGCGCTCTCGCCTCGGATCCACCAAGGCGGCTCCCAGGCGACCAGGCGTCCTGGCTAGCCGGGCGCGGAGCGACCGTCTGACCGCTCACGAATACTTGAAGGATCGTCACAGTACGGAAGGCGTCTTTCCGTGAAACGGTAAGCGAATCTCTTCCCTTTTTAGTTCCGCTTAGTAAGGTTACGTGAAGCACGCTTCAATCTAAGCATACGACCCAAGAGGTCGTAACAAGTTTTAGCTAAAATAATTATGCTTAGTCACGGTTTTTCACCTAACAAATGTGTAATGCGTGCCGATGAACGAAGAGCCAGGCTTGAAAAAAGAATGCTCATTTTTGGCACAATGTATGACGTTAACGTGTACCTGGGAGGCTTTAGAAAGGAAAACTACCGGTACGGCTGGGTGCGAGACTTATACATATGCAGTGGTAAGCACTTAAACACGTCTGATTAGTTTAAACGACTCGCCAAAGACATAACGCATTTATTGACCCATGGACCATGTAACTCTTGGCGATGTCTGCTTCGAGGAGATATCTACAAACGACACAAATGTTCTCATCGCCTACAAATATTAGCGTTTTTTCTTTCACCCTGAGGATTACATTTATGCAAAATGGGCTCAAAAACTTTACCTTTTGCTAAAATATGGTTCAGTATCATATGTACCCGCTTACCCTTACAGCGTTTCATTACATAAACAACCTAACCACCACCACCTAATCAAAACACCATAGCTGACTTTAAAAAAAGACCAATCCTGCTACCTTAAACGTTATGCGATAGGAGTCTACCTCTTCTGATAAATTTGTGAATTTCTGCTTTTAGCCCCTTCCCCGTCAGATAAAACAACCCGGCATGAAGCAGTGTTTTGGATCTTCCTTCATGAATTGAGGGGGGGTCTTGGTCATTCAATCCAGAAATCAGCAGTGTCACACGGGCGTCTTCCTGGTGCTTCTTAACAAGTGGCGCTATGGAGTCACTGTGCTCGCTCTTCAGAACGTTAAGTAGGGCCATCGTATGTAGACAAATAATTTTGACCTTCGCCCAGATCCACCTTTATTTACAAAGGCATAGTGCGCATGCTCGAAATCCTTGATTCTCCTAGGTTCGATATTGCGTGCTGCCAAAATCTCTGCCAAAAAAAAAAAAAGAAATAAATAAAAAAGAACTGAGAAAAGTTAGGAGATGAGAACGCGCGCGGGCGTCAGAACGTCAAGTCATGATTAGGATGATTAGCAAGTAAACCTCAAGCTGGGTTTCCATTTGTCTCCACTGCACTCCTCGAAAGCGTTAGAACGCGGAATGCCGGCATCCGGCGTTTGGCTTTCGTATTCGAATGAGTTCGACGAGTGCAGTGGAAACCCATAGCCAGCCTTTGTCTTCACTGTACTCGTTGAATAAATTAGAATGCGGAACTCCGGCATTTCGATCTCGCATTCTAACGTGCTTGACGAGCGCAGTGGAGACAAAGACAACTAGCTTTACGTCTACCTGTTAACCATTCCAACCAGAGCTGCGGGTCAGAGTTGCCCGCGGGCTCTCATCTCCTCATCTCCGGCAGTTTGTTTAGCGCATGCCAAAACTGTTCTGCCACCTTGTTTATTCGAAACTTTCACCCCCTGTGGGGAGGGCACTGGCGCTTGTGAAAATGACTGTCATCTGGATAATTATCGTAGAAAGGCGGTTCTAATCTGGGCCTGCGATGCACGAATAATTCTAGCTTTGCTTTGTAGGAGCAGTACTAATGCCTTACGTTATTTCTTTCTCTGCCTACACCATGAAGGTGTAGGCAGACACGTTTGTTGTGAATTCAATCATCCGGGAACTAGGGAGCTTGACTCTCACACCGCATACTCTAAGAAAAAAATGGAGGAAAAAGGTAGCAACTGTGCGTTTTGCTCCCTTCTACTGACACTCCCCCAAGCGGAAACAAGAAGAATGAAAAAAACGAAACGTTTTTCTCCTTCTCCAGGCAGGCGGGACAGAGCTTCCGCCCTCCCGATTTATCTTCTTTCGGTTTCGTTTCACGAGCATGTCGCGCACGTTGTTTAATAAATAACGTTGACTTGACTGAGCACCACCGGCAGTGAAGGCCACCTGTAATTCCGTCTCCCAGTCCAAACGTGCCGAACATTTCGGTTGCATTGACGTTTTTACCACTAATTTTATCAAACAAGCAAACGGAGCCACTAGAAAGATGAAGTTCCGGAGCACTGCCCGCAGCGCTACGCACGCTTGGCTAAGATGGTCATATCCGGATTGCGGAACCCACGCGGTATTACGCGGACCACTCGGAAAAATATGTCGACGTTGACGACCTTACAGATATCGCGGAAACTGCGTCCAAGACAAGCAAATTTTGTTGCCAGGTGCTTCGGCGCCTTCGCCGCTGCGTTCGGTTCTGTTTTCCGATGCCGAGTGCAAACCAGCAATCAACGTGGTTCTGCATTTTTGCGTGTAAACAACACAGCGGCAACATCGCGATGGCAGTGCTGTGCGTTGTGAACACAAGACTGGAATTATCGCCGATGTGACCGTGTTTTCGCGTATCTGTGGTGCAACAACACGATGATATGACGTAAACTGTCGGTCATTGAAGCCGTTGGTCAGGCCGTGATCAGGGGGCGGGATGACCCAGGTTGATATTCCAATTTACCTTAAAGGGGTTAAGACCGCTTGAGGTATTACGATGCAACCGATCGAACTGCAGATAGTCATTTTGTAGTGAGGGTCTTAACCGTAGCTCCTATCATACAGTGTCCAGTTTGACTCTCGTCTGCGATACCCTGTTGTCTCCTTTCCGAGACTGATTGCGCTCTTGGAAAAGGAATGAAGAGTATGGAAATATGACAGAGAGTACGTATGTTTACAGTATAGAATTTTAGCACTAAGCAAAGATGGTAGGTAACATCGACAAAAAAAAAAAAAAGCCATCCGTTATTTTGCTGTTTAATATACTACGGTTCTTGGGGAAACTGCCCTCCAAATGGCGCGCTAGAATGAGCGCCAGACGTTTTCGAGCTCGCTACGGTGTACCTCCGTACTCTTCACACCTGCCACAAGTTGCGGCATTCACTGCATTCAAGTTGATCGAAAAGCTTTTCCTCTGCCCTTGAAGTTTCACTTCCACCTGAGTCAATACCTCCTCTACACAGATTAATTCAAGACGGCAATTGCAGTCGCATGCGAACAGCACAAATAGAAAAAACAAACACTGCAATAGAAATACTGGCTACGACGTGCCGTGCGGGGAAGCAAACACATGGCTTGGAACCGGATTGGAGCGGCTTGATTTATTGGCTTTCTAATAATTACGGCATGAGCGTTTACTTTTTTTCTAAGATTTCATCCCATGAGTCGTTCAAAATATTCTCAGAGGTGGGAAATTGCTGAAAAAGAAATCAACATGCTGGGAATATTTTTTTTATTACTTAGGCGGTCACCGAGAAAACCCGTACCTTCAAAACGACCAGCCTAACACGCGAAAACGCAGAGCACAGATGTAGTGATCGGGTCAGCGTGCTGTTGTACTGATGTTTGTATGTGCCCTGCATGTGTGTGCGCTCAATATATACGTACATTCAGCTGATGCCAGTGGTATGCGTAATGTATCTACATGTGTGTATAATAGAGGTTCCCGAATATCTCGAAGCGGAAAGGTGGTGTGAACAAACAAAAAAAAAAAAAATTGAAAGCCGTTTACAACTCCTTGTAACGCCGAACTAGAGCGCAGCTCTTTAGGAGGAGGGGAAGGGTACCGAGGGGAAGGTATATCCTTCCTCCCTTCTCCTCACCTTCTCATCCTGTCTGCTTCTCCCTCCGAGTGGCGTCGCCGTCGCCTCACGAGGGTCACGTGACCTCACGGGGGTCACGTGACCCTATGGGGGTAACGTGACGCCTATGAGGCTATGGGGCTAACGTGACGTCGCGTGACGTCACTGATGACGATGACGTCATCAGTGACGTCACTGGTGACGTCATTATCACTAGTGACGTCATCGGTGACGATGACGATGACAATGACGATGTCAATGACGTCAATAGTGACGATGACGATGACAATGCGCATGCCAATGACGTCACCAGTGACGATGTCGATGACGATGTGGGTGCGGATGACGTCATCAGTGACGACGACGATGCGGATGCCGATGACGTCGTCAGTGCCGTCACTGATGACGTCACCAGGGATGATGCCGATGCGAATGCCGATGACGTCATCAGTGACGATGCCGATGACGTCATTTATGATGTCACTAATGACGTCATCGGTGACGCTGCGCGTCCCATAATGCACCGCGCGGTTACGCCGACCGCGACGCCACTCAAGATGGAAACGGGCGCCTAAGAGGTGCGCTCTAAAATATTTTTGCAAAACTTGAATTTGACGGTACCCAGCACCACCTAGCCTAGCCACTTGAAACGGCTCTCTTTTACCCTACCATCTGGTGGCAAGCGATTCAACCTCCTTTCACGCCTCGCGATAATTGCTGGTTACCGTGTAACCGCTGCTTCGAATTTGCTCTTTTGAAAGCGGCTTTTGGTTTCGCGAATGATTTACCACTCCTCCGTGATGAGTGGTTGACGAAGGAATTGTTGCTCGAGGAATGGCAAAGGTAAGAGGTAAAGTGCGCGAAATAACTGGGTATCGGTCGTTTCCGTTTAACATCGCAGTGCGGACAACGAGGAGACTGCGTAACTGCTTCCGAAACGCAAGTTTCTTCACCTGCGGGGGGAAGCAGGCTTTGTAAATAAATACTGATCGCGGAAATCTCGTGTTTCGTTTTTATTTTCTGCTCCTCTCGCCCCGTAGAGTAGGTATCGTCCTCGTTAAGCCTTACTGAGCTCGATTCGCTTGACACAGGTCCGGCATAGTAAAATGCAGGCGGCGGAGGAACTTTGCAAACCTGCTTTCAGGACGAAAGTTTCTTCCTTTCAAAGAAATATAAGTCCTCAAGAGCGTCCCTCTATTCATAGAGGATTATAAATATCCTCGTTTCTAAGAGTGCAGTACCACCATCGCTGAAAGTCATGAATTGTTTGTCAGAGCCCCGCTTGCCTGATCCTCTTGGCAGTGAAGAGTGGTTTTCTTCACGGTTAAATAGACTACTTCTATAAATATCAATGGGCATGGAATCTCTATTCATGGAGAGAAGCGGCATGGTATCGATTTCATCTACCCCCTTGATGAAATAGTGCATATCAGCACTGCATGAAAATAAAGTCAGCAATCAATTGCATTGCACCCATTCATCTTCGTGAGAGCCCCATTCAAATGCGGACCTCGAGCCGCTGTAATGTGCTGCCCAGATTTGGCGACGAGCAGGAGTCCAACCGGCCGCTTTCCATACCTTTCTGGTAACCTGGGCCACAACTCCAAGGTGCAGCCCGTGGCACGGATGCTTTAAGTTGCCGAGAACATTGAGACGGAGGAAGAGGCTAATCTAACCACTACACTTCTTTCTGTGTTTATCTGCGCATAAATTCTGATACAACAAACGCTCCCCCCTCCCCCCAAAAAGAGAGAGAGAGAACAAATGTATTAAAAATGCCTGCAAAATCGGTCAGGTTCCCTTCACACAGGGAGGACGAGCTTTCACCGCGACGCGACGCAGCCCCCCCCCCCCCCCAAAAAAAAAAAAGAAAAAAGAAAACCGCATTCTAATTGTATTGGTAGCCAACGTACAACGCCTACAGTACTGTAAATTAAAAAAAAATATCAGATATTCGAAACTGCCTACACTGTATTTGATCGTGACGGGATGTCGTGAATTCAGGCTGGCGAATCGAAACCGAAATTATGACCATTAAGTTCACAAGATGCGTTGTGCGGCCCTACGCAACTAGGATCGCTTCGATTTTCCAAGAGGTACATTTGTACTTAAACAAAGACGTTCAGCCTGATTGGAGTGCTACCACTAGTGAAAACACAAATTGGCAAAGCGGTGAAAAGGAGTGAAAGACGATTTTTGTTTTTCTGCTCTTATAAAACCAACACCAGCAATCATTATGTCGTCACTTTGTGAGCACATCTTTTTCTATTGAATGCTTTAACTTTTATTCTGGTTGATTAAATGTTCTTGCCTGTACGGTGTAGGCCATCGTCTTCTAGAGTAGCGGTGTTTTCTCCTTAGGCGAAAAGCATAGACTTCTGCTGCAACGCAGCACGTTGTATTGCGGTCCTGGGAGGTATTCCCACGACCAAGGGGATCATGACTCAATGGCCCGTCTCAGACATAAGCAGGATTTACTCATTCCAAATAATCTATCTTTTTCCAAATATCTTCTGCTGCCTATTGGGACATCGGGTATTGAGATTGAGCGGCGCCAAAACACATCTGCTATCCGCACGCTTACAAACGTTGCGAAAACTACTCGTTTGCGAGGTTCGGCCGAGTCATTTGACCGGAATATTTGGGTACTTGCTTAGCATTTTCAAAACGTCTACGCACATGTCTTCGGGATGAGCAAATATAAATCGTGTTTGAAACGGACAACTCAGTCATCATACTTTAAACACTGCAGGTCCCCCCCCCCCCCCCCCGACCCCGGTTTACTCTCAAACAAACCCGACTTTGATGCGACACTATCCCTCGCCGCTAACCTCGCAAGAAAAACACTGTTACGATAGAAGGTGATAGCTGACCCCGTAGAAAAAAGAACAACAACCAAGAAACAACTATTTAATATTATACTATATATTACAAAGCATTCAACTAAAACAAATAGGCTCATGGGGGGACGACACCATATTTGTTGCATCGTTCCTTCCACGCGTCCCTATGGGAAGTTTTGGAGGAGCCGCGCCACATCGTCGTAAAATCTGGGACGTCGCTTTGCCCGGGGACGCATAGTCGGGTTTCCGCTGTATATATATTGCCTGCCTGTCATGTGATATTTGGTCTTGATATGCTTGATATATACAGGTAATACTAAGGCCACGAAGAACTCGTGCGATTGTTTACTGCATAGAAAATGTTTGAACGTCGATACGGTATTGGATGCTGCAAAGGTGCAATGCAATTGTTTTCGCACTAAAAGATCAATTTATAACTTGTAATTATAGATTGTGGAATACGGGAGACGTTCCTCTTCTGTTCAGAGGTGCAGCCCTAACCCCATTTGTCTGTGACGCGGGAGCACGCACATTTATCTGGTAAACATTTCACTGATGACATTCCCTGCAACTAATCTAGCCCTGTAGAGTTCAGAATGCAGTCCACCCGAGGGGTGAACTGCATGCTGAACCCGGCCTACAAATATTTAAATTCGCGTTTCTAATTTTGACCGGGACTTCTGCGATCCGCCGCCCGCTCAGCGTGCAAACAAACGCTACGAGCCCACTTCCAGCTGTCAACGAGAATAAGTTTACCAATGCATGCTGCTGCAATTTAGTGCAGAGATGTGGCTAGGTAGTGGACGCCTGAGGTGAACATATCAGCGGATGAACCTACCTGGTTTATATAAAATAAATCAACCGTTTTTGTGAAGTTCACGGCGACACTGTCGGAGTTCGCGAACAAGTTTCGCCCTCTCTACGAGCGAGATGGCATTATCGATTACTTAAAACAGGTTCTTCTCTTTTCGTCTGAATAAGGACAGTTCATCCGCTGATATTTTCGTCGAAACTTTAACAACCTAGTCGAACATTTCTAGTAAGTGGCAATGCAATATGCTGGGAAACCAACGTCTGCAGACGATGTAAATTAGGCCTGAAACATTTGTTTGCCCGCTATAGCGCAGATGATTTGCAGAGTGGATTTACCTATTACATTGAAGACGCCAGGCAGTCTAAAATTTCCCGATTTCTTTTCTGCAGCTTTTTTTTTACACAGGGTCATTAATGTAAAACTACTTGCACATACATTCTGTAATTGATTGATCACATTGGGCTTTTAGAAAACTAGACAGGTCATGCTCGCCTACAGTTTATGTTATGGGAGTCGCTCTCATCCGAAAAATCAATTCACTTCTGCATTTAGCGCCTGCGCAAGATAAAACACCTGGCATGACGCAGTGTCTCGGTTCTCCAATCTAAACAGGGTCACATAACAGCACTTCACGACAGGGACGAAGAGTAGGAACGAGACAACACAATGCGTAGCGCATTGTGTTGTTTCGTTCCTACTCTTCATCCCTGTCGTGAAGCGCTATTATGTTCTCCAAGTTTCAGTACCAACTCGCCCAAGAATCCGCATTAAAGCGGGTCGTCTGCATCCAGCTCAGGAATCAGTAGTGCCACACGGGCGTCTTGCTGATGATTTTAGTGGTGCTACTAAGAGACTTGTGCTCAGGCTTCAGAATGGTAAGTATGGTTGCCGTATGTAAACATCTTGATCTTACCTTTGCTCGGATACCCTTCCCTTTAGAAATGCACACTTTGCATGCGCGCATTCCTCGATGTTTCTGTAGTCGGCGTCAACTATATTGCGCTACGCTGTTGGGGCTAGTTTAGCTTCCGCGATGCTCGAACTCTCTCAAAGCTAGTTCTAGACCATGCAGATGAGATGGAACACTAAACCACATGCTCTTGCAATAGTGAGGGGCTGAAGCACTGTGGAAGCTACTTTAACCTTGAGATAGCAGCACAAAATAGTTAGCGCCGAGTATAACCAGGTTTGAAACTCTGTGTTCCACAAACCAATGTCAAAACATATCTGCCATCTTGTACGTAGTGCGCAAGAGACTTGCTTGCCCAACCCGGAGAAGGGCGTTTTCTTTTATAGGCCAATGCTTCCTTAAACTAGTGCGTTCACACGGAGGTATATCGGAGAAAACACGAGGCCGCTTTTGATCGCATGCAAGCATACTAGCTACACCAGCAACCATGGTGTCGTCATCTTGTGAGCTAATCTGTGTCTATTGAATGCTATGCACTGTTTTTTTTTTAAATCTTAATTTGACAATTTTGCTTGCCCAGTGTGAGCTGTCGTATTCTACCCTAGAACTGCTTCTCATCTTAAGCGCGCGGTAAGAACTCTTGCCGCAGCACAGTAGAGTTCGTCTTAAAAAAGCAACTTCGCTTCATTTTTGTTTAAAACAAAAAAGAAAAAAGAAAATGCAGTCCTCTTTAGTATCAAAATAATTTATTGGCCTAGTTCGTTAAACATCACGAGAATAAAAATCGTGATAGACAAGGACAAGAGGAGACTACAACAGGACAAGCGCTTACTCGAAACTGACGTTTTAATTCGGAACATGAGGAAGATCAAGACCCTAACATTAAATGTCACAAATATTTATGAGAAAGGAGCGAAAGGATCTGAAAAGACTGAAGTAAAAAAGGAAAAAAGGAAATTAGTAAAAACAAAAGGAAATGGTGGGCATGACTGAAGTAACTGTGAAAATAATTACAGCGAAAAAAAAATTAACAAGGAGGAGAAGGGGAAGGTACAGCAAATTCAAGAATATCTAAGGAAAATATTTCGTGTACTCTAATTCCTTTTATGACAATGTCACCGATGGAGCACTGATGCAGGCGTCTCCTTTGGTCCCAATGACTTCAGCCATTGCTACGAGAGGGAGACTCTGTAGTCTTAGTCTTGTCCTTGTCTATCGCGCTTTTTTATTTTTGTAAACTCTTCAGTACCACATAGGAAGGCCACACGTCAAATATTACGACCTAGATCTGTCTGAGTGTTTCTTAAATGGTCCGGCGTACTTTGGAACGCGCCAAGTTGCCGAAATCGGCTGACTCTAGCAGGCGAATTGAGGCGCAACCAACAGCGCAGTCAAGGATACGGTGTTGGCACAGCCAACATTGAGCTAAACGCCATCTACATGGCCTCTTTATTTTGTTTGTTTTAATTCTCCGCGAGAACGTAACGGGTGACGTCACCGGTTTCTCCTATCGGTGTCGGGCAATCGAGTTGGCTCAGCGGTGTCCGCGTGATTGGCGTGACGCACCCACGTGCAGGCGCAGCAGATGCAACCGCGCACCGCGCTTCTCGGCCTTGGGAGCCGTTCCCGGGTCTTCCGTCTCCAGACTGATCTTCGAATCGTAGCTGCGATGCCTCGCAAAAGGACCCCAGGCTCACAATATTGTGTAGCTGCCTGCACTAATTATCAGTTGTAGAGTCGAGGAGTATTTTTCCAATTATTTCCTCGCGACAGTGCGCGTCGGAATGTCTGTACCGACATTACGTGCCGGTGGAACCCGGAGAACTCTTCATGACAACTAACCGGACAAAATAAGTTCCGACCACTTCTTGCCGGACTGCTAGGGACGAAACCTACGCATGTTAGCCAACGCTGGAGTGCCAACATAGAATACGCATCTCAAGCAGGACGCTGTGCCGTCGGTCCTCGCTGGAGGGTTGCTTCCGAAACAACGGCAGTCGGTTCAGCCGTGAAACGTCGTCGGACCCGAGTACGTATTTTTCTCTCTCGCAGCGCGCTGGCCGCCGCCTTGTCTCTACTCGTGCGGGCAAGCAACATTCACGCTAATTTCTGTGCAGTGCCACTGAACGCACAGGCACGGGCACACGGCTTGAAAGTGTTCCCCCGAGCGCTTGCACAAACGAAGCGAGTGTCGCGCCTCGAGCCCGGCCAGACGGCGATCGGTCGGCGGCGGCCCTCATGCGCAAGCTCGCCGAGACTACGGTCGAGACGCCGCCGCCTGTGCCTCGGTTTGTGCCGTCCGCGACACGGCAACCTTTGTAAGGAGCGACAGTACGCAGGTGAGCCCCGAAGGTGTGCTCGAAGCAAGAAAACGGCGTGATGCAACGAAAGGCAAAGGGCATCTACCCGACGAACGGGCAAATACAGTGCAAAGGCGTGCGCGAACGTAAACAACGGTAGAAAAGTTGCTACAGACGAGCGTGGTGCAGTTTACCATTGCTCTTGCTGCAAAGGGCCGTCGAGTTCACCAGAACGAATATTTATAAAGCTGTGAGTAGCCTTCTGGAAAGGTTACTTCATACGCGGCGGACCCAAATTCAATCCAAAGTGCGGGCATGTACTTAATTTTTCTTTTCTTTTTACATTTAACGATATTTCTGACACTTTTTTGTTTTTTTACAATTGTCACTGAAAAACAAAATATATGTCGACGAAATTTCGGGTCACCCGAATGGCATGAGCTCTGCGCATTGTGCGTATAGCCGTTTCCAATCCAGGCGCACGACGTCATGCGTATAGACTCTTTCGTTCGTGTATGTGCGGCAGCGACGCTACCGTGCCGTGCGTGCAGAGCAAGAACAGCACAAAAGCTCCGACTTGTGTGCGGTCAGCACTGCTACCCGCATGCGCCCTGCCGACTAAGGTTATTACGGCGCAACAAATGTTCCGATCGCTTGGAAGAATCAGTTTGTGCGAGCTAACGAGTTCTGGCAGATACTGAAACTTGGTGTTCTGTAAATTTGGCACAGAACTAAGAGAACTAAGATAGAAAAATTGTAAACCACACTGCATGCCGCAACGATGTATTTACCGGACACTTTAGCAAACACTTTGTTCGTAATTAATCTTCCTAACAACCGGTAATCTAACAGACATACTTGTTTAGTATTCCAAACGAGGAAGAACGATTTTTGTTTGCAGGCGAAAATAAACCACATATGGAATATAGACGCAATTAGGCAGCTGTGCATGGGCGCCGCCATAACAGACCTTCAGTTTTTGTTTCCTCTTGTTCCGTTCGCTTCACTTCATTATTGCCACAGCAGGACCAATTATTGCCACTTTAGATGCTACTGTGTCCTTCTCGCCAGCATAGGCCTTTATGGAGTCTCGTCAACGCCCGCTTCAGCGGCGCGGCATCTCGATAAGACAAGAGAAGGTCGGCAATGACGGCTCAATCTGGCGCGTGTTTAAAGCGTCGATATGTGCAGCCCCTACACTCAAAGTATCTGCTGCGGACAAAGATAATAACAGATTTTGACTATGGTTTCGCAGAGTGGAGACCAATGTAGCAGCAGAGCAATCTGAACGGAGGATAGTCTGCCAGTGGATGCTACAAATGGTGACGCCTTTGATAAAGAGACAAAGAGACAGCAACACATGGATCTGCGCCAGATGAACCAGTGGCTCAAGGGGAACCAGTAAGTATTTACCAGGATCTAACTATTTCTTCGTCCTCTAGCCAAGCAAGTATTTTCTGTTGTTTTTATTGCTGCAAACTACATTTTGTAAGCCTGGAGATAACACTATTACCTGCAACATTGCATTTACAGAGCAGGGATTAAGCTTTCAGACCATAACGTAGCTGTAGTACAGCCACAATATGCGACGTTCTGTCAAAAGATGCTCCATCGAACGGCAACTTTGGACCTGACCTGGAGCCATCCATATGCCAGAGATGTATGAATGTGCTGAAAAGATTTACACAATAAGCAAATTGTATAAATAAATCATCTTTTCTTCTAATAAGGACATGCCTTCATCACTCTCTCCCACTCTGTCACAAAAACTGGCCTGGTCTCTGAAGAGCGACCCAAGAAACCGTTATTGTGACACGGCGCCTCTCCGAAACTTTTTTTAGGCAGTAGTTGACGTGGAGAACTGGTTGTAAGTAGTCGCCAGACCCGTCGATTGCGGACGTTGCCCCCTTGGGCACAGGGGCGTAGCCAGCGGGGGGGGGGGGGGGGGGGGGGGGGGGGGGGGGGAGGAGGGCTTTTGGGGATTCAGCTCCCCCCCCCCCCTGTCCCCTAAAACAAAATTCAGTCAACCCTATAATATGCCGCTGCAATTTTACCACCCCCCTCCCCCTCTCCGCGCCCCAAGTTATTGGCATCCCAACCACCTCAGCTCCCCCCCCCCCCCCCCCCCGAAAAAAAATTCCTGACTACACCACTGCCTCAGCACTGTGGAAGGCTTAGTCCGCGCAACGAAAGGCTAATCTCTATGCGCCAGCTTTGGAAGTTCTTCCTCTGCCTTACTGCCACACAGCAACGTGCTGTCCTCCCCCTTTCTCTGCACCTGGAGCACCGCACTGCGGTGAAGCCAATCCGAGGTACTTCAGCTCAACCGCGCAAGCACCGTTGTGTTGGACATCTTCAGTCTCTGGTGCGGTCTATTACCTTCCTTGCACTTGAAAAGTCCTTTGCCCATTAGTTCACGCCATGTTGTGTGCCTTGTTTGAGTTTTATATATTGTTATGTGTGTTTTTTTATCAAAGCATTATCACTCAAGTAAATGTGTTATATACAATATGGCTTAAACTAATGGATACAGGACTTGTATAGAAAGTGCAAGAAAAATAATAGACCGTACCACACTCCAAACCAGTCCAGCTCGACGGGACCTACGAGGTGGAGCCGAAGTGGTGCGGTTCTCCAGCTGCGTAGAAAGCCTGATGACAGCACGTCGCTCTGAGGCAGTAAGGCAGAGGAAGAACTTGCAGGGCTGGCGCAGGCAAATCAGCCTCTCGTTGCCCAGACTAAGCCTTCCACAGTGCCCGAGGGGCAGCATCCGCAGTCGACGGGTTGGCGACCGCTAACAACCAGTTCTGCACCTCTAATACTGCCTAAGTAAACAGTTGGAGAGGCGCCGTGTCACAGAAACCGTCGCCTGGTTCGCTTTTTTAAGACCAAGCCGGTTGTTGTGACACTCTCTCTGTAATGTCAGTTCAGTAGGGGTGCTAAATATAACATTTCTGATGTTCCAGGAACACAGACACTGTACGCCGACAAAACTGTGCAAACAGAGGAGTTTTGCGAGAACTCCGCTGGAATAAAACTTCGACAGCATCCTTGGGTGTGTGGACAGGGTGGTTTGGAGTACCGTTAGATCTGTGAACTAGAATTGTGACTCAGTTTCTAATGCAGTACAC
This sequence comes from Ixodes scapularis, assembly GCF_016920785.2. Lineage (NCBI taxonomy): Eukaryota > Metazoa > Arthropoda > Arachnida > Ixodida > Ixodidae > Ixodes > Ixodes scapularis. Next base: position 8,872,495 of record NW_024609867.1, read on the forward strand.
CTGCGTTGTAGAATCGTTGAATCAAAGCACTTATCCTCACAGGTCATCCATGTTGGAAGTGCTTGACCAAATTCCTTTGAGGAATGAAGCAGGCAGTGGAGATCTCCAAAGAGCTGAAGAAACCACTGCAGAGGACGAACAACACTTGGGGAAGTGGTGCTCCTCTACTACAAGTGATGAAATCCCAAGTCCTTTGTCAGTAAGCCTAGACGTAACTCATAGAGTAGTGGAACCTGGGGCTGCTCCTTTGGATACCAGTTACACGCAGAGTTATTCCACTAAATCCGAGGCCGAGCCAGACATATTGGATGCGAGCTACCGACCCGACGACTCAATGAACTCTGACGACGATCTGGATTCTTCCAACCCCAGTACATGGTCCAATGACTCTGTGAATTCTGACGATGGCACAAATCTCGAGTATGCGCCCATTGAATCTTCTCAGAAACCATTATAGTGTGCTATAAGATCAAAAGAGTTAGTGTTGTGCGTAAAGAACTGAAAAAGTAACAGTAGAGAAGGAGAGAATAGCAAAAAAAAACAGATTTTCAGGGTTACATGAATAATTGTTGCTTTTATTTTTTCTTTGTTTAACAGGGAAGGAGCATGCAACACCTCTTCAGCAACAGCTGACCCCGAGAAAGAGACCAAGTACTTAGTCTGTGCGTGGCAGCTACTCCTGCTGTTTTCTGTTTGCATGAATTGCTTGGCTCCAACACGCACCAAGCTCGCGCAACGGGGGACCCTGGTGCATGCTGTCATTTCGTGTCCACGAGGCCACAAAGTTGGTTTAGAAAACCAGCCCTGAATGAGCGGCAAGGCGCTCCTGAACATCCTCCTGCTTGCTGCTATAACGTTCTTTGGAGCCAACCCTACACGATCCTTCACCTTCTGGCATCTATGGGCATCACAGTTCTAAAGAAGTCTCAGTTCTTCAGAGTTCAAAACTGCTAGGTGTTCCCCGCTGCCACAAAGGTGAGTGCAACTCACTACAGTCGGTGACAACTCAAGAAGGTAGGGCAAGAAAAAGGAAGGTGGAACAGGAGGAAATAGCCGCAACACTGGCAAGGGGAGGAACCTTCGTCCCTTCGCCAGCATTGCGTGTGCTTTATCCTCTCCCACCGTCATTTCCCTCGCCTACCTTCTTACCCTGCAACATACTATGCCAAATTGACAGTGTAATGATCAAGTTTAGTGAGTAAGCCTTACATTGAGATTTTTTTTTTGTTTCAGACTTGAGAAGCAGAACAAAAATGCCTTGTGACAGCCATGAACAGCAGCCAGCTCCATCTAGCAGGCGATGAGCGCGCCGACTCCCCCGACTACCCTACCAAAGATTACGTTACTCGACACTCGTGTCAACAAGCTCATGCACTTCGAGGTCCTCCAGGTAGAAACTGGCGAATTCGAAAATGCTGTTGTTGTTACACTGCAAAAAAGTATGTATGTATTTCGCTGTCTTTGTTCCCACTCCAGTCGACAACAGTTAAATCAAGCAGCCATATGGAAATGGAGGGCCTCCAACGTTCGCTGGAAGTCCTCTTGAGCAGGGGTCTCTCTGAGCATGTGCTCGTCACCGACCGGCATATTGGGGTGAATGCCTTCATGAAAGACAGGTACTCTGACGTCAAGCACCGGTTTGATGCTTGGCACATCGCAAAAGGTAACATTATTTGCGAATAGATTTTTAGCATTCGTTGGTTCACTCTGGGGACAATCCCAAATAAAACCCAGCTCCTTTAACAAATATCATATTTTGATTTTTAACAGTCTTTATAGAAGAGAATATTATTCTATGATCACAAGTGACAGGGGCAGAGAGGTAGATATTTCTTTCGAAATTTCATCATGCTTGTTTCATACTATTTTCGTTAGAATCACTAATTCATTAACGAAAGGGTAGTGCGACATGCTCTGTTAGGGTATGCGAGGCATTATTTCAACATTGTCTTTGTGAACATCGAACGGAATTATATCAAACAGGTTCATGTTATACAGTAGAATCATTACTTCAAACTCCAGGAAACCACCAATTTTGTTTGACTTATCAGAAATTAAATTAAATATTGATAAAGATAAGATTATGGTTTGCAATATGAATGGCTACACATGCGAAGCAGATATTTGATGCTTTCCTCTACCTAGGCCTACTCATCATCAGCACCAACATTTGACGTAAGCTTATTAATCCCTCATAAATGTTGTTTAGACGGCACAGGACTACTCAAAACAGAATTAACTTTGTTCACCAGGCAAAGAAGATGTCGAGTGTTAACTATTAGGTAGGGACACATGAGCGATGAAAACGTGTACCACGAGGTATTGTTCATGGCAAGTTGCGCAGACACTGTGACGGACCTATGCCATGCCGCCATGTCACAGCATCCACGCAAGTTGCTATATAAATTTCGTCGTGATGCCCGTTCATTGCTCACGTTTGCCCTGCTTGAGCCCCGTTGAGTGCGCTTTTCACCAAGCACCAATCCACTGTGAAGAAGCAACACCCGCGGAAGCAAGCTCCGTGGAAGTCGTCTCTCTCAGTGTTCCGGTGCTTGGAAAGAAGCACACTTAACGGGATCACAAGTTCAGAAAGTTTGAATTACACGAAAATGCCATTCCAATTAAGCGGTTTATCACTACATTAGAAACATAGTGGGACAACCAAAGTTTTGAAATTTGTTTAAATTTACCAGAAGTATGAAAATACCAGTTTGAATTATTGCGAGCCTACTCTACTACAGTTCACTAACTGTATACACCAACTTACGCTTGAAACAAACCGGCGCGTGCCCTACCACCTTTGGTAGGCTGCCATTGAGGTCGCAATGCATGGATATTTTCCGATTTCTAGGCAATGGCCACGCGGGCAAGACCAAAGGAACAGTGCCTTGATTCCACGGGTCAAGACACTCCGTGCACATGTCTACTGGTGTACCCAGACAAGCAACGATGATGACATGCTGGTGCTTTCAAAATTGGTGTCAGTGATTCGACATGCCATAAATATTCACCAGCACCCTAGCCCACTGTACCCTGCTGGTACGCATGGCCCAATCAAGGACCGCTGGTGGCTTCATGACGGTAACGTAGATTTCATTTCAAAAGATTTTAGAATTGTTTCAACTTTTATTGTCACCTGAATTTATGAAACTGCAAAACAAAGAAACAAGCATATAAAACTGAGGTATGTAACAAACAAAAAATTAAACAAATAGGCAATTCCGCATAATGAAATGTTTTGTACGTACAGAATTCCTGAGCGAATATCAAAGTTCTACCAATATGAATGTGTGAAAGGTTCAACTCAGGTTGCTGCAAACCTTGGACACGAAAATTTGCAGCTGCAACTCATGAGCAGACTAAGAAGAAGAGCAATTGAGAGAAAGCAAGAAATTCTATACTGGGTGCTGCCCTGCCCCATCAATTTGGTTCTGTTTTTGCGTGCAGGGACTGAGCCATACATGGCGCTAGAGAAGACCGTGATGGCCAAGCAGCTGCTCGAGGAAATCCCAAGGCTGTCTGGAGAGGGCCACACCTTCTGCCTTGAGTCCTTCCACAGCCTGATGCTGAGATATACTTCAAAGTCCACATATTGCAGCTTTGAGGGCATAGTGGCACGGTAAGCTGGAATTATGATATTTGCTTGGGCCATACGCCGAGGGCATGCATTTACAGGTAGTCTATGCTCCCCATTCGTGTCGCTTTCACAGGACTTCTATTGCCGTCTTTCATTATAATGAAAACTCCAACCGGACGCAAAAAAGAAAATCCAGGAAGGGCAAGGGGGGTCCTCTGCAAAATCATAGAGCCTGCGTGATATGGTAAGCACAGATGCTTTTATGGAGACATTAGTTGCAGGGTGACTGTCACACTATTTTCGCAGACGAAGTCCAGAGGCTCCTCAACTCCTGCCTGGGATTAGAAGAAGCTTCTCCGACGTACAAGGAGGCCGCAGCTGTCAACGAACCCCGTTCTCGTCAGCTACTTCTCTGCAGTGTCACCGAGAGGCCCAACATGGAGGCTACAGTGTCTGCCCACAGGACTCGCTTCAATCAAGCTTCGTGAAAACCTGTGTATGTTGCTAACGGGAATTCTGTTCTTATTCTGGCCACCACACACCACGGGTGTCTGACGCGGCAATACCTTCACAGTAGTCCCCAAATCCACCAAACAAACTGGCTTTACGCCGTGAACCAGTACTTCCTGGAAATAGAAAAAAGGCACACAGTCAAGAGTTTCGGATGCACTTCTGCCCCACATAGATAAGTGTTTGAGATATGCCTAATCTGCTGCTCTGAGTGTATTTCAACCTTGTCACCTTCCTACTTGTGTTTAGATGCTTCCATAGCAAACTTCAAGTGCAGTTGCTACTGTCCATTAGCTATTTCTTGATGAGACTTCCTGGATGAAAGACCAGATTGCACGAGCCTGTACGCCATGCTTGGTGTTGCTTAGCCGTTTCCCGCAATGTCAGTTTTGTCGCCAAACTTGACACAACGCCATAAAGAGTGACAGCAGGCTTGCGAGTATGTTTCATGATGTGAAAAATGGCATAGTGCCGTTCCTGTTTAACGACTGCTCCATGGAATTTATTTATTTTATTTTTATTTTGTTTTCCCTCAATGCCAGAGGCATTACAGAGGGGGAGAGCAAAGAAAAATACAGAAAAGGAAAACAAGCCTAGAAATGGGTTAGACACACTCAACAAATAAAAAATTAGTAATTGCAGTTTTGAAAAGGTCAGAGTCCATGATGGCGGCAAATGTCCCGGGAAGGTGGTTCCATGCTCGTGATGTACGAGGGACGAACGATGAATGAAATGTTGTTATGTTAGAAATTGAAATTCCAACCTTGTGATTATGATCGCTGCAATAAGAAACGTAAAGAGAACGGGATATTAATTTGTCGCGCAGGATAGAATTGTGGAAATAATCTTATGGAACAAAGAAAGGCGAGAAATGCTACGGCGCAAGGCTAAAAGCGGCAATGATAGAGCAGATTTCATGGCAGTCACGCTAGCCGTGTTGCGGTAGTTAGAAAGGATGAAACGAGCTGATCTGTTTTGAATCGCTTCCAATGCTGTGATAAGGGTGACTTGTCCAGGATCCTAGACAGAGGCTGCATATTCCAACCTTGTACGAAATAATGTTTTATAAAGAGTCAACTATAGTACAACTGGAGCTAATAAAAAATTTCCTTTAACATAACCTAACATGCGGTTAGCGTTAGAGGAAACATACTGAATATGATTCTTCCATGAAAGGTCAGATGTTATGTGCACGCCTAGGTATTTATAAGACGACACCGGCTCCATATAAACCTGATCAAGAAAATAGTTAGGATTGTCAGAAGCTTGTCGAGATACACGCATAGACTTACATTTGTTAGCGTTAAGGCTCATTGACCATAAATCACACCACTCGATGATTGTGTTAATGTCGGACTGTAGAACACTGGTGTCATGATTATCGATTATTTCACGATAAAGGACACAGTCGTCAGCAAACAGACACATAGACGAGGAGATGTTAACCGGGAGGTCGTTAATATAAATTAAAAATAGCAATGGCCCTAGAACAGATCCCTGAGGAACCCCGGAAGTAACGGATACAAGAGAGGAGTTACTATTAATGTCAGCAACAAATTGCGAGCGATCAGACAGAAAAGGTTGAATCCATGCAAGTATGTTAGAATCTAAGCTAAGCTTGGAAAGTTTCAAATTCAGAAGTTTATGAGACACTTTGTCGAACACTCTTGCAAAGCCTAGGAAAATACAGTCTGCCTGGGATCCTCGATCTAGAATGCAATGCAGGTCATGGGTGATAGAGAGAAGCTGAGTCTCACATGAAAATGTCTTTCGAAATCCATGCTGAGAAGGGCTGAAAAAGTTGTTAGACCCTAAAAAGTTGACAATGTGGGAGAAGATGACATGCTCAAGTAGTTTGCAAGGTATGCTGGTTATTGAGATTGGGCGGTAATTATGAGCAGAATGCTTGTTACCAGCTTTGACTATAGGTACCACCTTCCCTATCTTCCAGTCGAGAGGAAGAACGGCATCTTTGATTGACTGTTCGAACAACATAGTTAATGTTATGGATGAGTAAAATTTAGTATTTTTTAGGAATTTTGAATTGATACCATCCACTCCTGTTGAGGACGACAATTTGAGATTTTCTATAATTCAAATCATTCCAACATAATCAAGAGGAATCGAATCCATCAGCAGGTAATCAGGGCTAACCAGCAGTGGGGTATCAAGGCGTCTATCACTTGAAAAAGAACAATGAAAACGCGATTAAATACATTTGCGCAGACTTCGCTAGGCATACTTTCACCAGTTGAAGCCATTAGTGTGATTGAAGAATGCGATTGTTTGTTCATAATGTTCCAAAATTGTTTAGGGTTACTTAACAACATTGCTGGTAAGCTGCGTGTGAAAAAATCTAATTTGGCGTCTTCAATTCCTTTTTTTATAAACTTCAGCAGCAATGCGATAGCTCGACCAGCGACGTTCACATGTGCTGAATTTCGCAGCGCGAAATAAACGCTTTTTCTTATTGGAGAGGCGTTTTAGGGCCCTAGTAAACCAGGGTGACTGAGTTTTCAAAGGCTGTTCTGAGTGGAATATGCTGATTGATAAGCATGTGTACTTTTGTCTTGTAAAGTTGCCAATTTTCTTCTACTGACCGGCTCGAGAAACCTGCTAAAACACGTCAAAGAAAGCTTCGAGGTCATGATTAATTTTGATGAAGTCAGCTTTAGCATAATTACGAATTTGCTTTGTGAGAGTTGATTGCTTACGCACTGCTGCTTTAACATCGAAATGCAATATGGAATGATCACTGTCCTGCGAGGTGTATTATGGGGGAAACATTATCAGGATGAGTTGTTAGAACAAGATCCAAGACATTTGCTATCACTGGGGTCACTCGCGCGAGTTTCATGACTAGCTGAGTCAAATTAAAATCTAGACACAGGGAGACAAAGTCTTTGCCTTCAGAAGATAAAGTCGTTGCAATTGTAGATTCAGACTAAACAATAGAAGGATAATTAAAGTCACCCAAAGGAAAATAGGTGAACTGGGATAACGCACCTTAATGTCTATTAATGAATCATGGAAGGCTTTAACAAATGACGACGCGTACGAGGGTGGTCGATAGTACACCCCTATTATCCACGTTTGATGGTTTCTACCAATGCATACCTAAAGAATTTCTAAATCACAGTTCGTGTTTATGCAGAAAGACCTAATGTAAGCAGCTACTGCAATTAACACTCCACCATCGCTCTTATCTACTCTGTCTTTCCTAAAAAAAAATTAAACTTTTTATTCCCGAGAAAAATCTCATCATTACGCACCTTCCCATTTAACCAAGTTTCCGTTAAAACAATTACATGAGCATTAGTTGAAGCAATAATTGAGCACAAGTCCTCTCGTTTTTTAATGATGCTTCTACTATTTGTGTATATCACCGATACATCCGAGAAAGCTCTACCCCTCGCGGTCCGTTAACTCGATATCGGCTGCCGAGGCGATTCACCGCTGGGATCCAGATTTTGCGTGGTAGATGGTGTCGGAGATACGAAGGAGCCGACTTCATATACGTTGTCATTCACCGAGTCATAAGCGTAGCATATGTTGTTAATAAGCATTTTGTTGTGCCGTAGATTAAACGTGTCGCCTTTTTCTTTCGCGAATTTGATAAGCTTTTTTTGTGCTTGACGCGTTCCAGTCGAGTCGTCCTCGCTCACAGAAATGCGGTCAGCCTTAAGCATTAGCCTTCGTTGCAAAATTTGGTCTTTAATCTTGTAAGATGAGAACTTCACAATGACAGGGCGGCATTTTGACTGAAAGAATGTTCCAATTCTATGGGCACTGATAATCGCTTCATTCGCAACTTGAAGATTAAGCGACCGCTGCAAAATATTTAAAATTTATTCCTCCGTTTGTGACCAAGTTTCGGTTAGTGTGTCAGCAATCCCAAAGAAAACTAGGTTGTCCCGGCGTGAGCGATCTTCCGCGTCGTCCAAACGTGCTCTCAGTGCTTCGCTTTTCTTCTGCATCACCTCTGCGAAGCCTCGAGGCCGTGTTACTGTCTTGCTGAAGTTTATTGATAGCCGTAGTTTTATTGTCAACATAAGTTAGGCGAGCTTTTACATCAGTTATATCCACTTTAATGGCTTCTTGGTTTTGTTTTACTTCGTTTAGTGAGGCAAGAATTCCTGATTGAGCTTGGTCTATTTTGTACGAGCGCTGACTGACGACTTTCAACATTTGGTGCATTTCGTTAAACTGCTTAAGCTGTACATCACTCATCGGGCCGGGGTTGGACTCGATGTCTCCAGAAACCATGCGAAGAAGGCCCACTACGTCAACACATTCGAAAATAGTTGTAAAAAGCGCTTGTGAGCACGGGAACAGCAGTAAACACACATTACTTGTTTTTCTAGCGTTTAACGAAGGAATTGAACCAACCTGTGCAAACAAGAAGAAAGCATGAGTTGACCGCATCGTTTGGCCGGTCCCGTGCTCACTCGGGGCCATGAATTGCTTCGAGCAGTATATATCAGCGTTCACAGGGGGCGTGGCTGGCGCGGTCAGACGCAATGACGTTGTCGGTGTCGCCATCCAAGTTCCATCAAAGATCGGGTTGAAGTTCCGTAGAAGAATCCCCGGCAGATTGGTCGCACTGTTCACATGCCGGCACGTATTCCCTCGGCCGTTCGAGTGACCGTACTCTAAAGCCGTGCAGGAGCGACCGGGAAAAGACTCGTGGGGCGTCAACTGAAGGGAAACCGCAATCTGTGCAAACACGAAGAAAGCATGAGTTGACCGCATCGTTTGGCTGGTCCCGTGCTCACTCGGGGCCATGAATTGCTTCGAGCAGTATATATCAGCGTTCACAGGGGGCGTGGCTGGCGCGGTCAGACGCAATGACGTTGTCGGTGTCGCTATCCAAGTTCCATCAAAGATCGAGTTGAAGTTCCGTAGCAGAATCCCCGGGAGATTGGTCGCACTGTTCACATGCCGGCGCGTATTCCCTCGGCCATTCGAGTGACCGTACTCTAAAGCCGTGCAGGAGCGACCGGGAAGGGACTCGTAGGGCGTCAACTGAAGGGAAACCGCAATCTGTGCAAACGAGAAGAAAGCATGAGTTGACCGCATCGTTTGGCTGGTCCCGTGCTCACTCCATGTTTGGAATCTTGTCACATGGCGTCTTTCTGACTTCAATAGTTTTCACTTCGACTCTGCTTGCCTAGGCGGGTTTCTCTTGTACTCGCACATGGAACTTCTTTGACCTGGTCACATCTCTTCTGACACCTTGTTGTGCATGACCTACATACTTATCAGACGTTTTACACAAAATATCAGATAGCCTGAGCCTGTACACCATCCCAGGTGTCGGTCAGATGGCCCACACGTTCAGTCCTGATGTCTATCGAAACCCTATTGTCCGCAATGTTCGCTTAACATCCTGCAAGCAACTGGCTCTATCTCGTCGCTGTAATTAGTCTACAGTGTTCATGAGGAAAACTTTTCTGAAGAAAGAGCATTCAGGCAAGAAGAGAGGGACACAGAAGAACACAAAATGTATAGAGAAAGAGGCAGTTTTTTTCAACTAGCAACAACATTTAATGTTGCTGCCCACAATGCCACCGCCCACCCCTTTCCGTACCCTGGTATCTGTTTATTTTCTCCTTCTACCATGGGCTTTTTGCCACGGGAAAGGATGGGCGGTCCCACCGTGGGGGCAACAATAAATGTTAGTTCTAGTTGAAAGAACTGTACTGGCTGTCTCAGTCTTAATATATATAAAATTTTTATTCTTTCATGTCCTGCTTCTCAGTAGAAAATGTTTTTCAATATCTACTGAGTATGATTTACGGGCACTCTTAAAAAGTTGTATTAACTTTTATCAGCTGTGAGAGATCTAACCTATTTCGATCCCCGGCAGCTGGCTCCAAATACGATGGCCCAAAAAGTTTAGTTGCTCATGCGCAATGTCCAGCAGCCGCACATTTAGACACAATAGTGTGAACAGCTCATTGCTTGTGATACCTTTTCCAAGTTCTTGTGCGTGATTTTCGTCATGCCCTGCAGGACTGCCCCACCTCCTTGTGGGCAGTTTTCAGATACACCGCTGAAAAAGTGTTAAGTCAAGTTTGAAATATCCTCCCTTTGAAAAATAATAGTCCTTATTATCTTTGTCACCCCAGGAAAAGCAAAGTGTGCACATAGGCTGGGAAACATGGTCCATACTGTACTTAGAACGTCTGGCTTTTCTGCAGCCCATTGGCACGAGGCTTCCTTGCTGGTACGAAAGGGTCGAAATCGTAGGGATCGGAAATATATATTGCTCCCCGGTCCAGGCCTCCCAAGTCTGCCCCCAGTGGCAGGCTGTCATCGTCTGACATTAATGTTGGCAGTAACACGTGTGCATCAATGAAACATTTGGGTGCATATGCCTAAAAATTGCCTTCTCTGTTTTATATAGGTAATCTAGAAATAATCCTTGATATAAGTACAGTCTTTTTCATTTATTAAATGATTATGTGCATTGATAGTATAGGCTGCAAGCATATAGATGTTCCATCTGTATGTGTTTTTCCTATTTTGCCACAGCTATATTTTTTATCCCTGTGTTGAACTAACTATTGTAAGCTCTTAACACCGCTGCCATATTTTTTTCTCTGGGCGTTGAACTAGTTCTTGTGAACTGTAAACTGTCTTCTTTACCACTGAGCCCTAATTTAGCTATGTATATATAATGTTTGTCTTACTTCCTTTGGTAACAGTGCTTACACATAGTTCTATTTTGTGTGTTGCAAAAATCTAGTGTCAATAAGCAGATAAAAATAGTTGCACACTTTTTGGGTGGTTGGTATGATGATGTCGAGTGGACGCGTTGACACACGTAGCTACAGGCGCTGGCTTAGGACTTTCACACATTAGCAGCAAGATCAGCACAGTGCTATTGAGCAGTGGAACGGCACACGCAGTGCCGCTGACCGGCATGGCGTTGCGGTAAGGTATTGCCGAGCACTCATTATTGTGCCACTAACCAATTTGCTGTTATCGGCTGACCAAATGATTGTTCCTGTAAATTTCTGTTACGTCGCAAAAAAACGCGCACAGGGGCGCGCTTATCACACAACAAACGTCTAAAAGAACAAGACATCTGCCGTATATCTAAAAGGTACATAATGCATGCTGCTAAAGCATGAAAAAGAGGCACGGTGAAACGACCAACACGTTGCAAAGCGCGCGTTTCGCCGTGTACGAGTGTCGCGCGCTTATGGAAACGAGAGGCGCGAAGACGCACCTAAGATGACTCGTTCGTTTTCAAGCTCCGAGTTATCCGGCCGTTCAAGCGAATTGCAGCACGTGAATACATGTTTACCAAGTGTTAGTGTGGCTTTCGTTATGCTGTTTCGGCGCGGATGTAAGTATTCCTCAAAGTGTCCCAATCGCCGATCTTTTGACGACCAACCATTGTGATGTGTAGATAAGAAACAACTTGTCATATCACTAAACATGGCGAAGCTGTGTGGATTGTGTAATAAACAAAGGGTAGTCGTTTGCAAATAAGCCCTATTGAATCAAGGTTATTGGGGGAATACGCGAACCCACTACGGCTGTTGACTTTGCTGCGGTCCCTTTCGTCCAGCGTAAATTAAATGTCACGAGGTATTTGCATGTTGTTTACTAGACTTTAGCAACGAACGCTGACGAGATATATATTTGAAAGATAAGCTTACTATCAGAAGTGCAGATTAATTGCCGCTGTTGTGCAGACGCCTTCGGAAACGTTGTCACCAAAACACGGAGAAGACGGCGCTGCAGATGACACTTGCGACTTGCAGACGCCCGCCCCAACGGTGGACTGCCTCGATTTCGCCCGTCGTCGCGTAAACGATCACCTGACCACTCGTACCACGTGATGGCGATGTTCTTGGCCGCCCAAGGCCAATGTTGCCCGACGGAGGCAAAGTTTTGGTTTCGGCTTCTGTGTATGCTTAAAGCAAAGATTTCACAAAATACATCCCATGTATCTCGAAGCAAATGTCGTAGTGCCTTTTATTAGTGATTTTTATTGTGAAGAAACTCATAATCCCAGAATTTTCGAAATTGAGTGGAGTTGCCCTTTAAGGTGGTGCAGCGGTCCTGGGAATTGTTCGCACTATCTGGAGGAATCACAACTCGGTGGTCTACGCCAGGCGTGAACGAAATTTGCCAATTCTGAAGAATATGTGGCTAGAAAGCCTGGAATTGACTCGAATGAACCCGAGTACCAAAGTCGAAAGGGCCAGACAAAACTTGTGAATGCTTTGTTTTGTTACCTTCCCATTTTGAACCCAATCGTGCATCCACATGTGTAAGGATACCGATAGGCGGGAGCACTTAGTTGGAAAATGGTGGACGACAATACAGAAACACTGTTGTTATCTTTATTAGAATATTGTAATATAATCAAAGGTGGACTGCACATTTGCAATACTTTTCTTTGCACTTAACCATATTTTATCCTACAAAAGTTCATTACTGGCAAGGAGAAAACAAATAGCGGGGCATCTCTTTCGAACGCCTGGCCACAAGCGAGCGCTTGCTAATTTTCGCCCTACTTTGGCTGCATGTGCACGCTCGATGTCCACGAGATGCCGAAACGTCATCGAAGGTAGCAGGCGTGCTGGAGATAGAAAAACAGACTTTTCCTTCCCGTTCTCATTCTGTCAGTGAGCGTGTAACTTTTATACTTTACATCAGCTTAACGTGGACAGAGCTCAGGAGGTAGGCTTGGCGAGTGCCTTTACTCCATTAGCGTTGGTGCAGCTGAGGCACTTTCGAAATCAAGTATCTTGTGTATTTTGCCTTCAAGAAGGCATCCTTTCGGGTGTACAAAATGAATTCTGAGACAATGTTTCAGGGCTGGACAATTGATCGGTTAACCTACCGATGAATCGATTAATGCATTACTTGTGATTACATTTTTAACCGGGTAATTGGTAAATTTTTACCAAACCTAACAAGCCCAAATTTAATGTTTCACCGCGCAGACGTGTACGAGTACATCGGTATAAAAACGAAACTTCAGGTGGTTGCCCAAAAGTGAACTGTACGGGCGAGATTTGTAACTTGAGACAATTGCAAAAGGTTGCAACTTTTTCCGCCCACGCCAACTCTGTTCGACTGTCCGTTTAGCGCAGCAGAGAGAGTCGGGAACAATCAAGCGAGGTCGCCCTGCCGGAGAATATCGCCGAAGATCTCCTGTCTCATGCAGCTAAAGTAATAATTTGTGAGCGTGAGTGTCTTTGAATCGTTCTCAACTACACATCGATGTTCATTCAAAATTCAAATTGAATATTGTGCCGTTTCTCACATATTTAACAAAGGCACAAAAACAAACAGCTTTATATTTTCTATATTATGTGTAAAAATGAACGACACCGATTAATCGATCAATTAATCGATTATAGTTTGGCGAATCACCAGAATATAGGCTTTAATTGACACCCAGCCCTAATTGTGTTTTGTTTGTATTGTCCAATTACGCATGGACTCCTTTGAGTAAATGGGGAGTCGACACAGCCAGTTGAAAAATAGAATGCCTGCTATAAAATTGTTTCAAATTTAGTATGTGATATGAGTATTCCGTTAGGTAACCGAAGTTAGTAAGTGTAAACCGCATGTAAGCGATTTGGCGAGCGACTATACAAGCGACGACGACGACTCGCATCGCTGTTGTTCGGTCAGTCGTGCGACGAGGCAAACCGCATGAAAGCGACGGGACCAAGCGACCAAGGCGATGAGCGACGTTTTCCAGATATCCAAAAACCGAGCGACGCGACGAGCGACAGTGAAAAATCTCCGTCGCTCGTCGCTGACTCTCGTCGCTGTCGCCGTCACTCGACTGGTCGCTCGCTAAATCGCTTGCATGCGGTTCAGCCTTTGGTAGTTGAGATGCAGATTCTTTACAAGTCAGTCATTTTAGCATTGATCGAGTTGCTTCGAATACAGTGAACTCGCGATAATAAAAACTCAGATATTTGGTACATCCGGGTAATTTAAACGAAGTGAAAATATGTGGTAGTCCATATATGTTTTAATGAATTGATAAGTTACGTAGTTCATGCCGCGCTTTCGCTTAATTCATACTATTTGTTCATCGCGTCGGGTTAGCCCTCTCGAGTGCTCTTTTCGCCGAGCACCTCTGTATTGCGGCATAGAAATACCCACGAAGCTCTCGGTCATTGATTTTTCGCAGTACACGGGTGCTCGCGGTGAGAAGCGCACTCGATGAGAATAACCCTGCGCAATTATGCAGGCAGAATTGACCTGACAATATACTTTCCTTATTTGTGCTCGTTTTATCATTTTTCTTGTGGGTTAAATACGAATATAAACAAGGAATATTTTCATATGGTAAGTAGCTTTCAAATTTCCTCAATTAAGAAAGTTACGAGTCTCTTAAAGGGGTACTCCGGCCGTTTTTTGAGCTATCTAAACAAATTGCATTTTCCGACTACCCGGACGTCCGTCGTCATGGTATGTTATTTATTTTCTCAAAATTCAAACAAGAAATTGAGAAAACCCTAAATGAAGATGATGCCGAAACCAGCATTCAAATTTTCGCGCGCTCTTCAGTGGTGTCACGTCACATATGGTACAGACATTCAGCTCGTGCATGTAGTCTTAAACAGAGTATGTCGAGTGTTTTTTGCGTGGTTCTCAGTGAATCAGTTGCCAAACATTTTTTTCTTACCATCAAACGTCTTGTAATCAGCTGGGAACATGGTTTACTGCCCACTTTGTTCCATTTCTGTCGTCACACTGCAATGTTGCCAGTAGGGGCTCCCGGTTTGAGAAACACGGTGAAGACGAAATTCGAAAGGTCAATAACTTCGTGAATTTTCTTTCTTTTCACATAATACTTGGGGAACTCGTACAGCCATGTCTATCGGTGTCTTGAGCCAATTTTGAGGCAAATCGGCGACCATAAAAAAATCGCCGGAGTACCCATTTAAGGTTTAAATTTACGTCAAATCTCTCATTTACATGTCACGCCATTGTAGACATTAAACTTTCTGATCCACGGTTCATAGATGTAGTTATACTAAAACTAACTGAGCTTAAAAGTGGAGAATTAGAATGTTGTGAACAACCTTCACGAGTTAACTATCGTACAAGAGTAGTAAAAGGCTTGGAAAAACTATACGACATTCGATCAGAAAATATTCGGCCAAACCCACAATTCGCTTCGAACATCACAAATGTCTTATGTCTGTGCCTGCTTGTAAATATCCAGTGTAGAGGAAAAAGTAAATAATCTGCTTGGTACGTGTAGCTACTCCTATAGCAAATCGCTACATTGCCTTACATGCTAGATAAATTTCTAATAACTTAAAATTATGATATTTCAAACTGAAGTCTGGCTTTCTGGAGTTTGAATTAATGAGAGCCGACTTTAATGACACTCTCGAAATCTTATACTCAGTTAAAACATTCGCTGGCCACAGGCTGGTCGTGCTCTAACAGTGAGCAAACATACCTGTTGGAGGTTTGAGCACCTACCTCTTCATTTTGTTTGTTTGTTTCTTTCTTTCTTTCTTTTATTTTGGACACAGGGTCACAAGGCGAAAGGACAAAAGGCAGATAAGCTCTTCCTGACGAGGCCCAGTCCCCTCAGTACACTGCACCAGCAGTTAATGAAAAAAAAACAAGTACAAAACATCGGTGAAAAAAACATCAGAAAGAAAGAGCTGTGCAATATCATTTGTACCATTACCTCCCCAAGGATGAGAATTATACGTCATATTTTATACAGTAGCTAAAATAGACCTGTTCATAATACTATACGCAGCGCATGTAAAGACAAATTCAAGTTCAAGGCTAGGCCAGAGCCCCACTCGCAAATGTCTATACCTTTTCTATCTTTACGCTGGACCACGTTTCCCACAATAAGCCTTGCATCAAAATCAGCGTGGCATGTGATTATAGACTCTACCTACCCTGGTGTCAAACTACAAGGGCACATGGTTTGCTTTCTGTACAAAATTCACACCGTTGGCTTGAAGCATCCGCCCAGGTCAACTTTCAATTGTGATGACCTAATGAATGTATGCTAGCTATTAAACTCTCCGTCTGCAGAGGAATGAAATTCCCTTTACTTCCACTTGTTCCTGCTTCTGAAGTTTCATGGTATGAAATGCCTTATCGCTGCAAGCTCTGACTGGACCTTGTTTTGTGGTCTATGCAGGGCCATGACGGGAAGGCGATCCAAGAGCATCCACAGAGTTCCCTGCCCGTGGTTGTTACGACTAAATGTCTCTGTTGTAATTGTGCATCCTTCTTGTCTTTTCCTTAGCGGTCTTCGAGCGTTTTCGTTTCATTGCCACCGATTTGCCTCATAATCGGTTGAATACACGGATAGACGCGGTGGAACTGTAACCCACATATTCCCGTCAAAATAACTTTTCTTTTCCAAAGTTAAATATTTTTACAAAAGTTAGTCCTCTTTTTTTTATTTAATAATATGCACTGGCAACATTGAAAAGGTCATGAAAGTGGCAAGCACAAGTTCACGGCACGCTCTGTCGAAATTGTTCTCACCTGATTAGAAAACGTTTGATGGTGAAAATAAATGCCGTGAAGCCTTCTTACAGCACTTACTCAGCAGCACAAGAAAAATATTATAAACGACATACCCCGTTTTTTACACTGACTGTTCATTAAGCAGGTCTTATTGCCTTTGATGTCGCGCCACCAAAGAGTGCAAGTAGATTTGGTCGTTGGTTTTGACATTGGATTTGTTAGACGTTGTCCGGATAGTTATTGTAAATGTAGAAATTCTTTTGATAAGGAAGCCGCAAATAATACTTGGTTGTTGTGGGTACCTCAATATAATGATGTGGTACCTCTTTAGTAGGTAAAATAGATACTGTATGCCACTGGTTAGTGCCAAGTCGAAATCAGCGCTTTTTTGCGTTTTGATCACAAGCGTATATATTTTTATAGCTTATTTTCATGGTGCGCCAACTAAAGTCTTTTTATGCACTCCTGCCCTCTGACGGTACGCTCTACCCTCATGCTCAATGAATGTCAACCTGGAATGCTATCCCCATTCTACGCGCGTTCAACTTAAGGGTCAAAAATATTTTCATCGCAGTGCTGTGTATTCTTATAGCCTTTACATTTGAATGTGAACATTTGACAGAAATTTCTCTGGTTGGGGTGAAAGATGTTTAAACAAAGAGGTCAAACCACTTGTCTCAATTAAAGACGCGACATTTGAGGCGTCCATAACATTGTCTTCGGGGATGACTGTTGCTGGGACCGGGGAGAAGTAGTACTTCTGGAAGTACAAAGCATAAAGTAAAAGGATCCATGTGCTGGTCAAGAAAGAATATGCTAGCCACTATAGTGTGTCTTTGCCGAGAAAGTAAGTGTGCTTTGTTTTCATTTTTAGCTGCTTGGGTGCCTCAACATTTGGAAAACGATGTGGCCATAAGCTCGGACTCAACCTTTTCCCCTGATCTGGCCAGAATCATGGAATGGGGGAGGCGGTCCCAGCAACAAAAGCAACGCAGTGACTCCCTGCCTGTTACTTGGGAAGAGCGGCACGACAGGTGCCACCAGTTGTTAAGTATGCCAATCGGAACTAAGCATTCTTTCTATCTATACCTTACGTAAAACATCAAAATCACTATTAGGCCTAAAATGCAAAAGACCTTAAAATCTTGGGTTGGATGGAGTCGCAGGAATAGCTTCCTACAGATGGCTTCGCTCGTTTCATTGGCCAAATGCTTTCTAAAAGAATTATTGTGTTGCGTCGTTGTCATCCATGGCGCATAGCAGTGGAAATATCTGAAATATAAAAAAACATAAACTTGCACGTTATCAGTCATCTCTGCTAAAGTTTATATAGTAAACAATACATAGCATATTCAAATTAGAAAACATTTTAGCGCAGGCCTAGTCTTAAGGATCACGAATGTGTAATTACTCTTCAGAATGTTGCTAAAATCGCCAAAGTTGTGGTTCACTACAGGCTTTCTATTGGAGTTAAAAAGCCTTACAATACGTTTTAAACAACTCGCACTAAGTATTTTTCCGAATTATATAGGTTTCGCAGAATGGTTACTTGCAAGTTTGCAGAGAGTCATGGTGAGAGCAATTTTCGGGGTCCGGTGTCTCCTTGATTTAGAGTTGATTGAGAGTGTAAATATTGCAGGCTGCAAATTTGATTTTTACGCTATAGAATGGGCACAATCAAGCGTAAGGGCTGGCTCCACTGAGGGGAACTTTATACTGCTAAAGATGGTTTTGCAACACTAAGTATTTTGCTGTTGAACTCCTGCTCATATTGCTCATATATTGAATGTGCTAACTGTATTCATGCAATATTCATGATTCCATTCAGATCCTAACTAGCATTTTCATTTTCATTTTGACATTTGGGTCTTCGGCAGTACTTTTCTACTCATAAGGGCACGTTGAGCCGAACTCAAGCCCATGCAACTTGCATTTCACTATTACGGCAATATATAAAAGTGCTGATACGTTAGAGCAAATAAAAAAAATCTCTACCAGGAAATGTGTTTAATAGTATATAAATCAGAATACCCCATGCCGTGATAAAAAAATGCAAGTGCTTGTCAGATATATCTTGGTTGACGGTGCTGCCTCATTTCTAATGTGTCACAAATACCTCGGCGGCACATATGTTCGTCCGGTCGTTTAAACTCAAATTCACAGCCTAAATGTTTTATTCAACAACTCTCCTCTCTACAAATGTAATTGGAGTCCTGAGGCACCCAGTCATGCATATAACTATGTGGCAAACATTTATTTTCGTGTGCATTATGGTTTTACAAGATCTAGGTTTCTGCAGTGATTTATTGCATTCATGCTGAAACTGGGGAAAGGAGGGGGGAGGGTTCTTTTGGCTATAAGTGAAGAAATAAACATTCATTAAAATCAAACCCTTTGAGAACTGGCACAAGGTATGACATTATATACGTTGGTATTTTAGATTCTCTTTAGTTTTTGCTTTATCTGTAATTTACACTGCTGCATGCTATGCATCGAGTTTTTTTTTTATTTGATGTTTACTATTTTTTATACCGCAGGTACTCTCGCAGCACAGATTGGGATTGTGCGGGCCCTCCTCCCACCAGCCAGGAGCTTCTGAGTCCTGAGCGGCGAGAATGGGAGTCTTATCTGACATCTCAAATTATAATTTACATCTTTCGAGAAGAGAAAGTTTGGTGGATTTAATTTATTGGAAATAATTACCTTCTACAAAATTTACTAAGTTACTAGATTTTGCCACTGCTATAAGTGATCCAAGAGTACCTCGGATAAGAGGGAATCAGTGTGCAAACAACGTGCTTATTTGTGGCCGCCACGTTGTTGTAGGAACCTGCGGGCATCCTGCGTTCCATATCCCCACTGGAGGCTGGATAACGTAGCTATAATGGCGAAAGTGTCATACAAGCATATTGTAACACATCGTATTATGGACCAGTCATGACGGGAGTGGCGACTCCTTACATCATCACTTCCATCATGATCTATTATCGAAGCACTACGCTTACGTCTTATGACTTGTCCATAATACGATATGTTACGATATGCTTGCATAACAGTTTCTGTATTATAATTCCGTTATAGAATTTTTTTCAACAGGACATTAAAAAAGTTTCAGTCTGAAAAGTGAGCGCGCCGTGATGAATAGTAAGAAAACAAAACAGAACGCGTTCGGTACTGTCAAAAAGCGTGCCATATAACTGCCTGAGCGAGGAGGGAGTAATTAAAGAACCTATAACAGGGGGCCACAGCGTTAGAGGATCCGTCAGAAATAGGGACTCAGCACTGCACATGAGGCGAACCTAAAGTACGTTTCGAGTTAGCGTTCATGCGTAACGCAGAATTCGCGAGGACCCCCAGGTCAAACAAACATGGCAGCACCCTGCATCGCTCCCTTCGGAAAAAATCATTATGGCCGCTCCACTATCATTCATGTTCATTTGCAAACAATCCTGCAGAAGGTTTTTGCTTTGCCTTACCTCGTTTAAATCCTAAAATATGAGTGATGACCCAGCCACGTTTTTCTAGATTGTCTTCCGATTCTGGCCTATGTTAAGTCTGAATGGACATCGTAATTGCTGTCATGACAGCGCCTCGCGCATTCAAGTGGCGTGTGACATTGCTACGTGACGCCATAGCGTCACGCGTCTTGTCATTACATCACCAGTTTCGTGACGATGCAATACACCTGACGTCATGAAGTCGTGCGACTTGAGTGTTTCAAATGACGTCACAGTGTTACCTGACATCATGCCATCACGTGACAACAATTTCGTCGGACATCACGGTGCCGCAGAGCGTCACAGCGTTAAGTGAAATCATTGTCTAATATAACGTCCTGATCTCAGGCGACGTGACATCTAATGACCCCGTTACCTGGCGTCATAATGTCCCGTGACGTCATGGTGGCACGTGACGCATATAGTTTTGTAACGCACCGGCGCCACTGGGCGTAAAGGTTCCACTAAACATCACAGTGCCAAAAGACGTCACAGTGTCCGGTGACGTCATTGTGTCACGTGACACAGTTGTAACGTGGCGAAAGAGGTTTTATCCCCTATATAGTCAGAGAGAGTCTCAGCACCAACCTAGCATTTTCAGTCCGTCCCTGAGAGGAAGGAGAATCTGTTCTTTCCAGGAGATCGGCGCCCAGAAAACAAAAAAGTTTCGTATGTTGCCCAATGCGAAGCGAAGTAACTCTTGCGTTCATACGTCGCAACGGAATTATATATGCTTAAGATGCAGTGCCTTAACCGTTGAAAACAAATATTTAAAACATTTGTTGTCACGTATTCAAATGAACTGTAGTGCGCACTTTTACGTTGTTCGGTACTTTGAAAAATGGCTGACTATCATGTTGAGAAATAATACTATTGCAATCAGTGGCACTTTAATGTACGCTAGAAATACCGTCAGACGGAATTGCATCGCGAACAAATGAACACACTGGGAGCTTTCTCGAAGATCCCACGAATTCCTTTATCTGGCTGAGTGTCCGAAGAAAGAAACAATAACCATGAAGTGTTGGGATAGGCCTTTCTGGAGGTCAAGATCCTTCCTCTCGCCTTTCCCTCGCCTCCCTAGGGAGGGGGGGGGGGGGGTCATCCCATTGACAGCTTTCAGCCGGCAGCCGGCCGTCTGAGCCGCTAATGAGACTGGCAATGTCGCCCGGCGCCATGTTGACGGCACGACACGTGGACAAGAGGTTAAGCCGGCCTCTTCCCGCTGACAGATTCCACGAGTTAAGCCTCTTCCAGCCAGGAGCGTTTGTGGGATCATCCAGAAAGCTCTCGTCATCGGTAGGCTTAAATGCTTCAGCCCAGACTTGACGACGACTGTGGCGGCCCAAGAGTGACAAGGCGCCATGTTCAAGGGCCTCTGCTGGTGCAAGATGGACCTTTGTGAGAGGAAAAGAGACAAGGGGTGCCTCGGACTCCGGGAACTAATGCTTGACTAACATCGGCTGCGAACATTACTGCAGGGACTTCCTACTGGGGAGACTGGGCCAAATGACAATTCAAAAGTAGCAGCAGGAGGCTGCGAGAGTGTGCTCTCTGACGATGAAATTACTTATGTCGTAATTAGGGTTTCTTGTGAGGCACCCTCCCGTCTCCTGATGTTAAGGCGTGGAATCGTCCTTCGGTTCTTCTCTTGACCTGGACCTGCCTGTTTCTGCCTGAAGAATTCCTTGGACCCAACAAAAGGATTAATGACAGGATTAATGAAGGGATTAATGACAGCTGCAATTAAATAAAAAAAGCTTTGCCTCAAATAAATTACAGTGGATGATGAAATGCTAAATATTTGGTAGTAATGACGTATCAGAATACAATCAATTAATTTTCGTTGCCAAAGAACAACCGTAAGCTCTGCTTTAGGAAATGTTAAAAATTAATTGGATTGGCTGCGGTGCGCGCATATGATGTTAAATTCTTATACTCGCACGTCGTTTTGAAAAAAAAAAAAAAAACATTTTATTGGCGGAAGCTTCTCTTGTTCTACTGGTGGTGCGCATCTGATTTTTTAAATAATTAAGTCATACGAAAGGATATGAACTTAGCTATGATCAATATACATGTTCAACGTCAGGGAAATTAGTAAGTGCTACTCCCATATATTTTACAGGAGGGATGTTGGAGCAGTGAGGAAACCAACTTTTACGCTTATATCTTGACTTACCACACCGGACCAAAGAAAATAAAAAACAAATATTGGTCAAAATGGTTATTGCCTCAACTTTCCGAAAGTCATCTACTCGAACAATTTCAATGCAAGACATTTGAGCGATACCAAAATTAAGAAAGCGGTTTTTGGCATCCTTCCGGAGAATTTTCCTGAGAACATATTTGCGTTAAAACAGGCACACAAATTTCAATCGTTCCGGGAAAAGGCCGAGCTGCGAAGGGCGGCACTTTCTAAGATTGCCTGAGTAAAGTTTGACTTATGTCAGATATGAATGATAATCCGAGATTGACGCACAAAGGCAACGCAAAGTTTATCACTGTAGTAGTGTAGAGTGAATGCTAGAATGTGGTTGAACGCATAGCCATCAAGGTAAAACGAGAAAGAAATTCAGTAGAAACTCACGATGGTACCCAGGATATCACTCTTAACGACGACGCTGTTACCATCGCTATCCTTCTGAGTTTACCCGCGTTCTACTCGGGACGCTTCCAGCTCCGTATCACACTCAACAGGGCGCGATCGGCTTCATGTTTGGATGCTCTCCCTCTTTTGGCGTTTAGGTTCCGGTGGTTATTTTGTTGTCGGGAGCTATTCACCAACACGCTGCCGTAACCTTATGCGGTTCTTGGTGGCGCAGCAATAGGCAGGGCGCGTCCGTAGAAATTCCACTTCACGCGAATCTGGTTTCTGCGCACGCGCAATGCCCGCACGTCGTGTTGGAACTGAGTGTTTGCCCACACCTCGTGTTTGGAACCAGCGCTTCGACCTAAAGTAGGTGACAGATCACGAATCCCGTAGATGCTTCGCATCCAGCACGCGCTATGTATCTTCCTCCGTGCCAGAGCATCCTGTTGATCCATGAACCCTGCACGAAAATACGGATCTTCTCCGCATGGCTTTCTCGGACGCGCCATCTTGTGGCTGACGCGAGTATAAAATTATTTGCTCACAATTCAACCCACGCAAACTGGCGGGAACGTTCGGTTGTCGGTTATCTGAGTTTGACTGATCCAGTGGTGTCTCGAGGCTCTTCTGTACTTACCTGGTGTCTATACCCCGGAGACACAGCGAAAACTTAACAAATATAGCGGGTGGGTAACGGGACGATCTGACAGAAAGACTGATTCTCGACCTCCCATTGTTTATCCTGCAACGAAGAATGTCTTCATTTTTCGCGCTGCCTGTGCACCTGAAATACAGGGCGTCCCAAAAATAATTTACGCGGCATTATTTGCCGCAAAAATAAACTATTTTTCAAACTGGGCTAGTCTCGCGCTTTCCCGTGCACGACGAGAGCGACGAGATGGCACGCAGGGGACCGCTACGTACGTTCGCAAAAATCGATAGCAAGCGTACGTACGCAAGGCTCGCCGCAGTACGTACGTATAGCGCAAGCGCAGTGTGAACGACGCAATGTTAACGCTAACGTATGATGTCTGCGTTTGCTCCTATACGCATTACTAAAACTCTCTACTATCTCGAACATTCGGCGGAGAAGGTTTGAGCGTACCGCGCTCGGGGCGAGAATGAACACGCACTTTCTAGAACAAGAAAGCAGGAATAAAGGATGGAAGTTACGTCCGGAACAAGAATAAACGAGAACGTTCTAGAGCTCCGTGACCGAGCGTTGATTTCCCGGCACAGCGCGCGGCAATAGGAAGTGCATGAGCAAAACGTGAGTCTTCAGAGCGGCAACGCGCCATCAGCAGGCTCATCCAGTCACTTCCGCTGAGGCTTTCGTGCCCCGCAAGAGTTTGCTGCCGACTGTAGGCACAGTGGTCTGGTTTAAATCAAATATTTGGGGGCTTACGTGCCTAACCAACGACGGGCATTTGTCAGGCGCGAGTTGAGGACTGCGGATTAATTTCGACCATCTGGGGATCGCTTGGCGTGCAACCGAAAGCACGGCTACACGGCGCCTTCATCGCAATAAGCCTCCGTCAGATTTCGGGCACCTCGTTCGAGATTTGAACCAGCCATCTGGGGATCCGTATCCCAGCGCTTTGCCTCGGAGCCACATAGGCTTTTTTTTTAAACATTTCTAAAGTTGAAATCTTGCGCACAAAAAACTATGAGCACGGTAGCTTTAAAATTCTTTCAGGTACTCCAGGATATTCAGTATGGATACCCACTCACTCGGCCATACCCATGTGGCATATACAGCTTTTACACATCATAAAGTCTATATAAAATATATTTTTACATGGCGCGCATGCACTTCAGCATTGCCCGCAGCCACTCTGCAACGTCATATTGCGTTCAGGCTCAGGATTATGACACAATCAACAAAAAGTTCAGCATGTTTTTCTACAGGAAGAAACCGAGTTCATTGAGGTGTTAAAGGTAAGCATTTTATTAGTTCGTTTGAGGACATCCCAAAACAAGAACGCGTCTCAACAATCTAAAACAACATGCTCCATTGTCTCCGGTGCTTTACGTAGAGAACAGTTATTACCCCAGGAAACGAATATATTTTTCTCATGAAGCCACATTTTCACGCGAAGTGTATCCGTGTGTAAATTAAAGGAATAAAAAGTATTTAAAGAAGGTGGAATTACTATTTTTTTAAACACGTGATAAAACGTCTCTCTTGGCCCGCAAGAAACACTGAACGGTAAATGGGAATAGGAACAACGGTTCCAGTAATGTATCTCGTTAAACGCTTTCGTTTGACACTTGACAGATACTGGAGAGAAAAACGCAGAGAGGAAATGAACCGCGTCAATCACTTTACGAAGATAGCTACCAATCTTGACTTGCCTACGACAGCTTGAAGCAATAACAAACGAAGTGATCTCTTCGGATAACCTGGTCTGGATTATGGCCCGAAGAAAATGAGCGGTTTGATCTCGAAGGAACATAAAACATGCAAAACTTGTTTGACAGAGACATGCGATAATGTCGGCCCACCTTTGCTGACGCGGTGAAACAGATTGTCGCTGCGAACTCTTTCCATCTAGAATTCCAGATAAAAGCGGCAAAGACACAATGCAGCTTCTGCACATTGACTCTGACTCACGGCAAAACGTGAAGCACATACCAAAATATAGCAATTAAAAACACATTTCAAAGAGTAGCTCGTGAAAATATAGACAATTACCAGCCGCCCCACTTATAGTCGTTTTGCGCGTATTCTAAACAACAGCCCAGTACTCATTTTATTTTTTAAAGTGCTGCAGCGAAACTCCTAGGTATTTAGATAAAGTTGACATAAAAGGAATGCTTTCAAAAATATCAGGTTTCATGGCCCAAGTATCAAGCCAAAGACCACAACACTTATCCCAAATAACCGCAGCACCTCTTAGTTCACGAAATGTCTTAGCCTCACTCACGGCTTGTACTATACTTTTCTTGTCCTTACAAAATAAAGCAATAGTCTGCAGACGACCGCAGCTTGCACTCTGTAGGCTGCAGCGTAAAGCTTCTAATAAGGCTATTTTTAATTACATTTCGACACAAGGCCTCTACATAAATACTAAACAGTAAGGGCGATAAGGACTACCTTGTTTCACTGAAGAAATTACATTAATCTACGTAGTCGGCTGTCTGTTAACTATGAGCTGAGTTGTACAACCGAAATAGACCAGTTTAACGAAACTTTGAATAACTTCTACATTTACATGTTACAATATTTGATACAAGGCATAGTGCTGCACACGATCGAACGCTTTATGAAGGTCGGTCTGGGGCATAGACACTTGATGCTGCTCCTGACCACACGATTCTAATTCATTCATTCATTCATTTATTTAACTGTAAATGCGCAGTTAGGGTGTTACATAAGGGGGGTGTGCTGTTTAATGCCATATAACAACAGAAAAACGCACTAATGGAGAATAATACAAAGAAAGAATGAAAAAGTGTACTGAAAGCTATACAAACAACAAAACAGCAAAATAGCACTCACCTAAGATGGGTTTGAAAAGCACTTAGTAACGCAGTGGAGTCAGTAATGGTAGCTATAGATGATGTAAACATTTTCGACGGACATCCGTCTGGTTAGGAATGATTAATAAATCTTCAACTTAGAAACTCTAACCAAGCTTTATTAAAAAGCAAAAATCCCGACGTTTCGGAACCAACTCGGTCCCTTGATCACGGGTGACTGTTTTTGTCCCGCGGAACGGCCTGCCCACGAACCCGAACACCCCCGGGTGTTTTCCGGATTATCCCTCTTAACCCCGAAACGTAGCTGCTGGGAAGGGTCCCCGTCGACCGGTTTATGTTGCCACGTGTGCATTGAATGTGCCACGACTCCAACAGGAGGCGCCTCCGCCAGTTTTTCTCCGTTCCGAGGATGGAGCGGTTGTCAAGGTCGA